>NC_143529.1:6180140-6819402 GCF_031878675.1 Megascapheus bottae | reverse complement strand
GAAAGAAAAAGAAAAAAGAAACAATAACAACTCTGAAAATGACCAGGGACCTATCTATGACATCAAGGGATAGGGAATGGAGACAGTATTTCGGGAAAACTTCAGTGTTGTCACTCATAAAGCCATTAAATTTATTCTGGATGATAGTCTGTTCTGGTATTAAAATTTTTAACTTTTGCAAAGTTGGGAACATAATTTTATAATCTGATTTTTTTCTTATTCATGTGTACCATAAATACGTTTGCATTTCAATAGTCTACAAGATAATTACAAGGGATGTCATGAGAATTAACATTTTGTGAGAATTCAGTTTTCTAATTTTCATGGTATTTTGCATTTAAAAAAGAATGAAATTAATTTTGTGGGTACATTTCTGTTATTATCTCTGCTTAGGTTCCTAGAAGTAGATCTGTTGGATTTTCAATGATAATTAAGTTGTTGTTCAGAAGGGTTATACTGAATCAAGTTGTCTACAATGCCTCACAGGGACATTTCATTGCTCCCAGTGAAGTAGTTCTATCTTTGTCATAAGTAATACAGATGTAAGTGTGGGGGCTAAAAAATCTGTTCTGTAGGGAAAGGAATTATTTTGACAAAATAACTTCCATTGCAATTACTTGAATGAAATTGTTTTAGTGAGGCATTTCTATCAAATACTCTTACTGATAATTTATTCATATGAGAAACGTTTGTATGCACCTAAATTTTGTTTTATTAAAGTGATTAACCAGGAAGTTTAATGCCTGAAATGATATTCTCTTTAAATTATTGCATTGTTCTATATCAGATTTTAAAGTAACAATGAAAAAATAAACAGTATTCTGATTAAAGATAAAAATGCGGCCAAGTGCAGTGACTCATGCCTGTAATCCTCACTACTTGCTACATAGAGGCTGAGATCTGAGGATCAAGGTTCAAAGCCAGCTAGGGGCTGAAGACCATGAGACACTTAGCTCCAATTAACCAATAGAAAACAGGAAGTGGCGCTGTGGCTCCTCCGGTAGGGTGGTAGCCTTGAGCTGAAGAGCTCAGGGACAACTCCCAGGCCCAGAGATCAAGCCCCATGACAAAACAAAACAAGCAAAATAAAACAAAACAAAACAAAAAAAAGTAAAAAAATGAAACAAATTATAATGTCACAAAAAACATTTCTAAAGACACTAGTTAACAGTGGATACACTGAAGTTAAAAATCTTATAATGAGAAAGTCTATTATCGAACATAATTTACATTTCTTAACCTAAAACAAGTGTATATACATAATAGTTGATAAGTGCCATGTACATATGTGCAAATGCAGTAGTTAATATGTATTATGTCTATTTCACATTTAAATGTCAGCTCTACTGACTTGAGTAATTTCCTTCCACATAACCACATAGAAAATTTAAATTAGTATATATTTTATCATTCAATTTAAAAATGATTCATTTTCATAGGCTTATACTTAATTTTGAGAGTTTCATATGTTAGCATCATATACATTTTTACCCAGTGGGCCAAATGGAATTTTATCTGTGGAAAATTGTAAGAATTATTAATAATTCATTTAAACTGAAGAAAACATGTAATAATCACTTATGCAAGCATAAATTTTATTTATATAATTTTTTTTGCTGGTGCTGGGGCTTGAACTCAGGTCCTGAGCACTGTCCTCGGACTTTCTCAAGGACAGAGCTCTACCACTTGAGCCACTGCACCACTTCTGGCTATTTTTGCTTGTATGTGGTACCCAGGAATCCGGACCTGGGTCTTCATGCATGCTAGGCAAGCACTCTATCACTATTCCAAACTCCCAGCCTTATTTATGTAATTTTTAAAGCTTCGGGGTAAAAAGTAAAAATATACTTATTTCAATTTTTTAGTCAAGAACTAGAAAAGCATTTTAACACTAGCCTACTTACTATTTCCTGTTACATAGAATTTTCTTTTGAACCAAATCAATAAGGAAATCTACAAACCTCTCATAGTCAACTTTTCAGCACAAACTACAGCAGCTCAAACGCAAAACATTATCATGTCGAAACTGGACAAAAGGAGAAAGGGAGTTTTTGGTCCTCCTTTGGGCAAGAGAATGGTAATGTATTTGAGACATTATTTACCTTCCTAATTCTTATTTTAGTTCCTAATAAGCATATATTAATGATAGGAAGTTTTATTAGGACATTGCTGTACATGTACATATACTTTGATTCTCTTCACCTGTCAGTTTCTCCTCCTTCCTTCCTGTTTCTCTTACTCATCCTCTCCTAGACAGCTCTTCTTTCACATTTATGTCCTGAAACCATTACTGCAGTCACTGTCATCATCATCCACGGAGTACACTTCACAAATGAATGAAAACACTTCATATTGGGTTTTTTGAGCTTGGTGTATAGCGTTCAAGACAACAATCTCCTGTTCCATTCTTTTTCCTATAAATGGCATCACTTTTTATAGTTTAGTAATGTCCCTTTAGTATAGATGTACCATATTTGCTTCATCTATTCATCAGTTATTGGTACCTCAGTAGATTCACAGTTTAGCTATTGAGAAATAAACCAACAATCAGGGGATTGAAGTTATATCTCATATATTGATTAACTCTTGTTTGGATCTAGACATCCAAGAGTTGTATGGTAGGGTTGGAGGGTAAATCTTCTTTTAGTTTTCTGAGGAACATCTGTAGTGGTTATACCAGTTTACATTCCCTCCAGCAGTAAATGGGATTTCTTCCTCCCATTATCACCTTATATCCTTGCCCCTGTTTGTTATTGTTTTCTTGATGATTGACTTTCTGATTTGGATGAGATGGAATCTGAGTGTAATTTTTTTTGCCAGTCCTAGGCCTTGAACTCAGGGCCTGAACACTGTCCTTGGGCTTTCTCAAGGCTAGCCCTCTACCACTGGAGCCACAGCACCATTTCCAGCCTTTTTCAAAATATGTGGTACCGCAGAATCCATCCTGGGTCTTTGTGCATGCTAGGCAAGCACTCTTACTACTAGGCCAAACTCCTTTTGAGAACTGCCTGACTGCCTATTCAACTTATTTAGTTACAAATTGAATTATTTGTTTATTTTCTCCTTAACTCTTTGAGGCCTATATGTTTTAGATATTAATCTTTAATCCATTGAACATCTAGTAAATATTTTCTTCTACTCTAATTGTCTTCTGATTGTAGTAGTATATCTTTTGAAATGTCCAAACTTTAATTTTATGCAATCCCATTTGTCAATTCTTTCTCTTATTTGCTAAGCAATTGGAGTCTTATTTAGAACATATTTTTGCCAATGTCTTCAAATCTTCCCTATATTTTCTTGTAGTGGTTTCAAAGATTAAGATCTTCAATTCATCTTTTTTTCGTATATTTTTATTGTAATTAATAGAAGGGTTACATTATATTCACCAGATAGAAGGTGCATTAATTCACATATATTGATACCCTTTCTCATGTCTTGGTCCTTTGATGTTTGTGTCTGGGATAAGAAACAGAGGTATAGTTTCTGTCTTCTGCATTTAGATAACCAGTTTTCTAGAACTGTTTGTTTAAGGTTCTATTTTTCTCCAGTGTATGCTTTGTGGCTCCGTTGTCAATGACCAGGTGGCTGTCATGATATGCTTTTTCAGAGTTTCTGATCTTTTGCTCTTTACAACTGTTTTTTGTGCCAATACAAAGCTATCTTTTGGTTACACTGCTAATATTTTGCCTTCAATTTGACCCACTCCCCTGGAAGGATATTTCACTGATTTATTTTTGTTTGAAATAGTGGGATTTCTTTTACAGAAGTTGAGTTTGATTATTTCAGGATTTCTGCATTAATATCTTACACTTCATTCTCTACTTAATTTAGCTATATTTTCTTATATTTCCCTTGAGTTTCTTGAACTTCGTGCTTATAGGTATGCTCTTAAATTCACCCAACTTGTAATATGTCCCCTTTTACATTCTGTTGATCATTCTTATAATCATGCTTTTGAGTTCTTTGTGTTTTTTATCTCTTCACTGTCCTTAGTATCTGTTATTGTCTGGTTGCTGGTATTTAACGGTGTTCTTTTGCCTTGTTTTAAAAATACTGCTTTTGCTCTTGTGTTGAGACTTACATAATGGAGGCCAATTCATTGGTTGAATGTTTGAATTATTTCAAGCAGCACAAGGAGAGATTTTGACTTCTCTTTCCTCCTCCCCTACAAAAAGCACCTGGACTAAGCTGCAAATTGCTTCTTAATTTTCTCTGTCACCTTTCTGCTTTGTCACAATTTTCAGCTGAATTGTTCTTCTCATATGTTTCTTGGTAGTCTTCCTCATTTTTGCTCTTCCAAATAATTTTTCTGTAATCTGATTCTTCTCATTCACTGACTCCAGCAGAAAAAAATTCTATGCCATCTTTCTTCTTTCCCACTTATATGAGCATATAGCAATTCCATAAAGGGATATCTTTGTGATACTTCTATATATGCATATTTGCACTTGGATCATATTCTTCCTAATTCTTTCAGTAACAGTTGTAGTCATCAAAGTGTTTTATGCTTTAACGATTCTATGAGCAATTGACTGATTTCTGCTTTTCTGTAAAGAATTTCCTGCTTACCCTAACATTTACTACTTAGTGGTTATCATCTAAAACTTATAACTTTCTCATGTGTTTCACAATAAAAAAAGTCAAAGAAGATTGAGAAACAAATTGTATGAGAAAATAAGCAAGTGCTAAACCACTAACTTACGAAGATTAGTAAGGAGCTCCCTCCATTCCTTTTTTTTTTTCAATTTTATTTTATTGGTGGGGTGATGTACAGAGGGGTTGCAGTTACATTCATCAGGTAACATCAGGGTACATTACTTCTTGAACATTGGAGCTCTCTCCATTCTTAGGTAAACAATAAATAGGGAAATATTTCCTTATTCCATGTTTGGAAAATAAGCTGTCACTTCCTTTACCTGCTCTTTCCAAGAGCGTGCTCTAATAATTTGCCTCAACATTGCTTACATTGTATTTTATACTGCTTCCTCTCTCTTCATTCCTAGGTTGTCTTTGTAGATGATGTCAATATGCCTGCCCGAGAGGTCTATGGGGCCCAGCCTCCCATTGAGTTACTTAGGCAGTGGTTAGATCACTGGAATTGGTATGACCTCAAGGATTGCTCTGTGATTAAACTAGTGGACATTCAGATCATGTGTGCTATGGGACCTCCAGGTATATACTCTGATATGATGATTATTAAGATGGAAAATCACTCCAGCTATTTCTAGAAATGAAGAAAAAAAGAGAAGCCCAGTGAAGCAATTTGAATGAACATGTTTTCTGTAGTATGTATGTTCTATATAAATTTGCCGCACCGGCCACCTCTGAAAAGTGGGTGACTTTGGTGTGCCATTTACCCTCCACCTTTTCCAAATACGTTATTCTCCTTCTTTATGGAACTGAGCTTCTCATTTCATACCCCTGTATTTCAAGAAGTCATCTTCCCAGAACAGTTCATTTCCTTCCTTTTTGTTTTCTTTAGTGCTTCATGCTGATAGAATTTTTCTGATTTCTCCCAATTAATTCCTATTTTGCCAGTCTCTGGTTTTAGGCAGGCTGCTAAAAGGCGGAAGGAACTTGCCTTTAGGTTTTTAAAGAGAAATTTATAAAGTGAAATGATTTTCTATATGAGAAAACAATGTTAGCATTACTAAAATGACTTGATTCAATTAACTAGAAATTGCTAACTGCTCTCTTACTGACATGGCTGTGTGAAATAATTCTTGAGTGAATAGCTCCCTTCAGGAACTCTTTCGTGTATTTACCGCCTATGTCAATCTTTACTAAATACTTGATATGGATAATTGCTAAGAATGACTCTTTTTAATATTTAGGTGGTGGTCGAAATCCAATAACTCCTCGATATATGAGGCATTTCAATATTATAACAATCAATGAGTTTAGTGATAAATCCATGTTTACCATATTCTCTAGAATCTTAACCTGGCATTTAAAAATTTGGTAAGTATTGCTTACTTATTTTTCTATATCACTGTCATAAATCTTAGAGACAAGAAACATAAGAAGTGTTTCCATGAAGATAATCCTGTTCCCTTCCCTTCTTCCCTTCTTGTGGCAATAACCCAGAGAAGCAGTGTGTTCTGCTGGATAACATGCATGTTGAAATCATCTTCTGAGTCTCACAGGGATGACAACGAAGGCTAGAAAGGTTTTCCAGAATGGACTGCGCTGATTTTGGTTCCCACTAGTAGAACTCCTGCCCTCTACAGAGATGGTTAGGTCTAATTTTGAGGATGTCACTTGAAGCCTGTTCTGTGGGGAATTATGTCTTCCTAACTCCCTAATTCTTACTCACAGGTGCATGTATTTCAAGGATCCATGCTCATGTAGTAATGCTCTGAACTCCCTGGGGGCCCATTCTTGGGAAATCTCATTCCCTACACCAGCCAATGGTGATGGAGGAGACATGCCAAAGATTAGAGTCCATCCTCAGCAGAGAATATTCTTTCTTTGTGTTTCTATTCTAAATTGTGTTCTTTGCAGTACCTCAGCTCAGTCTTTTACTTACTTTCCCTCCCTCCTTCCATCTCTGGCTTGCTTGTTCTCTCATTCTTTTGTTCCTATTGTGGGCCTTGAACTCAGGGACTGTGCGCGGTCTGTCTCTGGGCTTTTTCGATCAAGGCTAGCATTCTACCACTTTGAGCCACAGTGCCACTTCTGGTTTTCTGGTGATTATCTGGAGATAAGAGTCAGGTTGCCTTTCCTGCTGGCTTTGAACTGGATCTCAAGTAACTAAGATTACAAGTGTGAGCCGCAAGCACCTGATTTGCTCTTCTTTTTCATTATCATGTATCTTTATTTTCTCCAGAAAATACCTATTTCAGTAATGTTCTTTATGGATACTATTTATTTAGAATTGAGAATACCAGGAAGTGAGAGAGCTTGTTTGGTGGACACTAGATTTGGAGTTACAAATGGGTTTTTTGGCTGGCTCTTCTGTTAAGTTGTTTAAGTAGTTGTAAATCCACTATGATGATCTTTCTTTGCCCACAAGGGTTCCTTTGGACATAATACGAAAGCACAAATGGCAATAGCTGTACAAGAAATCAAAGTTAATGATTGTTATAACAAGAAATGGGGAATTTTACAAATCAAATGAATGCAACTAGAACTAAAATTTTATTACTGGTTACCTTAAATGTGGCTTATATAAAATATTTCTATATATACTCTTATTTTTCTCTCATTTAAATTCTTTTCCAAAGTTATAAATTTCCAGAAGATTTTCTAGATCTGACCACACAGATTGTAAATGGCACAATGACATTGTATAAAGATGCAATGAAGAATCTCCTGCCTACTCCAGCTAAATCTCACTATTTGTTCAATCTTCGTGATTTCTCACGTGTCATTCAAGGTGTTTGTTTGTCAAGACCAGAAACAGCAGAAAATAAAGAAGCAATAAAACGTCTTTGGGTTCATGAGGTAAAATTCCATGTTCTTTACATGCAAGAAATACAGATTCATCATGCAAAAAAGAAATATTTCAAAATTTATATTGTTGAAGTATATTTAACTATTTGAGATAATTCTTATATATTCAATGCTAAAGGTATTATTCTATGGTTCTGTGACTAATAATCCTATATTTAGGAATTTCTAGTGACTTAATGCATATTTTGAAGCAGGTAAATGCTTTAAGTAATTTAATCCTCATTATTCTGACAACAGAATATATCAAAAGTAGCAGTTCAAGGTCAGAGAGCAAAAGACTATGCAAAGATGGAAACAAAATGTGTAACCCAAAATGTGTAATTTTAATCTGTAATTATTTTAATTTTATAGTTAATTTAATTGTATGTAGCTAACAAACATGGAAAATGGGGATGTGCAACTCTATTAAACTATGTGTTAAAGTCACTATGGAGAAAGTCTTAACAAACCAGTTTCTGTAGGTTTTTAAGATAAATTGAACACCTAAATCTTTATGTACTCAAAAATGTATCCAAATTTGGGGTCTACTCTACTGGGAAATCTTGGTCTCATCAACGTCACTAAAAGGGTTCTCTAGTGAAGACTGATGATTCTCATAGTTAGTCATAAGAACTTATTTAACCAGCTGATGCATGCCATATCACTCAGATGTATATTTAGTGGGGCCAAAGGGTAATAAAAATAGGCTGAAAGCTGGAGCCAGAAAAGTTCCAGGGGCTGATAACACTGAATTCATCTGAAGAAGTATGCCTTAGCTTGTTTAGACTATAATAACAATGAAGTATTTCTTAGTTTGTTTAGACTATTGTGACAAAGAAACTTTTAAAGCTTATCCATAAAAAGCATTTATTTTTCCCAATTCTGGAGGCTAAAGGGTCCATGATCAAGGATTCTGTATGTGCTGCTTTGCTCACACTACTTCTCCCCAGGTGCTCTCATGGAACCTGAAAGATGCCTAATTATCTTCCAAAGGCCCCATTATTTAACACCATCTTAATCCTAACCTCTGGTAGGATTTCAACATATTAATTTTGTAAAGACATAATGATTCAGACTATAGCAAAGTGCCTTGCCTAAGGCATAATTTGGGGAGGGGAGCGAGTTGTGGGGCTTGATTTCTGGGCCTGAGTGCTGTCCTTAAGCTCTTCAGCTCAAGGCTGTTACTCTACCACTTGAGTCCCAGCACCCCTTCCGGTTTTCTGGTGGTTAATTGGAAATAAGAATCTCACAGACTTTCATGCCCAGGCTGGCTTTGAACTATGATCCTGAGATCTCAGCCTCTTGAGTAACTAGGATTATAAGCACAAGCGACTAGCAGCGTAGCTTTAAGGCACCATTTAAAAACATTTTTTTTTTAATATCCTTTTTTTTGGGGGGGGGCCAGTCCTGGGGCTTGAACATAGGGCCTGAGCAATGTCCTTGGCCTTTCCTCAAGCTCTACCACCTGAGCCACAGCACCACTTCCAGCTTTTTCTATGTATATGGTACGGAGGAATCGAACCCAGGTCTGCATGCATGCTATGCAAACACTCTACCACTAGGCCAAACTCCCAGCCCTAAGACATTTTGTCATGAGCAAATTATGTTCCAAGAAGCATCTCATCTGGCACTCTTCACCTCAGGAGTTTTGTCCTTGATATGCTTCCTTCTTGGAACATTCTCCATTGTCCACCAGGCTTCTATGTCTGTTTCCTTCCTAGGGCTTCCTTAATGTTTAGTCTGCCTGGGGTGATTTTTTTCCCACCTTAATACTGATCCTCCCTACCTTTAATCAGATCTCTTCTACTCAATGTGCTCTATACTGTCCTCTCTATTTAATACTAGCTCAATGCCCTGCCCCCACATTAGCAGTTTTGTCTTTTCCTATCCAGTTCATTTATCTGCTTCTAGCCTACCACATAATTTGTTGGGTGTATTTATTTTCTCCTTCCTCAGATAGCCTCATGCTTCCACAAGGAAGTGATTTTTTTTTCATTCATTTATATGTAGCACCTAAAACAATGTTTGGCACATTGTTCTCAACACTTCAAAAAAACTATGAAGTTATTGAACTCAATGCTCTAATTTGTACTTTATTTCTGTTCATTCAAGAAAGACTCCTTCAGGGTCTAATATGAATCAGAGACTGTGGTAGGCAGCTTTTTCTTCTACAGACAGTGTTATCACATTAGAGGGCCCAATATAATTCTACAAAGTAGCTTCAAATATTAAAAAAAAGAAATAAAACTAGCTTTGCTATGGCTCTCAAACTTTACTGAGGATATTATCTAGTTTGATGGCTGAAGACAGATATGCTGCAAAACTGCTCCAAGATACAATAGAACAAATGAAAAAAAAATAAAATCTGTCATGCCTCAAAGATGTTACCAAACCATAGGAGAGAGGATACTTGTAAATCACATATTTAATAAGTGCAAAGTAGTTAGACTACAACAGAGCTTGTTTTTAGTAATATAATTTAATAGGAGGCAGATCTGAACAAATATTTCTCCAAATGTGATTGGACAATAAAAACATAAAAAGACACTCAAAATGCAGTGAAATATCTTTTATACCCAATAGGATAGCTGTCATCAAAACAGTGGATGAGAACACTTAAGGGTGAGAATGTGAAACAATTGGAAACCTCCCATAATATTTTGGTGGAAATGTAATATGAGAACTAGTTTGCCGTGCCTGTGAAGCTACCATTTCTAGAAAAAGGAATGATGGCATTCAGTGACTGTTTTGCCAAGAGTCTCAGATTCAAACCAGGATTCTCCCACACTGTATCCTCATACCAAGATGATTTGTTGCATTTCACTTCTACTGTGTATTTCTCATGAACTGTCATTTTATTTGGGCACAAAATCCATGAGATTTGTAAAGTAGGTCTCGTATTTCCAGTTTACAGGTGAGAATGCTGGCACAGATGATTTTAGTAGTTTGGCCATATAAGCAAGTAGGATCCAAAGTTCTGCTGACAAAAATACATATGAGCACGGCCTAGTGGTAGTGTGTTCATCTAGAATGCACAAAGCCCTGAGTTCGATTCACCGGAACCACATACACAGAAAAAGCCAGAAGTGGTGCTATGGCTCAAGTGGTAGAGCACTAGCAAAAAGTGTCAGTGCCCAGGCCCTTAAGTTCAAGTCCCAGGTCTGGCAAAAAAAAATACATATGATATATGGTATGGGCATACTAGTCTACCACAACCAAACACCATAGACTCAGTAGCTTGAAAGGAGAAGTTGATGTTCTCAAGTTCAGATCAAGGTGCCATCAATGTTAGTGAAAATTAAAAAGAAGTAAAAATGAAAAATAGGGTGAGCAAGGAAGAAAATACCAGCGTCCCTCTTTTTGTGAGGACATTGCTATCCATTTATGGCCCTACCTGGATAATCTCACTTACTCCTAAAAAGAGACTATGCACTGGGATAAACCAATGACTTTGAAGAAACAGTTGTCATTTGCCTCACACTTGATCATTTCAGTCAGTCTCAAAACTGCATATAATCTGATTCATTTTAGAGGAGTCACATTGGCAGTGAGTTCCAGCAAAAGTAATCAACAGATGTCCCAAACAAATCCACCACCTAAAACATTTCCTCTTCAAAATCAAACCAATAATATCTATGGGCCTTCAATACTTACAAAAAATTGTCTCATTTGGAAAAAAAGTGTCATGGTGAGGATAGTAGCAAACCCTGGAAACCAGTGCCCGGCTCTGTGATCCAAGACTGAATGATCATCAAAGACAGACCTGCCTGAGGCCTCCCCTCCCTTCACATACACACAAGCTACCTGAGGCCTCCTCAAACAACCTCTCAGTTACCAACAACCAAATGTCCAAAAGGGTGAGAGTCAAGATTCAGACTTAAAGTTCATTTTACAAGTCTAATTCGGATGTGCTTATAAGAAAACCTATAGAAATTTGCTGTCAGTGTTTTCATATCATTTGTTTTATAACTGCTAGTTCAGGAACACGAAAACTTAACAATTTGCTCCTAAAAAAAAAAAAATCCCCTTTCCAAATGATACAGGTCCTTCGAGTCTACTACGACCGCCTTCTGGATAACTCAGACCGAGCTTGGCTGGTTAACTACATCCAGGACGTTCTGAAGAATTATATGTACGAAGATTTTCATGAGCTGTTTAAAAGCCTAGACTTCGATGCCGATGGCGTGGTGGAGGAAGACGACCTGCGAAGCCTGATATTCTGTGATTTCCATGACCCCAAGAGGGAGGACATGAGCTACCGAGAAGTGAAGAACGTGGATTCGCTCCGGGTGATCGTGGAGTCCCACCTGGAGGAGTACAACAACATGAGCAAAAAGCCCATGAACCTCGTCCTGTTCCGATTCGCCATCGAGCACATCAGCCGCATCTCCCGCATCCTGAAGCAGCCCCGCAGCCACGCGCTCCTGGTCGGGGTCGGGGGCAGCGGCCGGCAGTCGGTGACCCGCCTGGCTTCCCACATGGCCGACTACTCCGTCTTCCAGGTGGAGATCTCCAAGGGCTACGGCAGCAACGAGTGGCGCGAGGACCTGAAAGTGATCCTGAGGAAGTGTACCGAGAGCGACATGCACGGCATCTTCCTGTTCACGGACACGCAGATCAAGCGCGAGTCCTTCCTGGAGGACGTCAACAACCTGCTCAACGCCGGCGAGGTCCCCAACCTCTTCGCCTTGGATGAGAAGCAAGAAATCTGCGAGAAGATGCGCCAGCTGGACCGCCAGCGGGACAAGACGAAGCAGACGGACGGCAGCCCCATCGCGCTGTTCAATATGTTCATCGACCGCTGTCGCAACCAGCTGCACGTGGTCCTGGCCATGAGCCCCATCGGAGATGCGTTTCGCAATCGACTGAGGAAGTTCCCGGCCCTGGTGAACTGCTGCACCATCGACTGGTTCCAGGTATTGCTTCTAGGAGGGTTGAATCTTTACCAGGACTTTTCCCCCCCCCACCTCCCCGCCACACCTCGGGAAACGTTGGTTACAAAAATTATTTGGGCCCCCATCATGCTTCTCAGTGGATTTTTAATAGTCAGAATCATCATGGAAAATAGGTAAGAGTATGTGTTACCAATCTCAATATATTACAGAAAATTTACCTTACCCCAGACAGGATTCCGATGGAAAATAGAGCCTATACACCGAACGCCTCCATGGAGCAAAGACTACAGAAGTGTAGGAGGGGTTAAGGGAGCCAGGAGGGTATGGCATTCACACCAGTAATCCCAGCTACTCAGAAGACTGGGAGCTGAGGATTGCTGTTCAAAGCCAGGTCAGTTAGGAAAGTTCATGAGATTCATCTCCAATTAACTACCAAAAATCCTGAAGAAGAACTATGGCTCAGGTGGTAGAGCACTAGCCTTGAGGGAAAACGCTAAGGGACAGCACCCAGACCTGGAGTTCAAGGACCAGTACTGGCACAGAAAGAGAGAGGAGCAGAGAGGGGAAGAGGGGGAAAGGAGAAGGAGAGTTTGGGAAGATGGGTAGAGGAGGAGAAAGCCAGAGGAGATAGTTCAGGGCTCAGCAAGTGGTGGAGTAAGAGCAGGAAGTTGTTACTATCCCAGGTACAAAAGGGCAGAAGGTAGGAAGAGGGCATCTCCTGGAGAGGAGAGCCCTAAGACATCTTTCCAGTAAGAGCAGAAACCAGAAATTCAAAATTCATCTGTTATGTTCAGCGTGTCTCTCTTCTCTTACATGCTTCTAACCTTTCCAGTAGCCAACCCCAGCAATAATGAAAAGGAGAAGAGGGGACGCTTTGTTGTGATCCACTTCTAATTAGAAAGCACAGAGCTGAGGAGACAAGGATGAGAGCATATGATAGAGGTGAGGGAGGGAAATAGAAAAAGGAGACTAGGTTTGATGGGAAAAATAATTCAGTTCTCCTTTCTGGCTTGAACAATGCATTTTCCACATGGATAGTTAGGAAATTTGTGGACTGTGGCTGAGATCCTGAGTGAAGTCTAACGCGTAAGAATTGATGATCTTGAACATTTACATAGACTCCCCATATTTCCTGGTAAAATTATTTCACGCTGAGCATATTTGTTGTACTCTTTGCCTGTAGTCACTCTTACTTGAAGTTACAAATGAAGAAGCAGAGCATCCAAGATGTCTTCTTTCTTTGAGCTTACTTTCAAATAAGCAAAACACAGTCCATCATACAGGGTAACAAAATAAGGGAGCAAAGGCTTTCTGGACAAGCAACCTCCAAGACGAAACCTGACAGACAAAAGTACCAGTACCTAGAGAAGGTATTGAGATAGGAAGGAAGGAATGAGAAGGAGAAACCATCAGGATGACAGGAGCTAATGAGAAGTGGCATACTTAATGTGTGAAGGTCAAATCAGGGAATGATTCCAAAGTTTATTTGAATTATTATGGGATATATGCTAGACAAATGTCAAAGGACTGTGATGGGAGTAGATTGATGGTTTTAAAGGATTCCTGTGGGATCTTATGGGGGTGAATGAAAGTAGCCAGTGTACCACTGGAAAAGTCCAGGAATATAGTAGAGACCTGAGTTGGGATAGCTGTGGTAAACACAGAGGAAGAGAATGCAGTCAGAAGCCATTTTAGGCAGGCTGCCTGTATGCATTGTTCATGGCATGGATGGAGGGTGGAGGAAGAGGATCAAGATGAGTAAGATGATTCCTGTATTTGGCTCCCGTGACCTACTGAACAGTGGTGAGACTTACTGACTTGTAAAAGATGCCACTGTCATGTGGGAGGTAGAATTTGTATTTGGGGATTACTGACTTTGAAATGTCTAGAAGTCATTCAATGTACATCCAAGAGGTTCTAATTTACGATTCTGACTGGGGGAGAGAGGAGAAGGATAATAGCATTTACCTCAGAGAATTGTTGAGAGAATTAGTTGAGATAATATCAGCAAGGTATATGCAGAAACAGACATTGCATGCTAAGATCTTTCTTTTCTTTCTTTCTTTCTTTCTTTCTTTCTTTCTTTCTTTCTTTCTTTCTTTCTTTCTTTCTTTCTTTCTTTCTGTTTCTGTGGGTCATGGGGCCTGATCTCTGGGCCTGGGTACTATCCCTGAGCTCTTCAGCTCAAGGCTACTGCCCTACCCTTGAGTCACAGCCACACTTCCCATTTTCTAGTGATTAACTGGAGATTTGGGTCTCATGTTCTTTAGTGCCTGGGCTGGCTTTTGAACTACAATTCTCAGATCTCAGCCTCTTGAGTAGCTAGAATTAAAGGCATAAGCCACCGAGCCCAGCTTCCTTACTTCTTTCTTGCTACTACAATATTCATGAATAAGTTCTCTCATCCCACAACAAACCGCAAAGAATTGCTGTTACACCAGCTTCTGCTATCCACTTTCAACCATGCAAGTAAAGGACATCACCCCTTCCCTTCCCTCTGGCTACCCCTACCCATCTCTAATACCCTACAACTATGATGAGTTCCTATAGTAACAGACTTATATACTATGATCTTGATGAAGCGCTAAAGCATTTATTTTAAATCTAGTCATGGCCTGAAGAT
This sequence comes from Megascapheus bottae, assembly GCF_031878675.1. Taxonomy (NCBI): domain Eukaryota; kingdom Metazoa; phylum Chordata; class Mammalia; order Rodentia; family Geomyidae; genus Megascapheus; species Megascapheus bottae. The sequence continues at coordinate 6,804,450 of NC_143529.1, read as the reverse complement.
GCTTTAGAGGCAGTGGCCTCACGATTCTTGGAAGAAATTGAAATGTCTGAGGAAATTCGAGATGGCTGCATCGACATGTGTAAGAGCTTCCACACGTCCACTATTATTTTATCGGCATCCTTCCATTCTGAACTTCAGAGATACAATTATGTGACTCCCACCTCTTATCTCGAATTAATCTCTACCTTCAAAGTGTTGTTAGAAAAGAAGAGAAGGTAAATACAAAATTTTATGTATATAAGTAAATTATAACTTTTAAAATATTCATCTATAGAAAAATGTTTAGCAAAGATACGAGAAATCTGTTTCATAGGAGTAGACCATTTTGTTAAAACTTCCATTGATTTAGCCTGTTAACCCATAAACATGGAGGGGGGAGGTAAGAGGCCAGTTTTAATTTTTATGCACAAATAGGTCACCTAATATATCATAAAAGAATAATCATTGCCAAAATGAAGGTGTGTCCTCAGAGGTGTTTGGTAAGACCCAAGCGGTCTCTTTTGACAGTGGTGTTTAATAATTATCACTAAAGATTTTCCTTTGATCAGTAATTAGATGACATAGAGCCTTCCCTTTGAGTCCCAAGTTGCTGAGACTGAAGACATGCCCACTTCATCTACTGACATCCCTTCTCTAATAAGGAAGCATCAGTGCATGTTATAAGCTATAGAAAATGCTAAACTTTTCTAAAAACTTGACTCAAGAACTTTAATAGTGAGTACATGTGTTAAAATTTTTTTAAAACTTACTTACATTCATCTAGAAAGTTAAAAGGTTACAAAGGTTTTGTAATCTACTTTAAGTGAGGGTCTTCAATTCATACCGGATCTTATTTAAAAGCTTATTTAATTTTTATTTTGCATTTATATTTTTGATGTATATCTACTTTTTTTTTTGCCAGTTCTGGGCTTGAGCTCAGGGTCTGAGCACTATCCTTGGACTTTCTCAAGGCTAGAGCTCTACCACTTGAGCCTCAGCACCACTTCCAGCTTTTTTTTTTTTTCTGTGTATGTGGTACATATGCTACGCAAGCACTCTACCACTAGGCCAAACTCCCGGCCCAATGTATTTCTACTTTTAAAGTTATGATTTAACAAATCAGTCTTCCTAGTATCTTAAATAATTTACAAATCTAGTGTGGTAAATTTACACATGTGTGAGACTTAAGTCCTGTTCAATGTTTAAACATCTACTCAGTTCATGAGATTTTTACCTAAAAACACAAATCTCAATCTGTGGCCCAATTACATAATATTTGTATAAGAATTTCAAGGCTATGGGGCCGGGAGTTTGGCCTAGTGGTAGAGTGCTTGCCTAGCATGCACAAAGACCCGGGTTCGATTCCTTGGTACCACATACATAGAAAAAAGCCAGAAGTGGTGCTGTGGCTCAAGTGGTAGAGCCCTAACCTTGAGAAAAACCCAAGAACAGTACTCAGGCCCTGAGCTCAAGCCCAGGTCTGGCAAAAAAATAAAATAAAATAAAGATTCCTGTTTAAAAAAAAAAGAATTTCAAGGCTAATCTATTAATCTAATAGAACCAATTCTTTAAAACATTAAAAGTACACTTAAAACACCAATGGTCACAGATTTCTTGAATATTAATACTTTCATTTGATATTTATTATAGATTTTTATAGCTATTTCTAAGCTTTTCAGTAGCAAACTCATGATCTCAAGCATTTCAAACCATGTTAGTCACTTCGGCCCAGATGCTACTTGGATACTGATATGGCATTTCCTGCTTCTATCCAGGAAAGCTGCACTATCCTGATCTCTGTAGCTCACACCTGAGGGCCCATGCAATCAGGGATTGTTCTTTGGTTCTCTAGACAATTGTCTTTCTATGTAGATCTTCCAGTTCGTTACTTACTGCTCTTCCATTTTCCTGAACCAAAGATCCTTGAAGACTCTGATCAAATTTTAGAAACCACTCATGGTCAAGGCTTTGGTTGTTCCATGGTTAAGGCTATCTTAACTGAAGACAGGATTATAGTAATGAGATGCGAACTTACAGAGAGGTTGAAAGAACTTTCAAAGCATCTTCAAAATTTATCATTTTAATTCTTAAATTTTTATTTCAAATTCTACAGTACAATAAAAAAATATAGATTCCTCCTTATCTCCACTAGCATCCCTGCTCTGTGGTTAGTTTCCTTAGTAGAGAAAGCAGATATAACCCAGAAGTAAGGTCACTGTCAAAGAGTCATGGATGATGTATAATGGAGCTGTCTCATTTGGGCAGGGATCAGATCTTCCCTGTGCTTGCTGCACAGTCTTTTTTTTTTCATATCTTTTTATTGTAATTAATAGAAGGGTTACATTATATTCACCAGATAGAAGGTGCATTACTTCACATACATTGATACTCTTTCACATGCCTTGGTCGCCATTTCCCTCCCCCACCCCCACCCCTCATCTTGTTTTCTCCCCTTCCCTATCTGATTTCAAATAACCAAGTAAGCATATATACAATATATCAGATAACCAGGTGAAATACTGTAACAATATGAGATAACCAAGGGACAGCAAAAGAGAAGACAGATAACATAGTACATTAAGGAAAACAATCACTCATTATATGGCTTTTGCTTCTATATTCTAGAGATCCTTTCATTTAGTGTCATACTATATGGCCTTTTGTATCAAGGTTTTGCTCTATTGCAAATCTCTGCTAGGAGAGCCCAAGGTTTCTACTGATTATGACAAATGAGGGAAACCATTGAGCCTATGTTCCTTGGAGTCTGGCTTACTTCACTTAATACGATTTTTTTCTAAGTCCTTCCATTTCCTTACAAATGGGGCAATGTCGTTCTTTCTGACAGCAGCATAGAATTCCATTGTGTATAAATACCACATCTTGTTGATTCACTCATAACTGAAAGGCATCTGGGTTGGTTCCATATCTTTGCTATGGTAAATGAACATCGTTGTGCTAGTGGATTTAGTATGTCCTTGTTTCTGGATGATTGGGTAAATGCCAAGTAGTGGAATTGCTGGGTCATAGGGGAGCTCTAGGTTTAGTCTTTTGAGGAACTGCCATACTGCTTTCCATAGTGGTTGAACGAATTTGCACTCCCACCAACAGTGTAGTAGTGATCCCTCCTGGCCACATCCCCTCCAGCATCTGTTGCTATTAGATTTCTTGATCATGGCCATTCTAACTGGAATGAAGTGGAACCTTCAAAGTTGTTTTGATTTGTATTTCTTTTATGGCCAGAGATGTCGATCAATTTCTTCTTGCGTCTATAAGTCATTCTTATTTCTTCTTCAGAGAAGACTCTCTTTAAGTCTTTGGCCCATCTTTTAATGGGATGGTTGTTTCTTTGGAAATTAGTTTTAGAGTGATTCAATTTTTTGAGCTCTTGATATATTTTAGATATGAGGCCTTTGTCTGTTGTATGGTTAGTGAAGATCTTCTCCCATTCTGTAGGCTTTCTAGTTAATTTACTAGCTATGTCCTTTGCCACACAGAAGCTCTGCAGTCTAATGCAGTCCCATTTATCCAGATGTTCTCTGATTTGTTGTGTTTCTTGGTCCTTATTAAGAAAGTTTCAACCTGTGCCAAGGAGGCCTAGTGTATCTCCTATTCCTTCTTGTAAAGTTTTCAGTGTATCTTCTTTTACCTCGAGGTCTTTGATCCATTTGGAGTTAAACCTGGTGCAGGATGACAAAGAAGGTTCCAACATTTTTTCTGCAGGTGCTTAACCAGTTTTGCCAGCACCACTTGTTGAAGAGGCTATCTGTCTTCCATTCTATTTTTTTTGTCTCCCTTATCAAAGATTAGGTGGCTATAGGTCTGTGGGTTAATGTCTGCATCCTCAGTTCTATTCCACTGGCCTTTGGGCCTGTTCTTATGCCAGTACCAAGCTGTTTTGGTCGCTATAGCTCTGTAATAGAGTCTTAAGTTTGGTATTGAAATTCCTCCTGTGCTGTTCTTTCTGCTAAGTATTGTTTTTGCTATACGGGGTCTTTTATTATTCCATATGAAATTTTGGATTGCCTCTTCTATTTCTTTAAAGAATGATATTGATATATTGATGGGTAGTGCGTTGAATTTGTAGATAGATAGCCCTTGGCAAGATTGCCATTTTTACGATGATAATTCTTCCAATCCGTGAGCATGGGAGGTTTTTCCATTTCCTTAGTTCTGCTTTAATTTCCTTTTTCAGGGTTTTAAAGTTTTCATCAAAAAGGTCCTTTGCATTCTTAGTTAAGTTAATTCCTAGGTACTTTATTTTCTTTGAGGCTACTGCAAAAGAAGTTGCTTTCCTGATTATTGCCTCGTTCCTCTCATTGTTGGCATAGAGGAAGGCGGTTGATTTTTGAGGGTTAATTTCATACCCTGCTTCCTTGCAAAATTTTGAATCCACTCAAGCAGCTTGGGAGTGGAGTCTATAGGGTTCTTTAAATACAGAATCGTATCATCTGCAAAGAGGGAACGTTTCACTTCCTCTTTCCCTGTTTGGATCTGGTTTATGCTTGCTTCTTGCCTTATTGCTCTGACTAGGAATTCTAATACTATGTTAAAGAGGAGTGGAGAGAGTGGGCATCCTTGTCTCATTCCTGATTTTAGAGGGAATGGCTTTAGCTTTTCACCATTAAGTATAATACTAGCTGTGGGTTTGTCATACACAGCCTTTATTATACTGAAGAATGTTCCATGCATTCCTAGTTTCTCCACAGCTTTTTTGCTACACAGTCTTAACAAGACTGGATCCATAAACCATATCTTGTTGCATGTTTAGTCATATTATACTGTATTGTATATTTAATCCCAATTCCCCTGCCATGTTTTGCTCACACAGAAGAAACTCAACATATGACACATATATACTAGGCTTTTACTTCTATTCTCCCCCACACACCCCACCCCTGCCTCTCCCATTGTCTTTTCAGTGTGCTTCTATCTACGTTTATTCAGACTAAGTTGGTTTCTTACTTTCATTTTTTTTTTTTTGTTGCCAGTCCTGGGGCTTGAACTCAGGGCCTGAGCACTGTCCTTGGACTTTTTCCTCAAAGCTAGCACTCAACCACTTGAGTCACAGCACCACTCTGGCTTTTTGTACGTATGTGGTACTGAGGAATCAGACCTGGGTCTTTGTGCATGCTAGGCAAACACCCCACCACTAGGCCAAACTCCTGGCCCCCTTACTTCCAATGTTTTTTTGTTGTTGTTGTTGTTTTTTGTTTTTTTGCCAGTCCTGGGCTTGAGCTCAGGGCCTGAGCACTGTCCTTGGACTTTCTCAAGGCTAGAACTCTACCACTTGAGCCTCAGCACCACTTCCGGCTTTTTCTATATATGTGGTACCAAGGAAACGAACCCAGGTCTTCGCGCATGCTAGGCAAGCACTTTAACCACTAGGCCAAACTCCTGGCCCCTTACTTCCAATTTTTAAAAACTATTTCTTAAATGCATTTTTCTTGGAAACATGTATACAGCAAGTATTTTAAAAAATAAAACAAGTGCTGAAACTGAATTCAGTAGTAGAACTAGTGCCTAGAAGATACGCAGTGCTTGAATTCCAGCCTCATTGTAATAAGAAAACAGCAGGTAAAGAATAAAGGATAGTTTTTGTCTCTAAAGAGAACATATATGAATACAGATCCAAGTTCCAAAAACATGAAAATACTGAGTATTAAAGTGCTTCAAAATTTTATATAGTTTTGAGTCAGCTATTGTTATAATCATTTTGCACCAAAAAGGATCAATCTCTAATACTATCTGTCTCTTTTGGCCCTTTTGTCTTAATAAACAGCTTTTTTTTGCCAGTCCTGGAGTTTGAACTCAGGGCCTGAATACTGCCATTGGGCTTTCCTCAAGGCTAGCACTGTACCACCTGAGCCACAGCACCACTTTTAGCTTTTCTATTCATGTGGTACCTAGCAATCAAACCCAGGTCTTTGTGCATGCTAGGCAAGCACACTACCACTAGGATAAACTCCTGGAGCCCTAATAAATAGCTTTTGTTTCAAGATAGAATTCACCTCAAAGGCATTTTTACCGCAGGCAACATTCCAAATAATATATTTTGGGGCACCAAATTTTGTTTAAGTGACTATGAACAGTGTTTAAGGATCAGTAATGTTGAGGAATAGACTTAACACTGTGACTACATTTAAGGTGTATTTTGTGTATGTGTGTGTGTGCGTGCACACATGTGTGCAGGTATTGTTACTGAGGCACGAACTCACTTTTTCACTGGCTGGTGTTCTGTCACTCAAGCCACAGAAGAACTGGTTTGAGGTGATTAACTGGAGAAAAAGAGTAAGGGATTTTCCTGCCCACACTGGCTTTGAATGGTGATCCTCAGATCTCAGCCTCCTGAGTAGCTAGGATGAAGGCGTGAGCCACTGGTACTGATATACAGGTATGAGCCAGATGTAATCATTTTGATATGAGGATAAGTCTTCTGTTCAAGATGTTTGTTCTTTTGAAGTTTCCTAATATGCCTAGATACTCTGTAGTTTCTGGAAAAATGCACAGGTATTAAAAACACTGCCTGCTCTCAACTATGCACAAACCGCTTTCTCTTTTTCACAAACCATTCGTATGTGTGGACATCTCTCAGAGCACGCCCTCAGTTATGGCTGGAGACAGCCTAAGTAGCTCAGTGTCTGTCTTTCCTCACGGTCTCCTGGTTTTCTCTGCTTGTTTGCAGCGAGGTAATGAAGATGAAGAAGAGGTATGAGGTGGGTTTGGATAAGCTGGATTCTGCCTCATCTCAGGTGGCCACAATGCAGCTGGAGTTGGAGGCCCTGCATCCTCAGTTAAAAGTCGCCAGCAAAGAGGTGGATGAAATGATGATCATTATCGAGAAGGAGTCGGTGGAAGTCGCCAAAACTGAAAAAGTAGTGAAAGCTGATGAGACAGTGGCCAACGAGCAAGCCATGGCTTCCAAAGCCATCAAAGATGAGTGTGACGCCGACCTGGCAGGGGCCTTGCCCATCCTGGAGTCCGCGCTGTCCGCGCTGGACACCCTCACAGCCCAGGTGAGAGCTCAGCCAGGCGCCTGCCAGCAAACGCGCACACACGGCGCCACAGAAACTTGGCATTAGGGCCACGAATCTCCTTTGTGTCTCCAAATTCAATAGGAATTTAATGGAATTGAAAACCTTCATCTGGGAAAGAAAATGCATGTGCATGACAAAGACTAGTTTAGAAAAGAAGAAAGCATCCAGGTGGGAGGGGCTGCCCTAAAATGGCAATTCTTCCAAGAACTTCTCATAACTTTGTAAGATAGTAAGGAAATCACTTATAGTCCTTCCTTCCTTCCCTCCTTCTTACTTCATTTCCTTCCTCTCTCCCTTCTTCCTTCCTCCCTCCCTCCTCTTCTTGCTCTTCTTATCTTCTTTCCCTCCTTCCTTTTTTCATCCTTTCTTCTCCCTCCTTCCACCTCTCCATCTCTCTCTCTCTCTCTCTTCCTCTATGCTGATCACTCTCTGGTAGTCTCTCTCTCTGTCTCTCTCTCTGTCTCTCTCTCTCTCTCTCTCTCTCTCTCTCTCTCTCTCTCTCTCTCTCTCTCTCTCTCTCTCTCTCTCTCTCATTTTCTGCTTTAACTTTTCATTGGGACAAACCTGTCGATACTCTTGAACACATAGAGTAATTCAGTATCCTAATACTTACTTTGAAAATAAGAACCAGCTACCCCGAACATATAAGCAAACATTTCTCTTTATAATAATTACCGTGCTGTTTTTCAAGGACATTACAGTGGTCAAGTCCATGAAGAGCCCCCCAGCTGGTGTTAAGCTTGTCATGGAAGCTATATGTATCTTGAAGGGCATCAAAGCAGACAAAATCCCTGACCCCACAGGTTCAGGAAAAAAGATGGAAGATTTCTGGGGCCCAGCCAAGAGACTTCTGGGTGACATAAGGTTTCTACAGTCACTTCATGAATATGACAAAGACAATATTCCTCCAGCTTACATGAATATCATAAGAAAAAACTACATTCCAAATCCAGATTTTGTTCCTGAGAAGATTAGAAATGCTTCCACTGCTGCTGAAGGCCTGTGCAAATGGGTCATAGCAATGGATTCTTATGATAAGTGAGTACTGACAGAAATTTCTAGCTTACGCATTGTATTTGGGTATTGGTCATTTAGACAAGTTATTCTCTCTCTCTCTCTCTCTCTCTCTCTCTCTCTCTCTCTCTCTCTCTCTCTCTCTCTCTCTCTCTCCCTCCCTCCCTCCCTCCCTCCCTCCATACACACACACACACACACACACACACACACACACACAAACACACACACACACACACAAGTTAAATGTTTAAATGATTAAAAGCCTTTCAGAATGTCATTCTGTGTCTGCTATGTGTTTATATGATGTATAGTTGAGTGACTCATCAACCTTTTGAGCTCAGGACACTCTTCCACTGTTAAAAATTGCTGAAGAGGGCCGGGAGCTTGGCCTAGTGGTAGAGTGCTTGCCTAGCATGCATGAAGACCCGGGTTCGATTCCTTGGTACCACATGCATAGAAAAAAACCTCGGAAGTGGTGCTGAGGCTCTAGTTTTAGAGCTGTAGCCTTGAGAAAATCCAAGGACAGGGCTCAGGCCCTGAGCTCAAGCCCAGGACTGGCAAAAAAAAATTGCTGAAGACCCATTCATGAGATTTTGCTTTTATTTATCAGGTTAGAAATGGAGAATGTGTTGTGTATGTGTGTGTGTGTGTGTGTGTGTGTGTGTGTGTGTGTGTGTGTGTGCTGGAACTGGGGCTTAAATTCAGAGCCTAGCTTTTTTGCTCAAGGCTGATACTCTACCACTTGAGAAAATGCTCTACTTGTAGCCTTTGGAGATATGAATCTCATGAACATTTTTGGCTAGGCTGGCTTCAAACCAGGATCCTCAGCTATAGGACTACAGGTGTGAGCCTCTAATGCCCAGCCAAAATGGAGACTTTCAAAAATGTTTTTAAAGGCCAGGTACTTGTGGCTCATGCCTGTAATCCTACCAGCTCTTGAGACTGAGATCTGATGATGATGGTTCAAAGCCAGCCTGGGCAAGAAAGTCTGTGAGAGTCTTATCTTCACTAAACTCACAAAAAAGCAGGAAGTGGCACTGTAGCGTTTTATTACTGAGAAATATTTTATCACACAAAAAAAGGGAAAAGAGGCAGAAGAAGGCTTTCCTGCCAAGTTCCTGCAGGAAATAGTACAGGATGTCTTTTAAACTCATACCCAATTTGAATCATTACATATGTATAGCAATGCCATATGTTTTGTTCCATCTTACATTATAATAAATTATCTTAAGTCTTTTTCACTTATGAAGATAATATGTTTGATTCCACTTTCTATATAGTGAGAAGAAAATAGAGGTCCATTTCTTAAATAACCCCTTTTACTGCCTTATATATTTGTAGGGCAACTGCTTTGGCCGAGGGTATAGTCTAGGAGTTTTTATAAAGTAAAAGGATAAAGCAGAGACTGATGGCTGATTGGGAGGCTGAAATCGGGAGAATTGCAGTTTGAGGCCAGTGATGAATTGGGCACATTTCCCATGTGGCACTCTTCCACGGTCGTAGCTATGACAGAACTCTGACAGGCCATATGGGGCCTATTCGAGTCTGTTGATCTACATGCCTGTTTTATGTCAGTGCCATACTGTTTTTATTATTAAACTTGGTAATATAATTTGAAGACAGGTGTTGTGATACCTCCAAAATTATTGACTTTGTTTAAGATATTTTTGGACTTCCTTTTAGACTTTTTAGACTTCCTTCAGATTGCCTTTTCTAGCTCTATAAAGAATTAGGATAACCCAAGGCCATAGGCTAGAGCTCATAAATCTCTCCAGGGATCCCCAGGAAATGGGGTTGGCTCCTCCCCACAGGCAGTGGAGCCACCCTCAGGACGGACCCCCTTCAGCTGGTTTGAGCTCTCTGCTGTTCAAGCTTCTCAGCAAATCTGCAGGCAAATCATTCCCCTATCCATGATGGACTTTGCTGGCCATCTTCCATCCCGGTACTGTATAGGGTTTCTCCAGGCTGCCTGACTTGTTTCAGGGGTCTCAAACACTTAGGCCCCTTTCTTCTGATGGCCTCTGGCCATAGCACTTCCATGTTGGGAATAGGGGTGTGGCCATCTCTCCTCTCCAATGGTGGGCTGCCATTCAGGAGTCAGATATCTGCACTGAACGCAGTGTTTAGGAGAATTGTGAGTTACTTTGCTAAAACTATCCTCTTCTCACTGGGGTTTGCTTGGTTTACCTTGTGGCTGCGGCTTCATTTCCTGCTCCATGCCCCTTGAGGAGCCAGGCTTGGAACTGCAACTGTTTCCCACATTCCTGGTTTTCAATGCTCTTTACTTTAGAAATTTTCAACTCTTTTGCCTGCCTGTCTGCCTGCTCTCCCTCACTCCCTCCCTCCTGCCCTCCCTCCCTCCCTCCTTCTCTTCCTCCCTTCCTCCCTTCCCCTTGTCTTCCTTCAGGTTTGGTTTTGGGTTGAGGGGGGGCGGTGGTGTGAGTCCTGGAGCTTGCATTCAGGTGCTGGGCTCTTATCTTAAGCTTTTCTGATCAAGGCTAATGATCTACCACTTAAGCCACAGATCCATTTCTGGCTTTATGGTAGTTAATTGGAGATAAGAGTCACACAGACTTAAATGCTGGGGCTGGCTTCAAATCATGATCCTCAGAACACCATCCCTTGCATAGTTTAGATTACAGGTATGAGCCACTAGTGTTCACGTCTTTTCTTTTTTTTTTCCTTTTTCTTTTTTGCAAATCCTGGGGCTTGAACTCAGGGCCTGTACACTGTCCTTGGGCTTTCTCAAGGCTAGAGCTCTACCACTTGAGCCACAGCACTATTTCTGCCTTTTTCTATGAATGTGGTACCAAGAAATCAAACCCAGGGCTTTGTACATACTAGGCAAGCACTCTACCACTAGGCCATGCTCGCATGCTCCTGGCCCTTTCACTTCTTTTCTTAATTTTTGTTTCCTTCCTTTTCTCTTCTTGCAATATAGTTTTGCCATCTCAGTCTGACTATTCTCACTCATAGACTGAGATGGCAAAAGCTTATCTGCCATTTTACCATGAAAGTCTTAATAGCAATCTCATGCAAATGGGATGTAGTTGGATTCCTAAATGAAATATTGATATACAGAGGGATTATAATTAGATGAGTCAAGAAATGAGAATATTTCCTTTTGTACAGTGTCTTCTGTTCCCTCACTTTCTGCAATGTCCAGTGAGCTCCACAGCTGTACTTTTCACCCTTTTCTCTTTGAGTTCTGTATCCTGCCACCAACCCCTCTGAATATGTATACTTGAATACACCAGACATAAAGAATCATCAAAAACTTAAAACTAAAGGAGAGACAACCTCTTATTTCACTATGATATGGCGTTCCATATCAGTGTAGATCTCACATGAAGAAATATTTGGAGTCATAATTAGGCTATTCAAGGGTAATTTTTGAAAAAGGATATTCTATAATGTTATTTACTTTCCTAATTTAACTTTTTTCAGAGTGGCAAAAATAGTAGCTCCCAAGAAGATAAAACTAGCTGCAGCTGAAGGGGAGCTGAAAATAGCCATGGATGGACTCAGAAAGAAGCAGGCAGCCCTTAAAGAAGTCCAGGACAAACTGGCCAGGCTTCAAGACACACTCGAGTTAAATAAGCAAAAGAAGGCAGACTTGGAAAACCAGGTACATGCTGCTCCATGCCAGTATGAGCAAATCCCCAAGTGTTCAGTGCAGTCCTGTCTTGACCACCTCCTTCGATAGGATCAGCCTATAATTTGTATCAGCACAAGTATAATATGTCCTACCAATCTTCACGATGTGATCTTTGGAGCATACTAGGTAAATGACCAGTTTCAGTGTAAAATTATATAACCAATGGACAAGTGTGATAGCTGCTCATGTAAACATTCTTCCATTTTGTTCTGTGGGTGAATTTTTTCCATATATTTTTATTGTAATTAATAGAAGGGTTAAATTAGAGTCACCAGATAGAAGGTACATTACTTCACAAACATTGATACCCTTTCTCATGTTTTGGTCCCCATTTCCCTCCCCCCAACCCTCACCCCTCATCTTGTTTTCCCCCTTCCCTATCTGATTTCAAATAACCAGATAAACATATATACAGTATACCAGATAACAAGGTAAAATATTGTAACCATATGAGATAACCAAGAGACAGCAAAAGAGATGAAAGATAACATAGTACATTAAGGACAACAATCACTCATTATATGGCTTTTGTTTCTATATCCTGGAGGTCCTTTCATTTAGCCTCATACTATATGGCCTTATGTATCTAGGTTTTGTTCTATTGTAAATCTCTGCTAGGATAGCCCAAGGTTTCTACTGATTATGACAAATGAGGGAAACCATTGAGCCTATGTTCCTTTGAGTCTGGCTTACTTCACTTAATATGATCTTTTCTAAGTCTTTCCATTTCCTAACAAATGGGGCAATGTTATTCTTTCTGACTGCAGCATAGAATTCCATTGTGTATAAATACCACATCTTGTTGATGCACTCATCAACTGAGGGGCATCTGGGTTGGTTCCATATCTTTGCTAGGGTTAATAGTGCTGCAATGATCGTCGTTGTGCTAGTGGATTTAGTATGTCCTTGTTTCTGGACAATTGGGTAAATGTCAAGTAGTAGAATTGCTGGGTCAGGGATGCTCTATGTTTAGTCTTTTGAGAAACTGCCATACTGCTTCCCATAGTGGTTGAATGAGTTTGCACTCCCACCAACAGTGTAGTAGTGATCCCTCCTGGCCACATCCCCTCCTGCATCTGTTGTTATTAGATTTCTTGATCCTGGCCATTCTATCTGGAGTGAGGTGGGAGTGGTTTTGATTTTTAAGCTGGAATATTTCTGTAGTATGAATTTAAATGGCTTTTCTTCAAGCTTACCACCTTCATATCCTCTTTCTCCCATTTTGAATTAAATTGCTTAATTACAAAATAGGCTCTTAATTACCAATTAATTTCCTAATTTAATCTTAATTGCAAGTACCTGAGTAGGTTGACAGTGTTTAACTACTGGAGATTGTTGAAATTTGTAACTTCTGAAGCTATCTTGAAAGGAACCATAAGTTAAATGTGATAAAATATATCCCGATTCCCCAACTCCAGCTCCTATTCTGAGAGTTAATCCTAACCTTTCTAGTTGCCTTTCCCTCCACTGCTTTTTAGAAAAAAAAAATATTTCTCCTGGAGAGTTAGGACAGTCTTAAGGTCTCTTTAAGGCTGGACCCGAGGACCTTGTACATGCAAGCGTCTTATCCTATCACTGAGATACACGCTGAAGGCTCCCCTTTTCAGATTATTTTAAATGGAAATCAAACGCCTATATTTACAGAAGAATATTCTTCAGCACATGAAATTTCAATATCTTGTACTGTATGTCATTTCCTTCTTTGAATTAAACGTTAAGTAGCTTCCATGATTTCCACAAATTATATTAAAATAGGTATTTTTCTTAAAACAATTATAAACCAACACAGATTTTTCCATATGATAGCAAGACACACCACTTTCTTTTACATTATTATTATGTTTTAATTCCAGAACAGTTTAGAAGAACAGGCCTCTGAGGTGGAAATCTTGCAGAATTTTTAACTTATTCTTCTTGTGGATGTTGACGAAAACTTTTATTTTTGAGGTCGACCTGTGCAGCAAAAAACTGGAACGAGCAGAGCAGCTGATTGGAGGCCTGGGAGGTGAGAAGACCCGGTGGAGCCGCTCGGCACTGGATCTGGGGCAGCTGTACATCAACCTGACAGGGGACATCCTCATTTCCTCCGGAGTGGTGGCTTACCTTGGAGCCTTCACATCCAGCTACCGACAGGTGAGAAGGCCAGCCTCCCCTTCACAGCCAACCTGAACCTCAAGGCAGAGAATATCAAAGATTGTTAAATGATTTGTTATTCAGTAACTTGGCTTTGTAGCCAAAGATGCGCTATGAAATACAATCCTAAAATCTCATTTGGGGGAAACAAAAATCTATAGTTTAAATTGTAATATGAAATGGAAGGGTCTACTGATGAAATTTCATATTCCTATATATTTGGTTATACCACATGGGTGTTAGTAAGTCACTTCAAATCATATCAGAGAGGAGATAACCTCTAACTCTATTAAGTGACTTCTTTCCTTAGAAAACAAACCCATGATTCTGTATTTTTTCCTTCCCTTCCCTTAGGCTCACTCGACCTCAGTGTTATATTGGACCTAAATCCTACTTAAGGAACTAACCCTAACCTTTGTATTTGCTTTTCCCTCTACTTTTAAAAAAAATTCTTTCTCATTGAGACTTATGATAGTCTCCAACTCTCTTTAAGGAAATTGAGCAGAAATCAAAACAGGGGAGAAATTAGAGAAATTCAAAGAATAAAAATGAAAAAAGAACAGAAGGGTAGAGGAATAAAACAAAGTAAAATTCAAAACATCCGGCAGTAGCTTTTGGTACCAACCATAGAAAGTAATGAAAATGTACTTTCATGGAAGGCTTTATAATGTGATACAATTTGCATGCATGCGGGATCAATTGAGCCTCATTCAATTTCAGGACTTTCTCCAAAATAAGGATGATTCTTGGTAGCTTGGTTACAATTTATTTGTGTGATCATTGTTCTTGTTTCTGTTTTAACCACCCTGTCTTAAATTCATGTTTTGCATTCTGGTAACCTCTGTTCCTGGTGCTTGGCCTTCATATTATTTACCTTTATCTGTTCAGTTTTTTCATTTACTTCTTCTTTTTTTCAAAGGTCTACCTTTATAACATGAACATCTTAGAAATCAAAGGTGGTTAACATCTAGCAAACATAATTTAATGATGCCAAAGTTTGCTTGACAATTTCAGAAAGTGAAGTTTATACATTTCAAAGAATTTCTCAGAAGCGCACAGCTGGTAAAATGTGGTCACTTGAACTCTAACTTATGTCTCCTCTTCCATCAACTCCTGCTTAGCATATCAGTGTCATGCTGCTAGAGTAGAAGCTCCATCCTATACCCTTCCTCCCGATTGACTCTGTAAATCCCACAGGGATCCTTCCCTAATTCTGCTATCAACTCATTCCTACCGGAATGGGAGGCTGCTAGTTGGACCACTGTACCCCTTGGAGTAAGTCTTGAGTTTCAGAACTAAGACCTTGGAAAGGCATTGAAGGAAGCAAAGCCACACCCAAACTAGTCACAACAGACATCCAGAGCCTGACCTTTGTCTACTTCATCACATCCTATCTCTAATAAGGCTGGAGAGAAGGTGTTTTTCCCTTGACCTCACTCGTTCATATTAGAGCTTACATTTCTCCATGAATCTATGATTCCTGTGAATTTATTCTCTGAGTCTTACTCTCATCTTCTTAACGTATTATCTTTCTCAGATAAAGACGTGTGATAGTTCCATCAAAGATTTCTCATTCAATTCAGTTCTGTTTTGTTTTTGGTAATGCTGGGAATTGAATGCAGGGCTTTACATGTGCTAGGCACGTGCACTATAACTGAACTACTTCCCCCATACTTGAAAACCAAATTGCAAGCCAAGCAGTACATCAGTGCACTGCCATGTCATCTGTGTGCTTTCACATCCAGTGACCAATGCTGTCTTCCCTTGGACATTGGGAAGCTACTTCACCCACAGCTTGGGTAGCTAGTAGTGTCTGAGAATTTACTTTCCTCTGGGGAAGCCCTAATACATGATAGAAGATGGTGCCTAAGAGTGGTTCATATCTGTAATCTTAGCTTCTCGGGAAGCAGAGGTCATACTCATCAAGGTTCAAGGCCAGCCTAAGCTAAAAGTTAGTGAGAACCCATCGCAATCAATTATCCAGATATGGTGGCACACGCCTGTGGTGTAGCAAGGTGGGAGGTGTGAGTAAGAAGGACATAGTCCAGGCTAGCCAAGGCAAAAAATGTGAGAAAAGACCCTGCCTGAAAAATAACTAAAGCAAAAAGGGATAGGTGATGTTAGAGTACCTACCTAACTGTTAGAAATAACTCAAGCAGGTGGGATCTCATACAGGAATAAAGACACCAATTTGAACTCAGCAAGGCAAAGCTTAATTCTACAGAAGGGTATAATGCCATTGGCCAAAAATCTGGCAAGCAAACACACAGAGCAGGCAGGCTGCTACTTTTTTATTCCAACCCAGCAGACCCCACCCCTCTACTTGTATTGGCTCAGTTCAGGTTCACAACCCGCAAAAGGATGTGACTTAACCATGATACAACTAAAAATTCAGTGAGCTCCTAACAGTATGTATTAACTAAAATGCTCAGGAAAAGGGTATATGTAATTAAAATGTAATTACTTAACAGGGGCCAAGCCATCTGGCCAAAGCAGACCCCCTTCAGAAAAGCAGCTCTCCCAAGATTAACGGAAAGGAAGCAAACTACATTGATAGAAAAAATACTTTTCTCATACTAACAAACAAAAGACACAGTGTCCAACTAGTAGTATAAGCCTGTCCCCCTAACAAGAAAGAAAATATGTAGAAAAACATAATGACTTCCCCCCTAACAAGAAAGAAAATATGTAGAAAAACATAATGACTTCTACCCACTTTGTGAAATGAAATTTTATAATAATACTTGGCTATTTTTTTTTTACTTTATGTGATTGATCTGGGATTTATTTCATCTAAGTGTATAGCTAATTAGAGCTAATAAAATTAATAAGCTAATTTTTATATTTTATTCTGGTAGACAAATCATTTTTAAGGTATTACTGGGATTTTAAAAATGATTCTGTTGTTGACCTCCAGCCTCATATTGACACCTTTATGTGAATGTTTTAAAGAACCAAACCAAAGAATGGACAAGTTCGTGTAAAAAAAGAGACATCCCCTGCTCAGATGATTATTCTCTTATGGGTACCCTGGGAGAAGCTGTGACAATTCGAGCTTGGAATATTGCTGGATTACCTTCTGACTCATTTTCCATTGATAATGGAATCATCATAATGTAAGGAAAATGAACGATTCTCACAAATGATTTTTATTAATGAGTCACTAGATATATTTGTAAACATTTGATCAATTTTAGGTAGTAAATGTCTCAGTATTAAAGCCAAATTAATGAATGATGAATGAATGAATGATCATTTCCTTATTTTAATAGTGAAATACTATTGGAGACTATTGCAAGCAAACAAATCTAGATAATATTTTCTTAATTTTTATTAAAGGAAAACTCTGCCATAAGTAAGTGAAGTTACAATTTTTCCTTCCCATTAAATACGGGGAGTTCTGTTATTATAGGCTGTTAAATGTTGAGTCATGGATTTTTGGTGGTGGTTGGCTAGATTGTTCCAAATTCTGCTCCAGGCCCTGATATAATCATATCCTATAATTAAAACCAATTTTAATTATAGGATGTATTTTTGGCCCTTGACTGACTGGCACTTTTACGATAGTGGTCAATCTTCCTGGAATATCCTTGCTAGTGGATGAATACCAGGAGGACCCAAGGAGCACATCCACCCTCTTTTCCAGTTCTCACCTCCCAGAAATTCAGAGCTGCAGCAGTCCCAGTGTGAGGACAATTATGAGGTGTATGGCTTCCAAGTTCACATTACTTTGGGCATCCGATGACTGGACTAGTCTTTGGTTTTAATGTATTAGGCATAGAGCAGTTATTTCATCTAATATAGGAAAACAGTTCTCTTTTACATGATTATTTACTATGGGAAATATGACTAATTTATGGCTTAATTTAAAGTAAAAATGGTTAGGGGAGAGATTTGAACTGGTAAAGTAGAACTAACCAGTAAATATGATGATTTTCCAGGGCTGGGGCTTAAACTTGGGGCTTGGGCACTGTCTCTGAGCCTCTTTGTGCTTGAGGCTAGTGCTGTATCACTAAGATACAACACCACTTCTGGCTTTTTCTGTGTTTGTGGTACTGAGGAATTGAACCCAGGGCTTCGTGCATGCTAGGCAAGCACTCTACCACTAAGCCACACTCCCGGCCCTCTTAATTTTTTTATATATCATATTTTGAAAACCATTACATGAATTAAAACTTTGGTAAACATGTTTCTGTATCTCATTATTAATTACCAATAAATTATTATGGTGTATGGATTTCTTTAGAATTTATTGGCTGACTAATTTGTTCTAGAAAGACTTAAGATATGTACAATTTGATTATAACATAAAATAGGCTAAATCTGATGCGACCACATGAGGTAAGTTAAAGAAATAATTGCTATTGGCTTGTTGAGACAAGCTAATTCCTCTAGTTTGGCCCTGAAGTAAACTCATAAACTTTCTGGTAACTAAGACACAAAAAACAAGCTATGTCACATAGCCAAGGAAAGCTTAGACAAAAATTTTCAGGAACTAACTTAAACTTACTTTGTTGGTTTAGAGAAAAAAAAAACTTTGCAAAGGTTTTCTTTAGTGCAAAGTGCTAAAGTGTTCAGTTCTTTGACTTAATAATATAAATTAATTCAAAAAGGAATTCAAGAATATAAATAAATAATAAATATATGCATTAGCTTGCAACAAATATAGCAGTTTTAGATGTCTTTTCACCAGTTTAGAATGATTGCTACCTCGTTGTTGCAAAATGTATCTTGATAATGTTAGAATACATCTGAGATTTTAACATATATATATGAGAAATTTCTGAAACTTTAATATCTAATTTTTGACTTTTGTTTATCTGGACCAATCAACTCGAGAATGAAGTATATTGCCCAGTTTTAACTGCTTCTATTAATGTTGCTGGCATAATTTTCTGCTTAGAAAAGATCTTTGCCTTCTAAAATATAGCTGTGTGAATCTTATCTTTTGTTTTGTTTTGTTTTGTTTAGTTTCTAATTTGTTCCACCTAACAAGGAATTTGAAACCATTGTATCCATCTGAGGCCAAACTGCATTTTATTTTACAGCAAATAAATATACCTCCCAAGTTTTAGTCCAGTCATATTTCAATAATGAAACTGCTCTTTTTTAAATTCCAGATCCTTTCATAATTACTATTCAAGACAACACACATATGTTTCAAGGGTAAAGTAGGAAATGGTGAAAATGAGTCATAACCTTTGCATCTTTGCTGTTCATTTGAAAAATGTGGAAGCTATCATGCCAACTTCACTAAGAAGTCTGGCTTGCCTTATTTTGTCAGTGTATATTGGTAATCTTCTGCTGAAAGGCTTCAATAAATAAGTTTAAGGGATCATTTTAAAGTAGCAGATAAGCATCTTATTTACTTTCACAGTGCTTCCTTCCATTCCCTAGAGATCCTGGCTTGATATGATAATACCTAGTTCTGAGCACTTATGAGGACTAACCTTTTGTAAAGTGTCTCCCCCAAATATTATATTAGTATACTATGGCACTGATTATTTAGGAAAACTAAACATCTATAACATCTGGACAGATTATAACACAATTAACTTGTGGGGCTACTGACATATTAAAGTTTCTTGATTTATCTGAATTTCAAAGGTTAGTAATCATATTAACTATAATTAGATCCTATCTGAACATTTTTCCAGTAGAGGATTAGGATTATTTAACTGCTTGGTACATTCAGACTATATCTGATGTAAGTGCTTTTTAAAAAAGTGAATTTCCATTTCTGTAAGAGAGAGGCATACCAGATTTATTTCTGGAACTATAATAACCTAGAGGGATATGCCCTTTCCTTGCCTGTGTCTATGCATTTGTATGTGTGTTTGTGTATCAAGAATACAACTAAACTTTGAAATACCCACTGTTAGAGACACAAATCCGGTGCCCTTCCCTGTATAATGCTGTGAATATGTCTGTCTTATCACTGTTAGAAGTCCATACTCTGCAAGTCGCCCAAAGAGCACCAAATAACATTCCTCTCTAGACAATAAGGAAAGAACAAACTCTCTCCCAACCTGGACCAGGAAGTGCTATAAAAAAATCACATTGTACTTTGGAACTACAAATATTTTTGATTCAAAAATATTCATTAGGAGCCAGGTACAGTGGCTCACACGTGTAATCCTAGCTACTCAGGAGGCTGAGATCTAAGGATCTTCGTTGAAAGCCAACCACAGCAGTAAAATGTCCGTGAGACTCTTATCTCCAGTTAATCACCAGAAAACTGAAAGTGTCCCTGAGGCTCAAGGGGTAGGGCTGTAGTGTTGAGCTAAAGAGCTCAAGGACAATGCCCAGGCCCAGAATTCAAATATATATATATATATATATATATATATATTTGCCAATATATATGCATATATATTGGTAGAAGATGCGAGAAAGAAATGGGAGGAAATACATTTTTCTGTAAAAAAAAAATAGTAACATAGTAACAGTAAGAGGAATTAAGCAAGAGAGTCCTTTGCATTTTGAATTCCGGATCTATTTGCATCCAAAAAAGTGAAGGTATTAGAACCACCATTTGGTGCAGAGAGCCTTCCACAACAATTACTGGCATATTTTATTCTGAAACCTAGTGGCATCTTTTCTTTCTGCCTTGAAGAGAATCTCTTCTGAAGTTTTACTCATCTAATTGTTTTTGGAAACCCTAGACTAATGTCACAGTATCCACTCTCTGAATACAAAAGAAGTCACATTGAGAGTGTTTACTGATGGGAGTTTGATCCATTTGCTTATTTAAGACAACAACATCCCTGTGAAATCACAACACACAATCACACATACATAGGCACACATAGTGAGGAGGGGCAGAGGGGTTATATAATTACTTCAGCACAATTTGCTTCAAACTTATTTCATCTGACTTTGAAACGCACAGTATACAACTGCCATCCACAGTCACAGCAGGGCTGCAGAGCTTCTTGCTCTTGTGTAACTGACTCCACACCCATTGAAAGCTGCCTTCCCACACTGTCCCAGCCTGTGCTGTGACAAACATCTACTTTCTACTTTTTGTGTTCAGCATCTTAAGAGTCCACATATGATATTATTCTTTTGGATTATTTTACTTAGTCATCATTACATCCGAGAGTACTAAATAGTAGCAGTTTAAACTTTTATTACAACTGGATATTCTGTGGTGTAGTTGCAGCCTATTTTCTTTATCCATTGGTCCCTCGAAAGACACTTGAAAGAAATACAGATGTCTCCTCAATATGCTGACTTCACAGGTATGCATTACACATTGATTTTAAGCCGTGTTAGATGTTTTCTTTGCTGGGTAGTTTGTTTTGGTGTTATAATAATCCCCTTGAACTATTCTTGCTTTTTAATTTCTGTGCTGGTTAGCATTCTGCCTCTTGAGCCACAGTCACTTCTGGATTTGTGTGCTGATTTTTGTAATTGTCAGTTAAGTAGCATATTTTAATCTTAATGTGGCTATCATAAAAACACAATTTTTTTACCAGGTTAAAAGTAAAATGTGGGGGCCAGGAATTTGGCCTACAGGTAGAGTGCTTACCTAGCATGCACAAAGACCCGGTGCCAGAAGTGGTGCTGTGGCTCAAGTGGTAGAGCTCTAGCCTTGTGAAAGCCCAAGGACAGGCTGAGTTCAAGCCCCAGGTCCATCAAAAAAAAAAAAAGTGAAATGTTACTCGGATGAATGAGCTTTAAGAAAATGGTGTGAACTGACTAAATAACATAGAGGGAAATCATGGTTGACCAGAATCATCTTTCATCTCCTTTTCAGGAATGCAAGAAGGTGGCCTCTAATGATAGATCCTCAGGGTCAGGCCAATAAATGGATCAAGAACATGGAGAAAACCAACAGCCTTCAGCTAATTAAATTTAGTGACCCTGACTATGTCAGGACTCTGGAAAACTGCATTCAGTTTGGTACTCCTGGTACGTACACTGCTGCAATGGCTAGGGAGGACACAATTTACCAAAAAAAAGCATGTCAGATTAAAAAATTAAAAAAACAAACAAAAATGCACAAAAACTTACTGGTGGCAGGAATAGACCTCATCACCCTCAGTCATGCAAGAATTTTAGTACACAGAAGCCTGGTAGACAATAACGAGGTGTTTTGTTTTTTTTTCTCCCAGTTCTGGGCTTGATCTTAGGGCCTGAGCACTGTCGTTGGGCTTTCTCAAGGCTAGCACTCTACCACTTGAGCCACAGCACCACTGTTGGTTTTTCTACATATGTAGTACCAAGGAATCGAACCCGGGTCTTCGTGAATGCTAGGAAAGCACTCTACCTACCACACGAGGCCAAACTTCCGGCCCGTATAACAAGGTTTTCTTTGTCACAAGATACATTTGTGATGTTTCTGCCTAACTTTTAATTTTTTTCTATTTTCATTATAACTCTACTCTGAAATGAACAGGCCACTTGGTGTGTTAGTAGTATTTTAACACAATATATTTGTCAGTTTTCTATTTGTTTTTCTTGTCCTCTTATGCTACAAAAGTGGCCAGAAAGAGAACAGATTCTACATGTCTGGAGATGATCTGCTATTTACAATGGAGAGATTAGAAAGAGAATACTGATTTTTCAATTGAGCTCTTATGCATATGTCACCCTTGTTAAAACTTAAACCAGATATCTGTGATTTGAGTTAATTGGGGTCATTAATTCTGTTTTGAAATTCATTCAAATTTTCCAAGTTTGAATAAATAGATGTAAACTCTTGTGAAACTGTAACATATTTGCCCTCTGGACAACTTCATGCTACTAGTGCTACTAAAATACAAGAGTCAAAATAAACATGCTACTAACCATAAGAGCCTCTCTAGGCTCCCATGTTAATAATGAGATTTCAAAGATTAATCACAAGCTTAGGTTCTGTCAGTTAGGTATAAAATAAGAAAAGTCTATTTCTACCATAGAATATTTTATTTGTGTAATGGAAAAAGATTCACAGAAACACAGAGTAATTCACACAACTTCCCCTCTGAAATTTTTAACTATTCAGTTTAAATTTTCACATAAGATTTATGTATGTCTATATATATGTTAGATGCTGTGTCATGCTTTGCTGCACAAATGCAATGTGTACTTTTATCTATATACATATTTGTTTCAAGCATTTGTCATTTCTTTGTGATGAAAATATTCAAAATCCTTTCTTCTAGTTCTTTTAATGCAATACATTTCTTTATAGTTGTACTATGATATAGAAATTGCATTGCCTGTATAAGAGCTGATGAAAAACGTATACTGCTACTCTTAAATATTTTTCTTCTTTAACAGCAAAATCATTCTATGTGCCACTGTATTAAGAGTAGAACAAGGATATCTGTCACAAACCCTTACTGGAGCCACTGTTCTGTTATATAGACCCTGGCTCTTGATTCAGATAGTATCTGTCTTTGACATTGTTTTCAATTCAGCTATTCAATTTCTTTATTTGTATTTTAAACCATAAAATCTGCAAGCAAAATGAATTACTGTATATTGGATGTGTAGAACAGTGCCTGATAAATGCTCAATTTGTTGTTATACTTTTCTTGGTTTGTTTGTTCTTTTGTGCATACTAAGCACATGCTCTGCCACTAAAGCATATACTTAACCTTATTTTATTTTTTGTTTCATCTTAAAATAAATAAGAAAGTTACAAATAGTGCATTATGAGAATTCAAGAGAGCCAAGGAAGATTTCTTGAAGAATCTGCATGACAAGTACTTCAATTAATTAAAATTAATTAATTTAAAATAAATGTTTTAATATAATCAAATAATAATTGAGCACTTATCTGCTTGATCTCTTAAGATTTCTCTTATTTTTCTGTTACATATCTAGGTGTTTAAAATCTATAACGGTAGAGGAGAAAGGGCCATAGACAACTTATCTGTTTGTTTTTCATGTTTGGGTAACAACAATGGGAGACAAACTAATTTAGCAGGTCATAATCAACATTGTGCTAATAAAATGTGACAGGAGAGCATATTGAACTAGATAGCATGGAGTGAGAATAAGCTTTATTTCATAAAGTTTTTATGTGTATTGTATCCAGGTGAATATTTAAAATATATTTCTTACTTCAAGTTATGTTCATAAACACTTGAAATCCAATAGTGATTTAAACCACTTCATTTTATTAGCATAGTAAGCAGAGTATTAGAAAATGTTAATTAAATGGCTTAATCAAGATTGTGCATACAATTAAGCATTGAGAAAAAAAGTAGTGCTCAGTCTTCTGCCTCTGTCCAGTCTTTACTGTGTCGCACAGCTAGACTTTCCTTCAGTTGTTTTTAATTTATTTGAGAGGAGGAATTGCCTTTAAAATGTATAATGATTAATCTGCCATTTCTTCTGACCTTAGTCAACAGAAGTGGAAGGCAAAAATAGGTGAAAGATTTACAGCTGTTTTTGTATTTAAGGAAAATGAATTAGTTGCTGTGATAGTTCTAAAACACAAAGCTAGTTGATGATTTTCCTGCTTAAGAAGTTATCTTTGGATGTTGATTCGTTCAGAATGCTGACCTTGGCTCCTCCATCACAGAAGAGGCCTCCCTGAGCACAGAAGGCAGAGGGTTTTGCTGCTTTCACCTCCCTCCCCCCTCCTTCCCCCCTCCCTCCCTCCCTCCCTCTCTCTCCCTCCCTCCCTCCCTCTCTCTCCCTCTCCTCCCTCTCTCTCTCTCCCTCCCTCCCTCCCTCCCTCCCTCCCTCCCTCCCTCCCTCCCTCCCTCCCTCCCTCCCTCCCTCCCTCCCTCTCTCTCTCTCTCTCTCTCTCTCTCTCTCTCTCTCTCTCTCTCTCTCTCTCTCTCTCTCGCTCTCAGTCCTGGGAACTCAGGGCCTGAGCACTACCCTGGGGCAGAGCTCTACCACTTGAGTCACAGCACCACTTGCAGCTTTTTCTATGTATGTGGTACCAAGGAATCGAATCCAGGTCTCCCTGCATGCTAGGCAAACACTCTACCACTAGGCAAAACACCCGACCATCCCATTTCTTTTTTATGCTAAGTACTTTTAATGTAAGACACTCTGAAAATTTAAAGAAGTATTTTGCTATCAAAAAAGTTTGAAAATATAGGTACATTGCATTAGCTATTGCAGTAGTTAAAAGTATGAATGGGGAGGCCGGGAGTTTGGTCTAGTGGTAGAGTGCTTGCCTAGCATGCACGAAAACCTGGATTCAATTCTTCAGTAACATGTACTTAGAAGAAAGCCAGAAGTGGTGCTGTGGCTCAAGTGGTAGAGCTCTAGCCTTGAGAAAGTCCAGGGACAGTGCTCAGGCCCTGAGCTCAAGTCCAGGACTGGCAAAATAAAAGTATGCATGGGATATTAATTATATAATTATATAAATATTGCTGAGAAGGAAATCAGTATGAAACACATTTTTTATGACTTTCTACTGACTATGAAAATACACTGTCAGTAGCAAAAAAATATCCTATTTGAACCTCGTTTGTTTTATATTTTCTCTTAGTTTACATTTTCTTGCTTAATTTACATTTGTTTTGTCCTTGTATACAATAAACCAAGGAGGCAAAACTTTTACTTTTAATCTTTCTTTAATTTGTTATTCATTTGATTACAAACATTTATTTTGCTACTCCCACATCCTAGGCACTAAACTGCAGCATGAACAAGACACAGTTAATAGTCTTTGCTTTCATGGAGTCTGTTGGTTTAAGGGGAAAGACAGAAAGTGCAGATGAAGGTAGAACTTGAAGGGAATACAGAGTACTGGTGGAAGTACTTACAACAACATTGTTTCACATCTCCGTTTCTTCTATCTGTTCTCATCTGTCAATCTGATGAAATTCTTTAAAATGTATTTAAATTGAATTAAATCTTTCCTCGGCAAAGCTATTTTTCTTCAGCATTTTGTTACCTCGACAAAAGGCTCCCCTAGCACATCCACATTATTTCCTGACCTTGTGGTGGTCACTACCTGTGGTTGAGGTTGATCAGATGACTATGTTCCAGCAAGGTCTAAGTGGAAGCACCTTGTGTGACTGACGCCAGGAAATGTCTATAGAACACATTTCTTCCTTCTTTCTGGTGGGTGGAGTGTTGCTATTGACCGAAGAGAACAAAGCTACATGTGGAGAACAGTGCCGTGCATGGCAAGGGGACGAAGACAGACCTCTCACAGGCAGGTCAGACACACTGCCCCTCTAGCCTGGAATAACTGTCCGAGGATTCCATTTACATGAAATACAAATTCCCTTTATTCACATAATGATTTTAATTTGGGGATTTATGATAAATACCAATAAACCTAATCATTAATAACATGCCATCCAGTAAAACAAAAATGGACTAATATATAAACATTAACATAGAATTCCAGAAGCAAGCTAACCCATAAGCAGCTAAAACACCCTAGCTGAAGCAGATAGATAGATAGATAGATAGATAGATAGATAGATAGATAGATAGATATAGGTATACATATATGTATACCTATCAAGCTGCAAATGTCACTAATACAATAGTGAATTCTGACAGTATCACCTAGCAGTTAGGAGGGGAACCTGCGTAGGTAGGTCCCTGTTTAATCTGCTAGCTGATGTAACTTCCTGCCTCACCTGGAGAATGGGTGAAAAAAGACCATGATGTTATGAGAAAATACAGTCAATGTGATGTTTAGCATATGTAAATATGATGATGTTGAGTAAAAATAGATTTACAAACAAATGACAGCATCGTGCCTGTAATGGTAGCTACTTAAGGAGGCTGAGATCTGAAGATCACAATTCAAACCCAGCCAGGGTTGTGAGACTCTTTTCTTTCATCAGCCCCCAAAAACCCAGAAGTGGAGCTGTGTCTCAAGTGGTAGAGCTCTAATCTTGAGCACAAAAGTCTCAGGGATAATGCCCAGGGCCTGAGGTCAAGGACAGACAGGCAGACAGACACGAACACACACACAAACCACACAAGTACAGACCACATAAAAGACTGCTAATTGCAGCTCCAAAATCTCTGCAGATTGTCAGAAAGTAGTTTATTCTCAATAGTCAACTTTTATTTATTTTATTTTTAGTTTTTGCCAGTCTTGGGGCTTAAACTAAGGTAGGGTCTGGGCATTGTCCTTGGACACTTTCTGCTCAAATCTAATACTCTGCCACTGGAGCCACAGCACCACTTCTGTCTTTTTCTGGGTATGTGGTACCGAAGAATTGAACCCAGGGCTTCATGCATGCTAGGCGAGCACTCCACCACTAGGCTGCACTCCAGGCCCCTCACTAGTTAACTTTTAATTCCGCCTCTGGAAATCCAACTTGTAAGTACACTGAAATAAACACAAAGATCTATTATTCAAAATGTTCATTGTAGGGTTACTAATACTAGTGGAAAATGGAAGAAGCAACCTAAATAATAGAAGGTTAACATATTTAATATATTATGATGCAAACATTATTTAACCATGAAAATAATCATTTTGTGCAAGTAGAAAATGGAAATGAGTTTAAATATCATCTGATATGTCCCTCTGGCCGCGATCCCAGAAGTGGAGGAAATTGGTAAGACAGTTTTGGAAATTCAGTTAGCCAGGACTAAGCTGTGGGTAGAGATAGCTGCACTTCAACCACAACAGAGATCCAAATCCTCAGTCATGTCAGTTCCCTGAATCCCTTTCTGTCCAGAGTGACTGTATATCCAGCCTGAGGGAAGCTACAGGGTACCTGCTGCAGCCTCAGCTTGATTGCCCCACAAGCACCACAAAGCTTGGCAAATGCATTTCATTCTTACCGATGTAACTGATCTTTTATCCAAGGATTCTTTTCTAGAATGTGACCAGAAGAAAATACTCTGAAGGGCAAAGTTTTCTTTATAGCAATGCTTGTTACTTAAAATGAGAAAAAAAAATCCCAATTTCTCTCTTTTTTTAAGAAAAAACATTGTTGGCCACTCATGGCCTGAGCTCTTTTTCTTTAGTTCACTTTGGGCCACAGCAGTGGTTAGTTAGAGACAAAAGTCTCATGGATTTTCCTGCCCAGGCTTGCTTTGAACTGCAATCCTCAGACCTCAGCTTCCTGAGTGGCTAGGATTTTAGGCATGATCCACAAGTACCCAGCTAAAAATTTAAATTTCTAGTGATAGTTTGTTTAAAATAATAAATGTACATGGATATTTCTACTAGAATTTTTAATCACTTGTGGGGCTTGAACTCTGAGCCTGGGTGCTGTCCCTGAGCCTCTTCGTGCTCAACACTACTCTCTGTCATATGAGCCACAGCCCCACTTCCAGTTTTTGCATAGTTAATTGGAGATAAGAGTCTCATGGGCATGGTAACTTTTCTGCCTAAGCTGACTTTGAACCACGATCCTCAGATCTCAGCCACCTGAGTAGCTAGGATTACAGGTGTGAGCCACCAACACCCAGTCTATTTATTAGAATGTTTAATAAGTGAAAAATACTATAATAACTTTCAAATGTTGAGGAAATATTTATGGTAAACTAACAAATTAAATAATTAGGATGCAAAAAACTATATTATTTAGTCTCAACTACATGTGGGAGAAGATGGGCTTAACAAAAGCTGAAATAGGGTCAAGAGGACAGGGGTAGAAGAATGACTGGGGAATATGAGTAGAATATAGGCAGAAATGTACTGTATTTATTGTATTTGCCACAGAACTGAGAAAAATAAGGGAAAGGTAGATGGTAAGTTGGCTGGCAGGCAGACCTGCCATCTGAGCCCTTTCCATAGAGATACAATGTTTTTTATGGCATCGTTTCTCTGTAGTTGGAAGACAAAAAATAATTTTAAAGGTAATTAGAAACAAAGCATTTTAAAACCTGAAAACACTCAGGGTTGAATGTTTATAGCTAATATTTAAAATAACGTGGACTCTCTTGCTAATTTTTATTCCAGTACTGCTAGAAAACGTTGGTGAAGAGCTGGATCCTATTTTGGAGCCTCTTCTACTAAAGCAGACATTTAAGCATAGTGGAAGTTTGTGCATCCGACTTGGGGACTCGACAATCGAATACTCTCCTGACTTCCGCTTCTATATTACCACCAAACTACGAAACCCTCATTATCTTCCTGAAACTTCAGTGAAGGCCAGTACCTAAGAGGATATTCTTTACCAAAATTGACCATTTGAAAATGTATTTTCCTCCATGCTGTAAGAGGAACAGGTCTTTATCAGAAAACTGAATTTTCTCCTTCTTTAAATGCTTTGAAATTGCTATAATAAGTTCCAGCTGTTGCTTTTGTGTTCCTGTGAGCTATAAAGGAGCCTTCTGTATCTAGTGAGAAAAGACCATTAGAATCTAATTTCTACAATTGATATTATACTTAGATTTTCATTGTTAGAAGTACATGGCATATATTTACATACTTTGTATTCCATGGTGATATGCCAATTATTAAAATTGAGCAGGAACATAACTCCATTCTGCGGACTAAGGCTGAGGCTATCTGATTTTCTATAATTATTTAAAAATATTATTTGGCTTACCATCCTTTGAAACTACTAAAAATTCCTAGAGAAAGCGAAGTTAGTTTGATTTAGTGACTGAGTTGACTTGACAGGTTGACTTGTGCCTAGTCTCCTGAGGGTTTAGAGGTTATGCCATATTCTTTCTTATTTCTAATTTTTAGTTCTGACTGCCAGTCATGAGTGCTTGTCAGGTGAATGGGTGAGTGACTCAGTGATAAAGGACTTCAGTTATAGAAGCACACAAGAGAGGACATGGAAAAAAATTGACTGGTTTTGTAAGGTACAGTTGAAGTCAATAGTTCTGCCAGTGATCTGAATTGCTTTCTTATATTAGAGATATTTAAATTATTGTAGATTTCCCTCTGCAAGAAAAGGACCCAGATGGCATCACTTGTTCTCTCCATGATTAATAAACATGATGCTTGCTTGGTAAGCACAACAGTGCCTACATGAAGAGACTAAACAAGTTAACCCCAGGCAGAAGGTTAGATGCCATCTGAGTGTTAACTGTGAGCATTATTATTTAACTTCAAATATAACTGAGAAAGAATAAAACCAAACAGAAATCACAAAACCCTATGTTATGAAAAAAATTTAGTAAATACTATGGAAAACATTTTTATAACCCAGTAAAATATGTTCAGATATTGCACATAACATAAACAATGTTTTGTTTCCTAATAACTGGTTATAGCAGAAGTTGTAAACGCTGTGGGGAGGATACTGATGTATGATTCAGTACTGAAATCCTTGAGATCCCCACAGTGTTTTACTGCTCCATTATTTTTAATTGCTGGGATTGATTAAACAGGGATTAGAAAACATAGTGAAGCAGTTCTGTGCTTTCATTTACAATTAGAATACTTCCTCTTGATCCTACTTTTTAGGGTCTTTTATGTACCTTTTGTTTTCAAAAGCACCCAAGGGCTAGGTATCATGCTGCTATAATCTTTTTGAGTCTAAATGAAAATAAAACTCTGACACTATTTTTGTATGACTTTAAATGTTTAGGAACAAGTGGCTAGGTCTGCAAAAATCTTAATTTCAAAGATCTTGCATTATGCAGTATATGCCTGAATGTGGTCAAGTAAAAATTGTAAAACAAAATTCATTTAAAAAAACTACACTTGTGTTCTGCAACTAAGCACAAGTTATATGTGTTAAGTTTGATAAGCTGTGATAGAAAACTATTTGTAAACTTTTGGACAAAATATCCACTCTGTGAAAAATTCAATGCTGCTACCTGAGTTGAGAAGGTTATTTCCTACTGAGAAATCTGCTTTTATGAGGACTGATAAAATCTGAAGCAAACACTGAGCTGCCTCTGGTGGTCTGTGGTAGCTACTGAGATTTTTGCAGTATTACTAAGGATAAGAAAGCGTCTCTAATGTGAATAATAAAACTAAGTTGAATTCTCAGATGGCATGACAGAAACTGTGTACCTGCATTTATCCACAGCAAAGCATGACTATTCCTGGGGCCCAGTGTACCCTCTCCAGTGGTGGAATAGTGAATTGCCCACCTTCCTCAGCTGCATGGCCTACCCTTTTTTCTGTGCTGGGAGCCATCCTTCTCAGCCACAGCAGGACAATCCGATCACTTCCCAAAGATCCAGACCAATTAATCAAGCAAGCAAGACTCTCATAAAGGAATCTAGACACTTACTGGTGTCTGTTCTTAAGGAACTTCCAATAGTCAGCCAAGGCTGAGACATTCTGCCCTCATTTTCCTCTGGAAATGAAGTCCATTCCAGGACAGGAGGTGC
This sequence comes from Megascapheus bottae, assembly GCF_031878675.1. Lineage (NCBI taxonomy): Eukaryota > Metazoa > Chordata > Mammalia > Rodentia > Geomyidae > Megascapheus > Megascapheus bottae. The sequence goes on along the minus strand of NC_143529.1, from coordinate 6,773,442 downwards.
CCTAAGAGGAAGCCCTCTGACTTCCTGACCTGGCTCTTTAATCAGTCTGTTTACCCTTGTCAGTGCTCAACTGGTCCCATTGATACTTTCCAGGGAAAGCAAAGATTCTAAAAACAAGGAACAGACAGTTATCTTGCTCTTGCTGCTAACATAGGTCTTGATTCACTTTATTTTTTTGAAATGAATTGCCTTGAAGAATAATCATCAAATGCCTAAAATTTTAGGAATCAGAAATAGCATAAAGCAACTGCATGTATAGTGTCCATGGGATTTTGGATTGTTCATGCTGTAGGTTTCTAGAGACACTGATTTGTGCAAAATAATAGAAGTGCAAAGTCAAATAAGAGCTGCTTTCACTGTAGTCTCATGCCCATACCAGTGAAATGGGATTCCAGTGAACTTTCCATTTGGAAAAGTGTCCAAGAAAGAGTAGCACTGGATGTTCAACTCGGCAGATGGACAGTGTATCTGGTGGATCATAAGGGAAAGAATGTGCAAGTAGGGGCTACACTAAGGCACATGGAGTCATTTCACAGCGGGTGTGTACAGGATTCGATACAGTTCCAGTGCAGCTACAATGAAGGAATAGTGGGAGCCTAGGACATAGATATAGATCTTCATTTAAGACATGTGAGCATACAGACTGTCAAATATGTGAAAAATAATAAAGTCAGGATTTCAAAGAAAGTCAAACTCAAGTAAGTACTTATTGGCTTATGGATTCACTGGTGATCAAAGCCAGAAAGCAGCTATGGTTTATTGCTGTGTGTATTGATAGACACCACAGAGGCGTGCAAGGAGCAGATTGTAGAGGCTAATAATGAAATGGGTTTGAAATAGAAAGCACATATAAATAGTATTTTCAGTTAATTATAGCTGTGGGGCACATGGAGAGAACATTTCATAGCTGAAAGAGATTGTGGGAACAATCATAAGATTTCTTGGTTTTTAAGAAGACAAACCAGAGTGTGTAAGGATGAGAAAGAAGCAGGAGAAATTTTAACAATAGGACCTTGGAGAGAACTGCCTGTAAGAACTATTAGGTCCCCAGATGAATCAGTGCAGGCAGACAACCTCTTGATTGACACTATGTAAATACGTTAGTGCACAGCTGTGGCTCATTATCATGCTGTAAAAATTCGATGTGTAACCTATGATTTTTTTATTCCTCTTTTCTCACTTTGTTAGATTTCTTTTACTTTGGACATCATTTAGGTCCTTAACTTGTAAATCAGATATCAGGGCCAATACGAAGGGCTGCTTCCAGCCCAATTCTAGTGGATTCTGGTGTTAAAAAAGGTTTGCCAGAACTGGTTAAGCACCTGCAGAAAACTAAAGTTGGATCCTTCTTTCTCACCCTGCACTAGAATTAACTCCAAATGGATCAAAGACCTCAAGGTAAAAGCAGACACACTGAAAACTTTACAAGAAGGAATAGGAGATACACTAGGTCTCCTTGGCATCAGTCAAAACACAACAAATCAGAGAACGTCTGAATAAGTGGGAGTGCATTAGACTGCAGAGCTTCTGTATGGCAAAGGACATAGCCAGCAAATTAACCAGAAAGCCTACAGAATGGGAGAAGATCTTCACTAACCATACAATAGACAAAGGCCTCATATCTAAAATATATCAACAGCTCAAAAAATTGAATCACTCTAAATCTAATCTCCAAAGAAACAATCATCCTATTAAAAGATGGGCCAAAGACTTAAAGAGAGTCTTCTCTGAAGAAGAAATAAGAATGACTTATAGACTCAAGAAGAAATTGATTGACATCTCTGGCCATAAAAGAAATGAAAATCAAAACAACTCTTAAGATTCCATCTCACTCCAGTTAGAATAGCCATGATCAAGAAATCTAATAACAACAGATGCTGGAGGGGATGTGGCCAGGAGGGATCACTACTACACTGTTGATGGGAGTGCAAACTCATTCAACCACTATGGAAAGCAGTATGGCAGTTCCTCAAAAGACTAAACATAGAACTCCCCTATGACCCAGCAATTCCACTACTAGGCATTTACCCACTGGTCCAGAAACAAGGACATATTAAATCCACTAGCACAACGATGTTCACTGCAGCACTATTTACCCTAGCAAAGATATGGAACCAACCCAGATGCCCCTCAGTTGATGAATGGATCAACAAGATGTGATATTTATACACAGTGGAATTCTATGCTGCTGTCAGAAAGAACAACATTGCCCCATTTGTAAGCCAGACTCAAAGAAACATAGGCTCAATGGTTTCCCTCATTTGTCATAATCAGTAGAAACCTTGGGCTCTCCTAGCAGAGATTTACAATAGAACAAAACCTAGATACCTAAGGCCATATAGTATGACGCTAAATGAAAGGACCTCCAGGATATAAAAACAAAAACCATATAATGAGTGATTGTCCTTAATGTACTATGTTATTTCTCATCTCTTTTGCTGCCCTTGGTTATCTCATATTATTATGGTACTTCACCTGGTTATCTGATATATTGTATACATGCTTATTTGGTTATTTGAAATAGGATAGGGAAGGCAGGAAAACAAGATGAGGGTGAGAGTGGGGGAGAAAAATGGGGACCAAGACATGAGAAAGGGTATTAATGTATATGAAGTAATGCACCTTCTATCTGGTGAATATAATGTAACCCTTCTATTAAGTGTAATAAAAATATATGAAAAAAGTTTTGTTAGCAGTTAGAGCTGTCTGAAAAGAAACATGAATTGATTGCCAACAAATCCTTTGAATATTGCACTTCTGATTATGAACAACTGTTGTGGGCTTTTAATGCAGCAGTTATGCTTGCCTATACCTGCTAGAATTTCACTGCCGTATATGTTATAGCAATATGTGCTATCAATTTTTGGCTAGAAATTGAAGCCTATAAGTGGGGCCTTTTTCCTTGAAAGCATTTCAAGAAAATGCATTTTCAAATCCATTCTTTCTCACTTCTAGGTAACATTACTAAACTTCATGATAACTCCAGAGGGAATGCAAGACCAGCTTTTAGGAATTGTAGTGGCACGAGAAAGACCTGACCTTGAAGAAGAAAAGCAAGCCTTGATACTTCAAGGAGCAGAAAACAAAAGGTTTTCAGTTTTATAAATTATTTTGTTTTGAGATACTTCAACAGACAAGGGCTCATTTTAAGAATATTTTTTAGATCTAGAAAAACTGAAATGTAAGGAATGATTGACAGCCTTCTATACCCATTTAGAGTGATACTGCTGAGTCTATTTTTACACGTTAAGTTCTTAGACACTAGAGCCAGAAGGCCTGCTACAAGTCAAAACCCAAAAAAAGAATTTCACCTCTTTCAATATTTTAAGAGAAAAGTTACGGAGTCTGTTACATAACCAGAGATGCTTGTTTTCACTGGTATACAATAAGACTGAATGTGCCCCATCCAATAATCCCCAGATTACAGATAGGAAGGGGAAAAGGCTGGACATCATGTAAAATTTCAGAACATGAATGAAATGGAACTTTCTGTTCACTCAGCGCTGCAGCACCCAGGGACAGAGGAGGTGGGCTTTGCCACATTCCCCTTGAGGAACCACACAAGTGATCATTAGAGTGAGAACTGGGGCAGGAACTGAGCATTTTGGTGAAGTTCTTGTGAGATATGAAGTTAATTATGCGACATGGCCATTAGAGACATGTGTCACACAGCAGTACATCCCTTGAGTTTACCAGTTCTTTGTTGCTTTTTAAAAGAACATATACACGAAGTGATTTTAAATGCTGTCTTTTTCTTCTGAGAAAACTGTGTTCTATTCCAGGCAGTTAAAAGAAATAGAAGACAAGATTTTAGAAGTTCTTTCATCTTCAGAAGGCAATATATTAGAAGATGAGACTGCTCTTAAGATATTGTCTTCCTCTAAGGCCTTGGCTAATGAGATTTCTCAAAAGCAGGAAGTGGCCGAAGAAACTGAGAAAAAGATCGATAACACCCGTATGGGTTACCGTCCCATCGCCGTCCATTCCTCCATCCTGTTCTTCTCCATTGCCGATTTAGCCAACATCGAGCCTATGTACCAGTATTCACTAGTCTGGTTTATTAACCTTTTTATTCTATCCATTGAAAATTCAGAGAAATCAGATGTGTTACAAAGCAGGTAGGTAAAAGAAACAATCATTATCAAGTTATGAAAATGAATAACTTGTGGCTTTCATTCTTACTTCCGAATATGAACATTACTGTGGCTTACCTTTATATCTTTCATCATGCTAAATAGATTTGTAAATAAATTCAATGGAAATTAAACAGAGGCAACCAAATTTAATCTGTTCAAAAAGATTGTCTACAAAGACAGAGGATTATCGCTCTAGAAAAAAAGAAAAAGTTTACCCTGATTTATCTTCGCAAAATGTAGTAATTATTGGAGATGTGGAAAGAGCAGTTAACAACCTCAGAAAAGATTTCTCCTACTGTTTGAGCTTGTCTTTCGGAAGCAGCAGTTATACATTTTGATACAAACATGGACAAAATTGGCCAGATACTAGAATGATAAAACTCAGATCTTGCAGCGATTATTTTTTGTAATTAAGCTTCATTTACTTTATTATTTAGATAAAATGCCTTATTTTACTCAGCTACTATAAGTAGAGGAATTAATAAAAACTTATCAGTAAGTATAAGAGAGAATAACATTGATATTATAATTCTTTCTTGCTTTCTGTTGCTGTTAGTGCAATCTAGTATTATTAATGTTAATAATTGAAACTTCATCCCTTTATATATTTTCCAATTATCAGGAACTTAAATTGTTTTTCTTTATTCTTCATACCTATTAAGAATAGTTATTACTCAGAGTTAAGAATTACTTTTAGAAATCTAAAAGGCCATTCTGACTAAAATCTAAATTCCTTTCATTTGTCAAGGCAGGAATGTGAAATTTTCAGTATTCTTGAAGTGAATTTGTGTTAGTATCATTCATTATTGCAAGTTAAAATATTAGACTAGGGTCCAGGAGATTATCCTAGTGATAGAATGCTTGCCTAGCATGCATGAAGAACTGGGTTCGATTCCTCGGTACCATATACATAGAAAAAGCCTGAAGTGGTGCTGTAGCTCAAGTGGTAGAGCTCTAGCCTTGAGAAAGCCCAAGGAGAGGCCTGGAGTTTGGTCTAGTGGTAGAGTACTTGCCTAACATGCACGAAGACCTGGGTTCGATTCCTTGATACCACATACACAGGGGAAAAAAAGCAGGAAGTGGTAGAGCTCTAGCCTTGACAAAGTCCAAGGACAGTGCTCTGGCCTTGAGTTGAAGCCCAGGACTGGGGAAAAAAAAAAAAAGGAGAAAGCCCATGGACAGTGCTCAGACCCTGAGTTCAAGCTCAGGAACTGGCAAAATAAAACAAAAACAAACAAAAACGTTAACTACTAAATATATACAGCTAACACTTTGTATGTGGCAAAAAAAAATAGAAAAGAAAAAAATTGAGATATCTCTGAGAAACTGAAATGGAGAAAAAGGAGTTACCTCCTGGGAAAGAATGTATGGTGAATAGAGTATATATTTCACTTGCATATGATGATTTTTGAAAGGGTTTATGGTACTTCACTATTTCTTCCAATTCCTAAAAATCTTCAGTTAGCAAAATACGAAAATTTTACATGATCTTTCTTTATGTTTCCCAGCTGCTTGCATTCCATTTTATTTAACTGAACATGCCATATCTGGTTTTCACACTAGAATTCAAGTTCCTAGATTTTTTTTCATATTCCACCACTTATTACAATGCTGATCACATGATAGCTTCTTATATCAATATTCAAGTTTTCACTGTACTTCTTGATTTCAACCTTTCTTAATTGGTTTAAAACTCACGTACCTTCTGAAGTCTGGAGAAGAAAATTTCTTTGATGTGCCATATTAGGGCATACTTTTAAATAAAATCTAAAACATAAGATAATTCTTTGTTTCAAACATAATTCTTAGTCCTTTATTTTACTACAGCTAATTAAAAACCTTCTAAAATATGACATCTGTTGACTCACAGCTATCACAGTCCTTAATACAAACAACAAAAAATCAAATACTTTTACCAAAATGTTCATTTGAATGAAATCTAAAAAATAATTATGGCTTTTTCTTTGGAGTTAATTTAGAAAAAAATAAATCATTTATAATAATAATAAATGTAAAATATAATTCTGGACCTAAAAGGTAACTGGAGAAAATACAATTTAAAACTTTTACTAAAATTATTATCATACTTCCAGAAATGTGAAAAAATTAGTAAATTTTCAGAAATGAGTCCACCTGCATAACTATCCTGCAGCTCAAGACACAGTGCATTCTCAACAGTCCAAGGTTTCCCCCTTTCTGACACCACAGATAAGATCTGGCTGCTTCAGACCCTTATAAAATAGAATCATGGTGTGGGCTTTTCTGTGTCTGACATTTTGTACTCCGTGCTTTGCTTGTGTAATTCAAGTATATTGTTTGGTATCTTTCAATATTTTTTTTCATTTTCACCGTACCCCATGTGTGACTACTGGTAAGAAAATATAATTAAAATCTGAATCCTCTCCAAACACAGAAATCTTCTTCAGAAAGGTAGAGGAAAAAGAAAGCAGTTTCACTACTACATAAGCATTGAGCCACAACTTAAGGGGCAACCCAGTGACATGCAGTGATTGCAGACAGAAAGGAGTTCTCCCTCTCTTATGGTAGCCCAGTATAGAGTCACAGTTCATCCTAACTCTTCCTGTTGGTTGAGATAACTGGCAAAAAGGCATTATCTGGGGCCAGGAAAGTGGCCTAGGAGTAAGAGTTGCTTGCCTAGCATGCACAAAGCCTGGATTTGATTCCCCTGTATCACATACACAGAAAAAGCCAGAATCGGTACTGTGGCTTAGGTAGTGGAATACTAACCTTGAGAAAGCTCAAGGACAGTGCTCAGGCCCTGATTTGAAGCCCCAGAACCGGCAAAAAAAAAAAAAGCGTTATCTGGAGGAAATACACACTTTATTTACTGACATGACAAGAATCTTTTCTGCCAAGACATGTGAAAGGGTATCAATGAATGTGAATTAATGCACCTTCTATCTGGCAAATATCATGTAACCCTTTTATTAAGTACAATAAAAATATTAAAAAAAGAATCTTTTCTGTCCTTGAACTTGAACTGAACTGCTATATACCTAATATTTTAGAGCTGGGTTTCCAGGCCTGTGAGAAAGACATTTCTGGGACATAAATGAAAGGACTGATGAGCTTTTGATAGCTTTTGGGAATGTTTTAAGGAGAAAACATGCTTAGAATTTGGGGCGCTGTACCATAAATGTAAGGGAAAGGAAAATCTAAGCCTCTTATTTTTGCTTTTTATTTGAACTAACACTTCGTCTCAAAGTATTTATCCATTCTACTGTGGAGGATACTTCAGCTTAGTGTTGTTACCAACTTTTGCTGCCTTAAACATTCCTGTAATGAATTTTCATCAAAATGAGTATGCATCTCTGGTAGGTCTCTATCTATAAATGGAACTGAGAACCAATACCTTTAAGCAGCTACAATGATATCAGTATGCAAATTAGCTAAAATACGATTATACTGTGGATTTTCTTCAGATATTAGATACCAACTATACTAAAATAAAAATGCCTTAAAATTTTAGTATGATAATTTAATTCTTGTACTAAATTAGTTTAAAATTCATTGTTATATTCATGTTAAGGTTTATTGCAAATTCTGATCACACATGCTACTAGAAAATTACTAGTTGAAGTATTGTAATAATTCATATTTCCACATTTTACCCATGTGGAAAATAAAAAAATGTAGTTCCATTAAATGTTGTAATTTTCTATATTCTTTTGGATTTATAAACATAGTACTGCACTAAACGTGCTGCAAATTTAATGTAGTAGATATTAATTTTATACTACTCATTTAATATGTAACATACAGTATTTAGAAGTTTGGTTTAAGGAATTTAAACTTTACCACTGAAATACTCAGTAGTTAAAATTGTTCACAGATGACCAGGTGCAGCGGCTCATGCCTGTAATCCTAGCTACTCAAGAGGCTGAGATCTGAGGATCAAGGTTCAAAGCCAGCCCAGGCACAAAAGGACCTGAGACTCTTATCTCCAGTTAACCTCTAGAAAAAGGGAAGTGGGACTTGACTCCAGGGTAGGGTGTAGCCTTGAGCTGAAGAGCTCAGGGACAGTGCCCATGCTGAGTTCAGGCCCTATGACCCACAAAACAAATTCGGTGAGCAGGCTTTGGTGGCTCACATCTGTAATCTTCAATACTCAGGAAGCTGAGATCTGAGAATTTCTGTTCAAAGCAAGCCCAAGTAGGGAAGCCTGTGTGATTCCTTTCTTAAATTAACCATCACAAAGCTAGAAGTGGAGCAGCTGCTTAAGTAGTGGAACACCAGCTTTGAGCTAAAAGCTCAGGGAAAGCGCTCAGGCCCTGAGTTTAAGCACCAAGATTGGGGGGGAAAAAACCAATGGACAGTAAAATGCAATTGAACTGAAGTGTTTCTACATAGCATAGGTTTCAAATGGATGTACCCAGTTAATGAAGATCCTTAATTGCTTGGAGAGTATGCAATAATTGACTAGAAATTTTACTAAAAGAATCTATATCCAAATGGTTTATGATAGTTTTATTTATTCATTTTTTTGTCAGCTGTGGGGCTTGAACTCTGGGCCTGGGTTTTTCAGCTCAAAGCTATCAGATCTACCACTTGAGACACAGCCCCCTTTCCAGTTTTCTAGTGGTTAATTGTAGATAAGAGTCTCATGGACTTTAATGCCCAGGCTGGATTTGAACCTCAATCCTCAGATCTCAGTAACTTGAGTAGCTAGGATTACAGGCATGAGCCACCTGCACCCAGCTTATAAGGAGTTTTCTTAAGAACATTTTTCTTTCAAGTCATAATTTATTTGTTTGTATTCATTGCTTTCTGTTGTGTCTTAGACTTCACATTCTCAGAGACCACTTTACTTACTCACTCTATGTGAATGTCTGCCGGTCACTCTTTGAAAAGGACAAGCTGCTCTTTTCCTTCTGCCTCACTGTGAATCTGCTGATCCATGACAATGCGGTCAGTGAAATGCCAGCACACCAGCAGTGATTTATCAATGTACTCATGTGCATGGGAATACCTGTTTAAAATTGTAAATAGTGAAAGCATGATATTAATGATTGTATAGCAAGCCATTTGAATAAGGCCCAGCTTCACAGAAATAAACTATTGCTCTAGCTCAGAATATGGTTATTCTTTCCAGAATTTGCATGTTTTCATTTACAAATAGATGGTTCTAGTAGAGTCTCATGCCCCATGCACATGTGTGCTAGCTCCATTTACATATTCTCACCAAGTAATAATGTAAATGATAATATTTTAAGACCTCGTATCAAATCATACCATTATCTTATGTAAATTTCTGGGATTTGAAAAATGTATTCACTGAAAATATAAGGAAGCAGAAGAAAAGTGTTGTATAATGTTACTAACCACTTATATATAGAAAATATAGGAAGCAGAAGAAAAGTGTTGTATAATGTCACTACCCACTTATGTGACACATTTTTATTTCATGTATTAGTTGATTTCTGAAAGAACAAAAGCTTTATTCTTTGAAGTTCATGAAAGAGTTTCATATTAATTCATGGAAGATGGATGGTTTTTCTATCATTTTAATATATTATAGCTGATAGGGCTTTAAGCAGTAATTTTGAAAAAGATATATTTGAATATATTCAGATTTTCACGTTTAAACTGGCCATTCTGGAGGAAAATGAATGGAATAGTTATTGAAAATGGAACTATTTTGGCAATTGGTAATATTGGATACTTCGGTGTCTCATGATTGAGGACTGAGCTGCCATGATGAAGAATTTTATAAGGATCAAAGATGCAACTTGTAAAGTCAGCACCTCTTAAAATGGTTAGCTCTTAAAATGGTCCTAGTTTATGAGGATTTCATTTGTAACTCTGTACCTTGCTTTTCAAAGATTAATAAAGCTGAATGGCGATTTCTGCTCACTGGAGGAATTGGACTGGATAACCCTTACACCAACCCTTGTACCTGGCTTCCCCAAAAGTCCTGGGATGAGATATGCCGGTTAGATGACTTGTCTTCCTTCAGGAACATTCGAAAGGACTTTATGCGCTTAAAGGATGGATGGAAAGTAGTATATGATAGTTTGGTATGTTTTAACAGTTTTGGTTATTCCAAAATATTTTAATGTAGAAAATAACATTAAGTAGCTCATCTTTACCTTTGCATGAAAGCAATATTTAAATAAGTTTTAAAGGGCCAGTCAGATGTTAAAATACAAGTTGCGATTCATGTTATCCCCACCTTCTATGTGGCTGTATTGAAACTTCCATCCAAACTCCTTGAAATGTATAGAAATGAAACTTAAAACAATTATTTTGTGAGTGGGCATCAGCGGCTCAGGCCTATAATCCAAGCTACTCAGGAGGCTAATATCTGAGAATCATGGTTCAAAGCCAACCCAGGCAGGAAGTCTGTGAGACTAGTCTTCAGCAAATAAGCTCAGGCACAGTGCCCAGGCCTTGAGTTCAAGTCCTAGAAAACACACACACACACACATGCGCACACACACACACACACACACACACACACGCACGCACGCACACACACAATGTACACCCTTGCATTTTTAGGCAGTATTTGTTCATTATCATTTTAGAGATTTCACAATTTAAAATTTAAATGAATTTTTGTAGGGGGGGGCTATAGGGCTTGAACTTAAGGCTACTTACTGCTCTACCCTTGAGCCACAGCCCCACTTCTGCTTTCTAGTGGTTAATTGGAGATAAGAGTCTCTGGGTCTTTAGTGTCTGGGCTGGCTTTGAACCATGATCCTAAGATCTCAGCTTCCTGAGTAGCCTGGATTACAGCGTGAGCCGCCGCACCCAGCTTTAAATCAAACAGGTGCTGTTTATGTTTATATTTTCTGATTGTGGGAAACAAGCTAATATTTTTCTATCTGAAGAAATGGACTAGGTAGTAGTTTAAAACAGCGACTCATGTATGTCTTCTCTAAGAATTGCTTCAAGTGTAAAAATATTTTTCCCTTTTAGACATACCTGAGATTGAGTTATATGCATTGTCATTTTAGGATCCACACCATGAGATGTTCCCTGAAGAGTGGGAAGAAAAAGCAGACGAGTTTCAAAGGATGCTCATCATTCGTTGTTTAAGGCCAGACAAGGTAAATGTGAGCTTTGAAAGCAGTTTCATGAGTTCTGTCCTCTCTTAAACAACCTATTCCATGTGGGTTGTCTGTTCCCTTATGTTCGTATGGAATTATAGTATTTATTAACTTATTTAACTTATTAAACTTTCCAATACTCTAGTCCTTTACCTTGTAATTTTTCAGGTATACTCACAGATCTCCTGTAGAGCTTTTCCATTTCCAAGTTTATAGACAAGGATACTTACTAGTATTTCTGGTTTTCTTCTTTTTCTGTGTATACCTAAAGTAGAGGGATTTGGGCCACAGACCCTCTTTGAACCAAGAAAATGTGCACGGAAGTGTCAAGGAGAAGAACTTATCTGCCAGTGAGAGACTCTCCAAGGCCCCTCCCTGACACCAAAATTGTGGTGACATCTTGACTTGAAAATGGCTTAAGCACCCATGATTGCTGAGCCAGTACATGGAGAGCTAGCCACCTGCCCACCTTATTTCTTTTCCCACTCAAGAAAAAAGATTTCATTGCAATAATCCAGCACCTTGAGGAAACGCTTGTAACTACAGCAAAACTCAGTCTGTCCTGATACACGAAACTAATTACTATTCTCTATTCTACCACATCCACGCCTTTAATATAAATATTATAAATTTATTAATACAAACATTAAAATATAAATAGTGGTATAACATTATTATTACATAAATGTTTATAAGACTACTAAAATATAAATATTAATATAAGGGCAATGCTCAGGTTTAGAGTTCAAGCCCTATAGCCAGCAAAACAATTAAAAATTAGTATAAATAATTGGATACCATAGATTTTCTAGGAACTTCAAAATTCTTCCCTCTTTGTGTTACCAGGTCATCTAATTCTTGTGGTGATTTGATGATTTAGGAATATATGTGTTATAAAATATTACATATATCTTGACAATATGTTTTTAAAGGGAATTTTTCAAAGAAGAAAGATTATTGGCATATTAGGGAAAGAATCGGTGCTTTCAGAAGCTAATATTTGAGCTAGTAGTCCATAGATCTTATTTCTTTGCCTTCTCTAAGTCAGAATATTGGATGCATCATCACCAGATAATGACAACTTTTAACAGTATACTTCATTACACAGACTTTTATGTATTAGTGGGCGGGGTAGGAGGCGGGGTGGGGGTGGGAGAAGTAATATCCTTACCATTTCTTTCCTTTCAAGACCCAACTTCACTCAGCGGTAAAAAATGTCACAAATATCAGGCCTTCAAAATGTTTTAATTGAGAAAAATATAAAAGATTCTTACTAAATTGCTGGTAATATAGGCCAATACCTTACAATTAAATAGTGATATTTTATTGACAAAAGAAAATACTGAATGGATTTATATTGGGGTCTGGGAGGTTTGGAACCCATTTACCATCTGAATGGCTACTACACACAGTTCTTTCCTTCTAAATGCAAACAAAAAGCAAATTAATCAGGTTTCAATAAGGAATGTGTCAAATATAAGTTAATATATTTGTCTGACCTCAGATAAATCATGGAGGAATCAGCAATAAATAGAAAATTACACCTGGAAGTCTATGAACTTCTTTCCTGCCTCTGGGAAGATGGTTGCCTAAATTAATCCATAACTTTTTTACTGACAGATTTCATTTTACAAACCTAATGCTGGCATAATAGGTTGTGAAACGGATCCAATTCCATTGCTTTGCACACGTATCTGGCACAGCTTCATTTACCTCACAAGATAACAGTGCAGCCTTGGGGGAAAGCAAGTTTTGTTTGGTTCTAACATTAAAAATGAAGCAGTGGTGAGAAGTCCGAGTCTCACGCCTGTAATCCTAGCTACTCAAGAGGCTGAGATCTGAGGATCATGGTTCAAAAGCAGCACAGGCCAGAAAGACCATAGGCCACTTTTCTACATTAACCACCAGAAAATGGGAAGTGTCACGATGGGTCTAAGTGGTAGAGTGCTAGGCTTGACCACATGAGGTCAGGTACAGCACTCAGGCCTTGTGTTCAAGCCCCATAACTACCACCACCAACACCACCACCACCACCACCACCAACAACAACAACAAAGCAGGCCACTCTGTCTCCATCACCCTTAGGTGAGCAGCCCTGACTTGGTCGTCTAGTGCTAGCAGAAAAATCATTTGCCTGGTTTGCACACAGCAACTGATACCACTTGGAACCACTGGCAAACACAGGGCCATTCATAACTCAAACCGGCTGCCAGTAAACCCACGTTCTTACAGCCCTCACGCTTTTCATGTGTAGCATACAATTTAGTGGAGAGGTTAGTCTTAGGAGGACAGTACTTAAAATACAAATGCTTTCTTTTCTTTTGCTGGTTATCTCTTAACCTAGTAAAAATAGACCAGCTACAGGAAAAGAATAAGAAAGAGCAGGGAAAACACATTTCATGCCTGGCACAAGCATGTAGGATATTTTTAGTGGTCCTGCGGTGAGCTTGACATCACTGTTAATTCACCTTCTGGTGACTGTGGGACAGGGCCCCATTCTCTTAGATTCCCTTCAATACTTGGCTCAGGCTGTGGATGGTGTCTACTTCCATTGAGTGTAAAGCAGTTTGCCTGAATGTATGTCAGATTCAGACCTTCTGTAGCAGCTGAGCCAGGTCTACCTGTTTGTACCCAGCAAACAAGTGCCTACGCATCCTCCTTTGGGCACTAGTTTAGGGCCATACCAGAGATAGGATGACAGGGGATGGTCACTTTGTAATGGACCTCGTACTACAGAGAAATAATATCAAGGTTGCTTTTCTTCTTCTATGTCTTCGATAGTCATTAAGAGGAATAAAATACCTATGAATTTCAGTCACTGAAACTGTTTTCTCTCTGGAAGATCTTTATGTACATCTTTGATACTCTACCATTAGAGAGTACTTTAAGTTACTATAGCTAGAGTCTTTTGCTTTATAAAGCACCTTGGAATATGACATTTTTAAGCTTTTAAATGAATTTTTGAATATTGTATTTGTCTTTTCCCAGGTTATTCCAATGCTGCAGGAATTTATAATCAACAAGTTGGGGCGAGCCTTTATCGAGCCACCTCCATTTGATTTATCCAAGGCATTTGCAGACAGTAACTGTTGTGCACCACTGATTTTCATCCTCTCTCCAGGAGCAGATCCGATGGCTGCCCTCCTAAAATTTTCTGATGACCAGGTATCTGTCTTATGACAGATGGGGTTGATATTATTATTGATATTATTACTGCTTGTACAAACGAGTATTTGGTTACAATGAAAACCTTGAGGTGTGACAGAAAGGTAGATGCTGTCAATCAGTTCTTGGAAGGCTTGTGGGGCAGGCCCAATGGAAATGATACTTAAATGGCAGTCCTCAGTCCTCACTCAAATTATAAAAGGAGCACTTGGATTGGAGGGGCCTGTGCTTGCATTCTGCTTGGACATCAGCGTGGAACTCTGGGACATCATTTGCACTAAGACCTCAGCTTGCATTGACTTAGTGTGGGCTGGGACCCAAGGTCGAACCTTCTGTGATCATGCCCTCTCCCAGTCTCCGGCTTTCCAGAACAACTATGCATTGTGGTCACCTTACCAGAATAAAGCATGACCTACTACTACCTAAATTTCGAGACATTAAAAATAACCCAAACAAATTCACTACAGATGTTCTTATGGTACAAAGAAGAAGAATTAAGTACTATGTAAACAAATTCACTGTAATTATTACTCAAATAATTATGTGAATTATCAAATAATTTATTAGATTATCAAATTCACCATAATATTTATTCAAATTCTCATGTAAAGTATTCAAATAAATTCACCATAAATGTTCTTATGGTATAGTAAAAGAAGAAATAATAAGTTCTTGAGCATTTCTGAGTTGATCCATCTTCCCCTGTGGGGCAGCCACAGGTTGTTAACCTTTGTGTGGCAATCCTAGTAGAGTGTTTTAAATCAACACCCACACTTAGACTGAATGCAAAGCATATACCAGCTTTTATAGACTTTATTATACAGTTTCTCTTGAACCCTTGCAGAAACGTAAGAGGTACTCAGTCCCTGTACTTCACAGAGGATACGAAAGCATGTGGACACAGCCTTTTAAAGTACTCTGCTAGGCCAGTTTATACTGTCATGGCCCTATTAAAAGGATTTATTCTTTACTGTAGTACTTACTGTTTGTCAAAGAGTGTTGGGACATGGCTGTCAGGATTGGAGGAGATGAGGTCTGAGAAGTGTTAGGATTCTGTTTATGTTGGGTCTTATAGGCGACATCAATGACTGAGTAAATGACTGCGGCTCAGAGCCACAGTCCTCAGATCTCAGCCTTCCGAGTAGCTAAGGTTACAGGCATGAGCCACCAGTGCCTGGCTGCAAGTCCTCAACTCTCTCTTCATGCGTGTCTTCACTTTCTCTACTTTTTCCAGAAACAGTAGCAGCGATTAACAATCAGAGAGAGCCCAGGACTCTACTCTTCAGCTGCTCCCATAACCTGAGGTTCCTTCCAATGAGAAAGTCTGCTCATGAATACTCTAAAAAAAGAAAGAGCGAGAAGTAATGTACTCGCTGCCTTATGACTATAACTGTAGCCCCTCTATACATCACCACAATAAAAAAAAAAAGAAAAGAAAGATTCCAAAGCCACAGATGAATCAGGATTGAGTAGAACTAAATTCTGGGGAAACATTTCCAGAGAATTTTAGAAGAAACTTTTAAATGGGAATCAGTGGTTAATTTTTTAAAAAATTTTTTGTTGGCTGTGGTACTCAAACTCAGGGCCTGAGGACTTTTTCTACTCAAGGCCAGCACACTGCCACTTTGAGTCACAGCACCACTTCTGGTTTTCGGGTGATTAAGTGAAGATAAGAGTCATGTGGCCTTTCCTGCTAAGGCTGAATTTGAACTTTGATCCTCAGATCTCAACCTCCTGAGTAGTTAGGATTTCAGGCGTGAACCACTGGCACCATTTTCTTAATTTTATGCAGTAGTAAAATTAGTTAAAATCTACTAATCACCATCCTGAACAAAGTAGAACATGCTCATTTAGATATTCATATTTGCCTGTTAAGCGATGAGACAGCCAATCTTTTTCACTTTCTCTTTGTTCTAAAGGTCTTCTTAAGGTATTTTTTCTGTTATTTCAACAAAGACATTGAAGAGTTTTCTACTTATTACCATAATTATTCCCTATATTCTTTTCATCTGTTTGCTACCCTAGAATTTTTATGTTTGAAAATTTGAGCAATGTTAATGATTGTACTTTAGCCATCTAGTAGTTTTGTAATAATAATATTGAGTCTTCTAAAAATGTGATGTTAAATAGGATCTGTATTGTTTTTGCACACAGGGATATGGAGGCTCAAAACTTAGCTCCTTATCTCTTGGTCAAGGCCAAGGTCCTATAGCTATGAAGATGGTAGAAAAAGCTGTCAAAGAAGGAACATGGGTGGTTCTGCAGAACTGCCATCTTGCCACGTCTTGGATGCCAGTACTGGAGAAAGTCTGCGAGGTAAAAATGCAAATGTACATTTACTTCTTAGAT
Organism: Megascapheus bottae; assembly: GCF_031878675.1. Taxonomy (NCBI): domain Eukaryota; kingdom Metazoa; phylum Chordata; class Mammalia; order Rodentia; family Geomyidae; genus Megascapheus; species Megascapheus bottae. The sequence goes on along the minus strand of NC_143529.1, from coordinate 6,756,719 downwards.
TATACACCCTCAAGCTAATACAGGGTATCCATGTCATTCAAGGACCTTCTTTCTGTCCTCTAATTTGAAGGATTGCATCTCAGTGGCTGGGCTGGATCGCAGAGGAATGGGCTCCTGTTCCTTTGTTCCTCACAGAGAAACAGAGGAAGGCCTAGCCAAATTTCCCTTGACAAAGCTGAGGGTGCATCCATTGAGATGCAGACTCACAGATGAGAAGCAACCATAGGAGAAAACATAGCCTAATTTAATTTTTGCAGCAGTATAGCAGGCCCTAGGTAATATTCCTAGGCCTTATATAATTGTGCTAATTAAAACTTCCATTATTACCCACTATGTTTCAAGCCTGACCCCTTAATCAAATAGTACCAACGGTGATGATTTTCAATGATTCAGGATATACCAGTCCTGCTTACTCTTTAAAATATTCTCTTGTTTTTGGTTTTTTTTTAATCCCTGTTTGGTTCAAATGGACTTAACCTGAGTTCATTATGTACTTTCATAGCCTGACTACAGCAAGAAGAAAACTTCAGCAACAACAGTGCAAATAGAGGAATTTAGGGGTGGCCTACTTTATATATTGGCCAACTTTGACGAGCATTATAGTTATACGAGTTAATTTTATACAGGAGAAAGGCCACACTGTATCCCCTTAGAGGCAGAAACAGAATTTAAAGCTTTGGCTAAAAATTGTGATATATACAAATGCTTCCTCTGCCTGCCTACCTGTCCCTTCCCCATATTGTCTTACGATTTTCTTGGAGTTTTACTTACTCTTTTTGTTTTGGATTCCCTGTCTTAACAGGAGTTAAGCCCAGAAACAACACATCCTGATTTCCGCCTTTGGCTGACAAGTTACCCATCTTCAAATTTCCCTGTGTCTGTACTGCAGAATGGTGTGAAAATGACCAATGAGGCACCGAAAGGTTTACGGGCTAATATCATTCGCTCATATCTCATGGACCCGATCTCTGACCCCGAGTTCTTTGGCAGCTGCAAAAAGCCTGTTAGTAATGGCTAAGTCTCGCTACTCAACCCTGTGAAGCAGTTCAAGTGGCCTCTGGAGATCAGGAGGTGTATGCCAACTAAACTGCAAGTTAAATTGGCCACTTGCACTGTGGTGCAGTTGGGTTTGATTACTGATTATTGACTGTGCTGAAGTCAATTTTATTAATATTTGATTTTAATTTTAGCACCCGCCTCATTCCTGCTCAGCTAAGATCTTATGTGGTGTCATTAATAATGTAGCTTCCTATTTAGAAAGTCAGCTGTAAGCCATTCCCAGTACCAATCTGCAAGGTTGGAGAATCTTGTTTCAGGATATTAACTGAGCCCTTTGCTATTCACAGCCATATCTCTAAATTAAAACATAAAAGTATTCCCCCATATAACCATAATGAGAACCAAAATGATTCTCCTTCTTGATTGATGAGACTCATAAGGGTCTTTTCAGCAGCACCAGGAAAGTAGGGAAAAACCCCCACTGCTTTCATGATTAGAATTCTGTGTGAATGTCTGTGACCTAAAATGGTTTCACAGTGTTTCGCCATAATTAAAGCTGGAAGAGTTTCTTTTTAAGAGGGGTTATGAACCTTAGTAAGTTTTGGCCATTAAGAGGCTTACATTCTTGGTGTCCACATATGAGTTAAACGTACATCAAATGAAAATATAAAAAATGAAGAAGTACTTTCATTAACAAAAGCTTGAACACTAACCAAAAATGTTCCTATATTCATAACTAAGTCAAATTTTATCCTGAGCTTCAAAAACTTGTCATATTATTGTTTTTGCATTGATTAGGCTAAAAGTGAGCAAGTTACTCTCGTGGAGATATGGTGCAAGCATTTCTGAATAGAATGAGCTGGAAAGAACCCCCTCCGTGCAATATACCTCATGTCCTTTTCTTCTACATCAAAAATTATCTCTGGCAGTGATCATAGATTGTAGCAGTCCAGGAATATACAAAACACAATAGCCCAACCTAAAATACTAAAGCAGAATCTTACATTTTTTGTTTAAACTTGTTTTTTGAAACTAATTTTAAGCTTCAGAATTATTGTAAATATAAATACAGGACAAGGAATATCCCTAGATCCTTTGTCTGCATTCACTTCTTACTAATGCTTTATCCTATTTGCTTTAGCATTTGCTTATTATGTCCCTGTCTCTCTCTGCATATGTGAGTGTGCATATCATCAGTAATCCATATATATGTATAATTGGTATGTATGTATGTACATTCAGTTATTCATCAGTATCCATGGATAAGGAGTTCTAGGATCTCATTCATCTGGCAAAATCTGAAGATAATGAAGCCTCTCATAAAAAATGGCATAGCATTAGCACATAAAGTGCGTGCTTTCCTTTGCATACTTAAAGTTGTCCTTACATTATTTATAACATAATACAATGTAAATGCTATGCCATCTGTCATATTGTCCTTCCTTGTTTAGGGAATAATGATAAGAAAAATGAAAAAACACAATCTAACATGTTCGAATCTGTAAATATAGAGCCAGCAGGAGATATAGAGTCCACCAACACACACACACACACACACACACACACACACACACACACTGACAGTACTTGGGTTTGAACTCAGAGCCTATACCTGCTAGTCATCGACTCTGTTGCTAAGCCATGCTTCCAGCCCATTTTTGCATGGTTATTTGTTAAGGTAGGATTTTATTTCCTGCTCAGTGTATTCGTCAACTAAGACATGCCTACTTTCCATCTTTTTTTTTAAGATTACAGGTGCATACTACCACTATGTCTATGAAGTAAGAACTCTGCGTAAGCTGGCATGAAACCATAAACTCCTTGTTCTTGGCATCACGAGTAGCTAGAATTCCAGACATAAACTACTGGTGACCAGGTTTTTTTTTTTTTTTAAGAATCAAAATACCATCTTATCATGCTATAGTTTTTTTTTCTTTAGTAAACTTAACAAGGTTAATCTACTATTCATGTTCCATTATCATATGCTGATACAAGTATGTCATGTGGAGCATTTCTCCTGTCCATGGAAGCATGTCACGTTTCTCTGTGAAATGTCTAATTAGTTTGTTCATTTTGAGACCTTGTGCATGCTAGGTAAATGCTAATTTACACCCCCCCCCCCCCCAGTACACTTTTACCTCATTGACCTGGACATTCCCTCAGCCTTTATGACACTAGAATTTTGAAGGACATATTTTCTCCTTTAAAAAAAATAGAACTTCTCACATTTGAGGTTTGTTTGGTGTTTTTTCATGATTGCGTTCAGATTATTTATTCATTCTAAGCCTAAACACTAAGGTCACTAAGTGCGATCTTTGAATATCACATCTGCAGGTATATGATGCTCATTTGTCCCTCACTGATAATTGCTAATTTTTAGTGTTGCTAATTTTTAGCATTGGGATTAAAATATTGACTGATTTCTCCATGGTATAGTGATCTTTTCTCCTTTTTGACTAATAACCAGCCTGTGGAAAGACATTTGAGGACAGTGAAACATCTTGTTCCCCATCCAAACTCAGCCCCCATCCTGATTGGTATCCATGTGTCTTTGTGTTAATTCTATAATGATTACAAAGCAATTTACTTCCCAACTGCAGGTCCAGCGTAATTTACTCTTGGTACGTCAAGCAATTCTTCTTCCTTCTTTCCTTTTATTTATTATTGATATTGACTTAGAAATTTGGAGATCTTTTCCCCAATGATTTATATTTTATTACCACATTTAAATCTTTTGGTGCTAATTTTTTCCCCAATTTTGCCATTAGGAGATCCTTAGACTAATTCATCTATTCTTATTTCAGATCCCATCTCTCTCGTTTTTGTTTGTTTGTTTGCTAATCCTGAGGTCTCAATTCTGGGCCTGGACACTCTCCCTGAGCTTTTGTACTCAAGGCTAGTGCTCTATAACTTTGAGCCACAGCCCCATTTCTACATTTCTGTCTTTTTGGTACTTAATTGCGGCTAGAGTTTCATGGGCTTTGTTGCTCAGACTGGCTTTGAACCACAATCCTCAGATCTCAGCCTCCTGAGTAACTAGGATTACAGGTGTGAGCCAACAGTGTTCAGCTCCTATCATTATTAGTAGTACCTCTTACTTTCTGATATAAGATGCTCTAGGCTCATGTTGTATCTATTCTGCACCAGTCATAGGTCAGCCATTTTTTTTCTGTAAATCCAGTATTTACTTGCAATAATAAATGATACCTGTGCTATTTATAAATAAGGAATTTAATTGCTCTCACTTTAAAATATGATCAAATAAAATATGATCAAATGTGAGGGAAAAAAATCATGATGTGCCACCATTTTTTTTCTCATTACAGGAGGAATTTAAGAAATTGCTTTATGGCCTTTGTTTCTTTCATGCTTTGGTACAAGAGAGACGAAAATTTGGACCTCTGGGATGGAATATTCCTTATGAATTCAATGAGACTGATTTGAGAATCAGTGTGCAACAACTTCACATGTTCCTGAACCAGTATGAGGTATCATAAAAATCACAGCCAGGGCATTACCTTTTTTTGTTCTTTATCATGTTGTCAGTGTTTGTACAGTGAGAGCAGGAACTCCTGATTAATTCTATTCTTATAAAATAAATTGCAAGGTGGTTCTCAACAGCTTATTAAATAGTACTTTATTATAATAGGATATTTTGACTGCTCTGGTAGGTATTAGGATGTCAGTTTGTCTCTTAGATACCTATATTTTATCATCTATTTTGACACATAAACAGCAGTGGAGATCTGAAAAGTAATGGTATTATATTTATTTTTGAAAAAGGATTTGAGAACATCAGTCAACCAGGCTCCAAATTGGGTAGGGGGGAGACCAATTTTCCTCTTTTCTGGAGCATGACTTTGTTTTTAGAGAAATGACATTATATTTTCATTCCAGAGTTTCCTTGGACCATTTGTCAGGAAAATAAACTATTGCAGCCAGTGGTGTTAAATCTGAAATATAGATTCTGAAAGGCAGCCAAATACCCCAATGTCACATCATCTACTTCTCTTCCTCTACAACCCTCATCCCCCCTCCTGCCCCTACCTTCCCACCCGCACAGGCATCCCATATTACACATGCATACCAAAGGACATGCTCTGATTGCTACTGGGTTTTTTAACATGTTTGCAGCTTTCAGCAACATTTTTTGTTAAGTTATAACCAGCAGCTATAGAAATATGGAAAGTAGGTCTTCTAAATTCTGGCAGAACTTGGAAACCTTAGCAAAATCATTCAATTAATAAAGTATCACAAAACCCTTTTTATTTTTAAGAAAGCTTGTAAACAGTAATGGACTGAACAAAAGCAAAGGGGAATCTTAGCATTAAATATACAGAACTGAAGTGGCTGTGGATATATGTGAGATATCATTGAGTGTCTATGACTCAGTGATGAATTCTTATTCTCTATTGAAATGGAATACATTTTTAAAAATGAGGTCATATTTGAATATAATGGGTTAAATATTCAAATAAATCATAAATTTGATTAATTATTTTTATAATAATATTTACATATAGTTGGGTAACATTTTCAAATCACTTTTTATATGCTCCTTTCCATGGAAAAGAAGTAATAATTTCAAAGAACTTTCATAGCATAGTTCGCAAAGTGAGGTTTGGCAGAGTTGCATATACTATGAGGACACAGATCGATGCAAAATGGTGTTGAGGGAGAAGGGCCCCTAATCTCTTGATCTCACTGAGTTTGCTTGACATGCCACTCAGAAATGCATTTTTTCAGGGAGGCCTTTTGGCCCACCTCTTGTATCAGGCACATGGTAGGTACTCAGATAATATTAATCAAGTAGTAAATGTGTTGAAAACTAAATGGAGGAGTGCTGATCACAGCACTGATTGAGCACAATGAAATGACAAAAGGAGTGAAACACCTTTGGAAAATCACAATTAGTAGAGATACATAAAAAGGAATTATTTGGGCCAGGAGTTTGGCCTAGTGGTAGAGTGCTTGCCTCAAATGCACAAAGACCCAGGTTTGATCCCTCAGTACCACATACATAGAATAAAGCCAGAAATGGTGCTGAGACTCAAGTGGTAGAGTGCTAGCCTCGAGAAAGTCCAAGGACAGGGCTCAGACCCTGAGCTCAAGCCCAGGACTGGCAAAAAAAACAAAAAACAAAAAAAAAGAATTATGTGACTGCAAACAGTGCGTGTGTGTGTGTGTGTGTGTGTGTGTGTGTGTGTGTGTGTGTGTGTTTGCCAATAATGGGGTTTGAACTCAGAACCTCACACTTTCACTTGACTTTTTCAGTGAAGTTTGGTGCTCTACCTTTAGAACTGTAGCTCCATTTCTGACTTTTGGATAGTTAATTGGAGGTAAGGGTCTCATTGACTTTTCTGCCTGGGCTTTGAACCATGAACCTCTGATCTCAGCCCTCCTGAGTGACTTGGATTTACAGGTGTGAGGCACCAGTGCCTTGAAAATTTCTGATAAGATGTTCACTAGTAAATGTCAACATGTCACTTATTACTGATAATTACTAGCCGGTGACCTGAGCTCTTAATTTTAGGAACTGCCCTATGACGCGCTGCGGTACATGACAGGCGAATGCAACTACGGCGGCCGGGTGACAGATGACTGGGACAGGCGCACCCTGCGCAGCATTCTGAACAAATTCTTCAGTACAGAGCTAGTCCAAAATCCAGACTACAAGTTTGACTCAAGTGGCATCTATTTTGCCCCTCCCTCTGGTGATGTAAGTGCCCTTTGAGAAATCTGAAAGCAGTCCCAGTGTTTCGGTCACTGATGTGGTAGACCAATACAAGGTGTGCAGGCAATATCACCAATGATTGTCTGGTGTGAGGGAAAGAGAAAGAGGTACACACACGCATGCATACACACACACACACACACACACACACACACACACAGCCATGTTATAAAACCACCACTGCACCAATGGCCAAATTTCTCTTGCTATACACATTTAGAAATGTTTGCATATGATTTTGTGAGCATCAAAAAAAGCATGACATTTTTAAACAAAGTGTAAATAAAATATCAAATGTGCATAAAAAAAAGATACAAGTAGTGGCTGTTTCAGAATAACAGGTTACTTTTCTGAATTAGGCACATTTGCGTAAGCTGGAAATAATAATAATCATTATTACTATTATTAGGTTTTTTTGGTGTGTGTGGATCATGGGGCTTGAACTCAGCCTGGGTGCTGTCCCTGAGCTCTTCAGCTCAAGGCTACCACCCTACCCTTGAGCCAAGACCCACTTCTCGTTTTTCTAGAGGTTAATTGGAGATAAGAGTCTCAGGTCCTATTGTGCCTGGGCTGGCTTTGAACCTTGGTCCTCAGATCTCAGCCTCCTGAGTAGCTAGGATTACAGGTGTGAGCCACTGCATCAACCATTAATAGTTTTTGGAGACAGGATTTTTCTGTGTAGTCCAGGCTGGCCTCAAACTTGCTTTCCTTTTGGTTCAACCTTCCAAGTATTAGGATTATAGCTTTGTTCTACAATGCTCACCTCAGAAAAGATGGTTTTTATGGTGATTAATTAATAGTCATCAGGAAAATGTGACACAAATATCTCATGAAGAAATTTGTAACTCAATTAATAGAATTCCCCTTCATTAAAGAAACCCATTCCAACTGAATAGTACATTAAAAAATCAAATTATGTCCATATTGTGGTCCAAGCAGAAAGAATATGAAAATATTCAGATTGCAGTCTCACAGTCTCACAAGACTTAACTCTTGAAAATGACCTCTTTTCCGCTTAAAGTTCTATTGTGTGATTGATTCTATTCCACTTAAAATTCTCCTGTGTGACTGATTTTTAACCTCCTGACTTTTAAATTTATCTTTGCAGTACAAAAGCTACATTGAATACACAAAGACTCTGCCATTGACCCCATCACCGGAAATCTTTGGGATGAATGCCAATGCAGATATCACTAAAGATCAGTCAGAAACGCAACTGCTGTTCGATAACATTCTTCTTACCCAGGTGTGTGGTCCATGCAAGAGCTCGCTCCTGGTCCACAGTGATGGTCCCAGAGACTTTGTGCCAGCACAGGAGAGCCCTTGCACCGTTCTCACACAGTGGAATTGCATTTAAAGGAAAAGAAAATCACATACATACTCATATATATACCTTCCATATAGATGAAACAATAGAGTGCACAAACAAGTAGACTTATTTCCATCTGAGTATCGTCTTCCATGTAGAAGTCTGTTTTGCATAAACTTGCTCTTGCTCTCTCTCTCTCTTCCTCTCTTTTCTCACTCTTTCTCTCCCTCCCTCATTCCTCCTCTCTCTCCTCTCCCTCTCTCTCTCCTCTCCCTCCCTCTCTCTTTCCTCCTCCTCCTCCTCCTCCTCCTCCTCCTCCTCCTCCTCCTTCTTCTTCTTCTTCTTCTTCTTCTTCCTTCTTCTTCTTCCTTCTTCTCCTCCTCCTCCTCCTCCTCCTCCTCCTCCTCCTCCTCCTCCTCCTCCTCCTTCTTCTTCTTCTTCTTCTTCTTCTTCTTCCTCTCTCTCTCTCTCTCTCTCTCTCTCTCTCTCTCTCTCTCTCTCTCTCTCTCTCTCTCTCTCTCTCTCTCTCTCTCTCTCTCTCTCTCTCTCTCCTCTCTCTCTCCTCTCTCTCTCCTCTCTCTCCTTGTACTCAAAGTCTGGTTGCTATCCCTGAGATTTTTTTTTCTCAAAGCCAGCACTCTGCCAATTGAGTCACAGTGCTAATTCTGTCTTTTTCTGAGTATTTAATTGGAGATAAGAATCTTATGGACTGTCCTGCCTGATCTGGCTTTGAACTGTGATCCTCAGATCTCAGCCTCCTGAGTAGCTAGGATTACAGTGTAAGCCACCGTTGTCAGGATCTTTTTCAATTTTTGTAAGGTTGAAAATTCAGTACTGCCAAACAAAAATCCAAAAATGTACTTGGGTAGCAGTTTGAAAACAGAATGTATCTATAAAATTTTAGCTATTTTAGTGTACAGTCTCTTACTAATTCAGCGGCAATCTTTTTAATGATTCATCTTTATAAATTATTTTAGAGCATTTACCTCATTTATACAGAAACAGTTTCTTTCATACTATCATACCAGATTTCATGATGTCTGAGACCCAAACCTGAAGCAGTAAGTATAAGTGATCTGGGTGCTGGTGGCTCACATCTACTGGTCCCAGCTATGGAAAATACTGATATCTGAGTTCACAGTTCAAAGCCAGCAAAGGCAGACAAATTTATTTAACCTGTCCAAAATCAGAAATGGAGGTATAGCTCAAGTGGTAGAGCATCAGCAAAAAAAAAATCCATCCAAGAGCAAAAGCATGAGGTCCTGAGTTCAAGTCCAAGTACCAACAAGAAAAGAATGTACAAATAAATGTAAAAGGTTGGAAGGAAGATTTATCTGATTCTTTGTAGGCCCAGAAAGGTAGAAGAGTAATTTAGTTTAAATGTTGTGGGCATAAATCATTATGTCTGAATGAACACCAGCCCATCTTCCTTGTCGTTGAAGAGCTCTCTCATTTTGTTCTTCTTTCAGAACTTGTTTCATTTGTGAAAGAAATGAATCTACCTAGCTAGAGTTCTCTTGTATTAAATATAGTTTAAATAAATTGAGGGTACATATTCAGTTAAGAGAATTTTCTAACCGATTTCTGATATATTTTTGTGGGCATTTTTTGTGAAATTATAATAACCAATATTTATATTATATAGCACTTACCACACACTGTTCTAAGCTTAAAACAATGTAATACTTTTTATTAGGTGGGGAGTATTATCGCTAGAAAGTGGAGGCACATAAAGATGAAATTCTTCAGACAAAGTCAGCTGATACCATTTGAAGACAGAGTGGAGGCTAAACAATGTGATTCTGAGTAGTTGGGCCTCAGAGCCTGTAACCTATCCTGTTGTCCTGTGTTTTCTACATACGTTTTCAAAACAAGATCAGCTCAAGGAGGCGAGGCATTCCCAGTTCTGAAAAGGCTGAAAATTAAGAAGATGCTGTGGGATGCCGTTATTGATGATGGAGTTCATGAAACTTGTATTTCTAACCTCCTCTATAATGACATTTTCTAATAAGGTGCAAAGGACAAAAACTGTGTCCATTGTACACTATGTAGTGGGCATAAAAGCATATGAACAAACATGAATAAGTAAGCTTTAGGAACATTAGGTACATGCAAAACACAGGTCTGACAATAGAATATTTACATTGTCTTTTTTGGCTTTATTTAAATGTGATGGTGTGTGTCTGATCATAAAACACATAAAATTGTGGGCTCATACCAACAGACAATGAGTTAGAACCAAACAGATAAGATTAAATACACAAGGGGTAGCTTCTCAGTATGTGTGAACCAACCTATTTCCATATCTTCAAACCCAGCCCGGCACATGAATCTAGTAAAGGCTGAATACCTTTCCTGGATCGCAATCCACAGGCAAAGAGAACTATAGAACTTGAAAAGCAAGTTAATGACAATAATACCCTTGCATTAGCAAAGTTAACTGAAATATCTGAGGGAAAGAAGACAGAGATATCAGAATCAGAATGTCATTTTTGCAGAGATATTTTGCTTAACTATACTTATTTTGAATAGATAGATTGTTTCAGCTTAACTTATTATCAGACTAACATGGTAGAAGTTTTCTTAAAAGGTTGAGCTCTGTGATGTCTCCTTAAAAATGAATTCTCATTACCTTTATTAATTAAAGAAAAAAAACCCTAGATGACTTCAAGTGGCAATTGTTTTCCTTTAGATGATGCCTAAGAAAAGGTAGTCTAAAGGGGGGGGGCTGACTAAAACAATTACAAATAAGTAGAATCTAGTTGTTCTTCTCTTAATCCTTAATATGAGCTGGATATTACTTTGATAAGTTAGCTATCCCAATTATATGTGTAAGAAGTGGATCTGTACCATTGTAATATTTTTCTTACCTGTTTGAAGGGTTATAGGTCTGGAATTTTTGTTCTTTGGGAAGGTGCACAGTTACTGCTAGAAAAATTTTAATATAGTCCCTTATTTCAAATTAAATACAGATGTAAATCATATCACTTTGTTGGCCAGTCACGGGGGTTGAATTCAGGGCCTGGACACTATACTTAGCTTCTTTTGCTCAAGGCTAGCACTCTACCAATTGAGCCACACAGCCACTTCCAGGTTCTTCTGTTTTATGAGGTATTGGGGAACTGAACCCAGGGCTTCATGCATGCAAGGCAAACACTACCACTGAGCCGCATTCTCAGCCCAGCATACTACTTTTTAAATGCTGTGGAACTAGATACTTCACTACCCTGGCTCAAACTTTTTTATTCTCTATGTTTTAAGTATTTAGTTGTAAACCAAATACTTTATAATAATAATGAGAGATTATTACATGAATATATCTCATTTTTACTAGGATAATTAAAACTCTTCAGTATTTAGTTATTTTATTGAATAATTTTATAGAATCTCACGATGCTATATGGTAGGTAAGTTAAAGCTTAAGGAAAAAAATAACAGTTAATATTTATGGAGTAGGTTTATAGAATCTTTAATATTTATAATATAGCAACCAGAAAACATAAAATCTGAACAAAAACCAAACACAATTTTCCCTTGGACTGGAAAATGTGAGATATATTTATTTGATTGTAGTCGTGCTTATTTTCTCTATGCTCAGAGACACATACATGCATATATTTGTGCTAAGATTTAAAGTACTTTTCCAGAAAATATAGCTTCATTTGCACATTGCCATTATTAAACATAAAAAAACACAAAAATTGAATTGAAATTCTCTGTTGCTTCCAACATGAATCACTAACGTCTGTCTTTTCTCTATAAGTCTTCTGGTTTCTGAGAAGAGACAAACTTGTTTTCCTTGCCCTTCAGGATCAAGGAGAAAACTATATCTCCATTTTTGGCAACCAGCCTATACCATAGATATTAGCAAATATATTTTGTAGCAAGCTTACTCAATATACAATTATAATTCCTCCTGTGGGTTTTAATTCTAGTCATTTGTTGATCAACTCTGCCACTGAGAATGCCTTACTCTACCCACAGTGTCTAGTCCTTCTCCTTTACCCCAACCTATCATTCATTTCCTTTCTCTACACCTTCTTTTGCCTTCCGAAATCTTCTTCCCCTCCTTTTCACAATCATTTTCTCCAAAATGTTTATCCCCAATGTGTTATCCTCTTCTTATGTGGAGGTTCATAGATAAAATAGCCAAACAGCTTAATTTATTAAAGATATTTATTTCAGAGGGTTTGTTTACGTTCTTAGCTATTATTAAACTTTTATGAAAATTTTTGAGTTTTAGTTTGGATTTTTCAGTCCCGTGCGTCAGGAGCTGGTGCAAAATCATCTGATGAAGTTGTAAACGAGGTAGCCAGTGACATTTTGGGCAAACTTCCAAACAACTTCGATGTTGAGTCTGCGATGAGGAGATACCCAACCACGTACACCCAGAGCATGAACACAGTGCTCGTCCAAGAGATGGGGCGGTTCAATAAGTTGCTGAAGACCATAAGAGAGTCATGTATTAATATCCAAAAAGCAATCAAGGTAAGGTGAGATGCACAAGACAATCTGGGAATTGAGCATCACATTGATCTATTTGGCAAACATTCATTAGGCACAGATGCTCTTCAAGCACTCTTCTTTGTTCTAAGGATAGGTAAAAAGAAAACCTTCTATTCATGAGGAGTTATAGAATTCGGTGGATAAAAATTAATAAACAGGTAAATGCTTAGACTGACTAGCAGTGCTCTGTTAGGATAGATGATAAGAAGATACAGTGTTAAAAGAAATAAAAAAGACCAGTACCGGTATGCTCAAAAGCGTGTGCTGTAATGAGAGCAACAAAGAAGCAAATGCACACATCAGTTTTGTAAGTGATAAGTGTCATGGGGGAAACAATTAAAACCAGAAAAAGGAGTCTAAAATGGTGAGTGGTATCCTCTTTCAGTCAGGCTAGGTCAGGCCCTTCTGAGGAACTGAGCTTTGGATAGAGGCTGTAGAGAGAAGAGGGACAAGAACGATGCTGCCTGTCCTGGAGCCCTCAGGAGCACTAGAAGGAAGGCTGAGGTGGCCAGAGCAGGCCAAGTATGGGGGATGGTGAGATCAGACCATGATGGCACTGTCAACCATAGTTAGGCTCGTGAATTTTATTTTAAAATATAAAAGAAAAGAGAAGACTTCAAAGGGTTTCAAGCAACGAAGTAAAATTGTTCTATTTCGCATTTTCTTTTAACATTTACCATGATCGCTACAGAAAGAACTGTAGGGGTACTGGGAGGACTGCAAACAGATGAGTCACCCCAGAGCTGCTCCAGGAGCCACTTTGTAGTGAAGCTGTCCCTTCTGTGTTGTCATTATCCAAGGTGTCCACTGGGGTCTCGAAAACGGGTGTGAGACAGAGCAAGAAAGGAGTCCAAGTTGACTCCTGGCAGAAAAGAAGCTGTGTGGGGAAAGATCATGTGTCAGAGAGAAAACTAATGAGGATATTTTAACCAGTTTAATTTGAAATGTCTCACAGATGTAGTAAATTGGGCTGTTCTTGAGTACATGCTTGAGCGTTGAGTAGGGAAATCAAGGCTGAGGTTGGATTTCATGCTGCTAATAGTGATTACACATGGAAATAAAAACTTGAAAGTGTCTCATATTTTGGTAGTACTGAGGAGCTGAGGTTACTTGAAACATCATTTCTCCTACCCAAGCATTGAACTCACTTAACTACTTATTGTTTCCTTTCTCAGAATAGCCTGTCATGGCTCTCTATGCCCCTGATATTGAGAGAAGAAGAATTACAGGTCTGAAAAACCTAACTTGAAATGACCTTCATAATGACCCTCAAGTCTATTGATTAGTCCCTTGACTCTCCTCAGTTTTTCAGTGACCCAGTTAATGAGCCTGGGACAATTCCTCCCAGATTCTCTGGTATAATATGTTTTTAAGAATTAGGACCAAGAAAACAGCCACTCCCATGATACTTCGCAAAACAGGACAAAACCTATTTTGTGTACTTCAAAAATGACAAATTTAACAAAGGAACATGTTGAACCTATTCTTTTTTTCTTTAAAAAAAACTTTAATTTTCTTAATAGAAATTTAAAGATTGTAGACAAGTAGTAATATTTTATTTTTAGATTACCAAAAATTCAGTATTGTACAAATGTCAGTTCAAAATATGCAGATATAGTAAGATTTGATTTTTGTTTACCTGGTACCCTAGAGAAAGTTTGCATAATAGACAAGTAAATTTAGTCAAAGTTACGTTGATTCAACAGCCAATGAAGATCTAACTTGGTCTAAACTGAACTTTTTATTTCTAAGGAATAACTCAAGAACTCTATGTAGATAGTGACATTTAAACAGGACTGTTCCTAATCCATACCTTCATGTTGACTGATGTTAAATAATGTTTCAGGGACTTGTGGTGATGTCTTCAGAGCTTGAAGAAGTGGTGAGCAGTATTTTGAACGTCAAGATTCCAGGAATGTGGATGGGTAAATCCTATCCAAGCCTTAAGCCACTTGGCAGCTACGTGAATGACTTCCTCGCAAGACTAAAATTCTTGCAGGTGGGTTCATGCAAATGGCACATACTGACCTATATTGTTAAGTTTCTACTGGTTTCATTTGCCACATCAGAACCCTATGGCAAGGAGAATTGTGCAGTTACAAATAGTCATTAATTAATCCTATGCTATGTAGCTCTGTAACTGTCCACTGAACTGCAAGTATTGCAAGAAGAAATATTGCCTAAAACCTCAAGGTTTGAAGTTAGACATTCAGCATCTACAATGCTGATCCTTCCATTAATATTTAGCACGGAAGTCAATCTCTATAGCTGAGCATTATAGGAAGCCAAAGAAGCTAGTAGTGATGAGTGTTCTTGTAGGTATAAAGTCACTACAGCTGGTTCAGCCCAAGACAGCAGTACCTTCACTTGAAGGCCTAATGGCCTTAGAAATGCTGGGTGGCAGAAGTCTGCCTCCTTTCTCTGTGGCAATGCTGATGGCCCACTATATTCTTATTAACAAATATATACATTAGAAATATCCATTGATCTCCTACTAGTATATACTATACACAAGGCATTAACAGCTGAGGACCTTTCTGCAGAGATAAAATGGCTAATTCCTTTCTCATAATTTCAGTTCTCATAATACTAGTTTCTCTACCTTGGGTTCTTAGAGAGACAAGATTTTCAAATTATGGTTATTTGAAATTGGATAGGGAAGGGGGGAAAACAAGATGAGGGGTGGGGGTGGGGGGGAGGGAAATGGGGACCAAGACATGTGAAAGGGTATCAATGTATGGGAATTATTGCACCATCTATCTGGCAAATATCATGCAACCCTTCTATTAATTACAATAAAAAATATATGAAAAAAAAAGATTTTCAAATTAATTTCTCCAGACTGGCTTCTGGGATTTGCTACTCTGTTAAAGTCATTATTCAAGTGCTTTACCTTTTGAATCTATTATAGGAATAGAGAATTAAGGAAGTTAAGTTAAATATTTCTAAAGGCCATAGGCTCACGCTACCCTTTTTGTTTCAGGAGTTTTTGAATAATATGTTCTCATGTTTGATTTCATTGTCTTTTGGTGAAGTAGGAGAAATTTTTCCAAAAGGTAATCCTACTGACCAATTAGAATGAAGTGGAGAAAATTTTGCCATATGACCAGACTTTATGAGCCAGGGCAATCATATTGTACTATAGAACAATAGTTTGTACCTCACATGTGTGAGTTCACTATGGTATGGCAACTTTCTGGAGGAATGATTGGTCATGTACGAAACAAACATTTACATCTACATTCATACTCTCTTCAGTTCCCAAGATGGTGTGAAGGACTTGAAATCAGAGGAAGCACCTGCAGTAACACTTGTTAAAAGTGGAGAGTATAGCTTGTTATTCCTCATTTACTAGTTCATTTTCTAGGTTATCTAAAGGACAACAGGAGTGTTTAGGGACACATTTTGCGAAGCAGTGTTATATCATTTAAAAAACAAAGAAACAAAACCCTCCTGTATTTTGATCCCCCACAGCAATGGTATGAGACTGGTCCGCCTACAGTCTTCTGGCTTTCTGGCTTCTTCTTCACACAAGCCTTCCTGACTGGGGCCCAACAGAATTACGCCAGGAAGTACACAATTCCCATTGATCTTCTTGGCTTTGATTATGAAGTAATGGAAGACAAAGAGTACAAGACTGCTCCTGAAGATGGTAAGTGTGGTGGTAGAAGGTCAACCATGACAGACAGTGTTGGTTCATGCCTGGATGCTGAGCAGAGGCTTCCCATTCTCACTTGCCTGCTTCAGCTGTTGAAGAGTGGGCAGTCACACGGTCTGCAGCTCATCGTCAAGTGGTTGAGAACATTTATGAAGAGGGAGAGAACATATAAAGGAAATGGAGCTAAAATACCAGTAGAACCTGTATAAATGGTATATGGCTCCTATACTTTTTTCCAGTTATATACAGTAGAAATCATGATGGTAAAACAATGAAAAGAAGGGAATTTTTCCTAATCCCTCAAAGAACATGAATTACAGACCCTTAACATTTGTATCCTCTCCTATTAAATATGTCACTCTAAATTGATATCTAATATGTACATTTTATCGGTAGGCAGTTCGTGAAGAATTTGTTTTCTTGACTGATTCTTTAATGCTTTGTGACTGTTTTTATATTTTATTTTGTATTTTATATATTGTATATTTTCAAACTCACTGTTTTAAACAGGCATTATTTTTAAAATGTTGTAATTTCTAAATTTTGCCCCAATAGTGCTAACTTTAAATGAATATAACTTAATATGACTGTGAATGTATACTGCTTTAATGTATCAAAGACAAATCCAATTCCTTACTCATCAGGTAACGATAGATGGATTTGCTCACTCACTTAGGCACTGGAGATGTCTACAGGAAACAAAATCTTTTCCCTCAAGTAACGTATACCCTGCTATGAGATATTTTGCATTGTGGCTGTATTTTAAATTGTCACACATCACAAAATGTAAAAATTCACCTAAAATTGGCAGTCAAGGGTAGGGTGACAGGGCCTGAAATTCAGCACCAAGTCCTATTAGAGTCTAAAGCATCTAGAAATGGCTTTGCATCAAATTAAAAGTTCACAGAATGAAGAGACAGCCTACAAAATGAAAGATAATATTTGCCAGCTATTCTTTTTATTTATTTATTTTTTGCTAGTCCTGGGCTTAAGCTCAGGGCCTGAGCACTGTCCTTGGACTTTCTCAAGGCTAGAGCTCTACCACTGGAGCCTCAGCACCACTTCCGGCTTTTTCCTATGTATGTGGTACCGAGGAATCGAACCTGGGTCTTCATGCATGCTAGGCAAGCACTTTAACCACTAGGCAAAACTCCCAGCCTGCCAGCTATTCTTCTGACAGATTTAATATCCAGAATATATAAAGTAGTCAAAAATAAATGTCAAAAAGTAATAATACAATCACCAAGCAGGCCAATGAACTCGAGGGACAATTCAAAAGAAATGGCACAACTGGAAATAAATGAAACAAATGCTTGCCATTATTAACCTTCAGAGAAATACAAAACAAAATGACTGAAATATTCCCTTACCCTAGTTAGAAGATATACCATCAAGAAAACAAACAGCAACAAATATTGATAAAGATGCAGGATAAAGAAACTCACAGGGTCTGTTGGATTGCACATTTGAATAGCTATGGAAATTAGTTTGAAAGTTTCTCAGAAACCATATTCCTGAATCGGTATATAATGGAGTTGCTACACACTTATGCTTATTGTGACATTATGTAATTAGTCTAGTTAGCCATCAATGGATAAATGGGCTTTAAAAAAAACTTCCATGTTGTGGGAAGTGCATGCTAGGCAAGCACTCTACCACTAGGCCAAACTCCCGGCCCCTGATGCTATTTTTTAATGTGGGGAAAAATAAAAAATAAATAAGTAAAAGGAAAACTTGGTGTGTACACGTGCATATGTGTTGTGAGCATGTGTGTGTATGTAGTGTCAGCCAAAAGAAAAATCATGCCATTTTCAGGAAGTGGATGAAACTGTAGATCATCCTGTTCACTAAAATAAAACAGCCGCAGAAAGACAAGTATTGCATGTATTCTCCCATTTGTTGACTCCCAGGTGGGAAACAGCAAAATAATGGTAAGATTATTGTAGAAAGGAAGAGTGTCAGGGGATGGTGGGTGGATGTGATTCGAGTTTGAGGTGTGCATGAAGGAAAGGTGACAAAGACACCCATTACTTAATTAATGTGCACAAAAAATTTTAAATTCAGCCCAGTTGTTCACTAGTCACAATTACCTAGTGACTGTCATCTTGGATGGAACAGATAGAGAACATTTTTATCATTTCATAAAGCCAATTAGATATCACTGCTTCCTTCTAGTCTATGGCCAAACCATCCTGAACGTACCTGATCTTTTGATCTCAGAAGCTAAGCAGGGTCAGGCCTGGTTAGTACTTGGATGGGAGACAGTACTGCTTCCATGGATGTTTTTAACTATTTTAGTTCTATAAGGTACATAAAGCAGGCATGATAGTTTCATAGGTGTTCAAGTTATTCTCCAGAGAGTTGAACATAGTTCTAAGGTTAAATGAAATGTTCAAGGTCATGCAGCAAATTAGAAAGCTAAACTATTGTTTAAGTTTTGCATTCTTTCCAATAGTATATGTGCAACAGTAACTTAAAATATGTATAGGAATACATGTATTCGATTTCTGAAGCTTTAGGGACTGGAATAGAAAAGGTCACCTGCATCTCTTTGGTTTCCTAATTTGTGCTCTTGAACTAGTGTATGACATCACATTCTAAAGAAACTTTATGCACTTATCCCTTTGGTACACTAAGGGAGAGGTCTTGGTAATGAGAATAGGTTCTATATGGGGAGGAGAAATTTCACTTTCATGACGCTTAGTTATTTGCAGAATCGTTTTCTTATTATACTCTTCCTAGCAACAACTAGATCCCTGTCGTCATACTAACATCATGGTTGTGGGGAAATAGGGATGTTTTCAGACTTCATAGTATCCGACAACATACAATCATGATCAATTAAAAACAGAAATACTAGCCAGGTTTCCGTGACTCACACTTATAGTCCTAGATCTTCAGGAGGCCGAGACCTGAGAATCACGTTTTGAAGCCAAGCTAGGTAGGCAAGTCCATGAGATTCTTATCTTCAACTAACCACCATAAAACCAGAAGAGGAGCTGTGGCTCAAAGTGGTAGAGTGTTAGCCTTAAACACAGAAACACAGGGACAGTACCCAGGCCCTGAGTTCAAGGCCCACAACCATCAAAAAATAAAATAATAAAATAATGTTAACATGTGCCAAGGATTTCTCATAGACTAGTTTCAAATTCCTTTTCACTTTTGTTCTACACATCTAATTTTAATACCATCTTACATAACCAAATAAAGTATAGTTGGTTTTGAAATATGGGTGCTAAAACAAAACACTCTATATATGGTCTTTATTAAGAAAAGCTATGTGTTACTAACCTAGTACTACTACATGTATAATATTCATGTAGTAAATAATGCAGAATAAACAAATGCAGATCAGTGAATATGCATATGGGTTGCGTTCTATTAACTGCTATCTCTTATGTTTAGGAGTTTATATTCATGGATTATTTCTTGATGGAGCTTCCTGGAACAGGAAGACAAAAAAACTTGCAGAATCACATCCTAAAGTTCTTTATGACACAGTGCCTGTGGTTAGTATTTTCTAATGATAATACATGCTATGTGTATATGTATATATATATAAACATTAATGCAATCAAGTTTTGTTATGCATGATAAATTGTATTCTGTAAAGTTGCTGCCAGCAGCAAATTAGTGAATCCTAACATTACTGTTAAAGAAAATACCAGCTTGAGTTTCAGCAGTCTTAATGACTCTTGTCAGTTGACTGATACATAACATTGTTTTGTTTGTTAATTTATAATATATAGTGGATACATTATATTAATTCATGAAGAAGACTATAGAGCAGCTCACACTTGAGAATCATTTGACTGACAACTACAAAATGTGAATGATTTAGCACTACACCAATTCTGAAGATGGTTCTCATTTATACTTATAATAGCTGAAAAGTCATATTCATGAATATTGAACACAAGGATTGAAATCTTTGCTGCTTAGTTCAAGTCTGTCAAAAGCCATAAAATATTGCCAGTACTGATCCAACAATTAGAAATTCATTTTGGTGAGTAGGGAAACTTGAAAATACAGAATAGTGAGGAGTAAGTGCTTATACTTAAGTGTATGTGAATTACTGTATCATGAGAAGGTGGCTTTTCACACAATTTGAAGGGTAGGTCTAGGACAATAGGAAAAAGCACAGACTGTGGGATTCATATGAATTATGGAATTATAGAAGCAGTTTATAGATAAGCAGAAAGTCCCCAAAATAGCTGAGGTAAGTTTGTAAACTGGGCAAGCCTAGTTGTGAGAAATTTGCAATATATATCAAGGTTTACTTTGAAAATCACAAGATGAATCAATGACTATAACTTCAGGAGTTGGTTGAGGTTAAGATATTTTCTTTCACAAGTAAACTATTATTAACTTGTAGGGAATAGAAGTTTATTTATAAGTGGATAATGGCTCTTCTAAATAAAGAAGTGAAGCAGTAAGAAATAAAATTTCTCATTAGAAAAAAGTTCAAATAAAATATGTTCATGTTGAGAGTGTTTGGGTATATCTGGTATCTAAAACTATATCAGTCTGGATTCCAAAATATATGAGAGAATTTCTTTTATCTTTTTAGCAGTACCAGGGTTTGAACTCAAAGTCTCACACTTATTAAGTTACTGTACCACTTGAGTCATAACCCCAGACCTATTATTGGTTTCCTTAGGTAATTCATGTTTTAACCTGAGCAGCCTAAAGGAGCTCAGAACAGTGTGGCTGTTGTCATATCGCCTGAAGGATTACTTGTTATTACCACTAAAAATATCTGTCCACTATTCATCTTACAGAGGTGAATATCCAAAGCCCAAAATAATAGCAAAAGAACAAGTAATCCAGTTAGATCGATCTGGATACACACTTCTCAAAAGTAGTCCAAATGATAAATATGTAAAAGAATCTTCTATATCATCAGCCATCTGGGAAATACAGATCAAAATTATAATAGGTTTCCATTTTACCCCAGTTAGAAAGCTATTACAAAAATAAAATAAAAACAAATGCTGATGAGGCTATAGGGTAAAGGACTCATGCACTTTTGGTAGTAATGTCATCAGCTGTAACCTCTGGAAAACAATATGGAGGTTCCTCCAAAAACTAAAAATAGAACTGTGATATGATTTGGCAATCCCATTATTGAGTACATATTCACACAAAAGAAATACTAATCTCTGAAGATAATGGTAGCTTTATTGATAATAGTCACTGTTCTGCTTAAAAGTCTATTTTGTCAGATATTAGTATAGCCACTTGAGCTTGTCTTTTTAAATCCATTTGCTTGGAATAGCATTTCCCATCTTTTAACTTTTAGTTTGTGTACATCCTTAATGGTGAGGTAAGCAATCTATTCTTATTTGCTTTTTGGAGAATTAAGACCATTTGTATTCCAAATTATTAATAAAAAGTATGGATATGTCATGTTCAGTCAGAAAGTAGAATGAAATGCAATTTTTTAAAAAAGTGTAAAATACCATGCCATAAAATAAGCCATACCAGAAATAAGGTACAATGTATTCTCATATCTGAGAAAAAAACCATAACATTAAAAATAAGGATGGCTATGTGCTTGTCTTGTGTTGATTCTTTTTTTCCTAGTTTTAAAATATAATTTAATTCTTTCTGTTTTCCATCTTTTTTGTTTGATGGCTTACTGTACTGTTTTGTCTTGATTTAGTGATTTATATACTTTTACCTGCTATCATGATAGTAGTCATTTTTTAGTAGTCATTTTTCTTTCACTTTTGAGTGTAGTATTTCCTTCAGTATCTTTTGTAAAAAAATTTTGCTAAATTTTTCATTCATATCCCCTTATACTCATGAGTTCCCTTAAATTTTCCTAACCTTGGAAGATCTTATTTCTCTACCATCCTGAAGGATAATCTTGCTAGGTAGAGGAATCTTGCTTTACAAGTGTTTTGGTTTTGGATTATTTTTTCAGGACTTGAAACTTACCAGCAATTCTGGCTTGTATGTTTGCTGCTGAGAAATCTGCTGTTAAGTTAATTGGCTTACTCTTAAATGTGACTTGGTGCTTTCCTCTTTTAAGGCAAAAATGCTACCAACTGAGCCATGCTTTCAGCCCTTTCTTCCACTGGTTACATTTGAGGTACAACTCACTTGCTTCCTGGTTGGGCAAGCATGAGGACCACACAATTCTATTTCTCACTTCCTACTGCAGCTAGGATGCCAGCTGTATGCCACCGTACCTAGCTTCTTCCATGGGGATGGAACCATGCAGACTTCACTGCCCAGGCCAGCCTGGAACTTCGCGTCTCACAATCTCAGCCTCTAGTGTAGTTAGAATGACAAGCAGAAGCCACCACATCCAGATGTTGGTTAGGAAGGGGGTCCCACAACTGTTTTCTTGGGGTAGACTTAAATTAAGAATATCCAGACATTATAGCTCCTAGGTAGTTAATATTGCAGACATAAGCACCCACTACCTGATATTGTTCTGTATTTTGACAGACTGACATATGTATCTCGCTGTGAAGATTTTTGTTGTTTGTGTTTTGTTAGTTTGGGGTTTTATAGGCCTCTTGTACCCGAGTGTTCCTGTTATTTTCTGCTATTTCATAGAACAGGTTTTCTATACCCTTAACTTTTGTCTGTCCTTTTCTATATGTTGATGGTGCAAGTTTTCTATCTTTTAATAATAGTCTTGAGTAAGGATCTTTTTTTTTTTTTTTTTTTTGTCGATCATGGGGCTTGAACTCTGGGCCTGGGCACTGTCCCTGAGCTCTTCAGCTGAAGGCTAGTGCTCTACCACTTGAGCCACCATGTCACTTCTGGTGGTTAATTGGAGACAAGAGTCTCACAGACTTGGCTGGTTTTGAACTGCAGTCCTCAGATGTGCGCCTCCTGAGTAGCTATGATTACAAGCGTGAGCCACCAGTGCTGGGCTTCTAAGTAAGGATTTTTTTTTTTAAGACAAATACTCTTTTATTTCTGTTAAACTGAATATACAATTATTGTTCCCTAGGCAGCCAATTTTTGCTTATAACTACAATTTCACATTAACAAAACACGGTGAAAAGACAACTTTGATTGTGAAGATCTAATTACAATAATAAATAAATAATTTATACAAGCTTTTGTGACTTTTGTTTAGGGATCAAACTCATTAAAGCCCTAAAAATTAATTTTGGCTTAACCCTTAGGAATGACTCTTGATTTGTTTCCTTTTGTTACAGAAGCAAATTTTATTTTTCAAAATTGCTTAAGAGGGAGAATTATTAAGTACTCCCCCCAGATAATGCACTAAGTGAATGGCAACTCATACCCCTTCAACTATTTTTCTGGGAAATTTATATAGCAAAACATTTCGTAAGTGATCATGTATTAAATACAGGCAACAATATCTTTCTTTTGTTTAACTGTAAACTAATGACTGCTTTCTGGTGAAGGGGTGAAAACTGTGTCTTAGGAGCTTTGACTAGCTGGGAAGGCAGTGTAATTCATGTCCACAAGTGCCAGAGGAATAAAGAAGGGTTTGCTTTTTTTTTTGTATGTGTATGTGTGTGTGGGGGCGGCTCTTCAGCTCAAAGCTGGAGCCACAACCCCATTTACCCTTTTTCTAATGGCTAATTAGAGATAAGAGTCTCACATTCTTTAATGCCCTGCCTGGCTTTGTACCTCAATCCTCAGATCTCAGCATCCTGAGTAGATAGGATTACAGGTGTGAGCCAGCGCCCAGATTGGTTTTGTTGTTGTTGTTGTTTTTGACTCGTGGAGCAGTCCAAGTTCAGAAAACAGATCCTTTGAGGAGCATCCACTGAGGAGATAAAGGGATCAAGAAAATGTGATATATATATACACAATGGAATTCTATGCTGCCCTCAAAAAGAGTGACATTGTCCCATTCATAAGAAAATGGAAAGACTTGGGGGAAAAAAATCCTATTAAGTGAAGAAAACCAGACCTAAAGAAAGATAGACACCATGTTTTCCCTCATTTGTAATAACTAGAATATGTCTACAAACCTACAAGTTAATTCAATGGCTAGTAAAAGACAAATAATTACACTTGGACATGATTAATTAAATAGCATTCTAAGCATTCACACAGTGAGAGCAAAATCTCAATTAACTATGTGCATGTGACCATAAATGATGCTTATCAAAATGAACTCCAAAAAAATGGAAAGAATATATTGTTAAACTGTTTGCTGTTATTTCTTTCCTTTTCTCCTTTGGTATAATCTCTTTTGTCACTGTTTTGATTTCTGTACCTTTTGTCTTTTTTTCCTTGGTTTCTGCCCTTCTGTCATTGATTTTGATTTCTGTGTCCTTTGTCTTGTATATAAGTTTATCTGATTCGGGAGAAGGGGAAGCCTAGAAATGGTGGGACAAAGAGTGAACTAATTCAACAGTTATACAAACTATGTTGGAAAAAAGAACTTTACAACTTGGAGGGGACACAGGAGGGACTAAAGTGGGAGAGCACGAGGGAGGGAGTAATACTGTTCAAAAGGAAATGTACTTATTATCTGAATTATGTGACTGTAACCCCTCTGTGCACATCACCTTTACAACTTAAACTTTAAAAACCTTAAATTAACCTAATTAAAATGTAAAAACATAAAAAGCACAACAGGATCCTTCCCAAGATGAAGTGAGTATCTTCTTATAGGCAAACCCCCAGTGGATTTCAGTCCCTAAGATGCATGGAGGTACCACAATACTCTTCAACATACAGAATTGGCAGCACCAACACTGAGTAGAAAAGAAAACCCAGAACTTTCTCACCTTCGCCCTACGGTACTGTAGTCCTACTGGCCAGGAGACGTTGGGATGTTCTGTCTTGGTAGGCTGCTGTCTCAGACGTCTGGATTTGACAAGGTTTCCCCTTCTCCTGTTAAGGTTGAGGTGGCCACTCCACTCACTCTGCAGCAATTTGCCTGTTGCTTTGGTTCTTCTCTGTAAAGCAGGGAGATTCTAGGAGCTTCTAGTCAGCCATCCTGCATATGCACTGTTTTATACTGCTGAGTTAATATAATTTACTAATAATAATACTAATTCAAAAGATTTTAGATATAGAATGATGCTAAATGAAATGACCCCCAGGATATAGAAACAAAAGTCATATGAGTGATTGTTGTCCTTAATGTACTATGTTCTCTCTCATCTCTTTTGCTGTCCCTTGGTTATCTCATATTGTTAACAGTATTTCACCTGGTTATCTGATATATTGTATATATGTGTATTTAGTTATTTGAAGTTGGATAGGGAAGGGAGGAAAACAAGATGAACGGTGGGGGTAGGGGGAGAGAAATGCGGACCAAGACATGAGAAAAGGTATATGTGAAGTAATACACCTTCTATCTGGTGAATATAATATAACCCTTCTATTAATTACAATAAAAAATATATTTAAAAAAAGAAAAGAAATCAGATTGTAGTTATTTGACCAGAGTAAAATGTATTTTCAACACCCTCTGTTGAGTCTTTAAAGTCTCAAGATTTAGGAATAAAGTTGAAATACTGGCGAGTCTAAGGTTTTTCCTATTACATATTTATCATGAATACAAAGTGGGTCAGAATGCAAACTTCCAACACAAGACTGTACAACTATTGTAAAGTGACTGCTGCAATTAATATCTGTTTACAGTAACACAATAAGGTTAATCATTAACTGTGTACGTTTTAAGAATAGCCTAAAACTTAGGCATCATCAGAAAATCTCTCATAATGGGGAGGGAGACTGGTTGAACAACTGTTGAAAATCTCTTGTGAATTCTTTGGGATTAGACTTAAATGAATAATTAAGAAACATTGATAATCTCTTGTGATTCTTGGTAGCAATTCTTCCTTTTGAAAATGTTTTTCTTTTTTTTGCTTTGTTTTTGTAAACACCACAAATCATCCACAGAGGAAAAAATGGGACACAATTTACAAATTGTTGGGTAATATACCTTTTGAAAGGGTTAAGTAAAAGCTTTATTTTTATTTTAGTTTTTAATTGGTTCTTAAGTTAGTAATGAGAATTCTTAAAATTATTTTCCTCTGAGGATATATGTAGGTTTAACAGCCTTAATGAAGGTGTTATGCTCTTTCTTCCAGATGTGGCTCAAGCCCTGTAAGAGGTCAGATATAGCAAAACGACCAAGTTACCTTGCTCCATTATACAAAACGAGTGAGCGAAGAGGAACATTATCCACCACTGGCCATTCCACCAACTTTGTGATTGCTATGATTCTTCCCTCTGACCAACCAAAGGAGCACTGGATTGGAAGGGGCGTGGCACTGTTGTGTCAACTTAACTCATAACCCTAACCGTAGTTCCCTTTCTTGTTCCCATTTCTTATTAGATGGCTGAAGTGCATTTTCCTGTGTAAGCAATATTTTGTTGAAATAAAATGGATTGTCTCTATTCTTAATTATGAACTCAGGTGCAAAGGTAGCCTATATTTCAAATGTCATAGTTCAATGTAAAGAAATATTCTGAAATATATACTAAAGAAAACACATTGGTATATTTGCTCTTTTTGAATAACTTTATTTTGGGAGAGTTCCATAAGCATTAGGAACACACATAAAATGACACACCACTGTTGACAATGAAAAAAAACAGCATTTTATCATTTCCAGCTTTATGAATTTTTTAAAAAAATGATTCAGTTACAACAAAAAAAAAGTTTAGATATTTTAGCAAGTATCACCTTGCAGGACCATAATCACATTTAAGCCACTGACTCACTGTTAATGGAAAGAATTCACACTGCATCTAGTTACTATAGCATTTCTAAGCATAATCACAGCTGATTGACTGCAATGTGATATACACCAAAATTCATTTGGATGTCACACAGTGACAGCATTGTACAAGTAACATTAAGGACCTCCAACAAACACAGGTTAAAATTAGATTGGTCAAGCCAAACGGAATGTTGGAGCCAAACAGAAATGTAGTGGAATTAAGATTGTCTAGTAAGACTTGAAACTGTACATTAGGATAATGTGAAAACTAAATACTGGTGGAACCCTATCAAAATACTAGCAGCAACTGTTACAGCCCTCCTAAAAGGTTAAGAAAATCGAGCGAATAAAGATAATACTACTCTTTAGAGAATAGAAAACTTTATATCCTTTAGCATAACCCATCTGCTTGAAATGAGGCATTTATTTTAAGAATGGAGTATGTTCCAGCTGTTGCTCTTAAATGAAGTAGATTTAATGCTGGTATGCACAATCCTTCTTGGGTAAAAATCCCCAAAATGAATTATAAATATATCTTGATTCCTTCAGAAAACAAGATACCTGTATCACTCACTTAAAGTTGGCAGTACTAAATAAAACGTCAGCACCTTTTAGCTAGGTTGTTTGAAGGGCCAAGCAAGGAGATGAGGACTGTCCTAATTCAGCGCCCAATGCCAAAAACAATCTGTGTACAGAACTCCTACTTCCTACAAGGAGGCCATGGAGAAAGCCAAAAATAATTTTTTCAAATTCAAGCATAAATTAAAGATGTAACAAAACCTAAGCAACCTTGCTAACAGCATAAAGAAGAAACACTGACCATAACCTACTAATACCGGGACACATGTGCTGTTCTTAAAGTTCTGGTTTAAAAAGTCCATATAAAGAGAAGAGGAATTCTGGGAAAAGGAGAAGGAATAAATGAGAACATGTCATATGGAATGGAAAGAGTTTGGCTCTTAAGATTTCTGAATTGTAAGGTTTTAAAAAGAGCTACCCAGGTTGCCAAGCAGATTGAAAAAGCTAGCTGCACATAGTTTAAATAGTTTACTTGGCCTAAATGACAACCTTGTGGCACAAGATGTAAACACAAAGCTACATGCATATGACTAGTACTACAAACTACAGAGTAAAACTTCAGGATAAGCATGGCTTGCACTTCTCACAAATCATTTATGATTATGTAGAAGAATGGGGCACCTACATAGGAGACCAATCCCTATTAGGCCCAAACAGCATATCTTGGCACAAAATGATGTGATTTCAGCTTCATCGTCTCTGCTTGGTACCAGGACAGTCATGGTATCAACCAAGGTTTAATCCTAGTAACTGTTTGACACTTCATATACAGATTAGATATGACAAACTTGGATTTTCTACCTTACAAATTTACTGCCAGCCATAGCATGTGCTTTTGGTTCCAATGCCAAAGTAAAGAATGGTGTGAATGTTCAGAATTTCATTTTGTTAGTCCCTAACATTGGAAAACGGAGTATCATGTCTGGGTTAGTTTCTTTGATATTTTTTAGAGGGTTATAATTTTAAAGAAAAAGCATCTGACCACATGCTCCTGACCCCCACCTTCCTCCACAAAAAAAAAATCTGAAACAAAAACAAAATTAAAGTTTAAAAAAAAAAGAAAAACATACCACCCCAAACACCAAGTATTATAATAATACAAAGAACTGTTATGAATCTTTCATTAAACCGAAGCTCACACAAACATACAATCACAATTTTCAGTAGTTTAGGCTGCAAATTTAAACACTATGCAAATATATACAAAAATAGTAACTCTAGATTCAAGAATAAGGGCTTTTCCCAATGCTAAATTCATACTCTAATGCAGCCTGGGCTTCCTCTAGTTCCTACAGTCTATGCGGTTTCAACGTTGAGTTGATTCCTATTACCCCAAACATATATATATATATGTCTCTCTCTTTATATATATATATGTAGTTGAATGAAAGGACACTATAGTTCATACTTATTAGCACAAAGAAAGTCTGCTCAAAGTCCATTTAAAATGTTTTTAAAATTTAAGTGATTTTTTTTTGGTTCGATTTCTATTTCTGCATAGTCACAGAAGTTTCTACTAATAAAGAGACTAGTGTTTTATATGATTATTTTTTAAAAGTCTTAATCAAACTTATATCAACATTGGTTCTTGGAGTCCTTTTCTCCTATCTTTATCACAAACTTTATGTTTTTAAACCCCTTCATGCAGGGAAAAACAGTACTGAGCACCAGTCTTTTGCTTTTTAGGCTCAAATCTATGGAACTTGTAAGTAGTGCAAGCCACTGACTTTGAGCATTGTGCATACAGTACAAGAAAAGATGCGAAGCTGCAGGGTAACATGGTTGTAACAACAGCGTTACTGGGAATGGTCAAAACTGGATGTCAAACACAATCTTGTCTTCATAGAGGGCAATCACCAGCATGATGGCAAATCCAAACAGCAATCCCAAGTTCTGAAGAATGAACTGCCCCACTGGACAAAAGCCATGTTCTTCATTGTCACCATCACCATGCAACATTTCTGGAAGCTGGAAACATATTCATCGTGATAATTTAAAGTTCGTTAATCTCACCCAAGGGGGGGGGGAGCAACTTCCTATATCCAGTCATAGCTGAACTACTTTATTACATTGTTTCTTTCTGTTTCCTTAATGTGTACAATGTTTAGCATGGCATTCTGTGTGACTTTCATCATAACTCCAATGCCTAACTTATAGCACAGATGTAATAATGCATTCCTTTTCTTATCTCTTTTTTATTGTAATGTATAGTGGGGTTAGTTATATTTGCCAGATAGTCGGTGCATTACTTCTCACACATTGATTCCCCTTCTCATGTTTTTTCTCCCCGTTTCCCTCTCTCCACCCTCTCCCAATCATCTTATTTTCCCCCTTCCCTTTCCTATTTCAAATAAATAAATATATACAATATACCAGGTAACAAAGTCAGATACAGTAACAATATGAGATTAACCAAAGTGCAACAAAAGAGAAGAGAAATAACATAGTACATTAAGAACAACTTGTTTCCACATCCTCGAGATCCTTTCATTTAGCCTCATCATACATGACCTTATGTATCAAGGTTCTGTTCTATTGTAATCCTCATTCCTTTTCTTTTCTACCTAATCTAGAAAATGCATTAGCTTTGGAGGCACTGGAGTTCTACCGAATTCTTATAGATGCATTCATGTGGATTCATGTAGATGTTTCCTTGTTATTGGATATAGAACATTCCTAATTGCAGCAATGCAAATAATACTTCAGTTGGGTTTTATTCTGTTTGCTAGCTTTCTGATTTTACAGTAGGCATTCTTCAAACTACAATCCCAGAAACACACTGTCAAAGGAATGTTGTTATGTATCATTTGGTTTACTTACACACCCTTTGCTCTTGCTTTTAATAAGCTCTTATACATTCTTTAAGACTTAGCCCAGATTTTCTATTACAAGAAAACTTCACTAATTCTCCTCTTTAGACAGCCTTTGCAGTTTCACGAACATGGTATATCAAACTATACTAACACTTATCACAACAGTGTGACTATATTTATATTCATTAAAAGTACAAACCCTTCCTTCCTGTCAAAACACTCTCAGTCATTTATATCTCTACTTTCCTGGTTCTAGATTCAGTTTACTCAATCCTAATTATGAACTACATTTCCTACAGCACCTAAAACAAATAAAACGAACAACAAAATCAGAAATGGCTTCAAAGGATTACTGAAGACTTTCACAACCTGCACTCTAGTGGAAAGTTCAGTATCACAAACAACATAAAGTTTCTTACCATATCCACTAAGGCTACATAGAGGAACATGCCTGCTGTGATTGCAAAGATCCACAATGTGATGTTATTGGCATACTGGCCAACGGCTGTGCCAATGAGCATGCCTATGTATGCCATCATGGCAGACAGGAGGTTGTACACAATGGCTTGCTTTACGGTCATGCCTGCTTTCAGAAGAACTGCAAAATCACCTGTAAAGAAGACATGATAGGAGAGTTAAGATCTCAAAATACAAATTTAACAGGAGAAAATTTCTTGAAAGATACATCTCTAATATCATATGAGCCAGAGTATTCGGTATCTTGATTGTGGTGATATAAAATAGGAAAGGGAAGGGGGGAAAACAAGATGATTGGGGGGCAACGGGGGAGGGAAATGGGGACAAAAACAGGAGAAGGGGTATCTGTTGTGTGAGAAGTAACGCACCTTCTATCTGGCAAATGTAACTGTAACCCCATTACATTAAAATAAAAAAAAATTCAAAGTGATACACATTTTAAAAAAACCTTACTGTATAGCTTTAAAAAAAACAATTGGGGGGGCCGGGAGTTTGACCTAGTGGTAGAGTGCTTGCCTAGCATGCATAAAGGCCCGGGTTCGATTCCTCGGTACCACATACTTACAAAAAAGCCGGAGTGGGGGCTGGGAGTTTGGCCTAGTGGTAGAGCGCTTGCCTAGCATGCACGAAGACCCGGGTTCGATTCCTAGGTACCACATACATAGAAAAAAGCCGGAAGTGGTGCTGAGGCTCAAGTGGTAGAGCTCTAGCCTTGAGAGAGTCCAAGGACAGCGCTCAGGCCCTGAGCTCAAGCCCAGGACTGGCCAAAAAAAAAAAAAAAATCAATTGGGGAGGGGAGCATGGCCTAGTGGTAGGGTGCCTGCCTATTATGCACTCAGCCCTGGGTTCTATTCTTTGGTACCACATACACAGAAGATGGCAGAAGTGGTGCTGTGGCTCAAGTGGTAGTGCACTGGTCTTGACGGCCCAGGCCCAGAGTTCAAGCCCCAGGAGTAGCAAAAAGAAACAACAACAACAAAAAAAACCCAAGAAAACCGCAACTGAAAAATGAACAGTGACACTCTTTTTTCAAGTAGTAAGAGCTGTCTTTTCTCAGATCTTTTTGTTCTTCAAGGGTACATGACTTAAGCAGTTTCAACCTTCTCTTGAGTTGATCTCTGTTAACCCTTGCTTAGAACAATCTCTTAAGGATGCTTTATGCAATGTTTACATCAGAAATAAGCCTTATTTCTGAACATCCTAAAAACTCTAAGATCTATGATCCTATCACAATGTACATTAATGTCCTAACTAATGCCAGTAAAAGTGCCCAATACATTAAAAAGCTAATACCAGGTTCTTAGTAGGTCATGCTCCTGAGTCACTGTCAAAAACAAAGGCAGAGGGCAAATAAGAAAATCCTAGGATTTTCTTTCTGGATATGCAAGCATATAACTACAAATGTCTCAATGTACACAAGAACAAACAAAATAGGATTATTGATCTAAGAAATGCCAGCAGAAAAGTTAAAATGTCAGATTTTATATTGAAGCTAAAGGGTCAAAAGCAATTATCAAGTCAGCTACTGAACAAACAGTATAGGCAAGGTAATTTATAT
Source organism: Megascapheus bottae (assembly GCF_031878675.1). Lineage (NCBI taxonomy): Eukaryota > Metazoa > Chordata > Mammalia > Rodentia > Geomyidae > Megascapheus > Megascapheus bottae. The sequence goes on along the minus strand of NC_143529.1, from coordinate 6,724,398 downwards.
AGTAAGTGTCCCAGAATTGGTAGGGGTTTTTCCTTTCCCTTATGGAAGGATCTGACTTCTACCTATCTAAAAATTCAGGAGCAGGCTGGAAATGTGCCTGAGTATTAGAGGCCTACCATGCATGAAGTTTCATTCCTCAGAACAACATAAACAGAATAAACTGAAAGTAGAGAATAAGCTGAAAGTGGTTCTGTGGCTCAAATGATATAGCTCTAGAAGCTCAAGGATAGTGCCCAAACCCTTAGTTCAAGTCCCAGGACTGGCTAAATAAATAAATAAAAATTAAAAATCACCCTTATCTCTTTTCTACTTTGGAGCTCCACTTAATTTCTTACTTAATTTCTTTGAGAGCTACCTAACTTCCTCCTCCACAAATTTCTTCATCATATTTTCAATTAATCATTCTGAGTCAATGGTGCTAAATGGCCTATTTCTTTGGCAGGGGGTTAGGGTGACAGAAATGAGACGGCATATGATTTCACAGAGTAACTTAAAAAAACAGGGACAAAACAGGGACTTCATTGTTATTACTACATAGCAGGATAATTTTCTTCATTTTTGAGTAGTAACCATAAACAGCATGAATTGACTAATCAAGACTCCGTGTGAATTACTTTTATTTAGTATTTTCAAATTAATATAAATTACTTAGTTGGTATACAGTTGTATGGGTTTTGAAAAGCACATATACATGGATATAACTACTATTAAACTCTAAAACTGTTTCATTATCCTCCTCCCCAAATTTGCCTAAACCTTTAAGAGCACCACTAATTTTCTTCATGCCTCACTTTGACCTTTGTCTGTCATACAAGTGGAATTATACAATACTTTCTTTTTGACTGGATTTTATGTATAACAGGAAATTATGTTTTATTGTGAAATAATATTCGCCCCAGAGATAACACAATATTATGTGTACATTCACTCACCACCTTAAGGATGTTTCTGGTTTGGGACAGTTATGCATAAAAGCACGATAAAAACCACGAACAGGTTTTCATGTCAACATAAATGTTCATTTCTCTCTGGTAGATATTTACTAAATGGGAATTCTGGACACTGTAACAAGCACAGCCCCCAGAATTTCCCACAGTTCTGAGAAATAAGCAGTTACATGAAATTCCACCAGCAAAGTATAAGAGCTTTTAGTTGTTCTACATTCTTGACATCCTTGACTGTAATAACAAATCCAAACCTAGCATCTGAAATTTAACATTTGATTTCTTATCTGTAAAACTTCTAGTGAAATGTTTCTTCAAATCTTTTATTTTCTTTGAGGGATAAGGTGTTACTAAATTGAGAATTCTAAATATTTTTGTTTATAAAGGCCCTTACTTTATTCTTAATGGATCATGCTGTGTCTAAGGACACACAGTCTGTCCAAGGACACAAAAGATATTCGGTTATCTTTTTGAAGTGTTATATTACACCTGTCAATTCAGATCAATGATTTATTATCAGTTAATATTTGTGTATATTATAAGGGTATGGGTCAAAGATTCTGTGTTATTTCATGGCAGTCATTGTGATGGCTTATTGAAAGGGAACATCCTTGTTACAGCATCAGTTGTTGAAAAGACTATCCTTTCTGCATGAAATTCTTTTTATACTTCAGTTGAAAATAAGTTCCTACATGTATGAAGTCTCTAAGCTCTGTTTCACTGATATTTATATCAAGTATTTTTACCAGAACCAACTGTTCTTATTTTTGTGGCTTTATAGTAACTTTTCTGTTGTTTTTCAAAAATTTCTGGCTACTCAAGGTCTATTTCCTTTTAATATACATTTTTTTTGTCAGTCTTGGGGCTTGAACTCAGGGCCTGAGCTCTGTCCTTGGGCTTTCTCAAGGCTAGATCTCTACCAATTGAGCCATAAAACCATTTCCAGTTTTTTTTCTATGTATGTGGTACTGAGGAATCAAACCTGGGTCTTTGTGCATGCTAGGCAAGGACTCTACCACTAGGCCAAACTCCAGGCCCCCATACAATTTTCTTTTAACTTACTAATTTCTGCAAAAAGTCTGTTGAGTTTTTCAATCTATAAGAAATAACGTGCTACATAAGGCCATATAATGTGAAGCTAATTGAAAGGACCTCCAGGATATTGAAACAAAAGCCATATAATGAATGATTGTTGTCCTTAATGTACTATGTTGTCTCTCATCTCCTTTGCTGTCCCTTGGTTATCTCATATTGTTATAGTATCTCACTTTGTTATCTGATATACTGAATTTATTTGTATTTGGATATTTGAAATTTGATAGGGAAGGGGGGAAAACCAAGACGGGTGGGGGGTGGGGGGGGAGGGAAATGGGTACCAAGACATGTGAAAGGGTATCAATGTATGTGAATTAATGCACCTTCTATCTGGCAAATATCATGTAACCCTTTTACTAATTACAATAAAAAAAATTGGAAAAAAAAAAAGAAATAACGTGCTAACAATATTCAGTCTTTTACTTCATGAGGTTGGTATACCTCTTAATTTAAGCCTTCTTGGATTTCTTCTGTTAGTGATTTGTGGTTTTTAGCACATAGGCTCTATGTGTACTATGCCAGATTTAAACTAAGTATTTTGTACTGTTAGTGCGATACTTCAAATGTTTTTCTATGATATGTGAATTCTTTCTCTTTTACTTGAAGTCTATCTTCTTTTCTCATTTTAGACTACAAATTCTCAAAGGTTTCTGTACATTTTCTCTGTGTCTCAGCAAAAACCTATATAAACATTGAAAGTATGTCAAAGATTCCCCACATCTGGGATTTAAGCTGAATTTTCCAGTCTATCCACAATTCCATAAATTGATATTCCTTCTTTCTGACAAATGACAATAAAGTTTGCCTGGGAAAGCCATTAAGTTGTAATCCAATGAGATAGTTGTATTAATATAGAATGTTATAGCACTAGAACTGACTGGCCATGAGTCTTAAAAAACATGGCTGTCATTAACAAGAAATCTAGTAACAACAGATGCTATTGGGGGATGTGGACAGGAAGGATCCCTACTACATTGTTGGTGGGAGTGTAAACTCATTCAACTACTATGGAAAACAGAATGGAGATTCCTCAAAGGCTAAACATAGAGCTCCCCTATGACCCAGCAATCCCACTACTTGTCTAGAAACTAGGACATACTAAATCCACTAGCACAATGATGTTCATTGCAGCATTATTTACCATAGCAAAGATATGGAACCAACCCAGATGCCCCTCAGTAGATGATTGGATCAACAAGATGTAGTATTTATACACAATGGACTTCTATGCTGCCATCAGAAAGAATGACATTGCTCCATTTGTAAAGAAATGGAAAGACTTAGAAAAAATCATATTAAGTGAAGTAAGCCATACTCAAAGGAAAATAGGCTCAATGGTTTCTCTCAATTGAAATAATTAGTGCACATCTAGGATTCTCCTAGCAGAGGATTCCAAAACCTAGGTACATAAGGTCATATTATAGGATGAGACTAAATGAAAGGAACTCTAGAACATGGAAACAAGAGCTTTATCATGTATGACTGTCGTTCTTAACGTACTATGTTATTTATTTTTCTTCTCTTTTTTTGCCCTTATGGTCAATCTCATATTGTATCTTTGTTACCTGGTATACTGTTTATTTTAAATAGGAAAGAGAAGGGGGGAAAATAAGATGATTTAGGGGGGTGGGAATGGGGAAAAAACATGAGAAGGGGTATCTATCAATGTGTGAGAAGTAATGCACCCACTACCTGACGAATGTAACTGTAACCCCTCTATACATTATCCCAACAATTTAAAAAAAAAAAAAAAAGCAATTTGATAGGGAAGGGGGGAAAACCAAGACGGGTGGGAGGTGTGGGGGGGGAGGGAAATGGGTACCAAGACATGTGAAAGGGTATCAATGTATGTGAATTAATGCACCTTCTATCTGGCAAATATGTAACCCTTTTACTAATTACAATAAAAAAAATGGGAAAAAAAAGCAAAAAATCATGGTTGTATTTATTTCCCAAAATGTTAGCTCCTTGAAGTTAAAAGACACTTTTCAGCATCAAAAAGAGTGAATAATTGGGCAGATTCCCCAGTTCCTCTGCTGTTTAGATGTCCTTCTTCAGGCTTTCTTTCAAAAGCTTGTAACAGCACCTTATTTCAGAGATGTGGGGATGAATAATAATGAGTCAATAATTCAGGCAGTTTTACTCATCATCTATACCCCAGAGCAGACATGACATGAAGGATATGGATTTGCTATTTTCTTGGATGGTTTCAGTTTCTTCATGAAAAATTTCCTTTAAGTGTTCTAAAGATATATCTGTTCATGTCAGAGTTATAGGTAGAATAATGGTCTGGGCCAGCCTAAGCAAAAAAACAAGACATTATTTGAAAAACAACTAAAGCAAAACAAAATTAGGAGCATGATCAAGTAGTAGAGCACCTGCCTAGAAAATGTGAGGTCATGAGTTCAAATCCCAGTACCACTGGGGGAAAAATATTATGTTCATTTAAAAAAAAATAAGATTCAGTGTGCTAGTCATAATTTATGTCCCTTCATCATAATAGCATAATTATTTCTAAGTACAAAGGAGGGCAAACAGAAATGAAATACTTAATCATTACATTAGGATGTTAAATTATTAGGATTTACCTTGTGATTAATAATACCTTTTGTGCTTATCATCAGTCTTTTTTTTTATGTTTTAACATTTCTGAAATTTGAATGTATTTCACAATTAAAGAACTCTTAGCTTTGATAAAATCTGGTAAAACGTAAAAGTTCTATTACCTAATTCGTGTGGCAGCTCGTGACAAAAGACAGCTATAGAAGTACTGATTCCTCCTGTTAGTCCAGCACTGAATGCTGCTCCTGAGGAAGATGAAGAGAAGACAAGTGAGGCTTATTGATCTTATATTGCCATTTACACTACAGATAAGAAGCTCCTGCCCATGACTGTTTTTGTGCTGAGAATGATCTTAATCTACTAGTAGAAGCTTTTGTTCTTTAGTACATTAGTACTAACACCACTATGGATACTGAAATATGGTCTTTGCTTTCTAAAACATATAAAAGCATGCTTCTGAATAATTAGGATATCTCAAGCAAAGTCAATTATGGGTCACATTTATTGTTCTCCTAAACTGGAAAAAAGAATTATTGTTCTCTTATACTGGAAATAGGAATTTGGGACAATAGACATTTTTCCCCCCCCAGTCCCGGGCCTTACACTCAGGGATTTGGCACTGCCTTTGGGCTTTCTCAAAGCTACAGCCCTACCACTTGATTCACAGCACCACTTCTGGCTTTTTTCTAGGTATGTGGTACCTAGGAATAGAACCCAGGCCTTCATGCATGCTAGGTAAGCACTCTACCACCAGGCCAAATTCCCAGCCACAATAGATTTTTAGTACTATAAATTTTTCTTCACTTATTCAAAGATATGAAAAATTCATTAAAACTAAAGTTAAATTCAATTATTCTCTTTCACAGATGTAGGTGTACTTGAAAGTCTAATGCTAAGATTCCATTTTTGAATGAGAGATCATGTTGTCTAAGACATTTACTATAGTCAGTTGCTGTTTAGTTTCCTACTTCCCAAACCCTCCCCAATTAGTTTCTACTTTATTCTTCCAAATATACCTCTCCAACACTAGAGAACAACCTTTTAAAACATAAATGGTAGCAAGAATGATGGTAGTATATTTGTTAAGCTCTAGGTGAATGTTCATCTAATGAACCAATAGGTCATAAGATTAATACAGACATGGTAGAATAGCTACCAGCGATGATGGCTTACCAATTGCAAGCCCATCGCTGAAGTTGTGAATGCCATCCCCCATGATGACCATCCAGGCTATGTTAGCGATCCCCGTCTCTTTCAGGTCTGATCCAGAGTGACAGGGACCGTGGGAGTGATGGGAGTGCTTGTGGTGCCACTGGTGATTGTGTTTCCTCAGCACAGCTTTGCTCTCATCATGGTGGTTATGGGCGGTGGTGACATGGAGATCGTGCTCGTGAATGGCATGCAGCCCATCACTGTGAGAATGGTCCATGATTTTCTCCTCTTCTATACAAAGGTAATTTTTAGGAGGAGATTCCTGTTGGCCTTCTAAATCTGTCATTTCAATTTCATTAAGACGGTCTTCAGAAACAACAGAATCATCAGTTCCTACAGCAGAGCAAAAGAAACTGGTTACTCAAGAAGCAAATGTGTATATGCTAGCCAGGCAGAATAATAGTGTAACACATATTTCTTATGTGATTGTCTTGAAAAAGTTTCAAGTAAATGTATTTCCTTTAAACTATTTAAGAGTCATTCCAATGGAATAATGTTGTCTAAAGGCTTTCTGGTGAACTGCAAATAATCCTTATCATATATATATATATATTTGGATGATGACAAAGTCCTTCACATTTCTCAATGCTCCAGTAACTGACAAGCTAACCAGAAACTCATATAAGTAACAATAGCTGATATGCTTATTCTTAAAAATCAGGCTGGCCGGGGCCGGGAGTTTGGCCTAGTGGTTAAAGTGCTTGCCTAGCATGCATGAAGACCCAGGTTCGATTCCTCGGTACCATATACATAGAAAAAAAGCCAGAAGTGGTGCTGAGGCTCAAGTGGTAGAGCTCTAGCTTTGAGAAAGTCCAAGGACAGTGCTCAGGCCCTGAGCTCAAGCCCAGGACTGGCAAAAAAAAAAAAAATCAGGCTGGCCTTTCAATGGATTTTCCAAAACCTAGTTTGTTTTATGACATGGCTCTTGATACTTCCCAGCTGTAATTTGGAGCAGAGTTTTCCTAGATGCTAGGCTTCCTTTTGGCAGACGATCATTGACGTACTAAGGGGAAGCAGTCACACAGGAAGTGAGAAAAATCAGGTTAAAAAATCATGTTGCTCTAGAGCCGGGAGTTTGGCCTAGTGGTAGAGTGCTTGCCTAGCATGCACGAAGACCTGGATTCAATTCCTCAGTACCACATACTTAGAAAAAAGCCGGAAGTGGTGCTGAGGCTCAAGTGGTAGAGCCCTAGCCTTGAGAAAGTCCAAAGACAGTGTTCAGGTCCTGAGTTCAAGCCCCAGGAATGGCAAATATATATATATATATATATCTGTATTTTGCTCTTATGTGTGTCAAGTAAGGCAATACGTGGACCTTAATCTTAAAATATAAGGCCAAGACCATTTTTTCCCCCCTTTTAAGTACAGGCAACTTTCCTTTTGCCCATATGAAACCAATCACATATGGATAATAAAAAGACTTTTTACTATCAAAAAATAAAACACTAAATCACTACCGAGAAAGATCTCTCTTTTCTTTTCTTTGAGATATGTCCAAGCTAGCCTTGAACTCACAATCCTCCTGCTTTAGCTTCCTTGAGGAGCACCTTTTCAAGTTTTACTCTTTTTATTTAAACTAAAAGTACAAAATTTTTCTTACTACTAATATATTTCAGCACACATGACATCATGAAGAAGGCTGAAATTACCTAAAATAAATAAAATCATAAGACACACTAACAGTTTGGGGAAACCATTAATATTAACTAAAATTAAGGAAGTTACAAAGAAATTGCAAACTTAAGTGCAGTTTACGATCAATATGCCAATGTTGTTATATTGAAAGTTTCTCTTTAGTCAGAATTATTGACTACCAGCAAGAGGCTTGAGTTGAAGCCAGTCAGCATCTGGAGTGTTGTTTAACTTATGATCTGAAAGCTTTCTTCCAATAGTTGATTCTTCTGTGCTCTGCTTCATAAACCATTTCTGTTTTCCCTGAAAAAAACAAATAATTATCATTTTAAAATCTATAGCAACAATTTGTACTAATATCTACTGGCTAGTACCTATGGTGCTAACTTTATACTTGTATACATAAATTATATGGGATAGTAGTGAGGAAAAAAATCACAGAAGTCAAAGGATCTAACTAGATGAAAAATCCCATTAGAGTACAAAGTACAAAATATTATATATACCCACCAATGAAACGCATAAAATACATAAAATATCTTTCTAGAGGTATAACAGAGTAATAGTCCAATAGTAATTTGAAATTTCTGAATGCTATAAAAATTAAAGTTTATCCCTTTGAATTTTAGTCCACATTTAATGGAATATCGCATTTTCCTGAATGTAATTAAAGTAGGAAAAGCTAAATTTGAAATACTAAATTTTTAGCTTACTTCTAAGACTTGGCAAAACTTACTAATGTAAAACACAAGAACACTCATCTGTAAAATGAAAAAAAAGATTGTTATGAGGATTAAATGAGATGATACATGACCAACAGCAGTAGTTGAGTCTTCATACAATAATAACAAGTATTCTTTATTATTACTTTGAATTCAGACATCAAATGTATCCTCACTATGAATGTACTAATTATTTTAATCTCACAGCTTACATTTAAATATTTCCAGTTTGGCTTTTTACTATATTCTAATACTGGCAACTTAAATTTTAGCTCTTCTCTATTATTTTTATTTTATTCTATTTTTTTCCAGTCCTGGCACTTGAACTCAGGGCCTGGACACTGTCCTTGAGAGTTCTCAAGGCTAGCACTCTACCACTTGAGCCACAGCACCATTTCTGGCTTCTTCAGTGCAAGCACTCTACCACTAGGCCAAACTCCCAGCCCTCCATTATTAATTTTAAAAAGCTAAAGACTGGCAAAAAAAAAATGTGAGCCTGTTATGGCTAGCTGGACATGAGATAGTATGGATATTACCCATTTCTTCTTTCCATGCTGTACCCATAAGGATCCTATACATTGTCTTAGAATTCTGACGGGTATTTTGGTTTATTTTAGCAACTACGAAGCAGTATACATTGCAATATGACTTTGTGGAAATAATAAGCTCTCTTTATTCTGTTTTACATCTTTTCTTTTGACTAACATTCTACTTGCACATATAAATAGGGTTGGCATTTCAAAACATGCACACAGAACACATTGGTCATAGGGGCACATATTTCTCTTCATTTTTATATTCTTAACCTTTGAGCTCCTCACTTCTAGATCTTCACAAAATATGGAACAGGTTCCTGTGAACTCTTCTGTGTTTTCAACCTGATTTCCTCTCCTTTCTTCCTGACCTCTAATAATCACTATTATACATGGAAGTGGATATCTGTTACATAGCATTTGTTTTTCTGTGTCAAGCTTATTTCAGTTCACTAATGCCTTTCAGTCCATCCATTTTGCTACAAATGACAGGATTTCATTATCCCTGTGGCTGAACAATAGTCTACAGTGTACATATATACCCGTTCATCCACTCATTTGTGGATGGGCACTGAGGCTGATTCAGTTAAGTGATTCAATGGACATTGGTAGTTTAGTACTGCTCAGAGATTTGGTTTGTTTCCATTAAATATATATTCAGAAGTGGGGCTGGGAATGTGGCTTAGTAGTACAATGCTTGCCTGGCATGCATGAAGCCCTGGTCTCAATTCCTCAGAACCCTATAAATAGAAAGAACTGAAGTGGTGCTATGGTTCCTGTGGTAGAGCATGAGCCCTGAGCAAAGCAGGTCAGGGATGGTGCGCCCAGGCCTATTCAAGCACCAGGCAGGCAAAATTAATTTAATTAATTAATTAATTAATCCAATGAACAGTTGGATCATGAGTTTGTTTTCTTTCTATGACTTTATTAGAATTAAAAAAAATGACTGTAGCTTTTCTAAATGGGTAAAATGTTAAATTATAGATGTTTTCCTCTTTATGGGTCCTAGAGTGTGAAGCTCCACATGTATGTTGCATGTACAGTCTAATAGTTAACTATCACCCATCCCTTCACTGAGGTTTTATTTGCATTTCTCTAAAGGGAAGTTTCTCTTCATTTCATTGCCATATTTTTTTTTTTACCATTTTAACTACTTATTAAATGACACATTAAAAACTCAGTATGTAATGGCCCCATTCTGTGTTTTGGTGCATGTATAAAATCATATAATATTTAAATCAGATTAGACATACTTATTTCCTAAAATATCTCACCTACATTTCTGTTTGGTGAGAACTTACAACATTCTTTATTATAGCTTTTTGAAATGTATACTTTATTATTGTTATTTATGGTCACCTTACTATACAGCACACCAGAATTTCTTTCTCATCTGTAATTGAAAATACCACTAATAAGACCGATATCATAAACTGGTCAATAGCTTTATCCATCTTATTAAAATCAATTAGATGGGATGCTACACAAATGATGCAAGAATTAGATTGCTAAAACTTGAACAGAAATGGTGAAACAAATGTACTCACATAAAACACCAAAGTCAGCTTTTTCTTACAAGTTTAGCTATTAAAAACAAAGATAAGAGCTGCTAATTTTATTCAGTAGAAGGCCTACAGGAAAAAATTAAGGGAGAAAAGGGTAATACATCAATATCACAATTAACAAAAGGATATGTCTAGGAAAATATGATTCTTGGTTTGAGTCTGTCTCAGAAAATGAAATACATGCAAAAGTACTTACTCTTTGCTGTTTGTAGTGTTTAAACATTCGAAGGCAATGTTCAATTATAAACAGCAAGTAAATGCCTCCCAGAGCGACAAGTCCTTTCAACACAGCGTCATATTCTTCCAGAAACTTCTTAGGTTCATGCCCATGAGAATGCCCGTGTCCATGTGCATGCTGGTGATTGTGGTCATGTCCACCCTGAGACTTAATTAACATGCAGGCGGTCACCAACTACAACTCCTTCCAAAACACCAGAAACATATTCGCTTTTATCTTAAAACTGAGTTGGTTATTTTTATTTTTAATACATAAATGTTGTATATATTTATAAGGTGCTATACAATGTTTCAACACATGTGAGCCTTATATAATGATCAAGTCAGGGTAAGCATATCCAACTACTGAAACACATCATCTCTTGTGGGTGAAAACACCTGCGATTCTTCCTTCTAGCTTTATCAAAGCAATATTGTTCATTATTCTTATAGTCACCCAACTATGTAAGAGCTCACTATCTATGACTTAGTACCTACCTGCCCCCTCCTTTCCTATCCCAACCACTGGTATGGTAAACATTCTTCCACTCTCATCTCCTATGAGATCACTGGGTTTTATGTTTTTTCTTATATGAATAAGATCACATGTGAATATCTTTTAATTTTCAAAGTGTTCCTATACATAGTACTTCACTTAAAAAAGTCTGGAAAGCACTACGCTTTGTAATAAGTACCATAAATTTCAGCCATATGCTGGTGGCCCATGTCTCTAAATTCAAGCGACTACTGAGGCAGAAAAAAGTTTTTGGCAATCTATCACCAATTAACCAGAAAAAGAAAAGAAAAATCAACTGGAGCTTGGCTTATGTGGTGGCACACCTGCTGTGAGCAATCAATCCAAATCAGAGTATGAAACAAACAACCAAAACACCTCACAAACTTTTAAAACTCTCTATGGGTATTACCTATGTCAAATAATGTAGTAAAAACTGTAACAAAAATATTAATTATAATAAAAATCAATACACACAATTACATTTTCTCTTACTTTTCCCCCTAAGCCTTCTTAATACAGCACAAAAATGAAAGATATATCACTCATTGCTACTTAAAAACCTGAAAATTTAGTTTCCTTCCAAAACACTGCTATCAAAACAATAAAAATGGGAGGGTGCTTCATTCTATAATCAAATAAAAACAACAAAAATACTAGCATAGTATTACCACAGTTGTAACTGAAAAACATTATCCTCTTAAATATATTTGTTAAAAAAATTAAAAAGATTTCTTACATGGGGCAGCAGATGAAGAAGGGCATCACCACTCATTGTTCCTACAGCTAATGCAACAAGGAATGTGAGAAGGAATTTGAAGCATCCTTGGTTAATGATGGGAACCAAAATCACACCCAGCAAAGAAAGCAGGCTAATGACAGTGATAGAAATGATACCACAAATCCATGCTGTAAGAAAAGGAAACAACATTAGTGAGACAGTAGCATACAAAAATGTTCTAAAGGAGAATAAATGCTCTAGCCACTAGATCGGCTAAACCTGACTTATGTAACAGTTACTCCCCTGTATAATAACTCACCTTTACAATAACAATAAAAAAATTTAAATCTACTATGTAAAATATGTCCTGATTTATGCTTTTTTCAGGTTAAATATATTTATACAGAGAAATATATATTAGTTCATTGATGGACTTGTCTACTGATGTATTTTCGAAGGAAATAAAATTTCTGAATCTCATCATATACAGAATATCATTAACTAAATGTGCACACATGATCAACATTTTATACATTATAACCAACGAAGCCATAAAACTAGTATTAAAACTGTATTTAAAATTTAAGCTTGGTGCATTTTATTTATTTATTTATTTATTTATTTATTTAGGTCAGTCATGGGACTTGAACTCTGGCCTGGGTGTTGCCCCTGAGCTCTTCAGCTCAAGCTATGGCCCTACCCCTTGAGCCACAGCACCACTTCCGGTTTTCCAGTGTTTAACTGGAGGTAACGGCCTCACAGTCTTTAGTACTGGACTGGCTTTGAACCAAGATCCTCAGATCTCAGCCTCCTGAATAGCTAGGATTACAGCCATGAGCCACCACACCACTGCGCCCAGCTTACATTTTAAACTTAAGATCTCAAAATACTCATACAAGCATATTTGCTTTTCTTTTAAGCCTGCTCATTGGGGGCTGGAGTGTAGCCCAGTGGTGGGGCAGTAGCCCACCAACCACAAGCCCTGGGTACAATCCCCACCATCGCCACCAGCAGCAATAACAACAAAATCTTCTTTAAAGAGGCAATGTCTAGGTTTCTGTCTGCACATTGAAATGGACAAGATATTTCCTCTGTGTTAGACCCGAGTCTCTATCTGTTCCAAGTGTGGTGTGGATCTCCTGAGACCAAGTATGTGGGAGCACCCTAAAGCTCTCTGTGGTCAAGGGCCCTTAGGGAGCTTACTGGGACTATGTCCCCATCTTTCTAGAGATTTAAAAGTTAATGTTGTGAAAATTTTAGAAGACAATTTGTTCTGTGTATCTTGTCCATTTCAATGTGCAGACAGAAACCTGGACATTGCCTCTTTACAGAAGATTTTGTGGTCGTTACTGCTGCTGGTGATGATGGTGGGGATTGTACCTCAGGCCAGCATCGCCTGAGGTAGCCTGGAGAAGGACACACCTAAAGGACCACAGTGTGAGGAAAGAGCCAGGAGGGGGAGTTTGAGACCACCACATCTAGTCCACAACCAGCTGACTAGCTGGCTCTACAATCTGTGATTAACCCCTCGTGGACCTCTCCCTTATAAGACCAGCTCCCTGTGGTGACCCAAAGTGCCCTGAGGGGATCCCCTGCCTTAAGAGGGAAGGAACATATTTGATGACGGCAAAGACCCAAACTCCTTTTCTGGGAAAGACTCTTAGGACACAGCAAACCTAAGCACCCCTGGGAGCCCATTCCTTCCAAAGTGCATGCCCACCCCAAATGCCTGAATCCAGTCTTCTCAGCCTCGGCCACCTGTGGGGAATGAGCAGGCAGCGGCTCAAATGCTTAAATCATGACAAAAGATCACAAGATGAAAAATGAGGACAACAAAAGCCAACAACAATCTAGAGAAAGGACTCCAGTGAGAGTAAAAGAGAAGAGATGCAGGACAAAAGAACCATTAAAGAAATGATAACAGAATTGATCAATGAAATAAAAGGGGATCTGCAAAAACAATTTCAAGAGTATCTACAAAGAAGATCTAGGTATGGTGATAAAAATACAAACACCCCACATCTCATTAAGATTAAATTAGCACTATAAGAACTGATCTCAGGTGAATAAAAGATTCCGTTTTCATACTACAAACCACAACGGAATAGTGAGGTAATAGAATAAGTAAAATAGAAAACAGAAGAGCTAGAACAAAAAGTAAAGGTAAGGGGAAAACATTCAGAATCTATCGGGAAATCCAAACACTGGCAGACTCAGCAAAGAGATCAAATGTATGACAGTTGGGATCAATGATGGGGAAGAATCCAACACTAAAGGCACTGAAAACCTATTCAGAAAATAGTAACAGAATTTCCCCAAGGGAAAATCTCACCCACCTGACGGAAACATATAGAACCCCCAGTATATAGGACCCAAGCAGAAACATTTCTAAATACATCATAGTAAAACATTAGACTTGAAAAGCAAGGAATTGATTTTAAATGCTGCAAAATATAATCCAAGCCTCGAAGATCAACAACTGCCAATCCCCAATGGTATACCCAATGAAACTATCCTTTACATTTGATGGTGAAACTACAATCTCACACACACACAAAAATCAATGGAATACAATGAGTATTAAAGGGAATATACAACCTCAGGAAAACAATCAAAATCAAGGAAACACATCAGACAAAAAATATCACTAGAAGACAAATTTAGTAAGCACAGGAAGAGGAAAGAAACAAAGTACAGGAAATCACGAAAATGGCAGGAAACATGAAATATCTCTATAATAACTAAACAGTAACAGGCTCAAAGCCCCAATTAAAAAGGACAGCACATTGGATCAAAAACAAGATCGACTCATTTTTTACTCGAATAGACCCATCTCAAAATTGAAGATATAAACTTCAACTAAAAGGATAGAAAAAATCTATGATGTAAACACACCCTGCAAGGAGGGAACCATATTGATACCTAATAAAATAGACTTTGTATTAAAATCAGTACAAAGAGACAAGGAAAGTCATTACAAAGTAATAAAGGGAATGAATAATCCTTGAAGAGGAAATCACAGTGCTTAATATCTATGCACCCAATAATGAAGTACATAAATATGTTAAACAAATACTTTGGGGCTTACAGAACAGGATATACCCAAACACAATAACAGTGGAAGCTTTTAATGCCCTGCTCTCACCAAAGGGAAGGTCAACCAAACCAAAGATAAGCAAAGGAGCCTCTAAACCTAAAGATATGATAAGCCAAATAGACTTAACTGACATCAACAGAGTATTCCCCAACAAGGACCCAATTCACATTCTTTTCATAAGCCCATGGAACCGTCCCCAAAACAGATCATATCATAGTACACACAAAGAAACTAAGCAAATACAAGCCAAATGGCATAATTTCTTGCATTCTATCTGACCATAGTGGAATCAAACTAGTTCTGAACAACAAAACATCCTGCAGATATCAAACGCATACAGGCTCCATAACACCTGGGACACAGAAGAAATTTAGGAATTAGAAAGTTCTTACAAGTCAATGAAAATAAAAATACATCGCGGGGGAGGGTAATGGGGACCAAGACATGGGGAAGGGTATCAATGTATGTGAATTAATGCACCTTCTATCTGGCAAATATCATGTAACCCTTCTATTAATTACAATAAAAATATATGAAAAAAATACATCTTAATGGAAATCATTAGCCTTTCTTTATGCTAACAATGCACAAGCAGAATGGGCAATCATGAAAACAAACCCATTTGTAATAGCTGCTCCCACACACACAAAATACAAACACAACAACTAGGAATTAACCTAACCAAAGATGTAAAAAATCTTTATAGTGTATAAAATTCTAAAGAAAGAAATGAAAGAAGACACTGGGAAATGGAAAAACCTATGTTCATAGAAAGGTAGTCAATATTGTGAAAAACTGCCAAAATGATATACAAATTCATTGCAACCTCCATCAAAATCCCAATGTTATTCTTTACTGGGATAGAGAAAACAATCCAGAAATTTATATGGAACAACAGAAGACCTAGCCAAAGCAAATCTGGACAAAAACAGCATTGCATGTGGTATCACAATACCAGATTTCTAACTCTACTACAGAGACATAATAACAAAAACAGTTTGGTATTGCCACAAAAACAGACCTGAAAATCAATGGAACAGATTAGAAGACCCAGAAATAAAGCCATATACTTACTGTTATCTGGTATTCGACAAAGGAGCCAAAGACATACACTGAAAAAGCAGCCTCTTCAATAACTGGTGCTGAGAAAACTGGGCAGCCATATGCAGAAAACTAAAAGTGGATCCCTGCTTGTCACCATGCACTAATACCAATTCAAAGTGGATCAAAGAACTCAAAGTCAGACCCCAAATTCTGAAATTACTACAAAAGAAAGTAGGAGAAACATTAGAAATTATAGGTATACAGCCAGGAGTTTGGCCTAGTGGTAGGTAGGGTGCTTGCCTAGCATGCACAAAGACCAGGGTTCAATACAAAAAAGTTGGAAGTGGTGCTGTGGCTCAAGTGGTAGAGCTCTAGCCTTGAGAAAGCCCAAGGACAGGGCTCGGGCCCTGAGTTCAAAGCTCAGGTTTGCAGAAAAAGAAAAAGAAAAAAGAAAAAAAAAAGGAAAGAAAGAAATTATAGGTATAGACAGAAACTTCTTCAATAGAGTCCCAGAGAGACTTGACAAATGAAACTACATTAAAATAAATTTCCTGGGGCTAGGAATGTGGCTGGTAGTAGAGTGCTTGCCTGGCATGCATAAAGCCCTGGGATTGATTCCTCAGTGACACATAAACAGAAATAGCCAGAAGTGACACCGTGGATCAAGTGGTAGAGTGCTAGCCTTGAGTGACAGAAGATCAGGGACAGTTTCCAGGCCCTGAGTTCAAGCCCCAAGACTGGCAAAAGAAAATAAAGATAAAAATAAAATAAAGTTTCTACACAAACGCTAAACTAGAAAGCGAGCCAACTGGGAAAAGATCTCTACCAGCAATACATAAGACAAAGGTCTAGTAACCAATATACAAAGAGCTCAAGAAACTAATCCCTGTCAAACTTAATACACCAATTAATAAATGGGCAAAGGTGCTAAGGAGAGACTTCTCAGAAGAAGAGGGAAGAATGGCAAAGAAACATGAGGAAATACACTCATTCCTGACCACTAGGCCATGCTCCCAGCCCATCCCTGGCTATAATGGAAATGCAAATCAAAACAACCTTGAGATACTATCTCACCCCAGTTAGATTGGCCAACATTTTGAATTTGAACACCACCAAATGTTGGCAGACATATGGAGAAAAAGGAACCTTACTGTATTGCTGTTGGGAATGTAAACTAGTACAAAACACTCTGGAATGTAGACTGAGATTCCTCAAAAAACTAAACACAGACCTATGGTATGACCAAGCCATTCCATGACAAGGCATCTACCCTGAACATCATGACCCAGGATATGATAAGGACACCTGCACAGCCATGTTCACTGCCACACTATTTACAAGATATCTACTATAGCCAAGATATGGAAACTACCCAGATTCCCCACACATAGATGAGTGGATCCATCCATAGATGTGTGGTACCTATATACAATGGAAGTTTACACAGCCATCAAAAAGAATAAAATAGTGTCATTTGCAGGGGAATAGATGGAACAAGAATAAATCATGTTAAGTCTGGTTAGCCAAGATCAGATAGGCGAAGGGTATATATACTCTCTGATGTATGAAAGTTACATCTAAAATGTACTGGGATGTGACAAATTATACAGGATTCTAGATATGTACAGTGAAACCAGAAGACAATACTCTTAGAAGAGAATCACAAAGGTGAAACACCTCTTCTTATGTACATGAAATTCTATTATAGAATGAACACCAAAGATATGGAGACAAAGGACTTTTTCTTTTTGGTTTTTCTTTTTCTGCTGATTCTGTAGTCTTTAGTTATATGCAATGTATTTATCTGAATATTTGTAGGAGAGTTGGAGGAGAACACAGAAGGAAAAAGGGTGAAAAAGTGCAGCATGGAGTGCAGTGGATATTGATGAAAGTGAACTACAGTACAGCTCGTGGGTGGAGACGGGAGAGAGGGAATGGTAGACAATGAAAGAACAGATGACGCTGTATGAAGGGAAATGTACTATCACCTGATGCATGTAAATGTAACCCGTCTATATAGCACCTCTATAGTAACAATAAAATAAATTTAAAAAATAACTTCTGTTTAGAAGTGTCCTCAATGTGAAAAAAGATCAGAGAAGATTATGAGTATATTATAATGTGTTGAGATCATTACAATTCCAAGTGGTTTTCAGTCAACTAGCTAAAAGTCATCATTAAATGATAAAGTAACAAGATTCTAATATAATAAAACAATTCTTCAAGATTCTAACAGATAAATTAAATACAAGTGAGATCATCACTGGTACACTGACATACACTGAACTAGTAAAGTGCTTATACATGAATTTGGGGAGGGAACTTTATATATAAATCTATAGAGATTATATGTTTTATATGATCAGATGTAATCACCACTTGAGATCTCTGAAAATACCTTGAAAGAGAAAAACCCCATTTCATAATTAAAAATCTTTGATCTATTTTATGATACTTAACATCTAAAATGAAGTATAAGAATCTCTTAAAGGATAATGCCTTATCAGTCTAGGGTTATAACCACCCAAATTCAAGGGTGCTATCCTTTAAGAAAGGATAGTCCCGAAGCCCGGTGCAGTGGCTCACGCCTGTAGTCCTAGCTACTCAGGAGGCTGAGATCTGAGAATCCTGGTTCAAAGCCAGCCCGGGCACTAAAAAGTCCATGAAACTCTTATCTCCAATTAATCACCAGAAAAATAAAGGGGTAAGGCAGTATCCTTGAGCTGAAGAGCTCAGGGACAAGGTCTAGACCCAGAGTTCAAGTCCCACGACTGACAAAAAGGAAAGAGTGATATTCCCTGAAGTTGTTTAAGGAAAAGGTATTATATGGAACTTAGAAAGATTGCTCCTCCAAAATGAGTATTAATATACATCTTAAGAATAAATCAAAGGTAGTTCAGTCTGGTTACATAGCATGATGTTTGCCAATAAATTCATATTAAGCAACAACAAAATGTCAAAAGGCTAGAACTATGCCACCTAAGCCACAATTCCACTACCAGCCTTTTGGTGTTTAATTGGAGTTAAGTGTGTTGGAGCTGGCTTCAGTCAGTGATCTTCCAATTTTAATCTCCTGAACAGCTAGGATTAGTGGGATGAGCTATCAGTATCCAGCTGAGATTCCATCTCACCTCTGCTAGACTGGCTAGTGCCAATAAAGGAGGTAATGATGCGCACACACACACATTATTCAATTGTTTACTTTCATTTTTAAAAAGTGAAGTCATGGGCCAGAAGTTTGGCCTACTGGTAGAGTGCTTGCCTAGAATGCAAAGACCTGGGTTTGATTCCTCACTACTTCATACATAGAAAAATCTGAAAGTGGTGCTGTGGCTCAAGTGATAGAGCACTAGCCTTCAGAAAGCCCAAATGCACAGGCCTTGAATTCAAGCCCCAGGACTGGCAAAAAATAAGTAAATAAAAAGTGAAGTCATTGTCCATTCTTTCTAACATCTTACTAGTCTTCAAGAACACAATATTCTGACCTATCTTGAATTTACTGTATTTGAAATACTTTCTCCTTTTGCTTCTTTTTAGTTTGTAACAATTATGTATAAGGACACATTAAATACTAACTTCTTTAATATGGGAAAATCTCTTGTTTTGATTTGTAGCTACACTTTAATTTGGCATAGAGGATACCATTGGAGATGCATCTTTTAAAATAAACTTATACCAGAGTAACAATATACAAACTATTAAATACAACTATTAAACATTTTCTTTATTTGTACCTAAGATAGCATATACAATAAAAAGTGCTAAATGTCTGAAACAAGCTTCACTTATTCTGTAAATTAGGTCACTTAAAACATTAAAGGTCTTCAAGCTTAGTTATTCAACAACTCCCTTTCTCATTATCAAGAGAGAAAATGCATTCTTTTAAAAAGAAGCGCTCATCTGTGGAAACTTTCTAATTAACTTGGTGCAGAGCATGTGCAAGATGGCAGTTTTCTACACTGTTTCAGCATTTTAATTGGCAGAAAATGCTTAGCGGCCTGTTCACAACCCCCCTTGGTAATTAAGCTAGGGTCAACTCTATGACTAAATGAGCCAATCTTGTGAAACAAATGATTTCCACCATGCACAGTATACAGCATATTTGGTTTACAGCAGTCTTTGAACAAAGTTAATGAGGTAGTAGCTGTGTCACTATGGGAGATTTATATAGAACAAGTTAACCTTTCTTAATGGTGTAGCAGTCATTAAAAATAATTACTAACAGGGCATTCTCTGTAACAATTATTAACATCTATCAGGCCATAATTAATTCAAGCTGCATTTCTGACATTGCTAATAACCACCTGCAAACAACTCATCAATATTCACTATTAGTAAAGTATTTGTTTTCAAAACAAATACTATTTCCTCTAAGCTTTTCAGATTGAATAACTTGTAACTTTTAATATTACTACAGTTAAATAGCTTCATTATAATATATGGATTACAGAAATATTACAAAAGACAACTAATTAATCCACAAATGATTATGTGAAACCAGCTGGAATTTTTAGAAACTGTCACAATAAAAAAAGCTATTGGTGGGGCCGGGAGTTTGGCCTAGTGGTTAAAGTGCTTGCCTAGCATGCACGAAGACCCAGGTTCAATTCCTCGGTACCACATACATAGAAAAAAGCCGGAAGTGGTGCTGAGGCTCAAGTGGTAGAGCTCTAACCTTGAGAAAGTCCAAGGACAGTGCTCAGGCCCTGAGCTCAAGCCCAGGACTGGCAAAAAAAAAAAAAAAAAAAAAAAAAAAAAAAAAAAAGCTATTGGTTTCAATTTCAACCTTGTCAAACTCCATTTTCCCCGTGTAGAACAAATGTATTTTATTTCTCAATTTTAATTCTGGTTTCCCTTTTTCTTCTGCTGTGGTAAGGGATGTTACAAGGACTGTGCTGTGCCTCTCAAAGGTGTTACTCACCTGCAGGTCAAGGAAGATGACAAATATTATGTACCTCAAGTCCAGTTAGTGGACTCACCTTGTCTGTCTTTACTGTTCTTGCCAGACTGAACCCAGCTTGTTTATATCTAATAAGAAGCACAAACTTTCACATAGTACTAACTCTGAAACATTAACAGGGAAGTATCTAAATACTGAAGTAATGCTAGCTGCATATAATGGTGGGTGGGGGAAACCTTGCAAAGTTTAAAATGGTAGTAGTTTTATTCTGGTTGAAGTTCTCTAAAAGTGAGGGTGATAAAGTTCATATGCTAACCATCTGGTATTCCTCAGATATTCTTGGAGTTTACCCATATTAACTTCTCTTCATTTCTTTAAACATGTAATAGTCTTTACTTCTTACCAGAGGTTCTATCACTCCTAAAAGTTAATTATAACATCAAATAATTTTAATTAGGGAGCTCATTAGTTATATTTGCTCATCAAGAAGGATCAAGTTATCAGAAACCTTTTCTTCCTTTTTACTCTAGTTTTCTTTGTTTTTTACTCTAGTTTTCTATCCATAGCAAAACATTCCTTCACAAGATAGAATAATGTTTGAGCCACCAGTCTTCCTACAATATTTTTAAAACATGCACACTTAAAATTGATAAAGCACTAGAGTCTGATGCTGATAAGACAACAAACCATAGTTTGAAATATATATACGGATAGTATTATAAGGGAAAAAAATCTGTTTCTTACCTGATGCCCCTACATTTGCCTTATCTTCAGGAACCAGACCTTTATCCTTATTTAAATCTTCAACTAAAAGTTTGTCAAAATGCTCAATACAAAGCCTGCTGTCGATCTGATAAAGCAATGCAGGGCAAAGGTATGTAAATAGATCAGGTGAGATGGGAGCACTGGCACCATGACCATAGTATTTTAACAACTGAGTGACGTTCAAACACTGCAAAGAAATTGATAAAAATTTTTAAAAAATTAAGTAAAAGAACGTCTTGAAGATTATGCAGAAAACATAAGCTATACAATAAAAATATTCTATTACTTGAAAATAATATAATAGATATCTAAAATTAATCAAACTTTATAGGAATTTATGTACAAAATTGTAATAAGGATACATTCAATAAGATTACTCAAAACTTTCTATGGGTTTCAATCAGTTTTCTATTCCAGCACATAAAAGATAATGATTTATAACTATATCCTCAAGATTCTTATGGATAAGTAAAATAGTCATTTGTCAAATTATAATCAAAACTGATTCCAAATTAATACAATATAGCTTAGAGAATCTGCTTAGATGGTGTACTTGTGCAAGGTTCTACTTATAGTGCTAGAACAGAAGAAAAGTCACATTTTCAAAAGGGGGGGTAGAGTGGGATGGGATAGCTATGTGCCAGTGGTTCATGCCTGTAAATCTAGTGACTGAGGAAGCTGAGATTTAAGGATCATGGTTCAACACCAACATGGGTGGGAAAATCCATGAAACTCTCATCTCAATTAGCCACCACAAAAGCATGAAGTGGAGACATGGCTCAAGTGATAGAGAGCTAGCCTTGAGCAAAAAGCTTAGGGAGAGCACCCAGGTCCTAAATTCAAGCCCCACGACTAGCAAAGGGAGAGAGTGTGTGTGTGGAAGAGACACAGACAAACAGACAGACAGACAGAGAATATTACATTGGAAAATTCTATCCCAATGTGAGCCAAGGCAAAAAATAAATAAATAAATAATAGAAAGAAAAAGATCTAGTAGGTACAAGACCCTGGCTTGATCCCCTACCAACACACACACACACACCCCTGGGCAGCTTCATCCACTGGCATTTTTAAGATAAAACAAAGTAGAGGGGCCAGGAGTTTGGCCTAGTGGTAGAGTGCTTGCCTAGCATGCACGAAGACCCAGGTTTGATTCCTCGGTACCACATACATAGCAAAAAGCTGGAAGTGGTGCTGAGACTCAAGTGGTAGAGTGCTAGCCTTGAGAAAGTCCAAGGACAGGGCTCAAGCCCTGAGCCCAAGCCCAGGACTGGCAAAAAAAAGTAGAAAACAAATGGCAAACAATGTTGGATCTACCATAAACTAAGAGTAACTAATATCTACAATTAACACAAAGAAAGAAAATAGTCCTGCCCTTCTGGCAGTTATCTTTACAGACCTACCATCTCTCTGTACTAGATTATATCAGTCAAAAAAAAAAAAGACCAAAAAACAAAATGAAAACAAACAAAAAAATACAAGTAGCAACTGAAAAGTAGTGGTTCACACCTCTAATCCTAGCTGCTCTAGAAGCTAACATCTGAAGATCATGGCTCAAAGCAAGCACAGGTAAGAATGCCTGCCTACCCAGGAGACTCTATCTCCAATGAACTACCAGAAAAGCTAGAAAGTGACTCAAGTGATAAAGCACTAGCCTTGAGCAAAAATGCTTAGGGATAGTACCCAGGCCCTGACTGCAAACCTCAGAAACAAAAACAAAAACAATATCATTAGGAAACAAAACCAGAATCAGCAAATATTTTTTAAAAAGTCTCCTCAGGTCCTAATTCAAAAACCCTTAAGAAGGTCTCCGTATGCGACTTAGTGGTAGAGAGATTACCTAACATGCTTGAAGCATGGAGTTCCATTTCTCAGTACCACATAAACAGTAACAGTTGGAAATGGTGCTGTAGATCAAGTGGTAGAAAGCTAGCATGAGCAAAAGAAGCTCAGGAACAGTGCCTGGTCCCTAAGTTAAAGCCCCGGGACCGCCCACTAAAAACCCTAAGAAAATTCTCAGTATGCATCCAAACTGTGAGGACACCAATAACCAGAGTAATAAACACCTTGCAGATCTGAGACAACAAATATGATTATCAAGAGCAGAGTATAGAATCTTTTTTAATATTTTTTATTGTAATTAATAGAAGGGTTACATTACTTTCACCAGATAGAAGGTACATTACTTCACAGACATTGATTCCCTTTCTCATGTCTTGGTCCCCATTTCCCGTATCTTATCCACAGAAAAATTTAAAATCACACTAGATATTTATAAATATTACTTGCGAATCAGTGGGGTTTTTTGTTTGTTTGTTTGTTTTGCCAGTCATGGGGACTGAACTCAAGACTCCTTAGGCTTTCTCATGACTTGAGTCACAGCACCACTTCCAGCTGTTTTTTTTCTTCTTCTATGTATGTTGTACGGAGGAATCGAACCCAGGACTTCGTGCATGCTAGGCAAGCACTCTTACCACTAGGTCAAATTCCTGGCCCATGAATCTGTGTTTCTGACTGCTAAAAACCAAAGTATCTAAGGATTTAGCTAAAGGAGAAATACATAATTATTTACTTACATGCAAAACACATCAATGATAGTTACAGAAATGTTGACTGTTTTCTACATTCAAGTGATATTGTCTTTTCATATGAAAAAATACACCAATTCAACCAATTTTTCTAAACTGTAGAAAGGATGCTAAATAAACGAAAGTTGTACCTTTAATGAAGCAGAAATAAATGTGCTCAACAAAAATAGCTTTGCTAAATAGCTTTCATTTTCTAAAATGAAAAGTATTGAAGAGTATTAAAATATAAAAGGAATAAAAAGAAAACAAGACTTTCCATTGGAGTTTGCTATCATTGTAAGTGTTCACATTCACCTTCAGTGAAGTAAAGGTCTGAGAAATGTCCAGATCCCTGAGTGAAAAGGCTGTTATTTTAGCATAAAACCTAAACCTAGCACATATAGAAAAGACTTAATTTTGGAGCTAGAAAAATGACTTTAAAGTATTTAGTGGTCAGTTAATAATTATGAAAAACAAACTATTCTAACTACTCCCCAAAAGGACAGATTGTACAACAGTCTCCAAATATTCAGAGATTAACATTAGTAACAGTGAAAACCTGGAGAGGCAAACCATTTATATGCAACATTGTATAAGGAAACATTAAAATAATGTATTCTTAAACATTTAAACTTAGATTTGAGATACTAAATAAGGCAAATAACAATCCAGACAAAAGAAATCTTCACAATGATTCTGGTTCCTTAATGTTTTTGTGAGGTGTTTTCCCCCCCCACCAGGTGATCCATGGGAGAATGTGGAAGTAATGTTAAATTTGAATGATTTCCTACCGTTTATCTGAGATGAGCTACAGGGTGTTTGAATCTCTTGTTTTACTTACTTCGTGTGGATGATCATCTTCACTCTGGTCTTTGTGATTAGCAGCTGAATAAATCGCACTTTTTTTAACATGTGGTGCTTCACGCTTTCTGGTATGTCGAAGCTCGCCATTATCGGGATCAAACTCTTGGTGTCCGTGAGCAGGGCTGTGACCACTGTGTTCTGGAGAATGTACGTGAGCATGGCCCGGGCTGTGCACGCGCTCGGGCTTGTGGACCCGGTTGTGTTCATACTGTTCTCCCTGATCATGGTTCGGGAGCAAACCTGGAGTAATGACCTCAGAGTTTTCATTACTTTTCTTCACTTTTTTCTTTCTCCGTCCTTTCAGTGGCTTTACTTCAGACTGTTCCTGGGTTTTATTAGTCTCTGTTGAAGGTCCGTGACTAGGCTCCCCACGCTCACTGTGAGTAACAGAATCATTGTGAACATGGCGCGTGGTGTTATGGTCAGAGTGATGATGGAGACGATGGTGGTGATGGTGATTATGATCATGCCCGCGTTTATCATCGGACTTCACAGGTACTTCAATTGTCTCTTTCTCTGCATCACATTTATGGCTCCTTTTCGTTGGTACACTGGTCACAGTGTGATTTTCTGGATTTAAGTGATTGTGGGCATGCTGGTGGTTATGTGAATGAAAGTGCTTTCCCTCTTGAACTGCCAAAATATCTAAGTGAGAAACATGATCATGGCCAAGGTCATCATGATTAATCTCAACGACTTTTATCTCTCCGAGGCCCAAGTTTGTTAAAAGTTTCTCCAGACCAAAAAATGATAATCTTCCATTTTCGCCATAACGGTCAAACAGTTTTTCAATATAGTAATTTTTTTCGTTTTCAGCATCCTGCACTGAAAATTTGTTTGGCTCCAATTCTGTCGGTCCACAGTGGTGTCTGTGGAGCTCCTCGGGTCCATCCTCATGTTCTGCATGGCAGTGGTTGCAATGATGGAAGATAAACGTCAGCAAACAAATGAGGCAAAACTTAGTGTGCATGTGTACCTTCATTTCTACTTTTCCTAAGGGATTTAAAAAGACAGAGGGATTAGCTCACATGTAGGTACATTCAGAATAATCAAATTTTCTGACGATTGATAATCCATTAAGCAAATATTTCCATGTCTATCATTCTTTCATATTCCAATCACCTATTCAAAGGGGTGCCTTTAAATTTAGTGTAAGCCTTTAAAGTTAATATAAATTTCTCCAGATTCAACCTTCTGCTTTTTTTTTTTTTGCCAGTCCTGGGCTTGAAATCAGGGCCTGAGCACTGTACTTGGGCTTTCTCAAGGCTAGAGCTCTACCACTTGAGCCTCAGCACCACTTCCAGCTTTTTTTTCCTTGTATGTGGTACTGAGGAATCGAGCCCAGGTCTTCGTGCACGCTCGGTAAGCACTCTACCACTAGGCCAAAATCCCAGCCCCACACTTCTTCTCCCTTTAAGTAGAAGGCCCAGATGTCTTTATAGAATTACACAAAGATCATTGGTTTCCTACGTGATACTGTACAAAAAAGTGGTCTTGGTAAAAGGAAGTCCTGCTTAATGTAATAAAACAAAACAATCTTACACAGTTGTGAGATGTAAGATTTAAAGCCCACTGTTATTTCTAATACTGGAAATGATTTCAGAATGAAATCAGAAATGCCCATTATAATAACAAATAAGAATAAACAATACATGAGATCTTTAGAGAAAAGAATTGTACATTATTGACAAAAATTAAAAGACCTATAATAAATGAAAGGCTCTATCATGTTTACAACTAGATGAGTTACAGATCCAATTCCATCACAATCAACATTTTACAAGTACTCTGTAAAACATGCTGAGCTATTTTTCATATTAAAGTAGAAAAAGAAAGTTTCAAGAGTGGCACTGTGGCACAGTGAAGAGCTCAGGGCCCAGCCCCAGAGTTCAAGCCCCATGACCAACAACAACAACAACAACAACAAAAAAAGCAGGGAATGGTGGATGGTGGCTCATGCCTGTAATCCTAACTACTCAGAAGGCTGAGATCTGAGGATCCTGGTTCAAAGTCAGCCCAGACACTAAAAAGTCCATGAGCCTCTTATCTCCAATTAATCACCAGAAAACCCGAAGGGGCACTGTGGCTTGAGGGGTAGGGTGGTAGCTTTGAGCTGAAGAGCTCAAGGATAGCTCCTAGGCCCAGAGTTCAAGCCCACGACCAATATTTTTAAAAAAAAGAGTGGTCATGCTATCCTTGAAGAGAAAAAAAAAAAAAGTAAGTAGCCAGGTGCCAGTGGCTCATCTCTGCAAACCTAGCTACTCAGGAGGCTGAGATCTGAGGATCATGGTCCAAAGCCAGCCTTAGCAGAATGTCCCCGGGAGACTCTTACCCCTAATAAATGATTCAAAAATAAACCACAAGTGGCACTGTGGCTCAACTGGGAGAGTGCTAGCCTTGAGGACAAAGAGGTTTAGGGATGGTACCCATGCTCTGCGTTCAAGCCCTAGGACCAGGGAAAAAAAAGAAAAAAGAAAAAAGAAAAAGGGTGGGGGTGGGGGGAAGGGAAATGAGGACCAAGACATGAGAAAGTGTATCAATGTATGTGAATTAATGCACCTTCTATCTGGCAAATATAATGTAACCCTTCTATTAATTACAATAAAAAATATATGGAAAAAAAAAGAAAAAAGAAAAAGGTAGGTGCATGTACTTGACTAGTTATATTTCATGTAAGAACAAACTGACCAAGATTAAAAAGGCACAAGAACAAACAGATCAGAGAAACAAAATAGTCCTTTAGTTGATTGTTTGGTTAATCAGACTTGCATAATTAGTCTGGATAAATGTAATAATGAAAGATTACACTGTGTGGGGAGCATTGGTTCACACCTGTAATCCTAGCTACTCAGGAGACAGATCGGAGGATCGCAGTTTAAAGCCAGCCTAGACACCAAAGACCACGAGACTCCCATCTCTAATTAACTTCTAGAAAATGGGAAATGGGGCCGTGGCTCAAAGGGTAGGGCAGCAGCCTCAAGCTGAAGAGCCCAGGGACAACGCCCAGGCCCAGAGTTCAAGCCCCATGACCCACCAAAAACAACAACAACAACAACAACAAAACCCCAAAGATTACACTGTGGTTGTAATACTATGTCTTGAGGCAACATATATTAGTAGACAAAAAGCTCAAAATTATCACAAATTATTTCACTCCACCCTGGGGCCATGGGCTAGCCATGTTAGCCAGTTTTTCTAGTGTGCCTGATGCAAGATAACACATGATAGACAAAGTTTATACCAATAAACTATCAGTACTCTAAAATGACATTTAAGCCAACTGAGTATTATGATTATCACACTACATGAAGTTGACTTATATATGGCATACCAGGATGCAAATTTTAACTTATATTCTATAGAGAATATATTTCATTCCAAAGTCACCCTGAATTTGAGATTTGGCTTTTAATCTAAACATTTCCATTTCTTATGAAGTCTCATGATTCATTCATGTCAGTCACTTGAGATGCATCAAGGTGTGTGTGTGTGTGTGTGTGTGTGTGTGTGTGTGTGTGTGCATACCTGTACTGGGGATTAAACTCAGGTTCTGGGATCTGTCCCTATGCATTTTCATTCAAGTCTAGTGTTCTACCACTTGAGCCACAGCTCCACTTCTAGCTTTTTGGTAGTTAACTGGAGATGAGAATCTCAGCAATCTTACCACCTAGGCTGGCTTCAAACCCCTACTTCGATCTTCAGCCTCCTGAGTAGCCAGGATTACAGGTTTGAGTCACCCACACCAGGCACAACCAATTTTATTTGTACACTAATGAAGATGAATGGGTATGGGTGATTCAGATCAGTCAGTATCAGGGAAAAAAGATACAAATACCTTTAGTCCTTAAATGCTACATTTCTTGTTGCTACTAAGATTCCACTAGAAGATGCTAGTACAAGGCGAAATCCTGAAAGTTGTTCCACTTTTGAGACCTGCCATTAGGTTTCTTCAGTACACATTATTTCATTGTCATATCAATAGTTACAAGCAATATAAACAAGATAGGTGTGTATATTGATCAAAAGTATCACATGTATGACTCCACGAAACACAAAAGCTACAGATAACACACAAAATTTAACTTGGACATTTATTTCTTCTTTAAATGCACAGTATTTAATTTATTGCAAAGATTCAAAAATGTAGAGTCCCCTAACATGAACGTAGGAATGAAAAACTATAAGGGACATCACAGGAATAATCTTAAACCTAGCTAATTTTTTTTTACGTTAAGTAAATCATTCGTGAATTTTACACATTTAGTTTACAAGTACAACAAAGTGTGTGTTTAAAAAAAATTATCTGTTTGAAAGAAGTACACAACTGGTAGCATTGAAGTAGCTATTTCAGAGCCATCTCCCAAAAGGAGGTCCCTAAGGGCCTAGGTCTAAGGATAGCTCTGTTCCAGTCATTTTAAAGCATACCAGCCCTACATGGATCGTGATAATTCGGCCAGTGGAAACAATGAATAAGAGTCCAGGTTCAGAAATTTCATCTTCAACAGCAAGGACACTGGAGTGACTCTATGGGCAAGAAATTAGTCATGTGGCCTCAACTGGGTCAGAAAATAGTCACACCTATAATTTTATAGCAATTTTTACAGAAAATAATTTTGCCTACAATTTTATAGGAATATATTTTATGGAAAAGTCTCACCTATAATTTTACATAGTCTCACCTATAATATTATAAGCATTCTACATTCTAATCCACAGCACAAAGTATCTTTGATGTAAGCAAAGGAATAGGGGGGGGGATGTAAGTCCATATACCATTCAACCCTTTTACAGAGCTCAGGTGTGCCTTAGGTAAAGCATTTTCGCATGTCTCTTACATTTTGGAATTTTACAGATTTTGTACACTGAGAATATTATTTATCACTGAGAATATTATTTTAATGTGACAAATCTATATGGAGCTAGATAACACTCGATATTCTTATTAGATGCTGTAAACACTAGTGTATAATCCTACAAATGAAATGGGAAAACACAAACTTCATGTTTTCATTGTTGATTTTCTATACATCATCATAGTTGAAATTTGGGTTCTATCATTGTTTGGTATCACTTTGTCTTGTTTTCTTGAGACAAAGATTCACTATGCAGCCCAGCCTGGCCTAAAACTAATGATCTTCCAGTTTTAGGTTCTTGAGTACTAAGATTACAAGCATATACCACTATGCCTTAATTCACTGCATAATTTTGAATTAAGAGCACAGTAAAGCCAGGTGTAATGGCTCATGTTTGAAATCCTTGCAACTCAGGAGGCTGAAAGCTGAGGATCATGATTTGAAGGCAACCCGGGTAGTAAAGTCTGAGACTCTTATCTCCAAATTAAGCACTAAAAAGATGGTAATGGAGCTATGGATGGCTCATGTAGCAGAATACTTGCCTTGAGCACAAAAGCTCAGAAACAGGGCTGGGAGTGTGGCCTAGTGGTAGAGTGCTTGTCTAGCATGCACAAAGACCTGGGTTTGGTTCCCTGATACCACATACATAGAAAAGCCAGAAGTGGTGCTGTGGCTCAATGGCAGAGCGCTAGCCTTGAGCAAAAGTGCTCAAGGACAGTGCCTCGCCTCTGAGTTCAAGCCCCAAGACTAGTAAAAGACAAACAAAAAAAAAACGAATAAAAACTCAGGAACAGTGTCCCAGGTCCCAAGTTCAAGCCTCAGGACAAACATAAAAAAAAGAGAGAATATAATAAATTTACAAGAAGGCAATTTAGTCTTTATGCTAATCATACTATTTGACGGAGGATTTTTGGAGGGGGGCAGTTCTGGGGCTTGTACTCAGGGCCTGGACACTGCCCCTGAGCTTTTTTTGCTCAAGGCTAGTGCTCTATCATTTTGAGCTACAGCATCATTCCCAGATTTGGGGTGGTTAACTGGAGATAAAAGTCTCATGAGGACTTTTCTTCTTCGGCTGGCTTTACACTGTGATCCTAAGATCTCAGCCTCTTGAGTAGCTAGGATGGAAGGCTTCAGCTACCAGCACCCAGCTTAGTTTGCTATTTGTATGTAAGTATTTTACTTTGTAGGTATGGAGAATTTAGAAATCTTCTGCACATAACGTTCATATTAGGGGAAATCATGGAGACACCCTGGACTTCTATTAAAACTCCATTTCTTTACCTGGCGCTCGAATGCATGCGCATACTTTACTCATGAAAACAGCTAATGTTTTATACATAACTTTTCTGCATGTATGTTAGAACTGAGGCTTTTAAGCCTTTCAAGAATATATATTTCATCTTTTACTCAGTAAGATTCATTTTTTAAAAACCTAGAAACAGACCCAGGCACTGGTGGCCCATACCTGTAATTCTAGCTACTTAAGAGGCTGAGATCTGAGGACTGTAGTTCAAAGCCAGCCTGGGCAAGAAAGTCTGTGAGGCCCTTATCTACAATTAACCACCAGAAAACTGAAAGTTGAGCAAAAAATCTCAGGAACTGCACCAGGCCCTGACCAGCTCCAATGACTGACTAAATATAAAAATAAAAGCTGGGAAACACTGACTTTCCTAAGTTTTTTAATTTTGAAGTAATTTGATTTAATGGTTGTTTCCATGTCCTTTCTATTCGACTTTCCCAACGATAGCACTCACTAAACTGCAGATCTTAATTAATTTTCATCATCATTTTCATGCACTTTTGAAAACATGTTAATAAGAGGTGGGTAGAGACAGAAGGAAGGGCCAATAAGAAATCTAAATGGAGCTAGGTACAGTGGCTCACACCTGTAATCCTGGCTACTCAGAAGGCCAAGAGGATCAAGGTTAAAAGTCAGCCCAAGCAATGAAGTCCATGAGACTCTTATCTCCAATTAACCACTAGAAAACTAGCAGTGATGCTGTGGCTCAAAGGGTATGTCGGTAGTCTTGAGCTGAAGAGCCCAGGCCCAGAGTTCCAGCCCCACGACCAACAACAACAACAACAAAAAGAAAGCTAAATGGTAATGAATATAGATACGTAGTTTATTTGCATGTATGAAAATGAACAATGAAACTTACTGAAAACATTTTGGGGGGAAGAGATGGAAGAAGTAGGTGGGACTTGTAAGGCTACACCATTTATATGAGTAGAAATGCAATGTATGCTAATAAAATAAACTTAAATACTGCAATAGAAGTTTATTTTTTTTAATCCAGCAAGAAAAAAGAAAGAAAAGATACTACTGTTAACTGAGCTTGCTTAGCAAAGCACATTCTTAGAAGAAAAGCTAGCTAGAGCCCTAGTGAAAGAAAATATACTAAAAGAACACATATACTAAAAGAAATGATAGAGAAATTTAATTACACAGTGCCTGAGATATATTGGTTAAATGTTCTCATCATAAAAAAATAAGTGAGATAATGCATAATTTAGCCATTCTAATGTGTATACATATATCAAAACACAACGTCATATGAAAAAGGGCACAATTTCCATTTATCAATTAACAAAGCCCCTATGAAAACTTCACAAGCTGTGGGCCAGAAGTGTGGCCTAGTGGTAGAGTGCTTGCCTACCATGCACGAAGCCCTGAATTCGATTCCTCAGTACCATATTCACAGGAAAAGCTAGAAGTAGTGCTATGGCTCAAGTGAGCACTAGACTTGAGCAAAAAGTATCCAAGGACAGTGCTCAGGCCCTGAGTTCAAGCCCCAGGACTGGAAAAAAACAAAAAACTTTTCAAGTCTTTAATTACAGTATACCTATTCAGGTTTTTACAGTATGAAGTGTTAAGTTACAGGATTTTATCTATTTAGTTAATTAGTGCCAATCATGGGGCTTGAACTCAAAGCCTGAGTGCTGCCCCTGAACTTTTTTACTCCAGACTAGTACTCTACCCCTTGAGCCACAGCTCCATTACTGGCTTTGTGTTAATGAGAGAAAAGTGTCTCATGAACTTTCCTGCCACAGTTGGTTTCGAACTGCAATCCTCAGATCTTAGTCTTCTGAGTAGCAAGGATTACAGGGTTGTGGCTGGCTGAGAAATGCCTTTTGAAGGTACAAAAATGTTTATAATTTTATTCTTTCAGTACACAGACTTCAATCTCTTTCCACTCTAGATGGAGACATACAGTAACAGGATTTCAACACCAAGTTGCCACAGATTCTAAAATGGATCCTCAGCAGATTGGAAGCAGTGTGTGGACAGCACAAAATCTCCATATATATATAATATATATATATATTATATATATACTATATGCTATATATATAGTATATACAATATATATTATATATATACTATATATATGGCTGTTATTAGGGCTTAAAATCTGGGCTTTAAACTTTTGACCAGATTTTCTTGCTCACAGTAGTGCACTATCACTTGAGCCATGCTTCCAGTTACAGCTTTTTGTTGCTTATTAGAAAATCTCCTGGATTTATCTGCCAAATTTGGCTTAGAACCTTGATCTTCAGATCTTGGCCTCTTGAGAGGCTAAAAGTATAGGTGTGAACCACCAGTGAGTGCCTGATTAATATTGACATTTTTTTTAATGCTGTTGACATGGTAGCTACTTCTTCCCCACAGGTAAACTTTCTGCTCAATTAGTTTTATCTGTCCTCATGCTTATTTTGAACTATCAAGGTCCTTGTAACTGTTACTGAAGAAGATACAGTTAGGCCAGTTAAGACACTTAAAGGCTCTTACGAATAATCCAAATGCCAAAGCTACTTAATTTTTATTTTTTATTTTATTATTATTTTTTTTTGCCAGTCTTGGGCTTGAGCTCAGGGCCTGAGCACTGTCCTTGGACTTTCTCAAGGCTAGAGCTCTACCACTTAAGCCTCAGCACCATTTCCGGCTTTTTTCTATGTATGTGGTACCAAGGAATCGAACCCGGGCCTTTGTGCATGCTAGACAAGCACTCTACCACTAGGCCAAACTCCCGGCCCCAGCTACTTAATTTTTACTAGAAAACTACAATCTAATTATCAATATCAATCCAATATCTTTATTTCAGTTTAATAATTTCAAATATGTAAGAAAACTACACGAATTCCCGAACATAGTTTTAACTATATTCCCTTTCCTTTAATAGCTACATTCTAAAACACAGAGATATACAACAGGAAAATTATCAAAAGAAAATTATTAATACTAGGTGGAAAAAGTAATTACTTTAAGAAGAAAACCTTTCTTCAATGCAGCTGTTGCATAATGAACTTATAGCTCAAAACAAGTATGTGGGGTACTGGTGGAACTCAGGCGCTCAGGCCCTAAATTCAAGACCCAAGACCAACACAAATAAAAGGGGGGGAAAATGTAACACTATTTAACATCCTAAACCAAAATATAAGTGGAAATTATGAGTATAGGGCAGAGAGCACTATTTACCATAGCAAAGCTATAGAACTAACCCAGATTCCCCTCAGTAGATGACTAGATCAAGAAGATGTGGTATTTATACACAATTGTATACTGCCATCAGAAAGAATGGCATCGCTCCATCTGTAAGGAAATGGAAAGATTTAGAAAAAAATCATATTAAATGAAGTACACCAGACCCAAAGGAACATAGGCTCAATAGTTTCCCTCATTTGTTTTTTTTTGTTTGTTTTGTTTTTTTTATTGTAATTAGTAAAAGGGTTACATGATATTTGCCAGATAGAAGGTGCATTAATTCACATACATTGATACCCTTTCACATGTCTTGGTACCCATTTCCCTCCCCCCCCACACCCCCTACCCGTCTTGGTTTTCCCCCCTTCCCTATCAAATAGTTTCCCTCATTTGTAATAATTAGTACACACCAAGGACTCTCCTAGCAGAAGATTACAATAGCACAAAACATAGAGACATAAGGCCATAGAGGATGAGGCTAAAAGAAAGGATCTCCAGGATACGGAAATAAGAGCTTTATGTTGCGTGATTGTTGTTCTTAATGTACTGTTATTTCTCTTCTCTTTTGTTGCCCTTTGGTTAGTCTCATATTGTTACAGTATCTTACTTTGCTACCTGGCATATTGTATATACGTTTATTTGAAATAAGAAAAGGGGAGGGAAACAAGATAACTGGGAGGGGGTGAGGGATAAGAAACTGGGACAAAAACATGAGAAGGGGTAAACGTGAGAAGCAATGCACCTACTATTTAGTGAATATAACTGTAACCTCTCTATACATTACAATAATAATTTTTTTAAAAAAGAGTATAGGGCAGAGCTGGGAATAGGGCTTAGTGGTAGAGTGCTTGCTTAGCATGCATGATGCCCTAGGTTCGATTCCTCAATACCACATAAATAGAAAAAGCCAGTAGTAGTACGGTGGCACAAATGGTGAGGTAATAGCCTTGAGCCAAAGAAGCTTAGGGACAGTGCCTATGCTCTGAGTTCAAACCGAAGGACTGAGAAAAGAAAAAAAGAAAAATATGAGAATGTATGCAAAGAAGTGAGAGTGGGAGGACCATAATTTAATCACCTTTCACTGATTTGAAATCAACAAGAAACAATTATACTATTGGGAGATGTGGTAGTGAATAACAAAAGATGCAAGTAAAGAAAGGAATGGGCCTGTGATCTCTGGGCAGAATTTGAAAGGAGAAAAAGACTATCTTTCCTCTTGAAAAGCTGCAGAAATTTAACAGACTATTTAAAGAACTATTTAAAGAACTATTTCATTAAGTTATGTTTATGTATTAGTTTGATTAAATTAAAAAAGCCAAGTCAGCATTTGTAAATTTTGTTTCTCTATCAATAAAATTACATCACATGAGAAAAATACCTTACAATTTAAGATTTTCACAAACATTTTTAGTTTATACCCAAAATGCAAACATTTTAATTCCAATGTCAGTATTGTTGCCTACTTGTTTGTAATTCCAAAGTGTGGAGAAAGTCTATAAAAGTTTTAATGTTCTAAAAAGCATTAAATGTTTATAACCAAATTATTTTCTGAAAAAAAATAATCTTGGTTATACTGCCACCAACAGTATGAACACAGCATTCTAACATTATTGTTAATTATGAAAGTAATAAAAAGACCTTGCTTGCCTTTTTGTTCCAACGTCTAAAATGAATCAACATATATGAATTTTATGTTACATAGCTTGGTCATACTTCCTCATTTTTCAGTTCTGCTTGCTATCCTTTTAAGTCTTTAGGTCCCTGCTGTAGATGTTTTCATGTTAAGAAAAACAAAATTTGTTGTATTTTCAGGTCCTTGATTTGAATTTAAGAAGTCTTTTTCGTTTTCCTAATATGTACCCTCCTTTAAAAGAAAATGTAGGGGCCGGGAGTTTGGCCTAGTGGTTAAAGTGCTTGCCTAGCATGCATGAAGACCCGGGTTCGATTCCTCGGTACCACATACATAGAAAAAAGCCGGAAGTGGTGCTGAGGCTCAAGTGGTAGAGCTCTAGCCTTGAGAAAGTCCAAGGACAATGCTCAGGCCCTGAGCTCAAGCCCAGGACTGACAAAAAAAAAAAAAAAAAAGAAAATGTAACTAACAATAACAGGATCTATCCAAAACTAAGACCGCCAATATTCAACAACAGTTCCCTCACAAGGCAGCACATGCTTATAATTCCAGCACACAAAAGGACTGTGACTTTGAGGTAAGTCAGAACAATAGGACTTTCTTAAAAATCTGAGTCCTGGAGGTAGAGCATGTATAGAGCACTTGCCTAACATGCACTAGAAAACAAAAACATTCAGTAAGCTAACACCCAAGACTTACTTACCAGTTGACCCAAGAAACTTTGTTTTAGAATCAGTGATACTTTCAAGTGATTGTGTTTAGATAAAAATCTTTATAGAAAGTTTGAGTTGTTTTAAAAATTATACAAAATTGTGTTTACAGCACATTTATTTGTTAAAAGTTTTACTACCTCTTTCAGTGATTTAATTTTAGCACACTTTATTTCCTTCTGCTTTTAAATGTTGGTATGACATAGAATTTTCTTGAAAATAAACTTTGTACTGATTTATTTATATTGAATTATTCACCTCAAGAAAAGAATCTCCTAAGTAAAAACCAAAACCATAAAAATATACTGCAAGCATTCTAATTTGTAAAGCAATATTCTATATGAAAACGGTCCATAGGAATAGAACACATGGACACATTTCTCCATAATGTATATCACAAATAGTAAGATTGTTACACATAATTTTATGTACACTGCCAATAAAGTTAAACACTTTATAAACATCAGATACATTTATTTTGTTACATATCCTGACTTCATTTTATAATGTAATTATTAATATATTATTTGACCTTATTGGTAAGGTATATAATCTTACCATAATCTACTTAATAGACTATATTCCTCTTTGACAAAATAACAAATATTTCTTCACATCTGAACAGAATATCAAATGATTTGTCTCCAGAAAAGTCCACTGTGAGGTAACAAGCCAAAATACATATTCACTGATCATCAAATTATGATTTCATTATGAAAGCAGAGAACAGAAGAATGATAAAATCAAAGGGACAAGGGACAGGGCCAAGAAGAGATAAAACATTCAAATCGTATTTTCAGCTCAGAAGAAGTTAGGAAGACACAACCAGAAGATAAACTGAGTCATGCTACCAGTAGACAGTCTGGCAAAGTTAGGCATTAGATATCACTCAAGGTCAAGAGCTTCATATTCATTTTGCAATGTAAAGCAAAGGTATTATTCTTCCAAAAGAGGGAAAGTGAAAACAATAAAACAAAAACACTACGGTTTAAGTGGAAATCACTAAACATATGCACATTTTATTATTTTACAGATACAGGCTCTAAAAGAATGCAAATATCTAAAATTAGAGCAAAATGTAAAGTAATGATGGAACATTAATTATACTTAAGAGTTAGCAGACTTGACTAGAGTCAACATAGTAACAGGATAGATGGGTTGGTCTCTCACAACTTACTCCATTCTTACAGCAAAAAGTAGACAATGTAGAATGGACAATGTAGAAATGAATAGGGAAGGTGATGTCCAAAATTTACTTTGTAAGAAAATTTGGTCCCATGGACCAATTTGCTGAACCTTGATCTTTAACTACATGGTTAAAAATTTCTACTTAGTAGGACAACTGTACAGGCAAATGATATTTTAAAACTCAAAAGTTCAAAATATAACAGTAAATTTAGGGAAAAAATGTCTAAGTTTGTAAGGGCACACATGAAATGGTTTCTTCTGGCTTATAGATACTAAAGTAATAGCACAATAGGATGTGTTCCTTTATTGCTGCTATTTTTCTTTTTACTACATAGAAGGAAAATAAATTTAAAACTTAACCTAGTCACTTAAAAGTTGTAGATAGTTGGGCTGGGAGTTTAGCCTAGTGATAGAGTGCTTGCCTAGCATGCACAAAGACCGGGGTTCAATTCCTTGGTACCACATACATAGAAAAAAAGCCAGAAATGGTGCTGTGGCTCAAGTGGTAGAGCTCTAGCCTTGAGAAAGTCCAAGGGCAGTGCTCAGGCCCTGAGTTCAAAGCCTAGGACTAGCCAAAAAAAAAAAAAAAAGTTATAGATAATTAAGTTGGGCGCTGGGGCCAAAAAAAAAAAAATGTAGATAATTAAGTCGGGCGCCAGTGACTCACCCCTGTAATCCTAGCTATTCAGGAGGCTGAGATCTGAGGACTGTGGTTCAAATCTAGCCTGGGTACAAAGCCGGTGAAACTTATAACTCTAATTAACCATCAGAAAACTGGAAGTGGCGCTGTGGCTCATGTGGTAGGTCATTAGCCTTGAGCTGACGAGCTCAGGGACAGCACTCAGGCCAGAAGTTCAAGCCCCAGGATGGACACACACACAAAAGTTGTAAATAACTTGAAAAGATTAACACCTCTTTTATAGTTCATAGCAGTTCTCCTAACAATACTCTGGTCCTATGAAAGTACATAATCTTATTGTATCAGTAGGATGAGGATACATCCAACAACTTATGGATTCAATGTTTGTTTCTAAAATCCTTTTCTGAATTGGTGGATCTCCAAAAGCAGAATACATAGTAAAGATAAAAACTTCTTGCTTGTTAAAAACATCTACAGTAGTATTCACTGATAGTTACCTCTTTTAGCAGCAAAATATCTAAAAAAAGTAATTATAAAATGTAATTGTACAACTAGGTACTGCCATTATCTTTTTGATGGTAAAAATACTTAAACAAGATTTTACCCCTATATTTGGACCAACCTATAACCACCAAGTGGCATCCTATTACATCTTTCAGCATTAAATTCTATTAAGTACACAATCCTACATCTGAGCAATCAAATTCTTATATTAACATTTCCTGCCAAGTGTCAGTGTCACCCCATCTGTAATCCTAGCCACTCAGAAGGCTGAGGATTATAGTTTGAAGCCAGCCTGGGCAAGAAAGTCCATGAGCCACAGCTGTACATCCAGCTGTGGCTCAAGTGGTAGAACTAGACTAGCCTCAGACAGCACACTTACCTGAGATCAAGTGCCAGGCCTAACACCCCCCCCCCCACACACACACACAAACTCCCCACTGTTGTTTGTGATGTGACAAGGTTCTATAGTATTCTAAATATTATGGTAACCTATCTAATGAGCTAGAAAGGATTTCAGTTCTTAACTGAGAAACTTTAGTCTAATTTGTAAATTGCTTCATACATATTAAAGACTTTTAATATTCCAGTAAAGTTTTATAGCTTGAGAATATATGTGGTTATTTGGGAGAAAAAACAAAAAAAATAAAAAAGGAAAGAAAAGCCCTTCATGAAGTCACTGTGTAGCCCACCAAAGAACTTCTAGAAAACAGAAAAGGTAACAACAGTTTAAAAATAGTGGTAGGGCCAGGAGTGTGGCCTAGTGGTAAAGGGCTTGCCTAGCATGAACAAAGCTCTGGGTTCGATTCCTTAGTACCCACATACACAAACAAAGCTGGAAGTAATGGTGTAGCTCAAGTGGTAGAACATTACCCTTGAGGAAAAAAAAGGTGCAAGGATGATGCCCATACCCAGACCCAGAGTTCAAGGCCTAAGATTGGCAAACTAAAACCTTATAGCTGGTAATAATTTCAAACTTTTAGAGTTCACATAAATGAGGAAATCTTGTGGTTATGAAAAGGATCCTGAGACTCATAGAAGTTTTTTCAAGTCACTTGTCTAATAGACACAAACAACAAAAAACTCATGTGAATCTGATATTTTCAAACTTTATTGTTCAGTACAGTAGAAATACACTTATATGGAATAAATTAAGCCAGAAAGCAGATTTTTGTATCACCCTTTTCAAAAAACCCAGAATAAAAATTTTAATCATTCATATACAGTGTTAATTTCAAAGATATATCTTTAATGTTATTCATTTCTCATTTGGGGGAGAAAAAAAAAAACCCACATATCCTTTTCCAAGGTAACTTGACATAGTTTTCTCTCCACCCAATTTTCTTGCTTCTTAGAAAATTGGGGACTAAGAATCAAAATTAACCAACTTGGAAAGACGAGCTGGACAAAGTCCAAAGGTACATCTGGTCTATTCTGCTACCATAATTAGTTTAATACGATCTTTTGAAAATGTGCAAGTGAAACTGAGCTCAAAGCATGTAGAAAATAAGGCCACTAGGGGGCAACCTCACACTGTTGACACTTCCAATGGGCAGTCACTATAAAATGTAAACTATGTGTATGTCCTATGCATTTATATAAACAAAACAAAAATATGGATATGCTTTATTTGTATGTAGATATGTGTAACACAGATACATATATTATCATATGTGGATTTCTAGGTATCAAATTCCAAGTAGAGTCTGTGCTCTATCACTAGTGAGAGCCCCAGCCCTACAATGTATTTTTCTGTTTGTTTTAATGTCATCGGTACTATGTCCCCTTCAAGGATTCTGGTTTGGCAAGTAAAACAAACATATAGTAATAGAAATGCAAGTAAGGAGGTAAACTACTCTATGGCTAGTGATCATGAGTAACAGAGCAAAAATAGTGCACTCTCTGAGGCCTAGAGCCATCAAAATTCATTCTGACTCAAATAGTAAATTATCTGCCTTGAGTTCAAACCCCAGTAACACACACCAAAAACAAAAAACAAACAAAAAAAAACATTCTAAATGGTGATGAAATGAGTGATATGGGCTAAGATGCATTAGATTCATAAATTGCTTTGTTAAATGGCAACTCCTTTGTACAGTTTCTTAAAAACAATTTTCAGAAATCATTCTGGGGTTAGTCATTACCAAAAGAAAAGAAAATGAGAAAATCTGTTGATGATTACATAAAAATGAATTAGGTATCTAAATTATGCCTTACAAAGTAAACTCAAGATAAGTTTTATGGTACTTCTAGTTCACAAATAACAATTTGCACAAAAAATAGTAACTATTTTCACACTTTACTGAAAACTAGGTTTTTATTCTTACTCCAAAACCTCAAGATCTTTTCATTACTGGCCAGGACCAAGGGTGGATAAATGATAGGGGTATAGAATATTGTCAAACTTTATTTGCTTTAATTTTAAAGAAATTATTTTACAAAGATGAGCACTTTAGTGTTGGAACAATTTTCCCCCATTATTGATAAATCACTTAAGGATAGCGGGTAAAAGGGACATTTATCCTCTACAGTAGAGTCAGCTAAGATCAAGGCCTTCTCGAAGTACTTTAAACCAAGTGCCCTCCCCCCCCAAAGGGGGGGGGAGGAGTATCAGGGAATAGTGGTACAGCACCCCTAAAGTAGAGTCATGATCCTAAAACCTAGGGCCTCCTAGGTCACACTTAAAACAGACTTTGCCAAAGCAAAATGAAGAAAACAGTAGTTCACAAAAATGATGGGGAGGGGTGAGAAACTGTTAGCTTTTAAGCTGTTTGTGGAATAAAAACTGGTAAAACAGGTTAAGCACCTCAACATAAAATCTTACATGTCAAAAATATATCTACACCTGACTTCAAGTTTGACCTGAGTCTAAAAAATGTTTTTGAAAATATTTCAAAATTAAGAAATAAAAAAAAAGCTCAGAGTCCCTAACATTTCAAATAAGACATCCAACCTGTATAGCTGGCCAAGGTACAGCTGGCCAAGGCACATCTCAAGTTTCCCCAGGCTTTCCCAGCCCAGGTCACTTCACTTTGTATAGGGTCTACTGACTCCCAAATTCAAGTTAGCGAATTTGAACAGGGGAAAAAGGATGTATCCTACTTTTAATTTAACCACTGAAATTCAATTAACCACTGATATTTGTCTTCCCTCCATTATTCCTGAATGCAGGCCAAAATTACAGCACCATGTCACAGGAAATTTTTTTAAAAAATTAGAATCCTTAAATATCATGTAAAAACTTGACTGTTGGCATTAAGCAATTAAGCAAGCCATAATGCTATGTAATGCTTCTCAGTGATTACTTCCAAGATAACTGTTATGATCCTACATAATTTGTAACATTTAAATCCAGTAGTCTTGACGTTCGAGCCACACACACACAAAAGTTTTTGGTGTTTTTTTTTTTTTAAATGCGGGCCAAGCCCGTCACTGCTTTTTATTTTTACAAAATTTATCCCTGACATTATGTATTTGTTGCTCTCCCTTGGTGTGACGTTCACTTACACTCAGGACGTGGGCTCTGTCTGGCACGGATCCCCTGAGTCTGGAATGAAGGACTGACTCATAGCAACTCAGAATTATCCGCATCTAATTATTACAGCAACTGACTCAAATCGTCTGCAGAACAGGAAGTTCTACTATCAAACCATACAGCGGGGGGGGGGGGGGGGGGGGTCGGAAAACGGACTCCATTCTGATTTTTCTCCTTAAAACCAGGTGAGGTCTTTACAACTGAAACACACAACACTGTAAAACCTGTCACACGCGAGGTTTGCTCCAAGCACTACCTCAGTTGGCACAGGTAAACCCGCCGCAGTTAGCAGGGAAGACGTATATTAAAGGAGTGTGTGTGTGTGTGTGTGTGTGTGTGTGTGTGTGCGTGTGAGAAAGAGAGATCTTCCTTTTCCCTCTAACTCACTTCTCTGTCTCAGGTACTGGGGGGGGGGGAGAACGGGGAGGGGGGTCCCCCCGATCTGCACGTGCTCAGCTCCATACAATCACCCCGCGCGCACCGGCTCCCACGTGAACCATCTCCATGGGAGCCACAGGAAGACCTCCCACGTCACGTCGCCCAGGGGGTCCCCCGGGGCTCGGACCCCCATCACCCCCCACCCAGCGAGTCGACCCGGTTTCCATCGGCGGCCCCCCCCCAGCCGCGCCCACGCCGCCCTCCACCTAGGAACAAAGCCTGGGCCGCCGCGCCACCCCCACCCCCGCGCCCAGACTCGCCCCGCACCCCTCCTCTCCAGGAGACCCCCACCAGCCCCGCCTGGGCTTCTGTTCGGTTGGCGGGAGGGGGAGGAGGTGGGGAACGAACCCCCCGCGAGGCCTCTGCTGCGGGCGCGGGCGCCGCCGCCGTCCGTTACTCTCCGAGGCCGGAACCGCGGCGCTCGGGCTCCGTCCCGGGGTCCCCGCGCCCGGCCCCGGCACGACTACCCCGCAGGACCAGAGAAAGGGTCGAGGAAGCCGTGAAGACCTCCCTCCCTCGCGCCCCCGGGGCCTTCCCCCCCTCCCCCGGCCCACCGTCCCTCCCTCGGCGCGCGGGGTCCACGCCGCGGCCCCGGACACCGCCCCGGACGCCCGCGCGCAGCCCCCCAACCGCCGCGGCGCGCGCCCCGGGCCGCCGTCCCGCCGCGGCCCGGCCCGCGCAGCCACCCCGACCCCCCGCGGGAGACCGAGCGGGACCGGGGGTCCCCGCGGACGGGGCCGGACTGCCGCCGCCGGCCGAGCCCCGGGCGGCCCCGGGCGCACACGAGGAGCCGCGGTGCCCCCACGCGCTGCCCGCCGCGCGCCCCGCTCCGGCTCGCCGCCGCCGACGCCGGCTGCAGCAGCTGCGGGAACCCCGAGCGCCCCGATCCCTCGGGAACCCCGTCCCGGATCCCCGTTTCTGTTCTCCCCGGCTACCCCCACGCAGTCCCGGGACTCGCAGCCTCCGCCGCGCATGGGGCCGGTTCTGGGGGAGGGAATGTAAACAAATCG
The DNA here is from genome assembly GCF_031878675.1 of Megascapheus bottae. NCBI lineage: Eukaryota > Metazoa > Chordata > Mammalia > Rodentia > Geomyidae > Megascapheus > Megascapheus bottae. Next base: position 6,680,457 of record NC_143529.1, on the reverse strand, counting down.
GGGTTTTATAGTTACCTCACACTCGAGTGCCGTGTGCATCTCCTCTCCGCTCGGTACCAAACCCCGGCTGCACCAAATCGTGTATTCACCAAAGCCGACTGCGCTAACTGCGTCGCGGAGGCCAGCGCGCCCGACGCCCGGTTACGCCGACGGCGTACAAGGCCCAGTGAGGTCCCTGCGCAGCCGCACCCGGCCCGCCTATGGGTGCTACGCTCCGGGCGTACACGCACCACCCAGCCATTCACTTCGGAAGCGCGGCTGGCGTAGGGAAACTGCACCACTCGCGGATTCTACACGGATGGCCGGAGCCACAGGAAACTCGAGTCTACGCAAACTGCGGAGATCCGGGGCTCTGCGCTAGTTTTGTTCCAAGAAAGGACGCCGCGGGGGCCGCGGGGGAGTTGGGACGGCTTCTAACGCATGCGTGGAGTGCCCTTTCCCACTGGCCATCTCGCCCGGCGTGGCACATCACGGAGAGCCGAGGCCTTGGGCAGGCGGGCCAGGGATGGACGCGCTCTGAACAAACGTCTTATTTAGCCGAATGATTTCAGAGTGATAACTGAGGACTTTTTTTTTTTAATGCAGGAGTTAAACAACTACGTTAAATTAGTCCCTCCTCCTGTTAAAGTAATCGTTTCCATCTTAGGAGGGAAAAAAAATACACTTTAATGCTAAGAAGGAGGGTTTTGCATAACCTCCCAACACACACACACACACACACACACACACACACACGCACACACACCACCGCATCCCCCTATTTAAAATGCACTTACTGAAGGCCTTCCAAAACTAAAAGGAAAAGTTGAGTCTCGACAGCATGCCTTTCATTTCTCGCAGACTCCTTCCCAACTTTTTTTTTTTCCCCCTCACCACCTCCTACTTACTGATGAGTGGTTTTACCACCTCAAGGCAAAAGCTCTGATCAGCCGAACAGTTGCACCGACTCAAGCCCGCACCGTGCTCATTCTTGCTCCCATTCCCATGCCATACCACCCTGTCTCCTCTGCATGGTCTCCTCCCCTCTTCTTAAGCAACTTAACAACCCACATTTCCCTTAAATGGTGGCTCTGGAAAGTTGCCCTTTGCTTCACAGCTCTGTTTCCTGGCTCTTAATTCACAGGTTGAGGCTCATTTGTATTCTGCCTGGGGTGCTTGTGTTTCTGTATTCAACCAGAATCTGCTAATAGTGCGAGGGAATTCTAGGGGTGCCTCACTGATGTCTAACGGAGTGCATATAACTATGACCAATAATGCAAGGCAAACTTTATGTGCAGGTTACATCCAGGGGGAGGGGGGCTTTCCTTGTATATTATTTTAATAACCACAGCATAGTAGAAGTATTACTTATCCAGAAACGGAAGCAAAAGAAATGTAGATGATTCACGTGTGATTACAGAGCAGAGAGAAGAGCATTGGTATCCAAACTTCTTCAGTATGGCTGCAAAGTTCTCCTAACCTGCATATTGTCCCTTCATAGAAAGAAGGTTGTTTGGTAATTTGTGACTACAGAGCACATCTTTTACATACATAGTAAATGCCTGCCCAGGTGCTAGGAGATTAAACTTCTATCCTCCCTTGTCTTGTTTGGAGACACCAACCTATGATCTTACTGGAACTCACAAAGGAAGAAAGAAATCCTAAAGGGATGAAGGAAAGAATTTCAAGTTTCACTCCCTTGCCATTTTTGAAGGAGAACAGTCATGGTCCTTAGACTCTTGGAGAAATTCAGAAGATAGTTTTACAAGTATTCTGAGAAGTATTCTAGACCTGAATCTTTATAAAGTTCATAAAATTATGATGCCAGGTCTTTGAATCTAAAACGTAGAGAAAACATTCAAGCCAGGTGCCTGTGGTTTTCACCTGTAATCCTAGCTACACAGAAGGCTGAGATCTGAGGATCATGATTTGAAGCCAGCTGGGTGGGAAAGGAAAGTCTGTTGAGACTCTCTCTTATCTCCAATAAACTACCCAGAAAAGGCCAGAAGTGTTAATGGCTAGTTAATCACTAGCCTTAAGCAAAAAGAAGCTTAGGGACAATGCCCAGGTCCCAAGTTCAAGCCCCAGGACAGATTACCCTCATAGTTTAAGGCTCATAAGTGTTCAATTGAACACATTATCATCACCCTTAACATACACATTTCTGTCAAGTAGCATGCCCCTACTTGCATTCTGTACTGCCTTTTAGTTATGTATTTACAAGGTTGTTGTACCTACAAGTGTAGCTAAACCCTGATCAAATACTGAAACACTTCCATGTAAGTCGATCAATAGTTACTACTCTGAGTCCTCCAGGCTTTCCACCTCTGTCCTAGTCTTTCAAGATTTCTTCAACCTCCAGATTTTAGAAATTTAAAGGTTAAGATAGTGGCCTTGAGACTCAAATCCTAAGCTATTTGTTGGTACCTATTCTTTATATTTTCAGTATCACCCCTCATAAAATTATATAGTAAGATACTTGCAAATAAAGATCATGTTTCCAAGTACTTTTGTAAACTCACTCAAGTGTTCATATCCATTCACATAAATGCACACTGATTTGGGCAGACCCTACAGCAAAATTATTAACTAAGAGAAACAACCAAGCTACAAAATTTCTACTAGGAAAAAGAATTCTGAAAGCAACTTTTATGTTTACACAAAATCACTTGCTGTATTTAATAATGAGTAATATAGCAAAACTATCACTAAAACAAATGACTACATATTAGTATAAGGACTATCCCCACCCCGAAATATTTTATTAGTTGAAAAGCAAGTTTCAAGGAATTTCTAATATGTTAAAATCATTGAATTTTCTTAAAGGTTGTTAAGCTACTTTTCCCATCCATTTTATTTATAAAGAAGTTCACTGAAAGCACAAGCACAGTGTAAGTGGCTTCTAAGACCTGGGGCAGGAGAATGTATCCAGGTAGGAGTAAATGATTTATTTTTTTTGCATCCCCACACAATATTACGCCACAGATGGAAAGTTTTAAATGCAACTTAAGTGTGACCTATTACAGTAGTAGAAATAAAAATCATACCTCAGCCAAATGCAGTAGCTCATGTGTCTAATCCTAGCTACTCAGAAGACTGAGATCTGAGGATCTTGGTTCAAAGCCAGCCCAGGCACTAAAGTCCATGAGACACTTATCTCCAATTAGCCATTAGAAAACCAGAAGTGGCGCTGTGGCTCAAGGGGGTAGGGTAGTAGCCTTGAGCTGAAGAGCTCAGGGACAACGCCCAGGCCCAGGCAGAGTTCAAGCTCCATGACAGACAAAAAAAATCACACCTCACATCCTTATCAATAACTGTGATTGAAGGAAGGCCACATAATAAACTTCACTTTCCCCCTTGAGTAGAAGATTGTCACCATCCACAGCAGTAAGAGTTTGAAAAATTAAATCTATGAAGAATATGAATAACTAACACATTCGAACTTCCAAACTCAACTGCTCTTTCTATGAATTAAGATTCGCAGTCACCAAAGAGAAAGAAACTTCCTTAAATTCATCTTCAGTTTTAACTCAGATTTTCATATGGCCCAAAAGGTTTAATCAGAAAAGGTTAAGTGTTATAGAGATCACTAATCAGTGGTATACAAAAGAATAAATTATGCTGATAAATCACTGGGTAGAATCAAGGTACCAGAATGATGTTTAAAAATTAAGGGAGGAGCATAAAAATTATCCAAGTGGCTTTAATACTAAGGTGAAAAATTAGTAAATACCCATTCCATTTGAGCGAGAGGGAGGAAGGGAGGGAGGAAAGGTGGAAGGGAGGGAGGGAGGGAGGGAGGGAGGAAGGAAGGAAGGAAGGAAGGAAGGAAGGAAGGAAGGAAGGAAGGAAGGAAAGGAGGGAAGGAGGGAAGGAGGGAAGGAGGAAAGGAAATGGGCCTCCTCAGATTCACGTAGTTCTCCCTCTTGTAGAGTTCAGCTACAGCCTGTCCTTTGCCTGTTTCTAAAAGAGTAAGCCTATGTATCTGAGAAGGCTATCCTCATTTGCAGAGCCAGCACTGTGAGATGGCAGGAAGAGATAAACCAAGCCAACACCGGTGACAGATTAGTTTGACTGTTGTTTCTTGTTAAGTGAAATCATTCTGAACCAGTAGGCTTCTGCAGAGACAGAGAGAGTTTGGAGATAGAAAACAGCACAAAAATGTAAGCAACTCCCACCCAGAGGACAAAAGCTAATTTCTTTATGATTTATGTAGATGATTCTAACATTAGACTAGCCAGCTACTTTGACTCACCATAGAGCAAGGCAACCAAAAGACTGTTGGTTTGAAGCATCTCTACTATAAAAGTGATGAAAATAGGTTTTAGAATTGCCTCTAGGTCATCAATCAATTCTTTAGTAAAGAAAACCAAGTCAGGCATGGTGGTTCAAGCCTGTAAATCCTAGGGACTCAGGCGGCTGAAATCTGAGGATCCTAGTTCACGGCCAGTCCAGGGAACTAGAGTCCATGAGACTTATCTCCAATTAACCACCAGAAAATGTAAGTGGAGCTGTGGCTTAAGGGGTAGGGAGGTAGCCTTGAGCTGAAGAGCCCAGGGGCAGCACCCAGAATTCAAGTCCCACAATTGACAAAAAGAAAAGAAATAATAATCGTTAGCCAATGATTATTTTAAAGAGATTGGAGAAGGGGAGGAGAGGAAAACAAAATTTGCAGAGCATTTTCAACATTCAGGGTCCAGCAGATGAATGAATAAAGGGCAAAAAAAAATGACTGAGAAAAAAAGGGCCAGAAATGTGGCTAAAAGACCAGGGTTTTTACTTAGAGAAAAGGAATTCAACAAGGAAGAAAGAATCAATTGTCAAAAGCTGTTATCAGGGGCCGGGAGTTTGGCCTAGTGGTAAAGTGCTTGCCTAGCATGCACGAAGACCCAGGCTCGATTCCTTGGTACCCCACATACATAGCAAAAAGCCAGAAGTGGTGCTGAGGCTCAAGTGGTAGAGTGCTAGCCTTGAGAAAGTCCAAGGACAGTGCTCAGGCCCTGAGCCCAAGCCCAGGGCTGGCAAAAAAAAAAAAAAAAAAAAAAGCTGTTATCAGCCCAGAAAAAATGAGGAGAAGACATGTCGGCTATACTTAGCAATGTTGAGGCCAATGGAAAATTTGACAAAGCAATTTGAGAGAGCAGTCAGGAGAAAACTGATGAGGCTATATTCAAAAGAGAACAATTAAGAAATATAGGATTTGCTAAAAGATGGTGATGGCTAGAGTAGGAACTGGGCATATGAGATTGCTATAAAAGATTCCTCTCGGCCGGGAGTTTGGCCTAGGGGTTAAAGTGCTTGCCTAGCATGCATGAAGACCCGGGTTCGATTCCTCGGTACCACATACATAGAAAAAAGCCGAAGTGGTGCTGAGGCTCAAGTAGTAGAGCTCTAGCCTTGAGAAAATTCCAAGGACAGTGCTCAGGCCCTGAGCTCAAGCCCAGGACTGGCCAAAAAAAAAAAAAAAAAAGATTCCTCTCTCCTACCTTTGTGGAGAAGGCAGAATTAACATGGTTTATATGTGGATGGCTGTAATCCAGCAAGCAGGGCAGGTGCAGAAGAGAGAAGGGAGAAGGTAAGGGCGATGGGCGATGGCATGAGTAGCCTGGTTCTAGGGAGCAGAGAAGGGGCTTGCCTTCGCTAAAACTGTTGTGCTGAAAATTCGGGGTCCCTGAAGACCCCCAAGAAGCCGAAATCGATGTAAAAGCACAGGAGTCTTTATTACAGGCTTAAGCCTAGACTCATAACTGACACCTGTGCAGAGGGTATAAATTGAGGAAAAAAGGGCCCCGACCCTCCTATCAGCAGGGTTTTTATACAAAGTTAAGACTTTGGGGTTTCCAGCTGAATTTCTACATGATTAGTTCAAATCATGATAGTTACAAGTTTAAACACTTACAATACTCTCTTACGTCTGGAGTTCTGATGTTTATCAGCTGGTGACTAGTCAAAATGGCTTCACTGTGGTTAGGGCTCTACAAAACATGGACAGTCCTACATAATAAAAAGAAGGAAGGAAATTGGAAGTAAGTAGAGTCAATCATAGTTACTTGTGCAAGGTGTTTTGACAGTTTCAGGTTGCCCATGAATAGAAAATAAGGTCAATCAGCCAGTGATTGAAGGCTGGAAATAAAGAGATTTGAGAGTCTAGCACCAATGGCTCATGCCTACATTCTTAATTATCCAGGAGGCTAAGATATGAGGATCATAGTTCAAAGCTAGCCAGGGCAGGAAAGTCTGTGAGACTCTCATCTCCAATTAAACACCACTCAAAAGTGACACTAGGGATCAAATGGTAAAGAGCTGGCATTTACCTGAAAAAACTAAGGGATTAGTGGTTTGGACCTGAGTTAAAACCCCAGGACCAATACTAAATAAATAGATAATTAATTAATTTTAAAATGTCATCTCATAAGAAAAAATTTCAAATCTTGCCCAAACTTAAGATTTTTTTCATATATTTTATTGTAATTAATAGAAGGGTTACATTATATTCACCTGATAGAAGGTACATTACTTCACAAACATTGATACCCTTTCTCATGTCTTGGTCCTCATTTCCCTCCCCCCACTCCCACCCCTCATCTTGTTTTCCCCCCTTCCCTATCCTATTTCAAATAACCAAATAAACATATATACAATATATCAGATAACAAGGTAAAATACTGTAACAACATGAGATAACCAAGGGACAGCAAAAGAGATGAGAAATAGCACATTAAGAACAACAATCACACACTATATGGCTCTTGCTTCTATATCCTGGAGGTCTTTTCATTTAGCCTCATCCTATTCAGCCTTATGTATCTAGGTTTTTCCCTATTATAAACCTCTGCTAGGAGAGTCCAAGCTTTCTACTGATTATGACATAGGCTCAAGGGAAACCATTGAGCCTAAGTTCCTTTGAGTCTGGCTTACTTCACTTAATATGATTTTTTCTAAGTCTTTCCATTTCCTTACAAATGGGGCAACATTGTTCTTTCTGACAGCAGCATAGAATTCCATTGTGCACAAATACCACATCTTGTTGATCCACTCATCAACTGAGGGACATCTGGGTTGGTTCCATATCTTTGCTATGGTAAATAGTGCTGCAATGAACATCATTGTGCTAGTGGATTTAGTATATCATTCAAACTTAAGATCTTAAGGAGACAAATTTCACAACTGATATAGTCACTCAAACAAGTTACAGCAAGAATTCAGCAAAATCCTAAACATGGAAGGTAATCAATGAATTGTCTTAAAAAGGGTGGTAAGTGTAGGTTTCATTATTATGATGATGATGATGATGAACATGATGATAATGATGCCAGCCTGGGAACTGAACTCAGGGCCTGAGCACAGTCCTTGGGCTTTTGTCAAGGCTAGTGCTGTACCACTTGAGCCACACTACCACTTCCATCTTTTCTATGTATATAGTATTGGGGACTCAAACCCAGATCTTCGTGAATGCTAGGCAGATACTCTACCACTAAGTTACATTCTGAACCCCCATGTACTAGTTTTAATTCTAAGTAAAACAAATTATTTCCTCCCCCCAAATATTTTATTTTTTTGCCAGTCCTGGGCTTGAGCTCAAGACCTGAGCACTGTCCTTGGACTTTCTCAAAGCCAGAGCTCCACCACTTGAGTCTCAGCATCACTTCCAGCTTTTTTTCTATGTATGTGGTACTGAGGAATCGAACCCAGGTCTTCGTGCATGCTAGGCAAGCACTCTACCACCAGGCCAAACTCCTGGCTCGGCCCCCCAAATATTTTTAAGTAAGCCTTTTCCCCTGTATTCACATAATCCCATTAGTTATTTTCTCCAGTACAAATCATAGAAGAATTTTTTTTAAATGTCCCAATGTTTGTGAGGAAGGCCTCTGGCATAGTTAGTGACCCACCGTGCTTAGCTTGTGGCTTTCTCATAGATGACCTCACCAGCAGCCTCTGATAATGTCATCACAACCAAGTTTCATTCTAATTACAATGTCAGCTGCTTTTTCTAAGCAGCTAGGTTTCAGAGTTGACCTTCCCACCCTAAATACATCAAGTTGCAAGATTAAAATGCATCAGGCACAATTTCAGTGTCTTAAATATGTTAATTCTTTGAATTCCCACAACTTTATGAAGTAGATATGATGATGTTCATCTTAGTAAAATCTTGAGGTGGTTATATAGTATATGGCAGAGAATGTGTGGGGCCCTAGTTTTGCAAGAATATCTCTGAAAGATTGGAATGAAAGAAGAAAGAGAAAGGAAATGAAAGAGGAAGGAAGGAAAGAAGGAAGGGAGGAAGGAAGGAAGGAAAGAAGGAAGGAAGGAAGGAAGGAAGGAAGGAAGGAGCGGTGGAAGGAAGGAATGTGTAGATTCAAGTGTAAATGTCAGGTCAGTCAAATTTTTAATGGAATGTAAATGAAATACATAATAGAATAAAAACAAAGACATATTAAGATTTATTTTGAACATTTTTTCTTTTTGTTTTTTTTATTTTTGCTTTATCTTTCAGCCTAACTTAAATCAATTACAAGGTGGCTAATGAAGATTTTAATTTAGAAGACTGAATCAGCAAGGATAATGCTGATTCAGTCTTCTAAATTAAAATCTTCATTAGCCAATTTGATACATTCAGTTAAATATTTTCCCCTTTCACAGTGATTTGATCTAGTTGTTCAAATATTCATTTAGATCAGTAAACTTATGTAAGGGGAATTGTATCTCTGTCAAATACTTCAATCCTAGAAATCTAAGTATGAGCAACTAATGTGCAGATCAAAGAAGACCTGGTGTGGTCCAGGAAAATTTAAGGTGAAATTCATTCAGTAGATTCATTCTGTAGATTTATGAGCCAACATACTCTTTGGTCTATCTTGGGAAAGAAGTTCTAAGGAGTAGGCATATATCTTTATGTACAAGCTTGTGTTTCTATTATGTGTAAACCACTATGTTAAGTAGCTGAGATGCCAACATGAACAAAAGTGAGATTATGGCCCTATCAATGCCTATTATCTGGTGGGGGAGGTAATTAGAGATAATTGCAGTACACAGTTGAAAGTGCTACGTTACATAGGTATGGAGAGCTATGGCACCAAAGGAGGGGGGAAAAAAGGGAAAATACTCAGGTTTCCTAAAAGTGACATTTGCTTTCTGGCTTAAGGATAAACAAGAGAGAAACATGTATAAGGAGGTGAGTGGGGGGATACAATCCAAGCAGATGCATGATGTTACTGAAAGCATGGATTTAGTTAGAGGAAGGAAACAGCACAGTCTTGTGTGTTTGGGGGATGGAGGATTAAAAGAGATGAGACAGGACTGGTAAACAGGGCCTTTGTGTACCATACTAAGGAGTCTGAATGCAACCCCTGAGGGTCTTAAGAACCTCTGAAGAATGTTAAGTAGGCAGGTGGCATGACCACAGGCGAGGAAGGGAAGCAAGGGAATGTGATTCGTATGGTAGGCAGAATAGAACCTTTCCCCCTCTTCCAAGATGCCTATGTTCTAATAAGTGGAAACTGTGCATCGGTCAAGTAAATCCTATAAGAGGAACAAAAACTAGAATGGACATTATGGACTCAACTTATTTCAGAGGTCCCTAGAAGTGGAAGAGGAGAAAGGGAGGAAAGTTAGGAACAGAGGAGAAATGATCAGAGTGATTATGAATAAAGGATTTTATGCTCAAATGGATTATTGGCAGCTTCTAAAAATGAGGAATGATGGCAACTGGATTCTATCTTGGAACCTCCAGAAAAAAAACAGATAACACCTCATTTTTGGTTCAGTGAAGCGTGGGTCAGACCTCTGTCCTATGGAACTGAGAGATAACCTGGAAAGTTTTAAGTTTTCCATTACGATAGCAGCGATACAAAACTAAAGTTAGGAACTTACTATAATAATATCTTGGGTGAGCAGAGGGATGTGTCAGGGAGATGGGGTAAATTCAAATGTCATCTCTACATCATTTCTACCTGAGACATTAAGCTGAGAATTTAGCCTCATTCTCAGTACTTACAGGATAAGTAGTATTTTGTTGGGTTTTCTTTAATTGTTATTTTTATCAAGACAATAAATACATTAACATTAGCTCCCAAATTCATATAGAAATTGATCTGAGGACATGAATGATGCTAGAAAACACTATCTCAAGTGAAACTATTATGTTTACCAAAATAAAAGCTATAATGTTGTAGGACTTCCCAGTGTAAGATACCCACATATTGTTGCCAATTGATAAGACGCTGGCAACAGACTAGAAGTTCCAAGAGTTGGGGGGAGGGCCGAATTAGAGGGTAGGACAGGAATGGAAAGAGGAAGAGATAGGAAGTTAATTCTCAGTAAGTACGAAGCTTCTGTTTGGAATGTTAAAAAGATGATAGTAGGGCTGGCCTAGTGGTAGAGTGCTTGCCTAGCATTCATGTTCGATTCCTCAGTACCACAAATGCAGAAAAATGAAGCTGGAATTGGTGCCGTGGCTCAAGTGGTAGAACACTAGCCTTGAGAAAGCTCAAGGACAGTGCCCGGGCCCTGAGTTTAAGCCCCAGGACTGGTGAAAAATAAATAAAATATAGTATTTTAAAACCATTGCAATGCATACAAGTTAAACAAACACCTAGCTGTCTACAGTATTTAATGAATTGGGCTACATTATAGCACATAAACCATTTTGTTTGGTTTGTTTTTGATGCTAGTGATGGAACTTAGGCCTCATGTCATGCTAAATGCACACTACTATGAAACCTCAGCAGCTACAAACTATTACAAGTAATTCTGGAAATAATTTCAAGAAAGACTGTGCAACTTCTTCTTAGACATTAAATAAGAACTTCAAATAAACAACAGTAGCTTAGTAGCTGGAGTAGTTCTGATATAGTCGAAATTTTATAGGTATGAAAGCCAGTTACATGTTGTAATTCTGCTTAGTATTCTTGTTTTGTTTTGTTGTTTTATTTACTCATTTATTTTTTTAAATAAAGTAGCTAGATTGGTCATGGATGAGTCTACCTTAAACATAATGTAAATGTGATTTTCAGACTAACAAGTTTCCTTCCAAAACACATCTCCCTACTTGGGACAAACGTAAACGTAACTATATTTAGCCTAATTAAACTTTTAGCTGTGCTTAGCAGTGAGGATCTAATACTCCTACTGATAGCTTTTTTAATTTGAAATTTTATACTCTGTAGCACTCGACATTTATACTGAAAGGCACATCTTCTAAATATTTACTGCATTTGTGCAATATTTAAGATAGTACTTAAAGATGTTAAATAACAAGTTTAGTGGTTGATTATCAGGCATTCTCAATTAACCAAATAATGGGACAGTGCTGAAGGATAACAAGGCCATCCCAGCTAACACAAAACTACCATAACAATCAAGCCTCTAATTTATTAGAATCGCATAACTGCTTTGTGGCCTACCTTTGGGACTGGGGAGGAGAGTTCTCCCAACTATAAATGACTGGCTAGCAAAGGACAGGTAAGACGTTGAGTAAGAAATTCAAGTTCAAAGTTCAAGTCTCTCTTTTCTCTCTCTCCTCAATCCAACCTAGCAGATCTTTCAAAATACTAGAAACACAAACTAGTGCGTAAAATTATTTGTCATTTTTCCTGTAAATCTGAAGCTGCTCTAAGATAATTCAGTGTTTAAAGTCATCATAGATTTCTTGTCATTCTCATTGGCTTTTAAAATACTTTCCTCCTAAATTACAGGATAATATTCTTTAGTAAACATTTTCTTCCTTTAGCATTTTAAATCATGCCTCCTTGTACTGCCATATTCATTTATTTTCCTCTCATCTCCATTCCCTCCATCTCCATTATGGCTGCATGACTTTATAGTATCTGTCAGGATAGAGCCTCGACTATGTCCTAAGAGCTCTCTCTCTCTCTCCCTCTCACTCTCTTTCTCAAGGTCAGGTCATATTTCCCACGATCTAGTGGCCATTTCTACTCACAGACATTTTGGCCTATTAAATTTCATATTTCCAAAGAAAAATACATGTACTCATGACTTTTCTTTACTATCCTTTACTATTCTTTTATCATTATCATTGTTTTACTGGTCTTATTCAAACATTGTTTGAATCTACTTCTACCATGCCTATCCACTGTTACTACATTGATTTTCTTGAACACTTTTCAATGTGTCACTCAAAACAGTTCTGTCTGACTTAGGAGGTAAATCCTGGAGGTGAATCCAGATACACCATGCACCTATAGTCATGACAGGACAAAGGCAAAAATGTTGGTGTTTTATATTCCCTAGGAAAGCAAAAACCTTTTCCAGGTGGAGCAAAATCTCTCGAATTGCTTTTGAGAGCCAGATCAGAGGCTCAGCCATCTAATACCCCTGTCTAGTTTGTACAAGCAGTTTGTAATGAAAGTCTTTCCCTAAAGCCTAAGGCTTGGACTTAGGGCCTGGGCACTGTCCCTGAGCTGTTTTGCTCAGGCTAATCCTCTTCCAGTTGAACCACAGCTCCATTTATAGCTTTTTGGTGATTAATTTGGAGATAAGAATCTCATTGGCTGGGCCGGGAGTTTGGCCTAGTGGTTAAAGTGCTTGCCTAGCATGCATGAAGACCCGGGTTCGATTCCTCGGTACCACATACATAGAAAAAAGCCAGAAGTGGTGCTGAGGCTCAAGTGGTAGAGCTCTAGCCTTGAGAAAGTCCAAGGACAGTGCTCAGGCCCTGAGCTCAAGCACAGGACTGGCAAAAAAAAAAAAAAAAAAAAAAAAAAAAAAGAATCTCATTGGCATTCCCACCAGGACTAGCCTTGAACTTTGATCCTTAGATCTCAGCCTCCTGAATAATTGTGAATACAGGTATAAGCCACCAGTGCTAAGTTTCAATCTATTTTTTTCCTCCTTCTAATCTTTTTTTTTTCTTTTTGCCAGTTCTGGGGTTTGCACTCAGTGTCTGAGCATTGTCCTTGGACTTTCTCAAGGTTGGAGCTCTAATACTTGAGCTACTGTACCACTTTCAGCTTTTTTTTTCTGTGTATGTGGTACTGAGGAATAGAACGCAGGTCTATTCCTGCTAGGCAGGCATTCCACCAGTAGGCCGAACTCCAGTCTTGCCTTCCAATCATATACACACATACTTGATAGAAATGTTATATGAGCCTTTTCAAGTAATTTTGGACATTGTTGTCTAATATAACACTAAAAATTCAAGAAACTTTTAAGTTAATTGCAACATAGAAACTGGAAACAAAACAGCACCTTTTGTATTATGCTACTATTACTATTTAATCTCTTTAACTGTTATTGAATGGATCCTTTCAACTTCTGTCTGACTTTGGAAGATGAGTGAGTCAATGAGAAAATACTGGTTCACTGAGTTACCTTTCCAGTGTTGACCTATTTCATCATATTATATTTACAAATCATGTTTGATAATATGACCCCCTATTTCATTATCTGGGTGTCTGTCAAGCTCACAGCAGTGGATACATGTTTTCCAGCATCCTTTGTTTTGTCATGTATTTGTCTGAAAGCTGGAATTTTATCATTTGTAACAAATACTGTCAGTTGTTTTCCTTGAAGTGACAGTCTTGCTTTGTTCATGCTCAAGAAAATATCTGTAAAATACCCAAGTCTGAATAAACACACTGTCAGTCTTCCAGGTTAAAAAAAAAAAACAACAACAACAACAAAACAAGGCGGGGGGGAGGCATATATTTCAGTGCACAAGTCAAATAACTGCACAAAGGATACTAAGATTGGCATACAGAAAGTACTTCAGCATGCACCAAAACTAAAACAAAGAATTAAAACATGAAACTTTGTAGACTTTCTTGACAGTGAATGATCTGATGACTAGTATAGACTCGTAAGTTTTGGTGTACTCCTTCTTTGACCGAGGTTGAACTGCTAGCAGAGTTCCACCATTGCTGCTTCTTCATCTTTAGTCAAGACATATCTTTCTTTCTTTTTTTTTTGCCAGTCCTGGGGCTTGAACTCAGGGTCTGAGCACTGTCCTTGGGCTTTCCTCAAGATTAATGCTCTTATCATTTGAGCCACAGCACCATATCAGGCTGTTTCTATATATGTGGTACCAAGGAATCAAACCCAGGTATTTGTGCACGCACTCCATCACCAGGCCAAACTCCCGACTCATATCTTGTCATTAGTAGGAAATAGTAACTCAACAAATGTCATGTTTTATACTATTTCCTTTACCAATTAATTCTGGAAGGGATATCTGAAATGAAATTAACCCATAAGCAAGAGAAATAGCTGGAAAAAGTTCCATCCCTCCCTCCCTCCTCTCTTCTCATCTCCTTTTCCCTTTCCTTTCCTTTTCCCTTTCATTTTTCTTTCCTTTTACATTTCCTTTTTATGGAAAGTATTCTGGGATTTGAAGTAAGGACTTTGAACCCTCTTGAACCACACATTTAGCCCATTTTGCTTTAATTTTTGTCAGACAGAGGCTTCTATTCTTGCCCAGGACCAGTTTTGGATTGTGATCCTCCCACTTATAACTGTCAAGTAGCTGGGATTACAGCTGTTCTCCACTACTATGGAGCAAGTGTAATAAAAATGGAAACTCAAGCCGGGAGTTTGGCCTAGTGGTTAAAGTGCTTGCCTAGCATGCATGAAGACCCGGGTTTGATTCCTCAGTGCCACATATATAGAAAAAAGCTGGAAGTGGTGTTGAGGCTCAAGTGTTAGAGCTCTAGCCTTGAGAAAGTCCAAGGACAGTGCTCAGGCTCTGAGCTCAAGCCCAGGACTGGCAAAAAAAAAAAAAAAAAAAAAAAAGGAAACTCAAGGAAGTGGCACTGTGGCATCCAGGCCCAGAATTCAAGCCCCAAGACTGACACTAAAAAAAAAAAAAAAGGCTGGGGGCTGGGAGTTTGGCCTAGTGGTTAAAGTGCTTGCCTAGCATGCATGAAGACCCAGGTTCAATTCCTCGGTACCACATACATAGAAAAAAGCCAGAAGTGGTGCTGAGGCTCAAGTGGTAGAGTGCTAACCTTGAGAAAGTCCAAAGACAGTGCTCACGCCTTGAGCCCAAGCCCAGGACTGGAAGAAAAAAAAAAAAGTCTCACATGCTTTGTCTGGGAATTTGGCCTATTTGTAGAGTGTTTGTCTAACATTCAAAAAGACTCGGGTTCGATTCTTCTATACCATATGCATAGAAAAAGCCAGAAGTGATACTGTAGCTTGAGCTTTCTCAAGGCCAGTTCTCAGGCCCTGGTGTCAAGCCCCAGGACCGGCAAAAAAAACAAAACAAAACACCAATACCCTAAAACCATAAATAAGTAAATAAAAACGTAGATAAGAGTATGAGAACGCTTACAAGGAAAAGAATATATCACCGAGAATTTAGGGACTAAACAACAGCATTCTTTCATTATAGAGTAATCAAAAAGTAACCAGGTGTTGAGGCAAAAGCCTCAACAGATTATATAGCAGATCAATAAAATGTAGTATTATTCTATATTAACATAGCTTACCACCAAAACAGAGCTCATGAATATAAGAAGCACAAAAAACCCTATTAATGAATTGTCAACTTATACTAGATTTATATACAGAAGAAAGCAAGTCTGTCTTTAGATATCTGAATGTGGATTTGAAAATTTCTATTCCAACTCTTTAAATCTCTAACACACTGTGAGATTCAAAAGATGAATCTCACCGGTCTCGGTGGCTCACGCCTGTAATCCTAGCTACTTAGAAGGCTGAAATCTGAGGACCGAGGTTCATAGCCAGCCTGGGCACTAAAGACTGTGAGACTCTTAACTCCAATTAACCACTAGAAAATGGAAAGTGGCCCTGTGGTAGTAGCCTTGTGCTGAAGGGTAACGCCCAGGCTCAAGGGTAGGGCAGTAGTGTTGAGCTGAAGAGCTCCGAGACAGCGCCCAGGCCCAGAGAAAAAAAGAAATGCTTACATCAGAGAAATATAATCATTTTACAGACATTAAAAAGTTATTTTTAGCTCTTCTACCTACTTCCCCTTTGTATGTTAACAGAAAAGCAGAAATGACTCAGTTATTTGTGCCTTACAAGAGCTGAGTTCCTATTTACTTTATATAAAATGGTTTTAAGAGAATAACAATATATGTAAAAGTCAACTTTCAAGTTCTCTAATCTATAATAATTCTAAAGCCAAAACACAATGATGCATTTTTAAACATTAAGTTCCACTGACTTACCTCCATCTTTTAATTAAATGAGTGCAGAAATGAATAGACAGCACCACATTAAAAATATTTTAGAAATCAGGTGCTAATGCATCACTACTGTAAACCTACTTACTAGAAAGCTGAGATCTGATTATCTCAGTTCAAAACCAGCCTAGCATGAGTCTCAAATTCCAATTAACCATCTGAAAAACAGAAATAGAACTGTAGTTCAAAGTATAGAGTGCCTCAAGAATTGTCCTAGGCCTGGCTCTCCTAGCAGAGGATTACAATAGCACAAAACCTAGATACATAAGGCCATATAGGATGAGACTAAATGAAAGGATCTCCAGGATATGGAAACAAAAGATTTATCTTGCGTGATTGTTGTTCTTAATGTACTATGTTATTTCTCTTCTCTTTTGTTGCCCTTTGGTTAATCACATATTGCTACTGTATCTGAGTTTATTACCTGGCATATTATATATACATTTATTTGGTTATTTGAAATAGGAAAGGAAAGGGGGGAACAAGATGATTGGGAGGAAGGAAATGGGGACAAGATGATTGGGGGGAGGGAAATGGAGACAAATACATGAGAAGGGGTATCAATGTGTGAGAAGTAATGCACCTACTACCTGGTAAATATAACTGTAACTCCTCTATACATTACAATTTAAAAAAAAAGAAGAAATGAAATTATGAAACTATGAATCTTAATTCGTCTTAGTAGATGAAATATGAATCACTTTGAAGGAAGAAGAAGTGGTCCAGTGCTTCATATCTGACATAGACATGTAAGTGGGACTTCCTGGGGAAAGCTTTAACAATGAAGTTGTTTGTACCATTACCTCAGATCAAAAGCATGATGGAATTCCTGTTCTCTAATATCAAAACAAATATGGCTCATGCCATTCTCCAAAATCCTTTGAACAGAGAGCCTCACCAATGAAAATTGTATGACTCAGATGAAGAGTTACAGTCCTGCCATCTTCAGTTATTGTGCTCTATGAAGGCAATCAGTGCTCATATCGTAACAGTAATTATGCATTCACTGAAGGTTTGCCTCCTGTGAGATGCATTCTAGTTGCTTTGTCCTTTCTAGCTTATTAACAGTGATCAGTGTATCCATAAACGTCAACATTGCTTTCTACTTTAGAATGGAGTAAAATCGATCTGTGGTGAAGTCAATACTTCCTCACATCTCAGTTGGAAATGAACATCGATGTTCTGTACTAGTAAATATTTGTGACTACAAGGTGTGGCTGCTTTCAAAGATATTTTTGTTGTTGCTGTTTTTTGTGCCAGTCCTGGGGCTTGACCTCTGGGCCTGAACACTGCCCTTGGGCTTTCTCAAAGACAGAGCTCCACCACTTGAACCACAGCACCATTTCTGGCTTGTTTTTATGTATGTGATAATGAGGAATCGAACCCGGGTCTTCATGCATGCTAGGCAAGCACTTTAACCACTAGGCCACACTCCCGGCCTTTCAAAGATATTTTTTAGAAATAACTTCAAATAAAAATCTCAGCAGCCAGGTGCGGTGGCTCACGCCTGTAATCCTAACTACTCAGGAGGCTGAGATCTGAGGACCAAGGTTCAAAGCCAGCCTGGGAATAAAAGGACCTGAGACTCTAATCTCCAATTAATCTCTAGAAAACAGGAAGTGGGACTTGGCTCAAAGGAGGATGGTAGCCTTGATCTGAAGAGCTCAGGGACAGCAGCGCCCAGGTCGAGTTTAAGCCCCATGACCCGCAAAAAAAGTCTCAGCAATGACTAATATATACATATACATATATATACCCATTATGAACTTCTAACAGCAAATAGGGTAGATTATTTTACATTTACAGTACTGAGGATTGAACTGAAGAACCTATGCATATTAAGTAGTCACTCTACTACTTTCTCCAGTATTTCTTTAAAATAATGTGTGTTGAGGGTTTGAGGGTACTGTTAAAAAATGTCATTTTAAAAAGTTGCTGTGTGCATTGGGTCTGAGTGTGAGTTAAATTAGAAAGGCAGTTTGACATTCTAAATATAGATCCCAATGTGAAAACATAAATTCAATTCTTTTAGTGATAGTGTGAAAATATTTTTTCTCAAAATTGTCCCTTTCAATTACATCGTAAAGGATTTCATTTTGAGATATTGAAGGCTTTTGTAGTCAACAGAAAGTAATTTTGATGAGTCATTTGTCTGAGTGCAGAATACTTCACCATGACCCAGACTGGAAAATACGATATGATGCACTCAGTCTGCATTTGCTTTCAAATATAGACACTGAGCTTGTTGTGGTAACCTTGAGGAACAGGGCTGCTATGGAGGCGTTAGCAAGAAGAGCAAACAGACTAGAAATGCACCTTGGAGACCGAGTTGACAAGACTTGATAATAGATAGTAGGAATGTAGTTATCTACTACATGTATGGAGCTGTCTTTTAATAAGACAGACATGGGAAAGAAATGGAGGTGAAGGATGAGAATAAAAAATTTGATCGCTTGATCCATCAGAGACATCTCAGTGGGATTAGACCTGTATGGTTCCAAAGAGAAGTCTTTGAATGAGGTTTAAAAAAAATCAGAGTTGTATTTATATGATACTTAAAAGTAAAGGGCTAGCTAAAATTCTGTAGAAATAATTAAAATGAAATGGAGACCCAGGATATTTTGCCTAGAAAGCTTAAGGAATTCACTGTATTTTTTTCATTAGTCTAACTTTTTAAAAATATTTTTCTGGTTTCTGCTTCCTTTTTACCTTTGTCAAAGACTATCTATGACTCCTATTCTAAATTTGGCAATACCTCCAGGATATATCTTCACTCTTTTTCTTCAAAATGCTTATGGAAAGTCGCAATACATTATTCATGACTACTTTTCTTTGTCTCTGCACTAGAATTCTATTATACAAGACAGTGGCATGATTGTTATTATCATTAACAATATTACTAATCATCATTATTATTTATTTTAACTGGGATGGTTAAGGCAGAAGCTTTTTTGTTTCAGTCTGGATCCCTGGTGCTAGACACATAATAAATATTCTAAAGGTTCTGATCAGTGAATAGATGTAGTCATTAGTTGATTTAAAACAAAAAATGAGTCCACAAAGTTGATGGTAGAAATTTAATGTTTACTAGTAAATGTAATAGTTTAAGATATTAAGTTATTCATCTTGACCTTTTCCCAGGGAAAAGTAAATTTAATACTAGGTATTAAGACTGGAGAGAGGAAGAATAACTCAGTGTTAGAGCATGTACTTAGCATGTGCTAAGGCCCTTGAGTTTCATTCTGAGAAACAAAACAAAAAACTCAAACATTTTCATTTATGATTTCCCTCCATCACAAGACAGGGGGGCGGGGTCTGGGATGTATGACTGCTTATGGAGAATTTTATATAGAAAATTCATAAATCCTACAAATGTGCTTTCATAAACTCTGAAAGTAGAGGGACGTGTGTCTCACAGTTCCCTTAGGAACAGTCTATAAATGTTTGCTGTTTCAATGCGTGCTTTAATTACAACTTTAAAACTTTACTCACATGCTTTAATGATAGCTTTTGTACAAACGAGTTAGCAATGTTACTGACTTTTCTGGCATTCTGTTGATCTTAAGTGCCCATTTCTTGTAAAAAAATTTTTAAGACCAAAGGTTCATTTCTAAAATGTATTTTAATATCCCTTTACAGAGCAAGTTCTCCCAGAGGGCTTGTTAGAATGTCCACCCAGCACACAGGAGTTTGAGGTTTGAGGAGTTTTAGTTGTCTTTTGACAGCGATCCATTGCCATCTTTGCAATTCCTATTCCTCTTCAATGGGTTTTCTCTGCGTCTAAGCACTTAGAGATTCACAGCACAGCATCTGGCCCTTCAGCATACTATGTACATACATGCATTTTCCTTCCCCGAGGTTTACCTGTCTTGTTTCCAATTGCTTTTTTTGTCTCATTACTTATTCTACAAGGCACTGTATCCCTGTGGGCAATAAAACACACATAGCATGTTAGAACTGGCAGGTCCTTAGAAATCTCTCTTCCTTCTTTCCAGCTACTCTTCTAGGTATGTTAATTTGAATAATATAATTGCCTTTTGGGTGTGCTACTAATGGTGGGAACTGGTACTGTTCAAATTACATCACCAGGCCTCTCCTATACAGAACGCCCTAAATGTTGCATTTATTTAAATGAGCGTCTCCATATTACTTCATTATAAAATGGAAGAATGGACAATTACTCAACTTGTAGCTATTTTGCTTAAATTGCTGAGGCAGGTATGAGTCCCTGGAAGTAGAGGGCTTGTTTTGTTTTGTTTTGTTTTCCCTAATGTCGATTGATTTTTAAACTTATCATTTCAAAATATTTTAAGAGATGGCTCGTGCAGGACTGAACTACTAATGCCATTTTAGCAAATTGGAACTTCTGGTTAAAGACCCTTGTTCTAAATCACCTTTTAAAAAAATAGTAAAGCTTCATTTAACGTAGAAAAGTAATACTGTAAAATATAATTTTGAGGCAAATCTTGGAGCTCTTGAGAATTTCCTGATGTATCATGATGAATATTTTTTTGCTCCAAAAATTACAGATTCATGCTTTCAGATAAAAACAGCCAAGGGATGTGGCAAGACAGTTAATGTGCAAGGAGAAAAGCTACATCTCCAGGCTATAACTACTTATCAATTTTCTTGCCAATAAAACTTGCCAGCCAGTTTGTGGGTCCAGAATCCAGATGAGTAACTCTATATAGAAAAATCATGTCTTTGGGGAAAATTTGCTCAGGAAATAATTCCCCTTTGGTGATATTTTACCTGACATCCTCTTTACTTTTATCTGTACCTTGCACAGATAACTGCTCTCAAAATGTTGTGTGTGAGAAATCCTAAAGTCTTCCCTAAAATCTAGCAAGGTGGCCTGTGTTTTCTTTTTTTATAAAGAAAATTTTCTACTTTCATTTACACAGAATTAGAAAAGCCCTAACTTTTTTTTTTTTTAAGAATTTTATGGAATAGTAACCAATTGCACAGAATGGTAATAGTAATAGGTTTCTGTATAAAGAATTACACAAGGGCTGAGAGTATGGTCTAGTGGAAGAGTTCTTGTTTATCATTCATGAAGACCAGGTTCGATTCCTTGGTACCCCATACACAGGGAAAAAAGCCAGAAGTGGTGCTGTGGCTCAAGTGGTAGACTCTAACCTTGAGAAAGTCCAAGGATAGTGCTCAGGCCCTGAGTCCAAGCCCCAGGCCCAGCAAAAAAAAAAAAAAAAAAAAAAAAAAGTAATAATAATTACACAGGATAGTAATTGTTCTTGCAACTAGAGGGAAAAAAAGACCCTTTCTCTTTTATATGCTTAATTCAATTTGAGTTTATTATTCTGCTATCTCAAAGTTATAGAAACAATGCCATCAAAGAAGAAGTAAACTGGAAAATAGTCCTATTGTATGTCAGCCTATCAAGATAGAATGGGGTTCCTTGACATCAGAACCCTATTGTCTGAATTTCAGTTGAGGCTCTCCTTACTGACTGGGGTCTGAGAAACTTAAGCGTATTGGATCCTATGAGAATAGGACAAAAGAAAAATCTCAGAGGACTCTAGAATTAGGAAGGCAAAAGAGAGACTCATTTTAGATGAAATCTGAGATTCTAAGGAGTTGTTACTAACTTACATATTGCTACACAGCATCAAGCTATAACTGCAAAACATACAACTTGTGAGTGTACAGATACCAGAGATGGGTAGGGATGTATGAGGAAATAAAAGAGGGATCCAAGAAGTGGAACTACTGAAAGAGAGATGTTTTAAAAAAGGTGAGTTCAGATGGAGACCTGTTGGAGAGCAACATTCAATAAACTGTGATTACATACATTCCAGAATGGTGATCTTGGATTTGTGGTGAATTTTTTTTCTGGAAAGATCAGGAACTTTAATTTGCATGCACAGAACACTTGCTAAATAAAGGATTCTCCATGTAGCTCTGTACACTTGAAAGATTCACAGATAGATATCACTATGTATGGCTAACTTGGACTACCAGAATTCAAGTACTTAACCTTCATCCAGGAAGTCCTGTTACATCTCTTATGTGTATCATTTATCTGAAGAACCACTCCTCTTGCTCTGAACTCCAGAGAACTGTTTCCATATTTGTCTACTTATTCTTTTTCCTAGGTTTATAAAGTATACTTTTATAACTCAGCTATTTTCTCTAGCCCTTTAATTATCCCTGTTACCCTTTGAATGTTCTTCAGGGTTTTAATGTCTAAAGCCCTGAAGCCCAAGCTTAGATGTAATATGCTGGCATTGGCAGGCACAGGGTAATGCTAAATTATTATTGTTAGTTAACTTTGTGCTTCCTATTCCAGTTTACAAGGCTTACAAACTAGTTTTGAGCTTTCCTTCTCTTCTTTTTTTCTTTTTTTATTATATGCCCATTTGCAAAAGAAGCCCTTCCCAGGGTTTCCAAGCTAGTCATCCACTCTTGGGAATTTGCAGATCTAACTTGTCACTTTCTAGCTTCTCTCCACCATTTCTTTCCTCAAAGACATTACATGCATCAGATTAAATCTTTATTTATCAAAATTTTGGCTCGGTGTCAGGCAAGTGCAAATAGTCTAAATATGATATCTGAAATTCAAAACCAAACTTCTTTTTTTTATTATTATTTATTATTTATACATCTGCAAATCTGTTCCTCTTCTTACATTCTCTGCATGGGTTCTCGGTACTATCACATGGCCCATGCTAGAAGGTTCAGCCATTTTTGTGGTATGTATCTCTTCTCTCTTACTACCCAGAGCAAACTTGTGTTTTAAGCTCTGATGGTTTTTAAATATACTGTTAAGTTTTCATCTTAACTTCGGCCTCGCCTCTCCATTTCACTCTTCTAGCTGATTTGAGTTTGACATTCCTAGATTGGACTGTCCCACTTAATCTTAGGTTTTCCATTATTTTAATTTTTTTAAAAAAATCACAGTGGGTGGCAGGGGGCTCACACCTGTAATTCTAGACACTCAGAAGGCTGAGAACTGAAGATCGTGGTTCAAAGCCAACCCTGGGAGAAAAGTCCATGAGACTCATCTCCTATGAATGACCAGAAAACTGAAAGTAGCACAAAGACACAAAATGTTAAGAGTGCTAAGCCTTGCGTGAAAAAAACTCAGGGACAGTGACCAGGCCTGGATTTCAGGCCCCACAATGATGAACAACAAAAAAAAGACTGGAAATCGTTACTAGCAAAATCAAAATTTTCGACGAAGCAAAGACAAGCCAATAAATTAACAAGTCCACAATACCATATGCAAATACCAACATGTCTAAAATATAGAAAGCTTTTGGAAATTAACAGAAAAATTATTAACAACCCCAAATTTAAAATGGGTAAAGCCTTGCAACCTTCTTCAATAGTTTTTGTTTTCCTTAATGCTTTACAATATGATTCTTAGTTAGGTGATAGTGGCTCTCTCCTATAATCCTAGCTACTCTGGTGACTCAGATCTGAGGATCAGGGTTTGAAGCCAGCCCAGACAGAAAAGTCTTAAGAGGCTTTTATCTCCAATAACGTTAAAAAAGAAAAAAAAGCTGGGTGTAGCTATGGCTAAAGTGGTAGAGCAGTAGCCTTGAAGAGAAAGGCTCACAGACAGCACCCAAGTTCCTCTGAGTTTCTGAGTTCAAGGCACTAGAAATAGGAGACACACACACACACACACACACACACACACACACACACACACACACTGTTTAAAGAACATGGCTCAAAGGTAGGAATAGAGTGCTCAGTACACATTTACTTGGTATTTACTTGGGTGTATTTAAAGAAAGACAAAATACATAGAAACTAATAGAAGCTCTTTAGGTGGATGGGGAAAAAAAGTTAAAAGTAAATATAGACCATAAATTCCTTTCTCTTTTGTTTTTGTTTTGAAGCTGAAGCTTAAATCCAGAGCCTTGAATTCTTAACCCTGAGTTGTATACTCTATCCTCTGATTCTTTCTATATAATGCAAATGCATTATTAATTAAAAACTTTAAAATATTTTTTATTTTGATGTCTCTAGGAGTTATAGCATGGTAAAAGCAATGCTCAATTTGCTTAGAATCATTTTTACTTGGTAATAAACCAGTGGAATCAAATCAGCAAGATTTACTGTTAATTCCAAATGATATGACCACATGGATGGATCCTGAGTACTGAAGTCTCTGACCCCAATCATTATGTAAGTAAATAATCAAATTCACTATACAACTATTTGCTTTGGGTAGAGAGGGCTCATTATTCTGTCATTAGTAATATGAAGTCTTTTTTACTGTCCTAGATACACAGAAATGTTTCTAAACCCGAATCCTCTTGATTATACTCAAAGCCCTTCTTTTGTTCAGTATCCTGGTCCTTTGCAACAAATGGGATTAAGTAAATTTCTCTACCTAGAGTTTCTGCATTCTCCTTTCACATCTCCACCTAGCTTCATAAGCTTCAGAGCTCAAGCATTTCCTTAGAAAAGCTTTGTTTCCAGTCTGGGAAAGTCAGAATCTCTTTTGTCAGCGTTGTGTATAATATCTGAGTGATGGGTCTCCCCCATTAGAAGAAACTC
Organism: Megascapheus bottae; assembly: GCF_031878675.1. Classification (NCBI taxonomy): domain Eukaryota; kingdom Metazoa; phylum Chordata; class Mammalia; order Rodentia; family Geomyidae; genus Megascapheus; species Megascapheus bottae. Next base: position 6,655,786 of record NC_143529.1, on the reverse strand, counting down.
CTAAAGGCTGGGTAGAAAGGCATCTGTTTTTGCTCACCTCATCAGAGACTGGCCTTTTGGCACATGAAATTGAATGTTTGTTGAGTGAGTCAATCCATGTTCAGGAAACTGTGTGGGAGCAGAATGGGAAACCACAAGAGAAAATGAAAGCTATGAGACCATCTTTGCCTTCAGGTAGTTTATCAACTAGGGAGGTTACAAGAAATACTGGTCATTAGAAGGCATCGTGGTCATTGCTTTTATAAGTTACAAATAGATTTGCATGAGATTGAGAGATAACTACTAGAATTTAAAAAATACATATACTGGGACCAGGAGTTTGGCCTAGTGGTTAAACTGCTTGCCTAGCATGCATGAAGACCTGGGTTCGATTCCTCGGTACCACATACATAGAAAAAAGCTGGAAGTGGTGCTGAGGCTCAAGTGGTAGAGCTCTAGCCTTGAGAAAGTCCAAGGACAGTGCTCGGGCCCTGAGCTCAAGCCCAGGACTGGCAAAAAAAAAAAAAAATATTAAAAAAAAATACATATACTATTGATATAAAAAAAAAAAGAAACAGTATTTGAAAGTAGTTTTGAAAGAGTAGGGTGATATGCGTAAGAAAGGTAAAGATATTTATCATGGAATGGACTGATAGGAGAAAACTGAGGAAAGAGGTCTAGGGGCCTTCCAGCTGATACCAGATCTAGGAGGTGTTGTTAGGCTCTGTGGAAAGAGCCTTCATCACCAGTGTTTTGAAAAGAAACAGACTTTTAGTTGCCACCATTCAATTTTTTTCTATTAATATTGATGACAACAGTGCACATAATTGAAATTAGGCAGGAATAGTCAAAAGATGGAGAAGTCTTCGCAGTTCACTGAAGAGGAAATTAGCAGTTAGTGGAGCTTGTCTGAGTTTAGATTGTTTTAAGGCAGAAGTTAGTTTGAATTTTCTAGTATTTACTGAAAAGCTTGTTTGACTGGTTAAACCATCCTCCAGAACAATATTCTATGTCAAATTTTAGTAGGTGACCTACTCTCAGTCCAATGGGTGGAGGACTATATGTGCCACTAGCTGGGCAACTCTCCTATAACTGCTCAGAAACAAAATTCAAAGGATACATTAGGAAAAAAAAATTTATGCCAGTCACCAGTGAGATCTGATGACCATGGTTCAAAGCCAGCTGGGGCAGAAAAGTCCTTGTGTGACTCTTTATTTCCAATTAACCACTCAGAAAGCAATGCTGTGGCTCAAGTGGTAGTATGCTAAACTTGAGCACAAAGTGATTCAGGGATGGCATCTAGGCCCTGAGTTCAAGCCCACAACCAACAAAAAAAAATTTTTTTTGCATGCTTTAAAGGTTTAAGGAGTTTAGAATGCTAAAGTTTATATGTGCAGCTGGATGCTGATGGATCATATCAATAATCATTACCATTCAGGAAGCTGAGGATCACAGTTTAAAGTCAACTAGGACAGGAAAGTCTACGAGACTCTAATCTCCAATTACATGCCCCTCCCCAGCAGAAAAAAAATTAATAAAGCCTGAAGTGGAACTATGCCTCACATGACAGCGTACTACCCTTAAACAAAGATTTGTCAGTTCAATTTTGGCAAGGTGAAGTTATTTCTTTTTAAGCTAGATGATAAGCTGCAACACAACTAAAACAGAAAATGTTCTCCCTTGTGATCTCATTGGATATATTTGGTACGAAAGGATCAGCCAAAGACTTTATGCCAGGAGTACTTATCAAGCTACTAGTGTACGTCAGATGCTATTCCAAATCCTGTAACTTCATCCCTTCTGTGGTCATAGACTTCGTTTTCATCCCAACTGAGCCATCCTCCCAGAAAATGGATATCATTACTCATGGGTGAATGATCTCACAAAACAAAAGTGAGGATGACTCAGGCCAGTGCATCCTTCCAGAGAGAGAGAGAGAGAGAGAGAGAGAGAGAGAGAGAGAGAGAGAGAGAGAGAGAGAGAGAGAGAGAGAGAGAGAGGGAGAGAGGGAGAGAGAGGGCAAAGACAATGAGCAGAAAAGTTGTTTTGTCTTGGAATATTAAGGACCATAGAAGAAAAGGAAGAATAGAACAGGTGACAGTCCACTGCGAAGTCTTTTTCTATATGTCTACATTATTAAAAAGCTTGGCAACAATCCTAAACTTTGAAATGTTAGCACTAGGATGTGGATTTCAAGGAACAATAATTAGTGTGTGTGTGTGTGTGTGTGTGTGTGTCTGTGTCTGTGTCTGTGTCTGTGTGTGTTGCAAGAGATCTAATTCAAAGCCTTTCATCAGCATGCTAGGCAAGTGTTGTACCCAGACCTATTCTTCTTTTTTTTTTTTTTTTTTTTGGCCAGCTCAGGGCCTGAGCACTGTCCTTGGGCTTTCTCAAAGCTAGAGTTCTACCACTTGAGTCACAGCACCACTTCCAGCTTTTTTTCTATGTATGTGGTATGGAGGAATCAAACCCAGATCTTTGTGCATACTAGGCAAGCACTCTACCACCAGGCCAAACTCCTGGCCCCAGCCCCATAATTTTTTTAAGATAAACTGTTGTACGAGATGATATTTTTAACTTTTGTGTACAGAAATAGTATATAAAATCACTTTCATATGAACCAAATGCTGTGGCTCATGCCTGTAATCCCAGCTACTCAGGAGGCTGAGATCTGAGGATTGTCCTTGGAAGCCAGCCTGGGCAGGAAAGTCCATCAGACTCTCATCTCCAACTAACTCAGAAAACCAGAAGTGGCTCTGTGGCTCAAAATGGTAGAGTACAAGAAAGCTCAGGGAGAGCACCTCCTCCCTGAGTTCAAGCCCTAGCACCCACAAAAGAGAGAGAGAAGAAGAAGAAAGAATAATCACTTCCATGAATAAATATAATGAGAACTACAAATTTAAAAACCAGTCGAAATCTTTAAATCTGTTAAATATCTAATTCATTATTGCATAACTATTTCTGAAACAGATAGGTACTTTTGCAGATAATCCATGAAAGCAAAAATCAAAGCTTTCATAACAATGGATTTCTGCCAGAAGTTTCTTGTTAGGTATCTTTTAACAGAGAAAAAATTTAAGCACTTTCTGAACTTGAAGCATTAAAGAGCAGCTGTATCTCTATTCACTGAGAACAGCTTCCTTTATAATTTTATAAAGCATGCATTTCACTTTGCTTCGATACAAAGCTCACATTTGTTTTTCAGAGGTACACAAGGCTAGTAACTGAAGGAAAAAGTAACAATGGCACTTGTTGGATGGGCAAGGCACACAGACATTGACAAGGAAAAGAAACAATTCTTTGGAACTCAAAAGAAGGGAAAAAAGTTGGTATCATTGTGGAAGAAGAAAGGTATCCTTCCAACAAGTAACATTTTCCCATCTGGGAGCACAGGACACTACAGGGGTGAGGGAGAAGAAAGTACCAGAAGAGAGAACAATGACTATGGCCCCTACCAACAGAACCTCCATTCATATAGCAAATTAATCCACTTAAGGGACTTGCTTTACCTGTTGTTGGGAGGTAAATTCAGTCTCTTTCTCCTTCTCTGAATGAATGGAGAAGGCTGGCAGCTCACCCTCTGCCTCCCACCACAGGAATGTGTACTATCTAGAGAACTGTTTGGAAACTCAGGGTACTTAAAAGGAGCTGTATCAACAGGTTTTCCTTCTCTGTAACACTGGGCCAATTGTAAAAGTTGAATGAGAACCTTGAACAAGTTCAGCACTATCATAGGAATTCAAAACCAGTTCTAGCTAGGTTTGCCGCCCCCCTCCCGACTTTTTCTTTTCCAATAGAATTACAATTTCTATCCTTATCACTTAAGCTTTTTCTTTTTTGATGGAACCATCAAGCAGACAAAGGGTAATTTCCTGGCAGCCTATTTAAGCAAAGCTAGAAAGTAGGCTTTGGAATTTGGTTAGTTAGGATAGAGACCAGCAACCTCTCGGCCCTCCACCCCTCCCCCCCCAGAGCTGTTTGTCAAGAAAACTTGTTCTTCCAATATTACCAGCCCCAGGCTTTGACCTACATGGTAATTCTAAGGACAACACCCTTCAACAAAATATTTCTTCTCCCCCCCCCACTTCAACTTTGACTTTTATAATGTTCATTCTATCTTACAATAAAATTGCTTCCAGTAAGTGATGAGGTTAATGTGGTCAACAGCTTGGCCTGTCCAACTGGCTGGGTGAGTCACTCTGGACCCCCTCATTCACTTCTGATGAGGGGGTGGGCAGCCCCAGTAAAACGCCAGTCCTATGTAAACCGACTGCCTTGAAAATGGGAGCTAGCTGACAAGTCATTTATTTATTTATTGCCAGTCCTGGGGCTTGAACTCAGGGCCCACCCACTGTCCTGGGGCTTTCTCAAGGCTAGAGTTCTGCTACTTGAGCCACAGAGCCACTTCCAGGTTTTTTCTATGTACATGGTACTGAGGAATCAAACGCAGGTCTTTGTGCATGCTAGGCAAGCACTCTACCACTAGACCAAACTCCTGGCCCAAGTCATTTAATTTTAATGGTTAGTTCATTTTGATTTTAATTTGATTACCAGAACTTGGCTTGTAGTGTTTGTGCAGTAGTATCAAATAATAACGTGTGTGTGTGTGTGTGTGTGTGTGTGTGTGTGTGTGTAGTCTAGATTGGTCCCTAATTTGAAATCCTACTTAGCTTCAAAGTGCTGTTTACAGAAATGAACTACCATGCATGGTTTAAATCACCACTCTGCGTGTGTGTGTGTGTGTGTGTGTGTGTGTGTGTGTGTACTTGATTATGGTCTGGGTGCTGTCTATTCTTTTTTCTTTTTTCTCAAAGCTGGTGCTCTACCAGTTGATCTGTAGCTCTACTATGGGCTTTTTGGTAGTTAATTGGAGGTAAGAATCTCATGGGTTTTCCTGCCTAGGTTGGCTTAAAGACTTGATCCTCCAATCTCAGTCAGTGTACTTGGCTATATTGACTTCCTTTAAGAGAAATGATTTGCTATGAAGCTTCTCAAACGGCATATAGCTTGATCTTAACCGAAGATGAATATATTCTGGTTTCAACAATGAGAAGCATTAGAAAAGTATGGACTTCCATCATAATTTAACAAGCAGGAATACTATTAAAAATAAGCCAAAAATTTCTAAATGAACATGCAATAAAGGAAATCTTTAATGACAGAAAATGCAAATATCTGCAACAACAAAGACACTGTCCAAGTGCCTGTGGTTCATTTCTGCATTGCTAGCTATTTGACAGACAGAGATGGTGAAGGTACCTTGGATGGAGACCAGCCAGGGCAAAAAGTTTCCAAGGTCTCCACCTGAAGCAATACTGGCACATATCTGTCATCCTTGTTACACCAGGGGTTGAAATCAGGGAGATCAGGTCTAAGCCAACTTAGGCAAACTCAAGCAGTACAGTTGTTTGGTAAGCATGAAGTCCTGAATTCAAACCTCAATACCACAAAAAAAGAATAATTTTCCAATTACTATTTCGCAGGAGACCTACATATAAAGATTGAAATTTATAGATATATATGTGTGTGTGTGTGTATATATATATATAGTCTCATTAATTAATTTACTAATGTAACAGATTCTAAGGTTTATAAAATTGAACTTCATGGGATGGGAATGTGGCTTAGTGGTAGAGTGCTTGCCTAGCATTGCATGAAGCCCAGGGTTCAATTCCTCAGTACCGGATAAACAGAAAAAAATGGAAGTGTTACTGTGTCTTAAGTGATAGAACTCTATCCTTGAGCACAGAGAGGCTCAAGGACAGAACCCAGGCCCTGAGCTCAAGGCCCACGATCAGCAAAAAACAACTACAACAAAAATGGAACAATCTATAAAAACTTTTTGTTTGCCAGTCCTGGGGATTAAACTCAGTGCCTGAGTATTGTATTTTAACTTTGTGCTCTGTCACTTGAGCCAAAGCTCCACTTTTGGCTTTTTGGTGGTTAATTGAAAAATAAAAGTTTCACAGTCTTTCCTATTGGGGTTGGCTTGAAACTAGGATCCTCAGATCTCAGCCCCCTGAGGATAGAGGAGGGTAGGCCTGAGCCATCAGCAAGTGGCTGAAGTTTAGAACTTTAAGCATTTGAGGAAGCGAAATAAAGTTGTAACAACAACCAAAACAACTTAAGGGAAGTGGAAGACAAAGTAAAAACAGAAGAGTCTGAGGTGGAAATAAATACACGAAAGTGTGTTTTGTTAGTCTCCTTGCTGGGATTTTCAGTTTGGGATTCTTCATGAAGAATGCAAAAAGTAACATCAAGAATTCTCTTAGGAAAACTACTAGGTGAACCAAACTTGGCATTGAAATGTGATTTTACCACTTCTTACAGTTATGATGGAACTCTTCAAATAGTTTCCACGGGGCATGGAGGGTTTCCAAAAATGAAGTAAAGAAGTCTGTAATCATGTAAGCATTACTTAGTCACTGCACATAATCAGATATCTCTATAAAATGAGAATTATGAGTTTCAAGATTTTCATAATAACATACCTATGCATTTTTCTTTCCCTTCCTTTCATTTCCTCCTCCCTTCCTCTTCCCCCTTTCCCTCTACGTCTCTTATTCCTTTTTTCCTCTCCTCCCTCCCTTCTCCCTCTCCCTTTAATTTAGTCTTTCTAACTTGGAGCAATAGTGGGTTTTATCTTCCTTTGAGATCTGATACCAAAATAACAACAACAAAAAAAAAACTGGTATAAAGCAGGATTAAATGGGCAACAATGAATCCTCCATAGAATTGTACAGTCACAATTTCAGCAGGAAGATTGTGGGGAAAAAAAAACCTAAAGAATCAACAGTGGAGATATTAGAGGTAGCTTTACTTATAATAGGAAAACCAAAGTTTTTGTGACCAGGGAAAGAAAAGTAGTAAAATATTAAATGTAATAGAATACTGCATAACAAATTACTAAGATATAGAACAGTATGGATGAATCTCACTGACTTAATTTTGATTAAAACTTACATACATATAGCTTCAGGTATTATTTATATGAAATTCAATAGCAGGCAAAACATTTACCAGGGAAAAGCTATTAATTGGGAAGGTGCTTCAATTAACCATCTGGATTCAGAAAATCTATCAGATGTTTACTTAAGAATTTTATGCAGGTTGGGCTGGGAGTTTGGCCTAGAGGTAAGAATACTTGCCTCGCACGAAGACCTGGGTTCAATTCCTCAGTACCACATATATAGAAAGAAGCAGGAAATGGTGCTGCGGCAAGTGGTAGAGCTCTAGCCTTGAAAAAAATGCAAGGACAATGCTCAGGCCCTGAATTCAAGGCCCAGGACTGGCAAATGAAAGAAAGAAAGAAAGAAAGAAAGAAAGAAAGAAAGAAAGAAAGAAAGAAAGAAAGAAAGAAAGAAAGAAAGAGAAAGAAAGATTAATTTATGCAGATGTATCACTGGGTAAAGCTCATAGAGGCTTGGTATACTGTGTAAGGCAGTCTACAAATCTACAAAAAATCATTTATTTATTCATGGTAATACATAAAATGTGAAGTCAGCAAAAATGATTTAAAAAAATAAAACAGATACATAACGACAGTCCAAATTTAAAGGGTGAAGAAGCCAAAAGGAATTTCAATGAAGCTGGGTGTTGGTACTTCATATCTATAATCCTAGCCACTTAGGATGCTGAGATGTGAGGATGCAGGTTCAATACTAACCTGGGCAGGAAAATCTGTAAAGACTTTTATCATCAATTAACTACCACAATGACCAAAATAGCCTATCCTTGAGCACATAAAATGCCACTATGGGCTCAGAGTGTTAGTCTTGAGCACAAAAGCTCAGAGACAACACCTAGGCCCTGAGTTCAAGTCCTAAGATCAACATACACACACACACACACACACACACACACACACACACACACACACACACACACACACACACACGACGCTTACTGAATTACATTAGCTTCCAGGCAAATTAGTTAATACTTCTTTTAGTTTATTCCATACATAATAACAAAAGCAAGTATAACATGACATAATTGATTCCATATTAGTATGGAATCACATCAAAGAAAAGAGCATGGCATATACAGCATGCTCTGCTTTGCTCAAGATGACACCTAAAGGAAACAACTAAAATCTAATCAATAGTAAAATTATACTGGGAGCCAGTTCTTTATGCCATGAAATCCGAAAGCAGATAGGAAATATTCTTTCTTGGGCTTGTCTGTTATTTTATTTTAGTTTCTCAGATAAGAAAGAAGTTTGAATAAGATTTAAATTCTGAATGCTTTATCATTTTTTTGTTGAAAATTAGACTGAATTCAGTTTAAGTCAGTTTTAAGTTTAAACAGAAGCTGTTACTGAAAGAATTGTACCAGTGCCTATATTATTAAAGATTCATTGCAGTTAATGCTACAAAAATTTTAAGGTAGTCTGCTTTGTTGTTTATTTTCTCAACTAAGGCAATATGTGTGGCTGATACAGAGTAATCTGGAAGTTAAAATTACATCATGGAGTAAAAGTCTTCTTTTAGTAAGTGTGCCAAGGCTTTAGTAAATGAGCTTACTTGGTTTTCAGGGAGAAATTTTCATATTTTTTAGGTTTGTGGTAGTTGTATATTTGGTACAGAATTAGCTAGGATAAACTTGTGTGTGATCCTGAACTTACTCTTGGGTTTCAGTTCATCTTCATTCTATTAATTACAAATATTCCCTCCCTTCCTTCCTTCCTTCCTCCCTCTCTTCCTTCCTTCCTTCCTTCTTTCTTTCTTTCCCTCTTTCCCTCCCTCCCTTCCTTCCTTCCTCCCTCTCTTCCTTCCTTCCTTCCTTCCTTCCTTCCTTCCTTCCTTCCTTCCTTCTTTCTTTCTTTCTTTCCTTCCTTCTTTCCCTCCCTCCCTCCCTTCTTCCTCCCTCTCTTCCTTCCTTCCTCCCTTCCTCTTTCCCTCTTTCCTTCTTTTCTTTCTTCTTTCTTCCTAGCAAACATCTCTCTTCCATCATTTTGGATCCTACAACAAGCCTTTGTCTACATTGTATTTTATATCCCAATATAGTTTTACGTATAAATGTCCTCCCTGTTCCTGCTTTTCCATGGTCCCAACATCCTCTCCGTATTCATTAACATTTTGGGGATATGTGGCTTTATAAATCTTCATATTTCACCCTTTTGATTGGGAGATATTTCATTCAATATTTAAGTGTTGAGGTTTGGTGCCCTTTGGCTTTGAAAGGCCAATTCATTAGTACATCCTTTCCACTCTGACAGTAAAAGTTCGGGGAGAAAGGAAAAGTACATGTCTGTCATTAGTAGTTGTATTGATCCCTTTAAGAATAAAAATGCTGCACAAAAGAACAAAATAGTAAAAGAAAAGTTTGATCTAGGGCATTTACTTTGCTAACCATATCACATAGCAAATAAACAGAACTCACCTTTTAAAGGAACTTGACTAGATGACTTAGGATCTTCAGTTCATTTCAGTTCACTCCAACCCAGGCAAACAATTACTGAGGTGTCTTGGGTCCAGGGGCTGTGGAGACCACAAATAGGATAAAGCAAGTCCCTCCTCCCAAATTTGCATTCATTCAGACCAGCCTGGTGTTAGGCTTCCAAATACATGTCGTTCTTGAAAGATGCTTAATAACTACTGTCCCCAGCCAGCTAGGACCTCACATTCTTTTGTGTTTAAACCTTCAAGTAGTTCTTCAATCCCTAGGGTTGCCTAACCCTAAGGATTTTATATCCAACATCCATATTTAATATATTTTAATTCAGCCTTGTAATGATCTATAGATAAATGCAATCATGAGCTCATCTTCGCCTTAGGACTTACACAGGTCACAGGGATTAAACTGACATTTTTTACTACTTCCTGGCAATTCTAAGTCTGATTTCATACGTACCTGTCTTTCTGTGCTTGCATCCAAAAGTCTGGGAGTGAATGTGATTAAATGAATAAAGCAAAGTTTTTTGGGTTGATCCTTATACAACATCATGACTGTAATAAACTAGTAAAAACATACATTCTGGCATTCCTTATTATTTACATGGCCCTTCTCCAATATTTTGGTTTTCTTTCTGTGAATATCACCTTGAAATCTTGCAAATTCTGTATCACTTTCCATTAGCATGAATCACACCCTTACTTCGAGTATAATATATGTGCATAGTTTGCCTACTTTATTAATGATAGTCCAAAAAATACAACTTGCATTTGAAAATAAATGGTTTCTTTCATGTATTACTCCTTTCTCTTGGAAATGAAAATAGGAAAGAAGAGACTGGGAGAAAACTAATAATCTAAGGAGAAACCAAGGCTGAGATGATATGACCTGGAAGAAAGTCTCTCTCCTCTGTCTGTCTCTCTGTCTCTCTATCTCTCTGTCTCTCTATCTCTGTGTCTGTCTCTGTCTGTCTCTGTCTGTCTCTCTGTCTCTCTCTCTTCTGATCCTCTGGGGCTTGAAATCTGGGTCTGGCACTGTCTCTGAGTCTCTTTGTGTTCAGGGATAGCCCTCTACCACTTGAGCCACAGCACTACTTCCAGCATTTTCTGCATAGTTTATTGGAGATAACATTCTCACCAACTTTCCTTCCAGGCTGGCTTCAAACCACAATTCTTAGTGCCCATCTCTGAAGCCCTGGAGGGACTCTTAACTGAATGATATCAAACATCACCTTCTAACTCCAATAACAACATAACTAACCGAATCACAAGAAAGCACAGGGCCAGGTACTGGTGGCTCATGCCTTTCCCCCTAGATACTTCTGAAACTGAGATTTAAGGATCACTGTTTGAAGTCAGCCTAGCCAGGAAAGTCTGTGAGACTCTTATCTCTTATTACCCACTAAAAAGCTAGAAGTGGAGCTGTGGCTCAAATAGTAGAGTGGTAACCTTGAGAAAGCTCAAAGACAGTGCCCAGGACTGGAGTTCAAGCCCCAGGACTAGCAAAAAAAAGAGAAAAAAAACTAATAATGTATTATATATTCTAAACATTGTATATTTAACATTTTCAGCACAAAATATCAGTATGTGGATTCAATTAAATTGATCATGTCAGAATGTATATATAGATAGATAGAAAGATAATCACATATCTCATATAGACAATCATCAATTTGAAATACAAGAAAAAATTCTACCTATCAACCTCTATTAACAACCTATCAAAGACTTTCCTTCTCTATCTGTAATCGTCTCATTTAAATAATTGTCAAACTGTAGTCTATAATTATTTCTATATTCTTTTTTATTGTAATGTATAGAAGAGTTACAATTACATTCGCCAGATAGTAGATGCGTTACTTCTCACACATTGATACCCCTTCTCTTGTTTTTGTCCCCATTACCTTCCCCCTATCCCCTCCCAATCATCTTGTTTCCCCCTCCCCTTTCCTATTTCAAATAAGCAAATAAAAGTATATGCAATATACCAGGTAACAAAGTCAGATACAGTAACAATATGAGAGTAACCAAAGGACAACAAAAGAGAAGAGGAATAACATAGTACATAAAGAATAACAATCACACATCTTGTTTCCATATCCTGGAGATCCTTTCATTTAGCCTCATTGTAAATGATTTTATGTATCTAGGTTTTGAGTTATTGTAATCCTCTGGTAGGAGAGTCCTAGATGTGTACTAATTAATACAAATGAGGGAAACCATTGAGCCTATGTTCCTTTGGATCAGGCTTATTCCACTTAATATGATTTTTTCCAAGTCTTTCCATTTCCTTATGATTAGGATGATGTCATTCTTTCTTATGGCAGCATAGAATTCCATTGTGTATAAATACTACATCTTCTTGATCCATTCTTCTACTGAAGGGTATCTGGTTTGGTTCCATATCTTCATTATGGTAAATAGTGCTGCAATGAACATCATTGTGCTAGTGGCTTTAGTATGTCCTTGTTTCTGGATGTTTGGGTAAGTCATTTCTACATTTGTATTTCTCTATTAGGATCTGCTGCTTTTTCTTCTCTCTACTTAGAGCATTTATCTGAACTCATAATGTCTCTACAGGTTCATGTGTTAACCAATAGTCCCATGCTGGTTAAGTGATAAAGATACAGGAACCTTTAGAAGATGGGACATAATTGGAGAGACTGAGGTCTTGCCTTTGGAAGTTATGCAAGGCCCTGATTTGTTTTCTTCTCTCTGCTTCCTGTCCACCATGAGATGAGAGCCTCTTCTGCATTAAACTCCACCAGACATGGTCTTAGACTGCAGCACCAGGAGGGTAGGTAAGAGATTGTGAGCCCAGGGCAGCTTTTCCTCACTTAAGCTGTTCTTTCCAGTATTTTGGCCACATTCCATGAAAGTAACTAGTCTAACACCTTCCTTTTTTTTTTTTTTTTTTTTGCCAGTCCTGGGCTTGAGCTCAGGGCCTGAGCACTGTCCTTGGACTTTCTCAAGGCTAGAGCTCTACCACTTGAGCCTCAGCACCACTTCCGGCTTTTTTCTATGTGGTACCTAGGAATCAAACCCGGGTCTTCATGCATGCTAGGTAAGCACTTTAACCACTAGGCAAAACTCCCGGCCCCCTAATGAATGCTTTCTAAATCAGAATAAATTATATGATTTTACTCAGAATTCACTCCCTATTATGTAGAAAAGAAAAAAAGAAACATCTTTTTTGACATCTTCAATTTTATAGAGCATTATAGAAGTGTATTAGGAATACTCAGAGAAAAATAATTTCCATGTTAATAGTATTTTTTTCCTTAAAAAAAAAAAACTCAAATGAACACCTCTCACTTAATGCTTAGTGCTTGCTATAAGTTCTTACCAATGTAATGGACATAGTTTTGTGATGTTTAAATGCTTTCTGGCTAGCATAATCAAGAATAATTAGAATACCTGAAATAAAATTTTGAGCAAGTTTATGAGGTAAAAAGCAGCTTGTACTTGAGTTTCTCTTCAGCCATATCTACATGGCACATTGCATCATAAAAAGTGCAAAGGATCAATGGATCCTTGGATTGTTTGTGTTTGAATCACAGACTAAGTTATAGACTAAGTTGCCTTGATTCTGTTGCTTGTACTTTTGGGATGGGTCAGGGAGTGAGAGACAAGAAGGTAAACTAATAATTGTACCATATGTCTCTATATCCTTTTCTGTAATTTTATGGTCTCTTTCCTCAGCAAGTTGAGCTACAAAGTCATCACCAACAAGCCAAAGGAATAAAAGCACATCCTTGTTCTTCTGTGTGAAAGGTTATTGTGTCAGGTAGGTTTTCAGTTGTAGGACTTCACTGAAAAGCAAAATATCCTACTTTATCTGGGTCTTGTTATGAAGAATTACATTTAGATTTTTCATTTTTTAAATCAATATATTTGTCTTCTCTATCATCCATGTATGGAGAATTAAAAGGTTAGAGATTTATGATACAGTTCAATGGTGGAATGCTTCTCTGTTGGGACCTAGTCTTAAATCACAGTAATACACATACATACACACATACATACACACACACACACACACACACACACACACACACACACACACAGAAAATCAAAGATGACAGACAACAAGAAAACCAAGCAAACACAGAAAGAAATTGTATATATTTAAATGCTATGTAAATGTATGTATATTTACACATATACCATAGATAACTGCCATAATCGCCTACCTAGGGAGCAGATATGTAGTACATATATACACATAATTGGTTATGAAAAAATTGTTTTGCTGTTGCTCATTTCCAGATGATTATATTCAGTGAGACTTTCTTTTACTTAAAGCCAAGGAGGGGCTGCCTATGGATGTTCCCAAACTGCCTGCTAAGACATATGGCAGTTTCAAAACAGCAAAGAACACTTCTATTAGAAGTTAAAACTGAAGCTGGGAGTTTGGCCTAGTGGTAGAGTGCTTGCCTAGCATGCATGAAGACCCATGTTCGATTCCTTGGTACCACATGCATAGAAAAAAGCTGGAAGTGGTGCTGAGGCTAAAGTGGTAGAGCTCTAACCTTGAGAAAGTCCAAGGACAGTGCTCAGGCCCTGAGTTCAAGCCTCACAACTGGCAAAAACAAAATAAAACAGAGTGGGAAAATAATTCCACTGGAGTCCCACTGCAATTAAATGCTATAGTACAAACCAAAAAGCTCTCTAGCTTGGAACACAAAGCTGAGCTGCAAATCCCCACATGCCTTGCTGAGAATGTAAAGCCAGTGGCCTAAGGCTGGCCACTGAGCACTAGAGCATTCTTTGCCCATACTAAGGTGAGTGAGCACCATAAGCAAAGCAAATGCAATAAGGTGATGGAAAGGGCAGCTGCCCAGGATGAGGTGGAGATGGAAAGACTCAACTGGCTCAAGAATTTGTCATTGTATTTACATTTTATGTTTACAGACCATTATCACTACATTCAAAGTAAAGTCAATCAAATATTCAAGAGTGAGTGCATTATTTGGGGTTAGGTAGACTTGGGATCAAGTCTTGATATTGCAGATTTTTTTATATTAGTTATATAACCTGCATACACACCTGACCTTCAAATCTCAGCTTCCCTATGTGTAAAATAGAATAATCATCAGGCCCATGTCATACAGCCCCTTGTTGTGCAGGTCAGATGACATAATGTATGTAAAAGAAACACTTAGCACAGTAACCTCCTTGGGGGTTAGCTAAGCATCTCAGAGCTTCATCTGCCCAGCCTCTCCCATCTGGAAGATGACAGGAGAAAAGCCAGTGTGGGATGGGAAATCAGATACATTGCATCTCCTGAACAAGGGTTGTGGTACATTCTGTCTTCTTGTTATCTGAAGATGTCTTCATGCTCTCCATCCCTGTCCTGGCTAGAGGTTGCTAAAGATGCCCTTTCACTTGACAAATGCTTAATAAGTGCTGCTTTTGTGTGTAGTTATCTGTTGAGAATACATTAGTGACCACTTCACAGAGCTTGCTAAAAGAAAGTTCATGTGCACAACTAGGAAAAAAAAACCCTACAAAAATCTGCAGTAATTTTCACTGTTTTTTTTTTCTGTCATAATGAGGATTGAACCCAAGGCCCCATGCATTCTAGACAAGTACAGAAACACTTGATCTCTACCGTTAGTCCTTAATTGCTATTTTTCAAAAGAAAATAAAGCCCCAGAGTTCCATTGTGAGGGAGTAGTCAAGGGAAGACCCATGAAAAAGGAAAATTTAAGTGAAGGCACCCAGATTGTGATAACTTCCTATAGTCACTGCTATTACTCTCCAGAAGTTGTATTCAGAGACACTCAGAACTCTCACAACTGTGGCCAATGCTTAGTCCCCATGCACACTTACATAGGCTTTTACTCCAAAAAGACATCAGGCAAGCCAAGTGCCCTCGAGGGAGGATATATTCATTCATTGCATCAAGAATGAACAAAAACAAGCCAGCCACACTGGACATACTCTGACACCATGGGAAGGTTTTTCAAAGAAAGCTAGCATGAGGGGCAACTTCACCTCTAAGGATAGGCAATGTAAAGAACCCACATTGCTGTAGACTTGGCCTATACTGCAGATCCCATTTCTCAGGTTTCCTTCTTTCTTGCATCTGCAGGATGGGGCTGGCTTTCTAGCTAAGTGGAGCAGTGGAGCCCTTACCTCCAAGGAGGGGTAACCAGTCCCCACAGCCCATGTCCTCGCCCAAGCCCTCCCTTTCCCAAGAGCTGTGGCAAGAGGGCTCTGTCTGTCAGTGCAGCCCCCAGAGCTGTGACTGGTGATCACCTTGTCAAGTTCTCAAAATGGATAGTTCTCATGGAATTTCAAACGGTTCTCCTTTATATCTGCATAGCATCATTCCTTCTGATTACCAAAGGCTCACTGGTATGTTGTAGTAATCCGTAGGAGTAATAAAAGAATAATCAGGAAGGGCCAGGAGTTTGGCCTAGTGGTAGAGTGCTTGCTTTGCATGCACGAAGACCTGGGTTTTTTCAATTTCTTGGTATCACATACATAGAAAAAGAAGCCGGAAGTGGTGCTGTGGCTCAAGTGGTTGAGCTCTGGCCTTGAGAAAGTCCAAGGACAGTGCTCAGGCCCTGAGCTCAAGCCCAGGACTGGCCAAAAAAAAAAAAAAAAAAAAAGAATAATCAAGAAAGAAATGGAAGGGATGATGAGCTAAAAGCAAGAGAATGTTTATCTTTGCATACTCCAAACAGTGTCTAATTAAAAGATTCCAGGGGGCAAGGGAAGTTTTTACAGAAGTGCATTAAGTTAGTCTCAATCGGTTTAACAACAACAACAAAATCCACATGTAATATTCTCCTGGCTAGCAGGCTTACATAGCAAAACCTAGAATTATGCAGATAAATTCTCAAGCTAAAACATGTCTTGGTCTTATTACTAACCACCTCAGACTAGCAAGCAGGCTTCTATGATTTTAAAGATAGCACTTACACTTAACTAGAAGAACTGGCCAGACTTGATTGTTAGCAAGCTTTTCTCAAAGGGAATTAAGAAAGGAAAAAGAACAGGTTTTAGAAGTCTCCTGGAGAACTGAAATGGCAAATGTTGAAGTGAACATCAATAAAGCCCATCATTTAATGTGGATTAATTTAGATGCATTAACTAGGAACAACAAAACCTTTCTATCACATTGGGGCCTTGTGAAAATTATAACTCTAGTCAATAGACTTCGTAATTTCAAATTAGTCACAAGACCAATCTAAAACTTCTGGTTTTTCTAGCATAACAATGCACCGATAGCAATTTCAAAGGATGTTGCAAAAATCTCACAATGTAAAGAATATTAATTTGCATGATTTTTAAGAGGAAATACACATGACATAATTTTTGTGGTGAGAGGAGAGGATTCAAGAACTACCATTTTTATTCCTGAGCCACAAATATGACTGATATTTCATTCAAGAAGAGCCATGCATAGAAGAATTGCTTTGTAAAGATAGAATAAGGTTTTAAAAGTTGAGCGGTGCTATGGCTTAAAGAGTAGGGCACTAGCCTAAGAGCTGAAGAGCTCAGGGACAGCGCCCAGGACCGGAGATAAGTCCCATGACCGACAAAAGAAATAAATTTAAAAGTTGAGCCAAACTCAATATGTGTATATATAGTTACTAGAAGTGACTGAGAGTGATAATGAATTTAGAGAATGAATTTTGCAATTGTTTACTTGTGGAAAGTATAGAAAATCCTAAATCAAGTATTAGGGAATGGCCAATTGCCAGGGGCTCACACCTGTAATCCTAGCTACTTAGGAAGCTGGGATCTAAGGATAGCTGTTTTAAAGCCAGCTTAGACAGGAAAGTCCACCAGACTCCGATAAGGGTGGAATAGGAGCTGTGGCTCAAAGTGTTAGCGCACAAGCTGTGAGCAGGAAAAAGCTAAGGGACAGCACCCCAGCCCCATAACTGAAGGAAAAAAGGGATTTTAGGAATTGAAAAAAATAATAAGTTTCATACCCTACTACCCCACAATAGGGCACCTTTGTATTAGACAAAATAGAAATAGAAAAGTAGACATAGCTAATCTTCCCCTTACTGTTCTTCCTGGAAGCAGGCCATACATAATAGGTTCTCGGAGCCACATTCCAAGCACTCCTCCCAGAGTACTAACATTCCATCATACCATTTGCTCAAACCTTAGCATAAAAATACATATGTCTCTGGGAGTCTTCATTTCCTTATGAAGGTTCTCATGTCACAAGAACATTAAATGAATTGTATACTTTTTTCTTGTGAATCTGTATTTAATTATATATTTATTATTTAACAAGTATTTATTATTGATTGCACCTATCCTGTGGCTTGAACTCGAGGCCTGAATACTGTCTCTGAGTCCTTATGCACAAGGCTACTAGCATTTTACCATTTGAGCCACAGCTCCACTTCAAGCTGTTTGGTGGTTAATCAGAGATAAAAGTCTATGGACTGAGGCCTGGGAGTTTGGCCTAGTGGTAGAGTGCTTTGCCTAGCATGCACGAAGACGCAGGTTCGATTCCTCGGTACCACATACATAGAAAAAAGCCAGAAGTGGTGCTGAGGCTCAAGTGGTAGAGCTCCAGCCTTGAGAAAGTCCAAGGAGAGTGCTCAGGCCCTGAGCTCAAGCCCAGGACTGGCACCAAAAAAAAAAAAAAGTCTATGGACTGAGAGTTTGGACTAGCAGTAGAATGTTTACCTAGCATGTACAAAGACCTGGGCTTAATTCCTCGGTACCACATACAGAAAAGGTTGAAAGTGGTGCTGTGGCTTAAGTGGTAGAGCACTAGCCTTGAGAAAGTCCAAGGACAGTGCTCAGACCCTGAGTTCAAGCTCCAGCTCTGGCAAAATAAATAAATAAATGAAAGTCTCACAGATTTTCCTGCACGTACTATCTTTGAATTTCAATCCTCAGATCTCAGCCTCCTGAGTAGCTAGGACCTCAGGTACCTGGCACTCATCTCTCTTTTGTTACAGGGGTCTTAACCCTAAACTTAGTGATTGGTGAGGAAAAGAAATCTTTGCTCTCTTATACAAAGAAAAAATAATTTTCTAGATATATTTAAAATTCTCAGCTGTTTGGTGAAATTGCATGCTAAATAGAACATGGTAAAAAGAAGAAAACATTTCGAAGTAAATAAAACATCAAAATACAAGACAGTAACACTTTGGGATGCAGTCAAAGTAGTGTTACATGAGAAATTTACACATTACTGCTTATAGCAGAAGAAAAGGATAAGATGAATATTCTAAACTTTATATTAAGCAGCTAGAGAAAGAAATTAAACCTAAGATTAAAAAAAATAATAGAAATCAATGTGATTAAAAGAAAATAAGACAATCAGCCAAGCATACTAGCATATATGTGCCATTGCCAAAATGCTTAGGCAAGAGAATTACTTGAGTTTGCGATAAGCCTCAAATAATTATGAGGACAAAAGGGTGAGAGAGGATAAAAAATGAAAATAAAGAGGGCACTATTGGCTCAGGCCTATAATCCTAGTTACTCAGAATGAGATCCTCAGGATTGTGGTTCAAAGCCAGTTTGGGATGAAAAGCCTGAGAGATTCCATCTCCCAAATAACCAGCAAAAAACAGGGCTGAAAGCATGGACCAAGCAGTAGAATACTAGTTGATTAAATAAGCCAGGTGGATATAAGTAAGGTCTTGAGTTTGAACCACTGTAACAGCCAAAAAAAAAAAAAAAAGAAAAAAGAAAAAATATGCCAAGAGAAAAAGTGCTGTTCAAGTCATAAGGAAGAAAAAAGAAAAGAATAAAAAAAATTGACCTTCTGATAGAGAGAAGCTGGGTGGGGTGGCTGTAATCCTAGCTAATCAGGAGGCCAAGATCTGAGGATCCCAGTTCAAAGCCAGCCCAGGCACAAAAGACCATAAGACTCTTATCTCCAATTAATCAGTAGAAAATTGGAAGTGGCACTGTGGCTCACCTGGAGCTGAAGAGCTCAGGGATAGAGCCCAGACCCAGGGTTCAAGCCCCACGACAGGTGGGGAAAAAAGGGAGAAAATGGCAGATGGATAGGACCAAGTTGGAAAGCTGTTGTGTTGGATTTACAGCTGCCAAATAGCATGTCATTTCCAGAAATTATGTCCTATGTTATATAATTATGTCCTATGTTTTATTACCTAGAGATCTGACATTCACCAAATACCAATTTTTGCAACAAGCCTCATTTCAGAGCAGACCCTTCAGCTTGCACAGTGGACACTCTACTTCAGGCTGAGAGCTGCATTCCTCTTTGGCAGCTAGACCTTCATCTCTTTGGGGATTGGAAATTTCCCACAGATAGGCAGCAATTACCCTAATTTGCCTCACACCACATTTCTGCCGCCTGGCTCTCCCCTGCAACCTGCTGGTCAGTTCGGCTTAGCCATGTCTGACGAAGCCAGTGCAAGACAAGATAGGAGAAATCTAAGAGCTCACTGTGTTGGCTTAAGAAACCACATTTTTCTCCTTCAAAGCAGGCAGCCTTTTAATCTGGAGTCAGTGGAATGTAACTATTCCTTCTATTTTGTTAAATTGTTACAGGCAGCAAAGCATGTTGAAAGACTTATTTTTTTTCCTCATTGCGAATGAAATGCTCATTCTTGAAGTAGCTGCTGTCTTAAATGTTTAAAGGCGATCATTTCTAAGAAGGTACGACCTTGGGCCAGTGCTGATGGCACATTCTCCAAAATGCTACTGAGCATGCTCAGGCGTTTGTGGGGAGAAAGAGACTTGTGAGCTGATGCCTTGGCGATCTGTGGGGAACGCAGCTGAGGGATTGATGACTGCTCTTCACCTCAGTGTCTGGAACTGAGCCCGGGGGGAGGGGGGGAGGGGGCTACCAGTGTCAGAAGTGGAGGCAAAGGAAACTGGTAAGACGCAGCTTCATCTCACAGAGGCACCATGACGCCAATAGCAAAACAGGCAGTCAACTCCTTTGCTGTTGCCAGGCTTGCTACTGATAGAACACTTTCCAGCTCTCTGCCTGTCTTCTTTTGAACTAAATCGGTGCCAAGGCCACGGTTCTCATTTAACTGTGGCGTCCTGATTACTTTGATTACTTGAGTATGGTGAATTCTTAAAACTCGTGCAACTTTCTCCTACCAGAGCCGGGTTTAGTCACCCTGGGCTCTGTTTCCAGTGCTCTGTCTCTACCCAGTTAGTTCCTCTGGAACCTGACCTTCAGCTGACCACCCACATCCTTATGGAGTAACTGCATAGCCTAATTGTATGACCTCTTGACCATCTACCCCTCACCCCCACCATAGACTGCTTCAGATAGACCATGTGACCTGTAATCACATTGTGATTCTCCAGAACTCAGGTCCACTTATGGTGAACCCATTAATTAGAATCCTCAAAGGAACCCTGCTTAGGTAATACTTCAGATGCAATGAAAGCTTCTGTCTATGGACCTACTATTTCCCAAATACTGGTTAAGCACACATGAATGTCCCATATGGCTCTGTCACACTGGTTCAGCAAAGCATGAGCATCTTCTTTGGAGGGTCTGGAATATACTGTTTTTGTTATTTTAAATGTGTGTGTGTGTGTGTGTGTGTGTGTGTGTGTGTGTGTTCAAGTTGCTTTTGTATCTCACACAACCAACATACCCGACCCTAGTTTTCTTTCTCAGTTATAGAACCTCTCCTAGGACAGTAGTTATATTTGTAGAACTAAGGAGAACAAAAGTCAGATGAAAGCCACAAGGTATATGCCAGTGACAACAAGTTTTCTGCTAGTGTGGTGGCCCACTACTTTAATCCTAGCACTCAAAGACAAAAGACAGCAAATTTGAGGCCATACTGCTATACCTAATGAAGATTTATCTCCTTTATCTCAACAACAACAACAGCAAAATAAAAAATAAAAAAACAACCAATGACAAGTATATCTGATTATATTCAAAGTGCTTAGGCATTAGACCATTCACCAAAATAAAGAAGTATGGAAATATGAGCACAGTAGCACATCCCTTCCAGCCTTGGAGTGAAGGTTAAGGCAGGAGATTCACAAACTTAAGATTAGACTAGACTGTAAGATGAATTCCAGGCAGCTGGGCTGCATAGTATCAAAACAACAACAAATAAACCAAACCAAAACAACAACAATAATAAATTCAGGAAGTTCTCCTTAAAAAGTACAGTGTAACCAATCATAAATACCTCCTCAAGATCAAACTAGAGGAAAATACAAGAGACACATCAACTCATCAACTCATTTGTTGCTCATTGTCTTTTACTACATTTTTCTTTTCTTTTGTCAGACATGGGGCTTGAACTCTGGGCCTGGTCTCTGTCCCTGATCTCTTCAACTCAAGGCTAGAGATCTACCACTTGTATTGCTTATTATCCTGAAGCAGGCATACAGGTATTGTTTACTTCAATACAGAGTGGATCTGTAGCTTTTCTTGCACTAGCTTGCAGCATGGTAGACATATGTATAATCTCGGGCACAGTCATTTACCCTGGATGACCATCATCCACTATGGGATCAGTAGAAAAACTGGGCATCACTCTGATGCAGCCATGGTATAACTGTACATTCAATTGTTTTTGTTTATTTGTTTTTGTTTTGTTTTTTTATTCCTGAGCTCCATGAAAAAGTAATACATTCTTCAGACTCTAATAGTCAAACAAGAAATTTGACTCAGTGAGAATCCCAACTAGAAATTTTAATCCAGGGCCAGGAGTTTGGCATAGTGGTAGAGTGCTTGCTTAGCATGCACTAAAATCTGGATTCGATTCCCCGGCATCACATACATACAAAAAAGCTGGAAGTGGTGCTGTGGCTCAAGTGGTAGAGCTCTAGCCTTGAGAAAAAAACCCATGCCCTGAGCCCAAGCCCAAGACTAGCAAAAAAAAAAAAAAAAAAAACAAAGGAAGAAAGAAAGAAAGAAAGATTTTAATTTAAAACAACACCTTTCTTAACATTAAAGGAAAGTGTTTATTGCTTTTCCAGAAAAAAAAATTTATATCTTCTTTAGTCAGTCAAGGACCACTGAAGTCTCAGGAGACTGTTATGTACAGGCATCCTGCCTTTTTTACTTTTCCTTGCATATATTTGACCTCGGTTCCACAAGCAAGAGCAGAACTTGAACCTGCAGACACTGATCATTAATTCCTCTGAAAGAAAATCACTAATTAAACCACAATAACTTCACAGTTTCCACTCTGTTGAAAACAGGACATTTGTTTTCCAATGACAGGAAGGCAGAAACTTTACAGCAAACACCATTGCAGTCTTCTATTTTCCTTTGGAACAATTACTTAAAAGAATTACAGTATCTTTTGTTTTCTGTCTCTGTTATTTTTTTCCTTTTTTTCTTTTCTTCTTTCTTTTTTTTAATGTCAATCCTACAAAATCTTGTAATTTCTGTTAAGAAATGAACTCCAAGCTGGTCACTGTAGCTCTCATCTGTAATCCTAGCTACTCTGCAGACTGAGATCTGAGGATAGAAGTTCAAAGCCAGCCCAGGCAGCCTAAGGTCTGTGAGACTCTTATCTCCAATTAACCACTAGAAAACCACAAGTGTCACTGTGGCTCAAGAGGCAGGGTGGTAGCATTGAGCTTCAGAGCTCAGGGACAATGCCCAGGCCTAGAGTTCAAGCCCCATGACCAGCAACAACAACAAAAAGAACTCCTATCAGAACATCTCTTATTTTACAGTATTATTATAATTTGATAAATGTTTTATGGCTGTACTCTGGCAAGAGTAGAGATCATGGTTTACATCACAGGTCGGCTAACTTTTTCAGCAAAGCCATGGAAGGTAAATATTTGGGTTATGGAGCCAAATGGCTCTTGTCACTCACAAGCAGTCCCTATGTGTAAAGCAATGAGAGTGGCTATGTTCCAATAATTTTATGGATGGCTGAAGTTCAAATTTCATATAATTTTCACATGTTACAAAATATTCTCTAGAATTTTTTAAAAAAATTTAACCAAGACGTGGCTGAGGGGGAACATTTGAGTTTGTATGCTGTAGAAAAACAGATGAGGATCCAGGTTTGTCATGTGAAATAGTCCATTGTCCTCTAACCTTGAATTATATTCACCTTGTAATTGCTGTAGAAAGACAAGTCAAAATGCCCTAACTGAATTGTAAATTATTAAGTCTACTGGCATATTACATTATTTGGATTCATCTGTAGGCATCTTCAGACAGCTGATTGAATTCTGACTTTCCAAAGTTTTCCATCAAGAACTAAATAGTGAGAATTACAGGGATGTTTAGGTCTTGATATCTACCTGGCCTCCATATATGCAATTCTGGCAAGTGTTGGTGTTTTCTCAAACGTTGCTAATTTAACATACCAGGCCATCATATTTTCCCCATAATTTTCTAGTACAGAGAACACGCCAAGAAAGCATCCTGTTTTTCCAGGATGTGGTACCTAAGCTGAAAAGCCACAGTCAAGATTACATGACTAGTATTCTCAAATAACAAATTAAAGACTGTAGGTGCAGAAGCCTATAAATGTTAGGTAGCTTCTACTGCATTGGGAATTCTTCATTTATGCTTTTCTTTTCTTTTTTTAAATCATCCTGGGACTTGAACTCAGGGACTTGCACTAGCTTAATTAGCTTTCTTGGCTGGTGCTTTACCACTTGAGCCTTACCTCTAGTCCCACTTTTGGCTAGTTAATTGAGATGGAGTCTCACAAATTTTCCATTTGGTCTGCTGTCAAACCATGATGCCCTGCATCTCATCCAGCTAGGACTATATGAGTGAACAACAGGCACCCAGATCATTTATGCTTTTCTATACATCATTAATAAAGTACTTCATATATAGAAGCAGTAACTTCAGAATGGAAGGAATATAATAAGATCAGATCCATGGAATGTCATAAAAAATGCAAAGAGGAGAACATGGAAACTAATAGCAGAGGACAATTTCTCTGACTGCTTTTTACATTCACATCTACGAGTGCCAACTGTTTCAAACTGTTTTAATTTTTTTAACCCCTGATAGCCTGTGTTAGTCTCTTCCTCCCAGGTTTAGCACGATATACTAGTCGATACTCTTCTGTTATATTCCTCCTAATATGAGGAACAAGTTGTGATGGATGTCCAAAATATTTTTCTCTTAATCTTTTAATGCAAGTCCTTGGTAACCCCATTTAAAGGTAATTTAACATTGTTTCCAAGTCACCACAGTCTCATAGCCTAGACAGTTACCATGACAACCTTCAGATTAGTAGAATATCCTAACAAGAGTTGCCTTTTTATTTCTAGCACTGTGTTATGCAGTCACTTCCTTCTCTTTGGATCCTAAAATGAGCAAGATTGATGCTAATTCCTCATCCTCCTCTTATTTCAAGGGGTGAGACTGTAAAAAGAGATTACTGTCTGTGCTCTTGCAATGATTGCACTCAAGAAACAGAAGCTCTCTGGGAGTTTGGCCTAGTGGTAGAGTACTTGCCTAGCATGCACAAAGACCGAGGTTCGATTGATTCCTCCATACCACATATATAGATTAGCTGGAAGTGGAGCTGTGGCTCAGGTGGGCAGAGTGCTAGCCTTGAGGAAAAAGCCCAAGGACAGTGCTTAGGCCCTGAGTTCAAGCCCCAGGACTGGCAAAAAAGAAAAAAAGAAAAAGAAAAAGAAAAGAAAAAAGCAAAGCTTGTCCAGTTCTGAAATCAGTATTTTTGCTATGGAGGGTTGAACTGAGTAGACTTTGAATTTTTAAAAATCTTTCTCTCTCTTTCTCTTCCTTCCTTCCTTTTCTACATTTATTTATTGCGCTAGTCTTGAGTCTTAGATTCAGGGGCCTGGGCACTTTTCCTGAACTTTTTTGCTTAAAGTTAGCATCCTACTACTTTTATCCCCAGCTCCACTTCTAGCTTTTTTAGTGCTTAATTGGAGATAAGTGTCTCATGAGACTTTTAGTTCCCTTCCTCCCTCCCTCCCTCCCTCCCTCCTTCCCTCCCTCCCTCCCTTCCTTCCTTCTCTCCTCCTTCTCCCTCCCCTCTCCCTTCCTTTCATGCTTCTTTTTAAATTTGTTGGAACATGATAGATGAGTATTTTAAACTGTTTTGTAATGTTGGGTGTTCCACCTTCACAGCTTTACAAATAATATCAGATAGCTCTTCGGGGAAGATGGTCATTGTAATCTGAGAATGTAGAATTTGACGAGATGCAGTGCCTCCCCATCTGTCTTTGGTAGCTGAAGTGAGCAAGGCCTGTGGCCAAGCAAAGACAGAATATAATCTATCCCAGAGGAGGGCCCAAGTACAGGGCTTCTGGCACTACTGCTGCTGAAGCTGGTTCTGCCATTTCTTCTGATTGCCTTTAACCCCAAATCCTTCCCTGTGAGCACTGTGTGCGTGTGCGCGCACATGCGCGCGCGCGCGCACACACACACACATACACACACACACCTTTGAGTGTGTTAGCTAAACTCTAGGGTTAACAAGAATGAGGAAGGGTTTGGCAGGTCCCTGATTTTCTTTTTCCTCTGAACTATTGCTCTTTAGACACAATATTTGATAGCAGGGTTCCATTTCAGAGCCTCCTTTGACATCTGAGAGGCTTTGATCCTCTCCTACACAACTCCAGAATGTGCCTTGTATATAAACACTACTGGTCTTCTTTTGTTTTATTTGTATATGCACCGAAATTGCAGACAAAAGCAAAACAGTTCTGCCCACATTCCTGCACCCCCTTAATCCTTATACTCATTCGAAGTCTCTTAAAGGCATCAGTTGAAAGATAGTGAGACAAAAATTCTCTGTGAGCCAGGGTTTACTTTTCATTTATTATTGTAAGAAAGAAGTAGTGACATGCTATTGTTGGCTTTCTTTTTTTTTTTTTTTTTTTGCCAGTCCTGAGCATGAACTCAGGGCCTGAGCACAGTCCCTGGATTTTCTCAAGAATAGGGCTCTACCACTTGAGCCACAGCACCACTTTTGGCTTTTTGCTATATATGTGGTACCGAGGAATCAAACCGGGATCTTCGTGCATGCTAGGCAAGCACTCTACCACTAGGCCAAACTCCTGGCCCCTACTGTTGGCTCTTTTAAGACTATTTACATCTGCTACTATATAGTCTAAGGGCTGAACAGCCTGTCAATATTTCATTTTAGAAATGTCTGCAATCTTTTTTCAAGATATCAATAGTGAAAAGTACCATTTGTCTAAAATTATGACAACTGTGATCAGGCACCTGCTGACACAGCCTGAATGTTACAGTTCTGTTGTCAGGAGGTTGTGCACACAGCCAGGGCCATCTGTGGGCCACCTCTAACACATCTGGTCCTTCAGTCCTTAAGGGCAATCCCTGAGCTTCCCAGCAAACAGCAGACTGTTATAGCAAAGGAATGCTTCTCCTACCTGAGGTACCCAAAGCTGAAAGTCTATGACACACACTAATAGTTTTTTAGAAACTATTTCTTAAATTGTAAACATCTCAGTTTTGGTTATAGAAAAGTAGGAGGGCCTCCTGTTGGGTAATTAAAAGGAGGGAAATAGATTGAGAACAGAAACTGAAGTGAAGTTGAAAGATTAGCAAAAAAATAGTTGAGAAGTAGGAAGTCCAGGCCTCTGAGGTTCATTTGAATGGTGTCAAAGCGAAGAGGTAACCAAGGTTAGAGAGAAATTACTTCAAAGGTATAAACTCTTGGGCAGTTATCAAGAGTTTAAGATTGAATCAACAGTTCAGCAATTCCACTACCTTGTATCTATCCACAGAAAATCAGTAGCTGAAGATGACTGTGCTCCAGGTTTATCACAGTACTATTCACAGTAGCATCGACTAAGAGGTCTATTGACAGATAAATGAAGACAATGAGGTATATGGACAGAATGGAATACTCTCCAGCCACTACAATGAAATCCTGGCTAGACAGTATATCATACACCTGTAATCCCATCACAAGAGGCTGAGGTGGGAGGATCCAGGCGAGGCTACAGAGTGAGGCTGTTTTAACAAAGCAAAAACAAAACAGAAGATGAAATACTATGATTTACAACAACATGAATGAAGCTACAAGTCACTAAGAAGTGAAATAAAGGAACGCTAGCCTGGGCAGAAATGTCTGTGAAATTCTTATCCCCAATAAACTACCAATATCTGGAAATGGAGCTATGGCTCAAGTTAGCCTTGAGCAAAGGTCCCAATTTCAATCCACAGGACCAGCACCAAACATAAAAGCATGGAAAACCAGCTTGAAGTAAAGCAGAAATAAACCATGACAACAGAACTCAACAGTCTTCAAGAATCACATCACTGGAGTTGGGATTGTAGCTCAGTGTAGACTAGCAAGTTAGCCTCATTAAAGCTCTGTAGATAGAAGACCCAGAAAACTTTTGCACCAACAATGAGACACAGCTAGGAAGACTAACCCTCCCGACATCTGCGACTCTTAGTGTGTGGCAGATACCAGTCTTATTCAGAGTGCTTACTTTATTGCTTTGTTGCAGTGAGTGGTAAAATAATCCTGAAGACTTTTGTAAAGTAACTCCTAACCTCCATTTCCTGAAGGTTTTACTTTCTAAAATCACATTCTTTTCTGGGAGAGAAGTGTTCAGAAGTCTAAACCTGGGATATACCTCCCACACTAGGCAGCTGTGAGGCTGTGAATTTCTGGAACAGCGTTAACTCACACCAAGGCTCTTCCCATAACACACAAAGCTCTAATCCCAGGAAATAGACCTGATCCTCCACCACCTGCCACACACACACACACACACACACACACACACACACACACACACACACACACATACACACACACACACACACATATATATGTACGTCGCCCTCCGCCCCCCAGTCCTGGGCTTAGACTCAGGGCCTGAGCATTGTCCTTGGGTTTTTCTCAAGGCTAGAGCTCTACCACTTGAACCACAGCACCATTTCTGGCTTTTTTCTATGTATGTAGTACCGAGGAATCGAACTCAAGCCTTTGTGCATGCTAAGCAAGCACTCTACCACTAGGTCAAACTCCTGGCCCGCAACATATATATTTTTTAAAAAGCTTTAAAAGCACAGAGCAACTTGCAATTTGAGTAGAAAACACATAAGATGAAAACCAGGATTTGAACTTTCACCCTGTTCTATGTTCAGTCATAATTAGATGAACACAGCCTTGACTTTGTCTTGTACAATGAGTCTTTGTATTGTCTTTGATTCTTGAACGTGTAGGCCAATGTCATGGAAACTATGCATGCTTTTCAAGTGTTTAAACATGCACACTTTATTACCTGACTTAGTCTTATTAGCTTTGTTCTGTCTAATTCCCTCTGCATCTACCAAATATAGTGTTTGTATTGGAACTTGCAGATAACAAATTTATAATAATTTCCACCTTTTTAAAATTAGTCTTCAGCTGTGCAAAGTAATGGACTTTATGATGACACTTTCATAGTTACATATGTTACTTTTACTTTATTTTCTCCTCCATCACCTTTCATCTCTTCACCTCTCTGTTAACGCCTTTCTATTCCCAAATATTATTTTCTCCCACTTTTTTTGTGTGTGTGGTGCTGAAATTTGAACTTATGCAGGTACTCTACTATTCAAGTCCCAAACACAGTCCTCTTCTGAAAATTTTTAAAACCTATTTTCCACAACAATAGGATAATTTTTAATATTCAATCTGTGCTTTGTTTTTTTCTGACTTTATCTCCTCAATCATACAAATTCTTTTGAGATTAATGCTCACTTCCAAGAGATAAGGTTATACTCTCTCTTTTATTACCATTTTGCATATTTCACTAATTTCTGTTTGTCTGTTTGTTTGTGTGATGGCCCAGGGACTTGGACTCAGGGCCTAGGTCCTGAGCATTTTTGCTGAAGACTACCACTTGAGCCATACCTCCATTTCCAGCTTTTTGGTGGTTAATTGGAGTTAAGCATCTCAAGGACTGTCTGCCTTAATTAGCAGTGAATTGTGATCATCATATCTCAGGCTCCTAAAGAGCAAGATTATAGCTGTGAGCCATTCTCACCCACCTACTAGTTTATTGTTTTAAAGGATTGCAAGCTTTACTAATAATGTGCATGTGCTAGATAACTTAGCGAGTTGTCAATTGGTAGTCTTTAGTGTATCTATTGTATACACTATTGTATGCCATAAAAGACAATGAATCATGATCTGTGGATAGAAAATTATATTTTACACAGTAGGAATTTAACTGATTTGGTTGTTGCTTCCCTTTTATCTGAAATGAAAAGTTTATCAAGAAAGTTAAGGATTGAGGCAAAACCCTGACATGCAAAAAGTTAAATCCCTAGCAAGGGGAGGGGTTGGGGTGGTGTGAGTGGAAGGGAGAAGAAGAGGAAGGGAGAGAAATGAGAGGAAAAGGTAGGAGGGGAAGGGGAGAAGAAAAACAAAGTTAAAATACAAGTGACTGTGCTTTTGTACATAGCCTTATGTGATGTTTTTTGACAATCATGTCATACATCCAATACTCCAAATTGTCCTAGAATCTAGATTCTTGTAACTGAAAGCAACACCGAGATCAAATTAAATCAAATCAAATTAAGTCAAATATATACTCCTTGTCTTATTTGCTTCCTTATAAATTATATGGACTACACCACTGATTCACGAAACTTCAAATGTGCCTTTTGTATTACTTAGAGAGCTTAAAAAGAGCCAGCCACTTCTGCTTTGTTCCTTCCTACAGTAAGTTGCTTTTTAAAAAGCATAGATCTTAGTAGGTGCTGGGGGCTCAAGTCTGTAATCCTAACTACCCGGAAGGCTGAGGAGCTGAGGATGGCAACTCAAACCTAGTTCACACAAGATAGTCCACAAGACTCTGACCGATCTCCAATTTGCCACCAATAAGCCAGAAGTGGAGTTGTGGTTCAAGTGGTAGGGCATCAAGCTTGAGCAAAAAAAAAGCTCAAAAGACAGTACCCAGACTTGAGTTTGAGCACCAGGACCAGGGCAAAACAAAACAAACAAAAACCAAAGCATATATCAGAATTCAAAGGACTCCCTATGCATACAGTAAACATTAATGTTCTATTTTCTTTTCTTTGGAAGTTCTAGGATGTGAAGTCAAGCTTCATACTTGCTAGATGGTGTATAGATTAAGGCATGCCACCAATCTTTTTTACTCTGGTTATTTTTGAGATAGAGTATTGCTTTTTGTCTTTGCTTATTGAATGCTAGATTTTTTCCCCCTAATATTTCCCTGTAGCACAGCAATACACTTTTTCTGTTGTGATAAAGTCTTGAAAATTTATTTTGTAACTAGGATTATAGGTATGAGCAGCCACATCCCATAGCAATTCAACTTTCTATGTGCTGGAACTTTAACTTTTTTACTACAAGAAATAATTCCTAGACTGCTACCAATTAGCAATTACATGAAAGTGAGGCCAGGTGTGTGGGGGGGTGGAAGATGAGGAGACAAGATGTATAGTTTTTAAGTTCAAATTTAGCAAAACTTTTCCTTGGCTTTGAAAATGTCTACTCTAATCTGGAATGTGTCTTAGTGGTAGACTGCTTGCCTAGCACGCCTGAAGGTTTGATTCCTCAGTACCACATAAACAAAACAACAACAGCAAACTTGGAAGTGGAGCTATGGCTCAAGTGGCAGAGTGCTAGCATTGAGCAGAACACAAAGAGGCTCAGGGGCAGTGTCCAGGACCTGAGAGTTCAAGCCCCAAGACTGGCATTTAAAAAAATTTATTCTATAGGTACTGAAGTTCAGATCTTCAACATAATAATTCATGGATAGCCCAGAAGCGCTAACCTGTCCTTCAAGAATAAAGTTGGGAATCAGTGGCTTATGCCTATAATCTCATCTCTCAGGAGGCTGAAATCTGAAGAGAAACATTTAAAACCATCGGAAGCAGAAAAGTCCAAGACTCTTAGCTCAAATAAGTCAGCAACAGAACTGGACTGGAAGCATCAGCATTGAGCGAAATAACAAAACGCTGAGACCTCAGTACTAATATTTTTTTTAAAAAAATTGTGAATAGTGTAGTAAAACACACACACACACACACACACACACACACACACACACACACACACACACACACACCATACTGGCATCTAAATATCTTTTCCATTGTCTCAGTAACAATGTAGCTTGACTAGAAAAGAACTTACCTTGGCAATAAATTTTGATGTCCAAGAAAACGGGTGCAACTTTCCTTTACCTTAAACAAATGTCGGTTATCTTGTTAGGGAAGACTCGGTGAACAGCCAAAATGCTGTCAGGTCACTGGAAAGTGTTCTCCTGAAGGTATTTTTGGGAGGAATTTGCTCTTCCTAGTTAGCATTCCAATAGAGCCCAAAGAAATCCTAACCTACTACCTCCTTCTAGCTTTTGTGATTTTTATTGCATGTTAATTCTCTTTGTTTTTCCTGAATTTCCAAATCTGTAGAAAGATTATTTTACACTTGTGATATAAAGGACTCTCAAATGAATTCCCTGGAGTAAAGCAATTTTTTTTGCATACTCAAGATCCTAGGTTCAATTCTCCAGCACCACAAACCAACAAACAAAATCTCACTGTCTACAAGGACCCACAAGGAATTGTCTGTGTGGTTGCCACTGCAAAGTGAACACGTGTCAGGAATGAAGGCTACTTTTGTGGCTTCTCTGTTTTACAAGTGGCTACCAAGTGAAAAAGTCACACATGCTTTTTCCTTCTTCAAGTTTCCACACCTTCCTTTACAAGAAGAGCTGAGATGCCCCCCTGGCAGAATGGAATTCTAGTGTCCCACTGCTCCATGGATATTGAGATCTCAAGGCGAATTGGAAAAAGGGCTTATCTTTCAGTACTCTTGGAAGAAAGTTAACATCTTGTAAACAAGGTGTCACTAGGAACATTATTGCAATGGGCAATTTTACAGCATGTTTACTGTGTAGTGTGGAACACAGTGCAAGACATTACACTAGTCACTCTTTAAACATTATCTTAATTCTCCAAAAGCATCCTGTGCAGTAGGAGCCATTTCCATCTCCTTTTAAAGTGCCACTAAGGAGTAAACCTGTTTTGTAGGGAGAGTAAGGAAGAGTGGTGTTCATTGTGCTACTATGATGCAGTATAAGAATTGCCAATTAGTGTCGTGAAGCTCTCAAGATCTAACCATAAACCTCTTGAATAAATGATTTTTGGAGAAAAAAGGTGATCTTAGATATTGGGTATCTCCTTGAATGAATGGACTGGTCATATTAGATTATATTTCAAGGGTTTACAAAAATATCACCTATTTTTTCTTTAGTTCCGTGAGTTAGGGAAGAAAGAACATGAATTTAGTAATTGTTTGTGGTGAATACAAAGAATTGTTTGTGGTGAAAACTAAGAATCAAGGGGAAAAAATGAGTACAGGGGATATAGCTCAGCAGGAGAGCACTTTCCTAACAAGTAGGAGACCCTGGGTGGACTCCAGAGCACCAGGGGGGGGGGGGGGGGGCAGGAGCTTTGGTGGAATGTAAGAAAAGGTAGGGGGAGACAGGCACCCTGTGGCTCACACCTGTAATTGTAGCTACTCAGGAAGCTGAGCGTTGGTAGTTTCGAAGATCTGGTTCAAACCAATCTGAGAAGGAAAGTCTTTGAGACAACCAGAATGCTGGAAATGGAGCTGTGGCTCAAGTGCTAGAGTGCTAGTCTTGAGCAAATTTAGCTCAGGGATAGTGCCCAGGTCCAGACTTCAAACCCTAAGACAGCCCAAAAAGAAAAAAAAAAAAATTAAGAGAGGAGAGGAAAGGAGGAGAAGGGGAGAGGCAGGGGCGGGGCCGGGAGGGGGGAGGGGAGAGGAGAAAGGAGTGTGCGCATGCGCAGGTAGAGGGGTGGGGGTGGGGGAGAGGGGGAAGAATATGTAAGAGGAGGGAGAAGTACAGGAGTAGCAGGTGTGAAGGGAGCATTAGTGGCATATACTAGTGACCATTTTTGTAGCAAAATGATTGGTTTTCATTTGTTATGAGGCTTGAACTCATGGCCTGAGCACTGCTCCTGACTTGAACCACAGGTCCACTTCTGATTTTTTTTTTTGAGTGGTTAATTGGAGTTAAGAGTCTCATGGGGACGTTTTTTTTTCAGCCTGGGCTAGCTTCGAACCATAATCTTCAGATCTCCGTCTCCTGAGTCGCTAGGATTACAGGCGTGAACCACCAGCACAGATTTTTTTTTTTCACAGATTATTTTTTTTTCCTTATGAAAGAAGGACAGAGAATAATAGTGGGCCCTAGGCATTGATATTTGTGAGATTTCAATCTCCATTATGTATATACATGTTTAGCAGCTCATTTGTTTATATCAAAACATGAAAACTTTATAGACTATGACACAGGCAAAAGATTGCTTTTGTAGGATAGAAATATACATACATGCACTTTGAGGACTCAAGAATAAATTACAAGGAAAGGTTTGTCTTTTTAATTGTTTTGTTTAGGTTGAATTCCTAGGGCCTGAGAAGCCTCCTCCCTCAGCCTTTCAAATAGACTGCAGAGGGATGCCATCAGGCCTAGTAGAATTGTCTTTTTGACAACAGCCATAGTCAGTGGTCTGGACAGTAAAATAGCTGGAGTTAGCAATTCTGTGACTGTATGGCAGTTGTGCTGTTCGTTCCCCCAGGGGCCCTATCATCCTTCATTGGTTTCCACCTCACCAGACTTCTGAGAGCTAGCTAAAGTGCTCTTGCCCTTCCTCAAAAAAGAAAAACACAACCACAACAGCACAAAACGCAACAAATAATTCTTTGTCCTTCCCCACATAGCTCACAAATTCCCAAGGAGGAGATAAAAACAGCTAAGAGAGGGTAACCAGCTCTGGCTTCCTCTCAGCCTCCTGGCCAGCTTTATCTGTCCAATAAACTTCTCTTCTGCTCAAGATTTTTGTTGTCCCTGGCTTTGTTTTTATACTGTCCTTTTTTTTTCTTTTAAGACACCATATTCTCATGTTTAATATTCTCATTTCTAACATGTTATTATCCTCCTTCCCCCTTCTTTCTCTTTCTCTTTCTTTACTATCTTTTGTTCTCAAGAGGGTGAACTCAGGCATTAGGGTATACAAAGCAAATGGCCTATTGCCAAGCTATACCCCAATCCCTAATCAACTCTTTCTCACAGTAATTCAAGACAGTTTGCGTTTTCTTACCACTTAAAATGATGTGCTCTTTCATTAACTCTACTATCGTTTTAAAAAGTTGTGCTGAGACTTTGAGAACAGTTCCTTCTAAAATGTTTCTAATTTATTTCAATGTGATGTATCTTTAGCATTCTGTTCATTTCCTTCATTTGTATTTATTTTAGTTTTTTTTTTTTAATACTCTGAGTATGTATTCTCAGGCTGGATTTGACTCTGCATTCAACTGACTTAATCTTAAGAGTGCTGGGTTACAGGTGTTGGGTCACCTGGAGTTTTATATTTCCTTTTCAAAAACACCAAGACAGTAATTTTTTGTATAATTAGTATTGAACTTCCTTCCTTCCTTCTTTCCTTCCTTCCTTCCTTCCTTCCTTCCTTCCTTCCTTCCTTCCTTCCTTCCTTCCTTCCTTCCTGCCTGCCTGCCTGCCTGCCTGCCTGCCTGCCTGCCTGCCTGCCTTCCTGCCTTCCTGCCTTCCTGCCTTCCTGTGGATCCTTGAACCTAAGGGCTGGACTCTGTCCCTGAGGTCTTTTACCCAAGACTGGGGCTCTACCACTTTAAGCCACAACACTTGAGTTGTTAATTGGAGATAGAGTCTCCAGTCTCACAAGGACTTTTTGTGCAGGCTGGCTTCAGATTGCAGATTCCCAGATTTCAACCTCTTAGAGTAGCTAGGATTATATGCATGAGCTACAAGCGCTAAGCTTTCATTTCTTTTTACAAGTACTTACTTTAAATAGCAAAATGATATTCTGATGATTGAATCTAGCAAGTAGCTTCTTGGAATTAATGATGTTCACTTTACACTTTCTTCCTTATTTCATTCTATCTGTTCTCCCTCTCCCTCTCCCTTCCCTTTTCCTTCACTTCTCCCTACCTCTCTCCTTTTGCCTGTCACCTGTTACCTCTCATCTCTTGAGAAGATCATGCCTATAATCTTGGTTCTGAATACCTGATTCCAAAAGAGGGAGAAAATGGCTTAGAAGAAAGCAATCACTGAACCCTAATCTGTGCTAAAGATTGTTAATAACTTTTAGTAACCTAAATGATCTCTTTAGAAACATCACGCAGCTTCTGGGACATTGGAGATGAAGAATGTGGCACATTCTATTAGTTTCAATATCAGGTTTAACATGAAGGAAATTATTGTACATTTCAACCTTTGTTGGGTTACCTATTTTGAACTCTATACACATGGTGAGGGAAAATATAAATGCTCTTTACTGCACCAAAAGAAGAAGCCCATAATCTACTTTTTGTTCATAGATTCTGTGTAGTTAGAAGTCAAAACAGGAAGTGCCATTGTTAGTAGGCCAAACATAAAAGTTTTGTTCTTAAAAACACCTTGAACCTTCTTCCCAAAGAGGACATTTGCATGCAGGAACTTTGGGTGGGATTATATGGCTTCCTGCATTTTCTTCAAAGTTTGTTTTTGTTGGAAAATAGTTTGAAGGGAATACACAGCCATTTGGGGAGCGATTAATATTTACGTCCTTTTTTAGAGTTTTATAAGCATAGGTAATCATTTGACAATGATTTTATTTTACTAAAAAAAAAAAAAAAGACCAATGCTGATGAAACACTATTTCTTTTCTTCCTTTTTTTTTTTTTTCTTTTGGCAGAGGGACAGAGAGGGGAGTAGTTGGGGTGGAGGGGGGAGGCATAGTCCTGGGACTTGAACCCAAGACTGCACACTGTCCCCGAGCTTCTTTTGCTCAAGCTCTAGCACAGCTCTACTTCTGGCTTTTTTGGTAGTTTAATGGAGATAGGAGCCTCACAGACTTTCTTGCCTGGGCTGGCTTTGAGTCATTATCCTCAGATCTCAAGCCTCCTGAGTAGCTAGAATTACAGGCATGAACCACTGGCACCTAGCTACCATGTCCTGAGAAAAATCTCAGTCAGGACATTTGTCCATGACTAAATGTGAGTGTGTACATTTTTTTTTGACAAGAGGCCAGCTTTGTGTCCAAATAAACTGATGTTGTTGGTGATAAGCTTAAATGGGTCTGTGGATCTTTGAAACTGATGAAGTAGGATTCCATTTCCTAGATTCTTTGTGCACGAATACTCAGAAGTCAGAATGATGACCAAGCTGCATATTATTCATAAATTAACATGTTGAATTGAAACCCATTTATCCATAATAAAAAAATAAGAAATGATATCTTAAAGAGAAAAACGTTCCAATCTGAAAAATTAAGAAAAAGTCAGGCAGAAAATTATATACTAATTTTGTAAGTTTTGCCTTAAGAGATTCATTTCCAACCTTCTAAGTTTTCTATAGCTACTGTCTGATGGTAAACAAATATTCTAGAATGAAATTGATCTTTCAAAGTAAATATAGATATACATTATTTTAAAGGTAGAATGAATGAAAGCTACTTTCCTCTTTTCTTCATGGAATAAGAGTATCTCAGCCAGGTGCTTTTTTCTCATGCCTGAAATCCTGGCTGCTCAGAAAGTTGAAATCTGAGGATTGTGGTTCAAAGCCAGCTCAGTCAGTAAAGTTCCTGAGACTCTGATTTCTAATTAAATACTAGAATAGCTGGAAGGGGAGCTGTGACTCAAATGGGAGAGCACTAGCCTTGAGCAAAAAAAAACTGAAGGACAACTCTTACGATCAGAATTCAAGCACACAAACATGCACGCGTGTGCGCGCGCACACACACGTGCGTGAGCATGTGCTTAAATAAAAGAAAAAGTTTATCTCAAATCAGGCTCTACTAAGATATTAGAAGGAAGAAATAACAATTAGTAATCTTTACTGCTAAGCTGTCATCATTCTACAAATATAGGCAATTAGAGTAACAAAATAAAAGACAAAAGTCTCCACATAACCAACCAGGAAACAAGATAAAACATTTCTCTGTGTACACCAAGATCCAGTCAAGGACTTGTCCAAGGACATCTTTTTATGAATCTTCTTTGTGATCTTAAGTATATTTGAGTTTGTTTCTTACATAATGAATTCTTCATACAATCTGTGGAAAGAGAAACCTTTCTGACTTATCTATTGTAGGTTTTAGTATGACTGGCTTTGGTGAAAAATAAATAAAATAGAACTTTTGAGCTAGTCTATTCTACTGAATCTCCAATCCTTAAATGAAGCTTTG
This sequence comes from Megascapheus bottae, assembly GCF_031878675.1. Taxonomy (NCBI): domain Eukaryota; kingdom Metazoa; phylum Chordata; class Mammalia; order Rodentia; family Geomyidae; genus Megascapheus; species Megascapheus bottae. The sequence continues at coordinate 6,618,265 of NC_143529.1, read as the reverse complement.
TGTTTTTTTTCTATCATAAAAGCTTAGACGAGGAAAAGTTCTAGGAATAAAAAAACTTAAGAGATCTTTTCATCACACAAGAGTTATTGTATCAAAATTTGTCTGTGATCATATTTCTTCCTAAAAACAACCAGAAAAACAGCAAGATTTAGCAGAATGGGAGAAACTGAGTATAATTTGTCTCTATGTTTGAGAGTTCAGTAAGATCACAGGGCATTTAGGTCATCCTACAAACCTTTCTGTCTTCAAGTACATCTGCCCACATTTTGTTTTGCAATGTGTATTAGAAATTAAATGGCTTTTATTTATCTTGTGGGTATTTTGGAATAGAAAATTATAAAGAAGGAAGCTCTTGATTTGTAGGATTCTTTTTTCTTTTTCCCAGTCCAGGGGCTTGAACTCAGGACCTGGGCACTGTCCTTGAGCTTTCTCAAGGCTAGCACTCTACCACTTGAGCCACGGCACCACTTTTGGCTTTTTCTATGTATGTGGGTCCAGGGTTTTGTGCATGCTTAGGCAAGCACGCTACTAGTAGGCTACACTTCCAGTCCTGATTTCAAGATTCTTATAACAAAAACTTAATACGAAAAAAGAAAGAAAGAAAGAAAGAAAGAAAATGCAAAAAGAAAGGAAGGATTACACTAAAAAAAAAATTTAGCCGGGCACAGGTGGCTCATGCCTGTCATCCTAGCTACTCAAGAGGCTGGGATCTGAGGATATTGGTTCAAAGCCAGCCCTGCATGATCTGTGATCTCCCAATAAATCACCAGAAAATCAGAAGTTGTAGGTCAAGTGGAGAACACTATCCTTGACCTGAAGCGCTCAGGGACATGACCCAGGTCAAGAGTTTAAGCCCCACCATCAACTCTACCAACAATAAACTCTTTACAGCTTACAGATCGATTTCATATCAATTTACTTCATTTGAAGATACAAGGGATGCCTGGGTAATTACTTGAGTTACTGGCAGAGCTTTGACCATATACTGTGCATGCATCCAGTTTCCTTGTCTGGGGCTCTCCATTCCTTCTCATTTGCTCTTTTTTCTCATTCGTGATTATGAGATTGACTTCATGGGTGCTGAACTACAGAAAAGATGGAAAGCTGTTTGAGGACAAATCCAGTATCTCAATTACTTTCTCATCTCTAGTACTCAATCCAAAGTGTTCAGTTAATGTTTGCCAAATCAATGAATGAATGAAATAGAAATGAAAAGGCAAACTGAACCAGAGAAGCAACTCTTCAGATGTTAAGTAAATGAAAATTGAAGACCAATATTAAAGTTTTCAAATTAATTACTTTAATTTCCATGCTGGGATTCAAACTCCGGGCTTTACATGTGATAAATACCAACTCTATCCTGCCCTGTTATTATAGTTTTCAGATAAAAAGTTTGATAGCAAGCACTAAGTTGTTATCCAGTCACTTGTCAATGTACCATAGATAGATACCATCTATCTATGTATCGGTCATATATCTTGCTAGCCTCATTTCAAGTAATGTAGTTTATCATCTATTATTACCTGCAAATTCTCAGGTATTAAGTCACCATTATAATTTAGAAAATGTATCTTGTTTTATTCAACACCAACGTTAGAATATATTTGTCAATACTATAAAGTCTATTGGTATATACCAAATAACTATGGTTGTAATTAACTGTTATATCTATAAGTCTGTAAGACTGTGATCTCTAGTACTTCAGTTAATTCCTCCTTATTTAGAGAAATATTTCCTTTGTAAATCTCACAGGTTTATGAATGCATTAGATAATTACTTTCATATGATTCCATCTGTGTGACTTTTTCCATTGACCATGCTTAGATAAAATACATTTTTATATAAATTTCTACCTGCATACTTAGAAATATTTCCCATATGAATAAGTTTTTCTTTTTGTTAAATTTCTGATGGCTACAAACGTAACTCAGTGACTGATAGTGCATGTCTAGTATAAGCAAGGTCATAGCTTAGCAATTCCCAGCTGCCCCACATATGTGCACACACACACACACACACACACACACACACACACACAATCTAACATTTTTATAAGCAAACATTTATATATGTGATTTGGAAGAAAGTTAAAGGAAGAATTAAGTTATTGTTGATTTAAGATTAATATATTGAGTTCATGTTCTACAAAGATACACTGAAGAAAAATAAATCTCAAGGATACATATTTTATGAATCCACATCCATAAAATGTATGAAGATGAAATATTCAGACTCAGATTTATAGATTGTTATTGTTATTTATGATGTTGAAGACTGAACCCAAGGCCTCTACCCTACCACTGAGCTATATCTCCTGCCCCCTGAATTGAAGATTTTCTGATTTAAATTCTCAAGATGCATACCCAAGAAGAAAACACTGAGAATTAGCCTGAGCTGTCACTGTGCCAGTTCACTGACTGCTGTCAAGTAACACTGCACAATGCCATCTAGTGATGAATGACCAGCAAAGGATTAACAAACCTCAGAAGAAAATTCCCAAGATTTGATGTATCAGGTGAAGAGTCCATTTGGAAGAATTAAAATGGATAGAGATGAGCTCAGGTACACTGAGCCCATGAAAATGGATCACTGACCAGCTTACATGTATGCAGAGACACTGTATTTCCACTTACCTCCAATCCTCTCTGCTCCTGCTGTGAATGCTCTTGTCCCTCCAGTCCACAGCTGGACTCAGAACAGAGGATGTACTCTACTGCTGCAGCCCCCCTCTAACGGCAGGTGCTAGAGGTGGAGCATTTTAGAAACCAACGTCAACAAATTAACAACAACAACAAAAAAAGGACTTCAAATAAGGGAACCAAGATGATTCTTGAAACAAGATGTGCCAAATTAAAAATAATAACAATAATAAATCAACTGAAGTTCAAAGAAGAAACCTAAAATAGGCACTGGAGGAAATTCTTTTTTTTTTTTTTAATTTCCATCTAATGGTTGTAGACTTGATGCAGTCTTATTCCTTTAAGCAAATCTTCATTGAAAATGTCAGAGATCACCCCCCTCCCTGAATGGCTATAGCATTATGCCCCAAGGGAAATAAATTTCTCTAACATTTTTTGCTTTTGTAAACAGATGGCATTTAATTTTTTTTCCCAAGACCAACAATCTGTTAACAGTGGGTTTTCCCCCCCCAATCCAACAGTTCTTTTTTAGTTTAATTTTCACAACTAAATGAATCAGTGTTGCTGCTATAGATATACTGGAGAAAATGAGATGCTTTGCTGTATTCACATATATCTGTTTCAACTCAAGAGGAATATTTCAGTTGCTTTAGGAAAATACAAAGTTAAAAGAAAAATTATGAAGTAAAAAGAAAACCTTATCAAAATCTCCAGCTTCAAGTCTGTTAAGCTGTTTTCTTTCTACAGTTGCTTACATGCTGTGATTGGAGTACAATGTGTGGAAATTACATAACCATTCTTTCCACAAATCAAAGCTATTGAGAAACGGGAAGGCCATGCAGAGCTGCAGCAAAAAATGTTGATTAAAACAATTCTGCTGTGCTCTAAAGTCTTCTTTCTTTTAAGTAACATTTGTCTCTTTAGTTTCAACCATCACTGAGACTTGTTTTGTTAATTTTTTTTGTGCTGGAAATGTATGGAAGTCAGGGCGTCAGGCATGCTAGGCAAGTGGTCTACCCACTGAGCACATTCCTGTCCTCTATTTCTTTAATTTTTTTCCTTTATTCAACTTTATTTTTCCAAATATTTTGGATTATTTCAGGCAAAGGGCCCTTAATCTAATTATTACTACTATCATGAACGCTTATAGAGTTGGGTGCCAGTGCACCTGTAATCCCTATTTACTCTGAAGGCTGAAAGTCAAATTTAGAGGGTAGCCCAGACTGAAAAGTCCCCAAATCCATCTTAAGAATAACCAGTAAAAAGCCAGGCTAGAGGTCTTTCTTAAGAGCTAAAGTGGTAGCCAAACAAGCAGTTCAAAACTCACAAAACATTCAGCATGTTTTCCATGGCTTTCAGAAAGTATTGGTGTGTTTTTATTTTTATTTATTCATTTTTTTGTAGATCATGGGATTTGAACTCTAGGCCTGGGCATTGTCCCTGAGCTCTTCAGCTCTAGGATAACACCCTACCCGTCGATCCACAGGGCCACTTTGGGTTTTCTGGTGATTTATTGGAGATAAGAGTCTCACAGACTTTAGTGCTGGGGCTGGTTTTGAACTGCGATCCTCAGATCTCAGCCTCCTGTGTAGTTAGGATTATAGGCGTGAGCCACTGCGCCCAACTTTTATTTATTTATTTTTTGATACCACTTAGGAGCTTGAATTCAGCACTTGGGCAGTATCCCTAAGTGTTTTTGCTCAAAGTTAGCACTCTGCCCCTTAAGCTGAATTTAACTGGCACCATTTTGTTTTCATGGTGGAGGAAGGGAAATCCCACCTTCCAGGTGTTGGGCGTGCCTGAATTTCTAGAAGCCTGGTTAGGGTCTTGGACCTTCCAGTCTTGGGTGGTGAACTCTCAGGCTCTCTGTTGACCAACCCTGACCCTTGACCTGACCACATGGAGGCCCAGACTAGCTCAGGAGCTGTTGTGCCATGCCACTTGTCGCTGTGATCATGGCCTATCTCCTGACTCTTCTCTAGTCCCATGGCATCCCACTTCAGCTCTCCATTGGATCTGATCTCATTTGTTGGTATTGTTTTTCTGCTTTTCCTTTTCCCTCCTCTCATGGCTCAGTTTTTGGACAGTGTTAAGGGTATTCATGGGGCTGCAGGTCCTTGTGAGGAGTCTGCCTGCGTTTGCTAGCCTTCTAATAAACACTCCCAATTCCACCTCTCAAAATGTGGCTTCTCTGTTTGCTCACCATATTACAAAGCCACAGACTCTCACAAACTTTTTATCAGATCTCAGCCTTCTAAGTGAATGAAGTGAAATTAGAATTAGGTATGAGCCACTGGTGCATATAGGAAGGTTATACAATGAGGGAAAGGCTTCATGTAATTTTCATTTAAAACATTAAATGATTATTTGGGCCAGAGGGCTGGACTATATCTTGAGTGAAATGAAACAGCTGTTGTTTCTAGCCTTCTGTGGTCCCACTCTTGCTCCAGCCCACAGCTGGTTGTTCAGGAATAACCACATGTTTCATTTAGTGCCACAGCTTCTTCTAGGACTCCTACCCTGTGCAGTCAGTAAACACCTCTGAAGTTGGGTTGGGATGGGATTAGGATCTCCAGCAGCGTCCTTTAGAGTGAAATAAAGTTTTGCTTTGGAAAATTCTACTATGGTACGTTAGTAGCCCTTTCAGAGTTTGAAATCATTTTGAAGAAGTAATAGCCTGAAAAGGCTTAAAATTTAAATATGCTTTGACATTTTTAGCACCTGGAATAGAAGAAAGCATAATAAATACCTTTTAAGATTCCTAGATTTATGATCAAAGATTGTTTTAGTCTGTAATGTTTCTCCACAGAGAAGTGTTTTGGTGTTCTGTAAGGCAAATTTCAGAGATTATAAGGCTCAAATTGCTATTTGAGGTGATTAGTCACCTAGTCTAATTTTGAATCATGGAGGCAGTTTTACTTTTATCTTTAAATTTAGTGTCATTTTCTTCCTATCATTTTCACTCCTGGGATTTTTCTAAAGATGTATGCCTTTCTGCCCACATCTCCTTCTAAAAGAATCTGTTTCCCTGATGAACAGATGGGTTTAGTGGTTCACATTTGTATCACATGACCCATTCTTCTATGTATAGTGACTGGACCAGTGTATGAAAACCTATATGTAGATTGGGCCCAGATAGCTGCATTATATTGTTTGAGAGTTTTCACTAAGGCATAGAAATCATACATGGATAAGGGGCACTGTAACTGAGAGGGTCTCAGTTTTTGATGGGAGCGTTGTCCATAGTAAATCTCAACTGCTCAGACTCTGAACAGACTACCTAAAGTAGAAGTCATATCTCAAGAACTAGTCTCAGAGAGCAATACGGAACGATCTACAGAGGACTCTCAGGGACTCCTGGGTGATCTGTGGGAAATCCTTCTTCACCATCCAAAATTTTCTCTTCTCTGTCAATGAATGTTACATCATGGTTCCTATGGAATTGCCTGCCTCCAAAGACAATCCCTGAGGTCCTTTCCTTTCCTTTCTTTTCCTTTCCTTTCCTTTCCTTTCCTTTCCTTTCCTTTCCTTTCCTTTCCTTTCCTTTCCTATACTTTCCCTTTCTTTCTTTCTTTCTTTCTTTCTTTCTTTCTTTCTTTCTTTCTTTCTTTCTTTCTTTCTTTCTTTCTTTCTTTCTCTCTTTTGGTTAATCATGGAGCTTGAACAATCCCTGAATTTCTTAAACTGATGAGCCAATCATATTCCCTGTCCATGGGACTCTGATTCAAGGAACTGATTGTGGATAACGGAGTTAAGAAAAGAGTTGCTGGAGCTTTGGGAAAACCAAATGCCTTTCTAATTTAAAGGGACCACTTCATGATGCTCTTGTATATATGGCATAAGAAGCATGCCACTGTGGTTGTTTTTGGGTACCATTAGCGGCGACAAGTCAAGATGAAAATAGCATTGAAAAGGTCCTCACTGACATGGGACCTGGGTTGAAGCCTAACCCTGACATGCCAGCCAAGAAATTCCTTGAATTATCTGGTTGAATTTTCTTGGAGTCATAACTGAAACCTTAAGTTTGAGTGAGTTAATGATTTTCTAGATCACAGGAGACTAAGCAATTTCTATAATTTCGCTAAACTTAGCCATCCTCAGCTAATTCTCCACTGTGTTGTTTGGTCCTATCTTTCCCTAGCAGAATGCTTGGCACATTTTGATTAAATAGTTCTTAAATTTTAACAATATGTGTTAAATGATGAGTCAATACACTTTAAATAACACATCCTGTCCCCTCTTCTATTTTGTCAATAATATAACATGTGTACAGTCTTTGAAATTAGAGAGGCATCTGACTTTCAGATAATCTGAAGCAGTCTTGAAGGAGAAGAAAGACAATGATGAATGGAGTGAAAGTGATTTAAGAAGCCAGTCCGCTTAATCAAGATTGGGAAAAGTAAAGGAATATGCTATGCATATAGGACAGGACAGAGTATCTTTATTGTAGATAGTCTATGGACACTTTTATTTCTACCTTGATAAGACTGTATACTCTGTATTTGGAAGACAAGTGAATCATATACATGTGTGTGCATGTATGTGTATATATACACACATTTATAGATACATATATAAATATATATGTACATACACACATACATACAAGCAGTCTTTGGTGTTCAAGCCCCATGATGAACCAAAAAAAAAAAAAAAGAAGAGTTCTTGTAGTCAAAATTAAGGGGTGTACGGGGAACTTTGCACATTATCTCAGTTGATCTGACTATCCTAGTTGCTACCACTGGTTCTATCATATGGAGGGAGAAATTGAAGAGGATACATGAATTAACTTGCCCAAGTGAATAAGTAACAAATGTAAGGTGGGAGTTAAAAGATCCACTATTACTTTCTGGTGATTAAAAGATAGGGTGTCGACAAGCTGACAGAAGCATGCTTTGCTCATTTTATTTTCTCAGGAACACAGCAAGCATCTTGAAAAATCACTAGGATAAGAACCATCACAAAAACAAAGGCGGACTAAGAAAATTCATATACATAGACACTGGCAATTTGCTTCTGGTGACAAGCCCGGCAGGAGACAAGAACCCCTTGGAGTCTGATTTTGTCTTCTTACTGGAGACAGTTTAGTGTGTGTGTGTGTGTCTGTGTAAAATACCTGCTTCATGTCTATGATACCCTCACTTGATGTTACTGTAAGAAGCTTTTAAGAAGAAACATGGCACAAGTTTTCAGTACATTGACTTGAATGCTCGTGGTTTTGAGTGGTTCGAAACAATAAAAATAATGAAAATCTTTTAACACATTGGAACTGACATGAGCACAAGTCAAACAACTGAGCTCCAGTGTTTTTGGCATTGAAGGTAGTTACATCTAATTTTGCTGCTACAGAAAGTGAATCAGTTCTGCTAACTAAAACCCACAGCACTTTACACACTATTTTTCTGAACTCCTTCAGTCTATTTTGAGCTTTGAAAGGGTAAAAATTCATCCTTAGCATTCTTTGTGGAAAAGTCTCTGCAGTGTCCTTTGATCTCTGCTGCTGGGTTCACAAACTACTTTTGGCTGAAGTTACAAAGCAAGAAAAAAGATTTCATTTATGGAATTTAGTGTTTTTCCACTGCAAATTGTAACAAAAGGAAGCTATGATAGCATTTGCTAAGACCCCAGAATGGCAGAGAGAGGATCCCTGCGAGGGCTCTTGGTAAGAAAGTCACCTCTTCCTTTTGGTTAACTCCATGACTCTTATAAAAGAAGACCAGGGAGGCAGCAGTGAAGAAATCCATTGTACACTCAGAGCTGGAACTACAATCAGTCTGAAGAAAATGTGACTCTTTCCTGTGCCTCTCTTGTCTACCTGGGACTTCAGTAGGCAATCTTCCTTCTGTTAGGCCAGAAGCTCCAATCCACCAGAACTAGATTACACATTGGTGGCATCGGTGCTGAACAGGAAGTGCCACTTGGTGCCATTGTCAGGCATGCTTCTGCTAGAATGTTTAACAGATCTCACACGACAAGCCAGTCTAATAGATATTTCTGAAAATCCTCACTAGTGTTTGATCATTCAACATAACTCTGAGCATATTCCCCTCACATTCCAGTGTGATCAAAGTCTGAGGGTATCTTGTGAAGTTTCACAGATTATCTCATTTAAACCACTATTCTAACAATGCTCTGAATTTTAACATTAATATTAAGTTTAATCTACAATGTGGTTTCTTCCCTACTTGTGCCCTGACTTCTACTCTTCCCCCCAGTCCCCTTTCTTTAGTTGTGTACTAGAAGGTGGGTAAAATCCTTGGAGAAAATGAGCTCACATCTTTCCCTGTCTCATCTGGAGACCTCTGCCCCATTTTGCTTGTTATATTTTTATAAAAGCACTAAGACGTATCTTAATGAAGAGAACTCCGAGACCCTCTGTCACGGACCTTACTGCACTTACATTAGAAGACCAGAGAACATAAAAACCATGAATTCATGAAAACCCTTAGGGGAGATCTTTTACAGTCTGTAGCTCAAATTCTGTGTTATTTTAACGCACAGATAAAAACATCTCCCTTAAAAGGGAAATTTTATGATTAATGACTTAATGTGTAAATGTGTTTTGAGATCCTGCAGCAAAATAAGGGAGCTATTATTATCTGAGATTACCATCCAGATGCAGGCGCTGTATATATATCCCAAGGATAAAATAAAATATAGGACAGATGTAAAATTTCCAGATTATCAGAAAGCTCCAGGGAAACTGGCATATGGTGGGAAGCCTTTGACAAATATGCTAAATACATACTTAAATGATAAACTGACTAATGAAATTAGAGAGATGCTTTGAGAGCTATCACCAGTATTTGATGAGTCCCTGGTGCACTGATAGGTAAGTAGAATAGAATTCTACTGTGGGTTTGTGGGTTCCTGGTAGTATTTGACACAGCCTCCCCACTTACAATTCCTAGAAAGAATGATTCATAGGAACAGCAGAACTATTTGGGCCCTGACTCCCTGTAAGAGGGAGTAAAATTGGGAAACATGTTAAGAGAAAAAAAATTTGGTGGCTCATGCCTGTAATTCTCAAGAGGCAAAGATGAGGGGATTGAAATCCAAAGGCAGCCAGGACAGCCACGTCCTTGAGATTCTTATCTAGAATTAACCACCAAAAAGTTAGAGTGAAGCTCTAACTCATGAGATAGAATGCCATTTCTGAGTATGAAAGTCCAGGGAAAATGCCCAGGCTGAGTTCAAGCCTAGGACTGGGACACACACACACACACACACACACACACACACACACAGTTTTAGTAGTCCCTAATAACATTAAACTCATTTTCCAGCTGTGACCAATTTCACTCCTAGGGACTTACCCAAGAAAATAAAAGAGTCTAAAGATGTATCCAACATGCTACATATAAAAGAATATTTATTACACCTTTAACTTGGAAAAAAATCATATTAAGTGAAGTCAGCCAAACTCAAAGGAACATAGGCTCAATGGTTTCCTTCATCTGTAATAATTAGTACACATCTAGAATCTTCCTAGCAGAGAATTACAATAGCTCAAACCTTAGACACATAAGACCATATAGGATGAAGCCAAATTAATGGACTTCCAGGACATGGAAACAAGAGCTTCATTATGAATGACTGTTATTCTTAATGAATTATGTTTTTCTCTCTTCTCTTGTGTTGCTCTTTGGTTAACCTTATATTGTTACAGTATCCCACTTTGTTACCTGGTATATTATATAGATGTTTACTTGTTTATTTGAAATAGGAGGGGAAAAATGTACTTTCAAATTTAAGGCAGGGGTGGAGTAGTTATTGAGCAGACTATGGCTCAGGGGACAGAATTTAAGGGATTCTGGGTTCTATCTCTGGCACCACAAAGAATCAAATCAAATTGCATTCATACAGTCTTTTCATATACTATTATTCTTCCACATAAATTTTATCATTATGCAATATTTGATCACAATTATACAGTAATCTACTTCCCCAACCTCTTGTTGCTAGATATTTAGTTTGGGTTCAGATTTTGTGATATTCCAATAAACTGATAGAATGGTTAAAAAATAAATAAATAAAATTAAAAAATTGGCAATTTTGTCAAAATTACAAATTCATATGCACTTTGACCCAGCAATTCTATGACTAGTTTATATTAGGAGTCTGCCTGGACTGCTGAATTGTTTATAACGGCAAGAATTAGAAAACTTCTTAAATATTTGTCAGTAAGAGAATGGTTACATACATTACAATGCATACATTGCATCATTGCAGTAAATTATTGAGTTGTATATAATATGCAATAAAGAAGATGGAGGAAAATTTGTATCTGTAGATATGAAAAGATCTCAGGTATACTTTTTCCAAAAAAATGTAAACGAGATGACAGAAACATGTATGATATGACTCTACTGTGTTAGTTAGACATAGATTAATGTGTATGAACTGGGATATACATTAAATATGTTTACACACACACACACACACACACACACACACACACACACACACACGTACACCAGACAATGGACAATGGGAGAAAAAGTGTTGCATTTCCTATGTCTATAAATCAGGTATATGTATTAGCTTCTCAAGTCTTTCTTTTCTTCTATTGAGCTTAAAAGCCAACTTGGGAAGCAGTATATTTAGGCAGCTCACATTGTCATCATTATTTCCCAGACATATGAAGCTGTGGACTCCCATGGAGCATTAGAAATCTCATTGCCATCCGAGAGTGACTCTATCAGAGCTACCTGGTTTACATCTAAAATATCTGTTAGGACAAACTCAGTAGGATTTTCTAAGCCAGGGAGAGAAGGAAGGAAAAGAATGGTTTTTCATCCATTTGGGGATGTAGCTCAGTGGTAGAGTATTTGCCTAGCTTATTTCAGACTCTGGGTTTAGTTTCCAGCATAGGGAAAGAAAAGAGAGAGAAAGAAAGAAAAGGAAAGGGAAAGAGAGAAAGAATAGGAAAAAAAGAGAAATATCTTCAGATTTTTTTTTTAAAATTTCATCACCTAGTAAATTTTTTTTGGAAAGCCAAGTAGAAACTTACTGGCTATGTCAGCTCCAAGCATCTTTTCAGTTCTTCTGATAATGCTGAAACTCATATTGGCCACGGAAATCATCCAATCCTTCTCTTCAAGGAAGAAATAATATTTTTATTTTTGGTCTATCAACATTGTTGCATAAGCTTGGTATGGTGGTTAACATCTGTAATCTCAGTTACTTGGGAGGCAGTGGGTAGAGAACCATGGTCCAAGGCAAATGCTTAAGACACTGTCTGAAAAATAAATGAAATGAAATGGAATGTGAGTGGTGTGGCACAAGAGATAGAACACCTTTCCAGCCATATTGAAGCCCTGATTTCAAAACACAAGGACTGAGGTAGGGAAAGGCTATATCTCAAAGATGTTCTCTTTCAAGAAAAAGGAAGATACTATGCAGCAAGCAAACTTCTCCCCACCAGGAATTTAAAATTAGTATCAGTTCCCCAGATTTATCTCTATGAGGAAGCTAAAGAGGGATGTGGCTGTACTTGAAATGGTGGAAATAAAGTCACTATGTGAATTATATTACTATATTATTATATAGCTATTGAATTGAAAAACTTGTTTCTTATTACAGAATAGTTTATAGTACTTTTTTTTCGCCAAGCCTTTGGTCCTTGGGCTTTCCTCAAGGCTAGTGCTCTACCACTAAGCCACAGCACTGCTTCCAGCTTTTCTATAGAAGTGGTACTGAGGAAGGGGGCCCAGGTCTTTGTGCATGCTAGGCAAGCACTATACCACTAGGCCAAACTCCCAGCCCCCAGTTTTTATTATTTAATTGCACTTGACTGTCCTGTTTCAGATTTATGGTTGTGATTTTCAAACTCATATGACAAATTTCAAAGTGTAATCTGAATCTGAAATTCTGGAACTTAGCCTGATGCCTTCAAATCTTTCTCTTTTTCTTTCTTTCTCCTTGAGCCAAAGTCTTTTTTTATATAACAATGATATTTTATTTGGCAATTGTTAAGTTGGATAGGCCCTGGCAGACACTGGGGATAAATGAAGCCATTTTTTTTTGAGGTTAAGTAGTTACATAAAGTTTACAGTACTGTAGCATAGTTATACTTAGCTAATATCATAATCATTTTTCTTCACTTTTATAGTACTAGGCATCATTGTTCTAGTCTACAGATTTATAAATGTTAGATATACAAAACCCTTTAGTCTTACCTAGAAAACAGGTTTAGCTCTTTGATCACTGACATAAATCATTTCTTCCGAATTGAGTGTTATGTATCTTTCATTCCTTTGTTAGGGTGTGGATCATTCCCTCTTCCTTTGTTTTCATTGGCACCTTAAATTCTGTTTAGTTTGTCTTGTCTTGTCTAGTTTTAGATTTAACAACCACATATCAGAGAGACCATACACCATTTATCTCTTTGGTCTTGGCTTAGCTCACTCAATATGATTGCTCTAATTCAGTCCATTAATTTATCTTGTCTGGTGCCTATGTAAAATTCCATTGTATATAGGCATCACATTTTTTAAAATCCATCATCTGTAGTGAGGTATCTGGGTTGTTTCCATCTCTTGGCTATTGTCGTCATCTAGTACTTTTAAATTGCTTAGTTAGCTAATTAATTTTGGATCTTGGATTGATGGAAAACAAGCCCCCCTGGTAGCCAGGCTAACCCACTATCTGGAGAAGAGGGTCTTGCCTGTTTTAGGTAAGCCAACCACAATCCAACAAATTGCCTACATTGCCTGTTTCATACCAACCAATCATATGCCCAGGCCAACCTGCTTTCCTATGGCACCTTCCAGGAGAGGGTCTTGCCTGCTTCAAATACACCAACCATGAAGTGACAAATTGCCCGAAGGGAGGAGAGAAAAGGCGTATAAGAGCAACATAAAGCAACAGCCCAGGACTATTAGGCGGTCCTGCAGTTCATTCTTTACTTTATCTTAGTTAAGTGAACTCTTTATAACCATGCTTGCTGTTCCTTATTCTTGCCATGCTCAAGCATCAGGACTGAACACAGGGCCTCGCACAGGTTGAGTTCACTGAGCTATACTTCCAGAGTTCAACTTAAAAATTGATCTGCTTTAGATTTCACAGAAAAGGCACCTGCAACCATGTAATTGGTCATGATTTTTTAAATTGGCAGTACTGAGGTTTGAACTCAAGACCTCTTGTGAGTCAATTGCCTAGGTCTTCTAACATCTGAGTCATGCTGCCAGTCCATTTTTTTCATTGGTTATGTTCAAAATAAGATCTTGCTATATACCAGGCCAACCGGGACCATGTTTGTACTTCTCTAAGTGGTTGGAATGTGCTGCCACACCCAGTCATTGTGGGTTGGGGTGACAGGCATGTGGATGCCTGTCTACCCATTGGTTCAGATGAGATCTGGCATACTTTCTTTCTGACTTTAAACCACAATTCTCCAGATCTGTACTTCTGAAGTGTGGTGGGTCACAAATCCTTATTTCAAATTTTTATAAGTTTACTAAAGAATATAAATGTTTCATATAATATTTATTGTTTTCATAATAAACAGTTTTTACATTGATCCTATACATTTAAGTAATACTCTGCCAACAAAAATATGGAAAGCTAATGTACTTTTTTATGATGGTCTTGCTTATTTGAAAACCAATATTCAACATATATTTGTGGAAAAAGTACTTACTATGAAAATTGACAAAGGAATCGAAACTAACTAATTGGTAAAGTGAGGGCTTGTGTAATGCACAGAATGCCTTGAGTTCAACCTCCAGGACCACTAAAAAAACAAGCATAAATAAAACAAAACAAACAATCCATACAACGACTTGACAGATATAGTATTGAAGAATCTTGCATTTTAATTTGTCCTAACAAATACATCATGCATGAGCTATTTCAGGTTCAAAAAAGAATCACAGTATAGTTATGGACACACAATACACAAATGTAATTATGAATCACAATTAGAAAATAAGTTATTTGCAACCCTGGTAAGCTGGTCTTTATCACTAATGTAATCTTCCTGTGACGCCTTACACAATATCCAGGGTTAGGGAGGAAAAATAAACCATTTGAAATATGATCAAATCAAAACAGCATTCTTTAATAAGAAACTACATTCGGTACTCTTGTCAATGTTTTTTTAAGCCTCCCAGGAATTATGGATGCTCAAAACCACCATGACCACATGATGAAATAGATGTGATATCATTATCATTCTCCTGATTTTGTGTGTGTGTGTGTGTGTGTGTGTGTGTGTGTGTGTGTGTGTGTGTGTGTGTGCTAGTTTGGGGGCTTGAACTCAGGTCTTGAGCACTGTCCCTGAGCTTTTTTCTTTTTTTAAATTGAGGTTAGTGTTCTACCACTAGAGCCACAGCTTTGCTTGTGGCCTTGATGGTTAAGCAGAGATGAGAGTTGCACGGATTTTTCCACTTGGACTGGCTTTGCATTGTGAGCTAGGAGTATAGCAAGCCATTGGTGCTTGGCCATGAAAATAAAATAAAGCCACGAAAATACTTGCTGTCATGAGCTAGTGTTTTCAAACTTTTTTTTTTTTTTTAGTTCTGGGGATTGAATTCAGGGCCTGATGCATGCTTGGCAAGTGCTCTGCAACTACATCCTCATCCCTAGCTTCATTTATTTAATTTTTTACTTAGCTTTAATTTTTTGGAAGTGAGGTGGTATTAGAGATTAAATTCAGGGCTTTGATAGTATTGAATAAACATGTGATCTATAACTAAAGAATAATCCCTAGTCCTTGATGTTTTCAAAGAGAATACACACACACACACACACACACAATGAATTCAAAGACAAGCAAAAAAATTATAATTTTTGGAAGCTAAAGAGCAGGCGTTCTCCATATGGAGTCTGTGGCTACAACAACTGAGGTAATCAACTATAAAAAGAACAAAATACATTTTGGTTCACAATTTTGGAGGTTCCAGTACTATTTCTTTAGCTCTGTGGTGAGGCAGGACATGGCAATGAAAGTACAGGGTGGAGTACAAACACTTACATTATGATGGAAGGTAAGAGGAAGAAACTAGGGTCCCACAATCCTCTTTGGGGACATACAGGATTTAAAGACCTTCCTGAGGCTCCACTTTTAAAAGCCTCCACCACCTCCCAATATCTCCCAATAGCACCACCTGGGGACCAAGCCTTTAACCCATGGGCTTTGGGAGGCAGCATATCTTTTCAATGTCAGTCTCTCCTGACCTTTGTCATTGCTTCTCACTGGAGAAGCACCTAGACTTCTCAAGTCTCAGTTCAATGTCATTTGATTGTGGAAGCTGTTCATGATAACTGATTAATGACACTCCAAACAGACACAGACACTTGTATCTGTATGCCAGGACTAGACTCTGAACTCAGAGATCTACGTGTTGTTCCTCAGGTTTTTTACTCAAGACTGGTGCTCTACTTCTTGAGCTATAGCTCCACTTTTAACTTTTTGGTGATTAATTGGAGATAAGAGTGTGATGAAATTTCCTGCCCAGGGTGGCTTTGAACCCCAGTCCTTAGATCTCAGCTTCTTGAGTTGGCAGAATTACAATTGTGAGCCACCAATGCCTGGCCCCATTTATTTAAAAACCAAACAAATGCATTCCTCATTTTCTTCTCTTTTTCTTTTCTTTCTTTTCTTTTCTTTTCTTTTCTTTCTTTCTTTCTTTCTTTCTTTCTTTCTTTCTTTCTTTCCTTCCCTCCTTCCTTCCTTCCCTCCTTCCTTCCTTCCTTCCTTCCTTCCTTCCTTCCTTCTTTCTTTCTTTCTTTCTTTCTTTCTTTCTTTCTTTCTTTCTTTCTTTCTTTCTTTCTTTCTTCCTTTCTTTCTTTCTGTTTCTTTCTCTCTCTCTCCCTCCCTCCCTCCCTCCTTCTTCCTTTCCCTCCCTCCCCCCTCTCTATTTCTATTTCTTTTTGGCCAGTCCTGGGGCTTGAATTCATGACTTCAGCACTGTCCCTAAGTTTCTTTTTGCTCAAGGCTAACACTCTACCACTTGAGCCACCTCTGGCCTTTCTGTTTATATGGTACTGAGGAATCAATCCAAGGGCTTTGTGCATGCTAGGCAAGCACTCTACTACTAAGCCTCCTTCCTGGCCCCTAAGTGTCTTTCTTTCCGTACAATCTCTGTGAAAAATGTATCATTTTTCTATTCTCACTGGCCAAAGACAGGGTCTATATTTGGACATGTCTCATCAAACGATTCTATAAATAATAAATCATTTTTTTTCTTGAGCAAGTTCCACGTGACAAGAAAAAGGTCACATTTCAGTGACATCTTTGTAAAGCCATACAGACCATTTGTATACTTTGGAGAATACTGTCATTTCTTTTTGACGGTACTGGGATTTGAATCTAGAGGCTGGCGTCTCTCTTCTAGCTCAATCTTTGTAGTTTTAAACTCTTTAAATTACTTTTAAAGGCTTGCTTCTTTGCAACAATGATAGAGAAACCCTACACACACTTGTTCCAAGAACCAGGGAAGTTGGGGCAAACCACATCCGGCTCTCGAAGGAGCTGACAAAACCCATGAGCAGAGCGTGAGGACAGCTGAGGCCCTGCCTTGTTCCAGTTTGTTTATCTGCAGCAAGCTGCACATGGAAACGATGGATTCTCTGACTTTCCGCACAACTATATACCAGGCTCCTGGAGGTGGAGGGAAGCAGACAATAGAGCAGGAAATTGCTTAGCGACCTCTGGATTCTAGTCTTCTAAGGTTCCCACAACCAGGGGCCACAACTGAGAGACTTAACTGTGATGTATTGTTTCACAGTGCAGAAGTCTGGGAATCTGATTCAGGGTGTTGGTAAAAGAGTTGGTTCCTTTTAGAAGCCCTGAAGGAGACAGTAACCTGTGCCTTGTTTCTGCTGGTTGGTATTCTTTGTGCCTTCTAGCCCTGCCCTTTCTTTCTCTGCTTCCATGATCGAGAGTCAGTTACTTCATTAAGCAAGTATTTATTTCTTATTATGTTCAGATATTGTTTAGCGTAGGAGTCAGATATGATGATGGAGAAAATAGACAAAAGCCTCTATGATCTTGAGAGGCTTGAAATGAGAGAAAGGTGATCTTACTAACTTACACTATTACAAGGTTGGAGGTTGGGATTTTGTCTGGTGACATAGAGGATACTGTAGCATCTTCAGTGTTAGGTCAGATTCCTAAAGCAACAGATTGAGAAGTGGTCAAGAATGAATAAAGATCAAAGCTGAGACCTATGTGTATGTGTAGGTGCACATGCCTAGATGTGGGAGTTACTGAGCAATACCGGAGCTATTCCTATGACCTTGAACTTTTTATTTTATGGTCTAATCTAGTGAGCTGATGAGTTTACAACAAAGTAAACTCATTTATCCAGCCCTAGGGAAACATCTTGCCAATTTTATAGTTGGATAGTTCCCTTAAAAAACATACATTAGTAGTTATTTCAGTATTAAGATTTCCCATAAATTAAATCCGTGTAGATTTCCAGCTGAGCTAGAATTTTACCAAAATAATAGGGTCTTACTAATTAATATGTTAAGTAAATCATCAACCTCTCTGTAACTAATATAGGTGGTAATTTACTCTTCTATAGATGTATAAATTAAGTCACCAGGAGGTTAGTTTGCTCAAAGTCACTGGATGACCTAAAAGTATTGAGTCCTAAATTTGTTATAATAAAATATCTTGTTTTCTGCATTTAGGACTATGTAATAACCAGTATCTAGAAATAATCATTTTTATCTAGAAATAATGGTCAGTTTTTAAAACAAAGAATTGATCTTCCAATCTATTTAATTATTGCAATATTAGTAGCAATGTGATATTAACAATGCTCTGGTTTATCTCAGTAAGATATATTGAGTGATTATTTTGTTCTATTGATCTTCAAGAACAGAATACTTCAGGGATCTGGATTAGTTTTTAGGTCAAGAAACATTTACCTTCCTAAATTCATTCAGGTGATTGTGCAGTACAGCATAGGGAAAAATTTAATTCAATTTTTCTTATTAAAATGTAGTCTCCTCCCAGGCCTTCTCTAGGCAAGAGTGGGCTGTACATTGCTTTCCTTGGCTGTACAGAATGTCTGGTAGTTATTCTCTGAGACGTGATGGGAGTTAGGATTAAGACAAAGTTCTAACTTTTATGTATTTTATGGAACAGTGCTTTCACCTCTAACCTGAAGTATGAAGAAGAAAATCCAGATGCATATTTACTATCCTTAAAATAAGTTCTTATCACATAAATGTAGTGAAGTACCTCCTGCATTGAAACTAATTCCATACAGTTAAAAACTTATTAGGAGATTATAGTTCTGCAAAATATTCCTATTCACAAATTTCAAGGGATTTTGTTGTAAAATACGTATAACCAGAACCAAGATCCCATGTGTGTCTGAAGTAAACTTAATTTTTAAATTTTGGATACTGTTAAATTTGGGGAAAAAATTCAAGGAGATAAGGGAGAAAATTTTGAATTGCTGCAGACAGAGGAAACAATTTTCTCAGTGGACTATTTTCTTAGATGATTAATTAAAAAAAAAACTTTGGCCCAAGTTTTTGCACAATTTTTTTTTTGGGAGTGGGAGTCCTTGGACTTGAACTCAAGGTCTGGGCTTTGTCCTTGGGCTTTCTCAAGGCTAATGCTCTACCACTTAAGGCATCAGGCTTGAACTCTGCCCCGAACCCTGGGCTCTTCAGCTCAAGCATACCACCCTACTCTTGAGTCAATCTCCACTTCCCATTTTCTAGAGGTTAATTAGAGATAAGAGTCTCAGGTCCTTTTGTGCCCAGGCTAGCTTTGAACCTTGATCCTTAGATCTTAGCCTCCTGACTAGCTAGAATTACAGGTGTAAGCCACTGCACCTGGCTGCCATGGCTTTTTTCTGTGTATGTGGTACTGAGGAATAGAACCCAGGGCTTTGTGCATGCTAGGCAAGCACTCCACCACTAAGTAGACCATGCTCCCAGCCCACAATTTTTTTTTTTTTTTTTTTTGCCAGTCCTGGACTTGAGTTCAGGGCCTGAGCACTGTCCTTGGACTTTCCTCAAGGTTATTGTTCTACCCTGAGCCACCTCACCACTTCTGGTTTTTTTCTACATATGTGCATGATAGGCAGGCACTCTACCACTAGGCCAAACTCCCGGCCCCACAAAAATTTTTAATGCAACTTTCTTTCTTCCTATCTTTCTTTCATTTTCAGAAAGTACACACACACACACACACACACACACACACACACACACACACACACACACACACACACACCCTATTTCAGTTTTCAAGTCTTTATTGGTAATTCCAGCACAGGTAACACAGAAAAGACCAATTGATTATATGTTGCTTGGTTTTTTTCTTTTTTGTTTCTTTTCTTTTTTCTGAGCTCTCTGCTTGGGTTTTCTCAAGGCTAGCACTCTACCATTTTAGCCATAGCACCGATTCCGGCTTTCCCAGTGTATGTGGTACCAAGGAATCGAACCCTGATCTCTGTGCATGCTAGGCAAGCACTCTACTACTACTAGGCCAAACTCCCAGCCTCTGTTTTTTTTTTTTTGTTTGTTTGTTTTTGTTTTTTAAATTTTTGTATTTTTATTTTGGAGGTACTGGGGTTTAGCTTAGGATTTTGTAATTTCTAGTCAAGCACTTTACCACTTGAGTCAAACTTCTTATTTTATGAATTATTTAATGGTGTTGATTTGCTAAATCTGTATGCATATAGAATACTTAGGTACTGATGACAAAATTCTAATAGGACAGTATCACATCTGTATCAATTTACATTAACTAGAGTTAATGATGACATATACAATATGCTGAATTTTGTTTAACCTTGAAAACAACTCATCCCCCCCACAATCCTTCTTAACTCTATTGACCATTGACCATAGATGAATGGTTCTTTCTTTTTTCTTCTTTCTTTCTTTTTTTTCCCCCATCTTGGGGCTTGAACTCAGGTTCTGGGAACTGTCTTTGGACACTTTTTGCTCAAGGCTAGTGCTCTGCCACCTGAGTCACAGTGCCACTACCAGCTTTTTCTGTGTATGTGATACCAAGGAATTGAACCCAGGGTTTCATGCATGCTAGGCAAGCACTCTACCATGAGTCTACACTCCCAGCCCACATGGATGCTCTTTTTCAGTCTTTTGCTGGTTCTTCCCAATCTTTGTAACCTTCAAAGATTAGCATGCTCTGTAGACTCTTCTCTAATTATTCCTTAGATGACTTCACCTAATGTCACGAAGGCAAACACCATTTCTATGCTGACAACTCTCAATGTAGACCTCCTCTCTGAACTCACACTCACATATCCAACTGCTTACTCACAACTCTACATTGGTGTCTACGAACAAGCCCTGTTTCTATCTCCCCACCTCTCATATACATACTTGCTGCCTCCAGCTCCCAATCTCCTCCTCTGCAGCTCTTCCAATTTATAAAATTCATCCATAATTCCATTCATCCAATTGTTAGAGTCAAAGGCTATAGTATCTTTATAGATTCTTCCCTCAACCTTGATTCTTACCAACTTGCAATCTATCAGAACTCTTTCAGGAAATATTTTTAGAGTGCCTGCCAGGTTCCAAGTACTATGTATGCTAAATACTAAAGATACAGAAAAGGTTAATCATGATAACATAGAGGAGGAGATCAGTTTCTCAAAGAAAAACTTATTTTAATTTTTAAATTAAAAATTATCTTTAGGGGCCGGGAGTTTGGCCTAGTGGTAGAGTGCTTGCCTAGCATGCACGAAGACCTGGGTTCGATTCCTTAGTACCACATACATAGAAAAAAGCTGGAAATGGTGCTGAGGCTCAAGTGATAGAGCTCTAGCTTTGAGAAAGTTCAAGGACAGTGCTCAGGCCATGAGCTCAAGCCCAGGACTGCCAAAAAAATTGTCTCCAAATAATTGTAAAAATAATTTACAATTCACTCTATCAATTTATGAGTATAATGCCTCTTTATCAACTGGGTAGTCCCAGCACTTAGGAGGCTAACTGGAGACAATAACTTTTAGCCAAGAGTTGAGATGACTCGGAGGAGCATATGGAGACCTTGTCTAAACAAACAAGAGCAACAAGGCCAATGAGTTTAAGTACATTACAATATTAGATGGTAGATAGCAAAGGAAATGATTCATACCCTGACAACTTTTTGTTCTCCAGAAAAAATGAACACTGAATTATGCAGAATAAGTACAGAACAAGGGAAAGTACCTAAGGCGGGGTAGCTTGGTATTTTAATACCTTTTTATATTTTGTGCAAAGGAATTTCAACAGCAAAGAAAAGCTATGCTCCTTAATTCATTGCATAAAT
Source organism: Megascapheus bottae (assembly GCF_031878675.1). Classification (NCBI taxonomy): domain Eukaryota; kingdom Metazoa; phylum Chordata; class Mammalia; order Rodentia; family Geomyidae; genus Megascapheus; species Megascapheus bottae. Next base: position 6,596,371 of record NC_143529.1, on the reverse strand, counting down.
CACTACAACTCATATTCCAGTCATGTTTTTTTTTTTTTTTAATCTGCAAAGGACAGGTCCAAATGCTTCAGAATGTGAAGAATATTGACTAAGCAAAGCCATCTCCATTTGCTATACTTGGCTCTTTCTTTAAGTAATACTATTCAAAACTGGTTACTTACTATTTTTTTTTTTTTTTGCCAGACCTAGGGTTTGAACTCAGGACCTGGGTTTTTCTCAAGGCTATCACTTTACCACCTGAGCAATAGAACCATTTCTGGCTTTTTTTCTGTGTATGTGGTACTGAGGAATTGAACCTGGGGCTTTGTGCATGCTAGGAAAGCACTCTACCACTAGGCCATGCTTCCAACTCCTCATTATTATTATTATTTTTTTGCCAGTCCTGGGCTTGAGCTCAGGGCCTGAGCACTGTTCTTGGACTTTCTCAAGGCTAGAGCTCTACCACCTGGGCCTCAGCACCACTTCTGGCTTTTTTCTATGTATGTGGTACCAAGGAACTGAACCCGGGTCTTCGAGCATGCTAGGCAAGCACTCTACCACTAGGCCAAACTCCCGGCCCTCACTTACTATTTTTTAAGTGACTATAACTTCATGATTTCATTGTCTTCACCTTAAATGGAATGATATGTTTAAAGTATTTGCCCACAGAATATAGTAAACATTCAATTTATGGCCTATAATTAGTTCAGGTCTTTATTATTGTTAATAATTTTTCTCTGGGTTTGGTAACCACTTCATCCTATCAAATAAGGAACATAGTAAGTATTATGGATGGAAGGTCTTTTTTTTTTTTTAATTGCTCTGGCTTTTTGGTGGTTCATTGGAAATAGATGTCTCAGGGGCTGGGCACCAATGGCGGAAGCCTACAATCCTAGCTATTCAGGAGGCAGATATCTGAGGATCACAGTTCAAAGCCAGCCTATTCCACCATCAGAAAACTGGAAGTAGTGCTATTGTTCAAAGAGGTAGAGTGCTAGCTTCGAGCAAAAAGAGCTCAGGAACATCATCCAGGCCCCCAATTCAATCCCCACAACTGGAAAACAAAACAAAACAAAACAAAACAAAAAAAACAAAAACAAACAAAAAACAGAACAAACCCAGTCTCAGTAACTTTCCTACTTTGGTTGGATTTGACCCTCAATCCTCAGATCTCAGCCTTTCTGAATAGCTGGGATTAATGCCTGGTATGGACTGAAGGTTTTCTTATCTCTTAAAATTTAAATAATGGCATTAGGAGGTAGAGCCTTTGAGAGGAATTGTTTTGTGAGATTGCTGCCCTCATGAATTAAATTTGTACCCAGTTAGAAAGAATATAAAAGAGTTTATTTGTCTCTTGGCTGGTAATAAAAGAATAAAAAAAAAAACATCATTCTGCAAACCAGAAAGAGCTCACCAAACAGTGAATATGCAGATGACTTGATTTTGGTCTTCACAATGATTAGAACTGTAAGAAATAAATGCTTGTCTGTTGATATAATTCTGTAATAGCAGCTTGAACTGACTAAGGCAATAAGCAGTCAATCCAAACTAAAGTTATTAGCAGTTTGGTTTTAGTTGGAAGATTTTATAATCATTTATAGAACAATCATGTGTTTGCACATGATATTTAAGTGGGACAAGACTCTTCAACAATGTTACCTTTATAGACTGGATATATGTGCATTTCTCTCTTTTCACTACATTTCTTAAGGTCATTCTTTTCTTAGTTATTGAAAGGGAGTATCCTTGTGAAGAATGCGTAACAGATTCTTTGAAAATTCTAAGGTTAACCATCCTTGGGTAGAGTGGCTGAGTACGAGGTGGTACAATGACTTGAGCAAATAGGTAGAAATACCTTATTAGGAAGATGGCCGGTGGATTTATCCTGGGGCAGGAAAAACAGTAGACTGTGATTCTAGGTGTTTGAAGAGCACAGCGACAATGCTCAGGCGGAGTTCAAGCCCCATGACCCACAAAAAAAAAAAAAAAAAGAAAAGAAAAGGAAAAAGAAATAAAGAAAAGAAAAAGAAAAACAATTCCTAAAATTGAAAGATAAATTTAATACCGTAGTACAAAAACTATGGGATCTAGGGCCAGGATTTTGGCCTAGTGGTAGAGTGCTTGCCTAGCATGCACAAAGACCTGGGTTTGATTCCTTGGTTCCATATACATAGAAAAAGCCGGAAGTGGTGCTGTGGCTCAAGTGGTAGAGCTCTACCCTTGAGAAAGCCCAAGATGCTCAGAACCTGCATTCAAGCCCCAGGACTAGCAAACACACACCACCACCACCACCACCGCCACCACCACCACCACCAACAACAACCTATGGGATCTAAATTATTGTTTTCTTTTTTTTTGTCAGTTGTGGAACTTGAACAACTTGACAACTTGGGCGTTGAACTTGGGCTTTTCAGCTCAAGGCTACCATCCTACTTGAACCACAGCACCACTTCTGGTTTTCTGGTGATTAATTGGAGATAAGAATCTCACGGCCTTTGTGGCCCGGCAGGCTTTGAACAGTGACCCTAAGATCTCAGCCTCCTGAGTAGCAAGGATTACAGATATAATGCACACCCAGCTCTAAGTAAATGTTTTTAAACTGACTTAGTACCTTTTTGTTCTGTATTGGTACTGGCAATTGAATTCATGGCTTCATTCATGCTAGGCAAGTGAGCTCCAAGATTTGAGCACACAAAGTGTATTGTCTACCATGTAAACATCTATGGCAGATGCATATTTACAATACTGTACATCTATTACCACTGTCTTTTTATTACTGCATCATCTCCAACAGAAACTCTGTGCACACATAAATCCCTTGTTTTTTTTCCTCACAGCCTCTGATAACTTCTATTCTAGTTTCCATCTATATCAATTTGTCTATTTTATGCATCTAATGCAAGTAGACTGATGTGATATTTGTCCCTTTGTGTCTGGATTATTTAATGTAGGATTGTACTTTCATGTTTAATTCATAATGTAGTATGTATTAAGTCCTGGGGCTTGAACTCTGGGCCTGCGCACTGTCTTTGGGCTTTCTCAAGATTAGAGCTGTACCACTTGAGCCATAGCACCACTTCTAGCTTTTTCTATATATGTGATACTGAGGAATTGAATCTGGGTCTTTGTGCATGCTAGGCAAGTACTCTAATGTTAGGCCAAACTCCTAGCCCCATGTATCAGAATTTTATTCCTTGCTGACAATGAATAATATTCCATTGTATATATACTGAGACATACTTACACACACATCTCCATTTTGTTGATGGACAGTTCAGTTATTCCCTCTCTTTGGTTATTGTAAAAAATGCCACTATGAATATTAGCTTGCCAGTTTATTATGCCATTTTACCCTCTTTTGTTGTATTAGCTGTAACTTATTTTGTTATTTGCTATAGGTTTAGGTTTCAAAAACTTCTTTAGATTATTCCATTTTACCTTCAAGTGATACTATGCTACTTCATTTATAGGATAAGAAACTTATAGCCATGTACTTCTTTTTTTCCTTTTCCTTCTTTATGCTACTGTATTCTACATTTTACTTTAATATAATGTACATTATTACAATTCCTGGTTAAGCAGTCTTTCAAAAGATACAAATAACCAGAAAAATATCTTCTGCATCTACTCATGTGTATTTCTCAGAACATGTAGGATCCAAGCAAATATATTTGTTCTGAGAAATTAGTCCCTGTGATTGCAGAGGCTAAGAAATCTCACAATCTTATCTGCAAGCTGGAGACACAGTGGAGCCAATGGTGCAGCTTCAATAGAAGTCTAAAGGCCTGAAGTCTTGGGGGACTAAATGTATGACTCAGCCTGAGAGTCATAGAAGATAAAATGAGATATCTTAATTTAAGTAGACGGACAGGAAGCCAGTGGGGAGATTTCCTCTTAGCTCTACTTTCAGTTCTATTCCTACTTTGGAGGAAGTCCATCTGCTTTACAGAGTCAATGGATTCAAATGCTATTATCTTTTGGAAGTACTCTCTCTAACATATTCAGAAATAATCTAATCTGGGTAGTTCAAAGACATTTGATTACAGGTTACCCCATGAAGAGCTTTATATTCACTTGTGCATATTCTGAATTCCAACTGAAATCATTTTCCTCCTGCTCGAAGATTGTCCTTATTTCCTTCAGATTCACTGGTGGTGAATTCTTTCAGTTTTCTAGGTTGAAATCTCATTTCACCTTTGGAAGAGACATTTTCACTGCAGATTGAATTGTAGACTGACAGCTTTTACTTTCAGTATTTTGAAAATATTTTCCTTCTGTTTTCTGAATTGTATTATTACTTGGGAGAACTCTGCTGATATTTAGTGTTAGCTTTGTTTCTGCTTATAAGATGTCTTTTTTCTCTTTGTTTTGAGATGCAGTTTAATTTAATTTCTTAGATCTGTTTTTAAGTTTTGTTTGGTAGTTCAATACAGTGTTTAGTATAATTATCTCCTACTATGGAGATAAGACTTAACTAGTAAGAAAAACAAAGCCCCATAAATCATGACATTAATCTAACCTGATGGAGAAAACCTTACGTCCATCAAACCTGATGTTTGCAATTACACAGTTACACTGGTGAGAACGTGAACATCCTACCCTTGAGTCTTTTTATACATTTCCTTTCCTCTGGCTATAGACGATTTCCTCAGATACTCATACTAATCTAAACTATAAGGGCATTTCCACACAACTGGTGAGTTCTCAGCAAATTTTTCTCCTCTCTGGTCTCTTGCTTTATCAATTCCAGTTGCCTTGGGTCTTTTTGGACTCATAGCTCTGCTTTATCAACTCAAGTCATTCACTGTGCCTGCAACTCTGCCTGGACACTCCCTCTTTTTGTCATGCCTGGAAACTCATTTAATGCAATAGGTTTCAGCACACACTGGCTTCATGTCATTTTATTATCTCTCAGGGACCATGTTATTTTGTTGCCAGATGCTGATATCTTGCAATTTTATCTGTTTTTCTTCTTACTGTTTCAGCTAAGACAGCATACGTGTTCTTATTCTCTCTTTGGTAGAAAAAGTTTCAATATAGTTCCTCAAAATAAAAGTATGTTAGTGCAGAAGAGGTAATAATGCTGTGCTGCCAAAATGATAGAAATGCTTGTTGAAAGAATACTGTCAAATTGTGGCTACAAAATAATATGTTTGTCGTAATAAAGTGGAGAGAATGTAGACTTTGGATCTGGTGATTTTAATTCCAACTCTGTCACATACTCTCTGAGTCTGAGCTATTTAGACTCTGTCTCTAAAAATCCAAGAACAATGACAATGAAAAGAAAATCAACTACCTGTGACAATGTCTGGCATGCAATAGACCCTAAACAAAAGTTTATGCCTTTCTTTCTTAGCCTCTCTAACTCCCCAGTCTCACCATTTTGCAATATAATCATGCATGTTTTCTATTATGGTTCTATATAACTTGGGACAAGAACAGAAGGCCTCATTATAAATTTCTTCAGGTTATAAGGCATAGAGCTTTTGTTCCTTTCTTTTTTTATTTCTTCCTCCATCAAACATTTGCTTTATAAAAGAGAATATGTTGTAAACTATGAAATAAAATATGCACAATAGGGTTCTTCCTTGTCAAGATCTCACAGACCAATAGATGAGCTGGGCAAATCATCCACTATGGGTAAGATGGCAGCATAGAAGCACTGTATCTGTTTGCAAAAGAGAAAGTTGGCAGTGTGCTGACTGACAGATAAAAGCATCATGTCCATATCCAATGTGTCTTCAGTGTCTTTTGTTGTTTACTTCTTCTGTATCCGATTGATTTCAAGGCTCTGGCTGTGATCTCACTGACCCTGTCACTGAGAAACCATTTGATTCTTCCTACTTAGTGTGTTCAAAAGTCACTTTGTGGCAGATCATATCCTTAATGAGCTGACAAAGCTGGGGCTAGGGTTCCCTGAGTTCCCCAACCACATCTGGGGGACTTATTGCCTCTGGACACAAAGTGATTACCTAAGGTACTGACTTTTAGAAAAAGATGAAAGGCATCTCTGTAAGCCTTCCTTGATCTTGACACTGAAGGCTTTCACAGCATTCTCAGCAAGCTCTAACTAACTCATCACCAACTGATCAATAGGAATTCGGCAGAGAGGAAGAAAGGAGGACAGAATTCTTCTCCCTCAGGCAGGGAATTAAAACTAACTTAAAGAAGGGTGATCTTTCCAAGAAGAGAGCACAGGACAAAGCATGGAGATAAGGCCTTTATTCTAATCCTTTTATGTAGAAGCAATTTAATAGTGTACTGCTATGCACACTGGGAAGAAAGCCTATTATCATGTGTGTTATTTTTTTTTAAAAAGGTTTTATTTATTTATTTTTGCACTGTTGCTTTATTTCAGTCCAACACAATGAATTTTCTTCCTAACTGAAAGGCAGTGGTAAAATATTTCTTTCCTTTCTAATTAAGTAGATAGAGAAGGAAAGATGCTTAAACCCTAGCCAAGAGGATGTACTACAAGGCTCCACAGATTTCTGCTCTTCCCATCTGCCTGTGGGTAAGTCCACTTGCAAAATACCCTTTGCTCTCATATCCTAACAAGGAAATGACCCCACTGCTAGACAATGCAGTGTCTGTCTAAATCTTCTAGGGTGGGTGTGAATGTTGCATATCTCTAAGCCGTGAGTTTGGATTCGAACCTCCTGGAGGTTAAGAACGTATGTGCATGATACATACAGATGGAATGACTTCCTAGCCCTCAAAGCCCTCCAGCTTCTTCTTAGAAGCACTTAGAATATGTCAAAACACATAGCTTTGAAGCAGACTCTCTGTTGATGGAATAAGTGAATGAATCAATCTCTTAGTCCTTACATCTGTAAAATGGGAATCAGTGCTACCTCCTTTGGTTGATAGAAGGATCCTAGAAGGTTTTTGTTGTTGTTTTTGGTTTGTTTGTTTGCTTTTTAAATTTGGTCAGTTGTGGTGCTTGAATTCAGGGCCTGGACCTGGGTTTTGTCTCTGAACCTCTTTGTGCTCAAGGCTAGTGCTCTACCATTTGAGTCACAGCTCCACTTCTGGAGCTACCCCTTTTGAGAAGTTTATTGGAGATGAGTCTCTCAGGGACTTTTCTGCCTGCCCTGGTGGCTTTGAACCATATTTCTTAGATCTCAGCTTCCTGAGCAGGTAGGAAATTACAGATGTGAGCCACAGGCACCCAACCCTAGAAGATAATTTAAATCCAGCTGAGACAGTGCTGAGGAGGTTTAGTAAGCTTAAGCAAGATAGATGACTTAGGGCAGAGCAGAGGATAAAAATCAGTAACTCAATAGTGCAGAAAGTACACATAATGTGGTTGTCATTTCACAGATGAAGAAACTGTGGCTCAGTGTGTTTAAGTAACTGGCTCCAGGCCATGCAGCTGGGAAGAGGTGGAACCAGTTTAAGAAATTAGGATTTCAGATGACTCAGTGGTCTAGTGTTGTCTCTGCCCGGACTAAGATGTATAAAGGTGATGCTTGAATAATGGCACAGATGCAAAGCTGGAATATGGGAACTACTTCTTGTGTAAAAAGTTCCAGGCCTAATGGTATTGCCATACTTACACAAGAGATTACCCAGAGCTTTTCTTTTATAGTAAACTGGACACAGTGGTATTTTTGTGCTTTTCATACCATCCAGTGTTCAAGTGCTGCCTTTTTCTTTTGTCTTTTGTGGGGCTTAAATTCTGGGCCTGGGTGTTGTCCCTGAGCTCTTAGCTGAAGACTAGTCCTCTACCATGTTAAGCCATAGCGCCACTATGAAGTACCATTTTTTATATTACATCTGACATTCATTTTCTAAGCCAGAAGTGATCTTCACAGTATCCCTTACCAGATCTGTTCAACACTGGCTCAAAGAAGTGAAAGATATTATATCTTCACCTCATTGCAAATGGCCACAAAGGTTTTCATCATGACTTAAAAAAATATTAGTTGTTATTGAGGCAGTCATTGTATCAAATTACTTACATTCTTAATTTGTTATTACAACCTCCTGGAGAGATGGTAATGATCATTTCTGTTACTCTTCCCGAGGTGATATACTTTGCTTAAAATCTTCTGTAGCATTAAAACTGATGACTTCTTCAAAGAAGCATTTTCTTTTTAAATATATGGCATTACCTTGTTTTGAACAAACCAACCAACCAATATTTCAACCCACTTAGTTTATTAAAACTAAATTAAAAACTACTTATCATGGTGTTATGTTCATCCTCATTCTTCAGTTCTAACCATCTTAAAACCTTGTTATGGAATTTTAGTATCTATGTTTTAGTTATGCTACTTAAGACAACTATTGCTCTATCTGAACAACATTGTTCCAAACTGTTCCCTAGCATGTCTGTGAGACTTAATTATTTTGTAGAAATGTGACGATGGAAAGATTAAAAAAAATTCATAGCAAAGAACAAACAACCTCCATGTACAAAATCACTGGCTATGTATAAATGGTAGGAGAAAGAACAAGAGAAGGCTCATATTTTATTAGGATAATATGCTGATCATATAATATGGAGCTCTGAGCTCAAACCAGATAGTGTAACATTTGGACATTCTTGTGTCACTATGTAGTAATTCAGGGCTGGAGAAGGGGTGGTCAAAGACAGCCATTAGGCCAGATTAAGCCCATGAGGGTATGTGTCTACACTTGGCTCCCACTGACAATTAGCCTCAACACTCAGCTGTGGGTGGTGATGACTCACGGACTGTCCTGGCACTCAGAGCCCTGCCAGTTCCAATGCCAGTGAGTTGCAGAGAGGTGGGTGGGGGCCAGTGTAAATCTGGCTTCCAAGGCCTCTTTTGGCTCTTATCCTTTAGGACATGTTACAGATCTTAAATTGACTAAGCATGCCCATGGGAATAGTGCTTTAGCAGAGAGAGGAAAGTCAAAAGAACTTTCAGGGACCTTGAAGAACCTCAGCTCTTCTAGAAGGATATTTCAGGGATTCACAAAAGCTTAGCGTTAACCTGTGGCCATTGGTTGCTGCCCCCCTTTTCTTTTGCCATCCCATTACCAGTTGTTTACCAAGAGTCACTGTCCCTTGGAACTGAATTGGGTACCCATAGAAGGCACAGCTGTCCCCTTGTGCTGTGTAGAGGGTAAGAATTTATCTCCCTGTTATTTACAGTGTTTAGCTTATTAACTCTAGACAGGAACTGGCCTATGACAAAATAGGGTGACAGACATGATGTGCCTGGGCACTGTCGACTTTCTCAAGGCTAGCACTCTACCACTTCTGCTTTTTTCTGTGTATGTGGTACTGAGGAATTGAACCCAGGGCTTCATGCATGCTAGGCAAGTACTGTACCACTAAGAAGCACTGACCTCTTATGGTAAATTTGGGTTTGACATCCTGTTTTATTATGGTGTCTTTCCAAATGGGCTTGTAGTGTTCTGTTAACAGCTTTCTGCAGGACTACACTGCCTGAAACCTTTTATGACATAGTGATCTCCACTTGAACCTTGGTGGTGGGCACAATGTAAGTCACAAGAGAAACTGGATGTGTATGCAATTTATTCTATATAATTTGTGAAAATTTCACAAATCCATTTCCTTGTGGAAATGAAGAGCAAAAGAAAATAACTAGAAAATAACATAAAGTAACTAGAATTCATAATCTTGACTGTAATAGGGAAGATTATCTTGGACCTATCTCAGAACTCTCTGAATATGACATGATATACAGTAAAGAAATAACAGAGAAGAAAAAGTAGTGTGGGTAGCACAATAAGAGTGATGGACAGAATGGCCAATGCTAAGAGAATGATAACCTTAGTCTCTCTGGGGCTTCATACTGAATTGCATTTTTTTTTTTTTTGCGATACAGTTTGTACCTTGTATTTTGTAAATGAAACGTAATTTTACTTTTAGTTCTAGAAAAATCAGTGCGGACAATAAGGAAACTTCAATAGGTTATGCTGAAAAAAGAAAGCAAATTGTTTTAAGTCCAAATGCAGAAGACTACAACCATAATTGTATCAGTCTCTTTTAGCTTTCACTTTCAAGGTTATCACCCTTCAGAAAAGATAAACACTACTAAAAGCTTGTCAGCTCTTTCTGAGACAGGAAAAAGGATTTGTTTCTCTGCCTGTCTCAAGGAGATAGATGTGGACATCAGTGTCCTTCCTGAAACAGTAGATGAGCCTGAACAAAATGAAGTGGATGATGTTGACGCATTACATTCAGAGGTGACGAGCGGCCTTGCAGACTGCAAGGCTTTTTCCATTATTCTCCAAGCAAGGCTTCAGAAAGCTCTTACAATAGGAAAAAGAGAATGAGGAAGAAAAGTGCCTTGGCAAGGTTAGAAGTTAGGGAGGCATTGTGCCTGAAAGAGAGCCAGTCAAGAGAGGAGGGCACAGAAGCTTCTTCTCCCTGAAGGACATTTTTTCTATTAAAAAAATGAAAGTAAAAAGGAATCTCTTTAAACATTGAGAGCAGCGAAGGAAGAATTTTTTAAGGTTAGAGTCACAGTTCTGTTACAAGAAAGGTTACAGTTCCCTTGATAGAGGGTGAACTTGGTAGCACTTTGAACATGCGTGATTGTTATAACTGTGAAACTTAAAAAAAAATATTATCTCATCCAATGTTTTCTAAGAGCATGGGAAACTGAGACTCAATGCTATTTAACTTCCTTGACTCACAAGGATAGAGAGTCTAAGTTTTACTCGATTACTCTATGCAATATTGAATATACCCTATGTTGAACAAGACTAATAGGCATGTGTATGTGTGTATGTGTGTGCATGTTTGTGTGTCTGTATTACTAGTAAACAAATCTATTAGGCTGTCATACAATGAAGCAGCTGTCATTTTTATCTCAGGTTCCTTGCTGGATAATTCTGAGGTGGAGCAATCTGTCTCCAAAAACATGGCTACTACTTCCTCTGGGTAGGGTGTTGGAATCTACAAGGCGCTGATGGTGTTCTGAGGAGCAGAGGATGTTTCCTCCACTCTAACTCCTCCCTTTTGTCTTAAACTCTGAATGATCAATGGAAAGATTTAATCTTTCTTTTAGTGTCAAGTTATGTCATAATCTGTCATGAGGTATAGGACTGATTTTTAATTCCTTCAACTTCTATTACTGTTATTTCTATTTCTCAGAGGCCTCTGGAATTGATACACTGGGAAAATGGCAGGAATTAGGTGACATGTGGAATTGTTCGTTGCTTCCTGCTTGAATAACCTTTATTATTTCCACTGGGTACAAAGACATCAAAAGGTTATAGCTGTACATCTTTTTTGTTCTCCATCTCTTGAGGAACCTTGGGCCTTTAGAGAGTCAAGAATCTTGGCATGAAATCTGCTTTGACTGTCAAGCACTTATGACAAGAATGGTTTAGGGGGAAAATGTACCTTACTATTTATTCCCTTCACTCTTTGGCTTCCCCATTACCTGCTATGTGGTTGTAGGTCAGCTACTTAATCTCTCAATAACTCCTTATTCTCATTTTAGGGGGACAGTAAGAGTAAGAAGGTCTATCTTGAATAAAAAAAGAGAGTTGCTTTATTAAAACACTTTCCATCACTCTGACTCAGGAAACATTACTATTTGTATTGCCTATCATTCTTTTCACAGGGAGTCATAGGCAAAAAAAATTGGGAAGATTTAGGGATTTCAGGAAAAAACACACAAATAACACAGAGAACTCTTTTGATATAAAAATACAAAGATGAATGACCCATTTTGAATGTGGGCAAAGATTAGAATACATCACAAAGAAGATATACAGATGGCCAGTAAAGATTCTCATTACTTTGGGCAATGTAGATGTAAACGCAGTGAGATGGCATTATATAGCAACTAGAAAGGCAAGAATAAAAAAGATACATTGCCAAGTGTTGTTATAGGGATGTGGAGGGACTTGGACTTTCATATGGTGCTGGAAGGAATGTAAAATGTAAATTGAAAAGCAATTTGGCACTTTAATCAAAGTTGGAAATATACTTTCTTAGAATCTACCCAAGAGAAATGAAAATATAATAAGTCCATGAAATTTGTTTGCAAACGTTCATGTCTATATTCTTCAAAATAATCAAACAAAAAAGTAGGAAAATATTAAATGACCATCAGCTGCTGAGTGGCTAAACAAAATAGAATATGTCCCTTTTACTGAATACTACTCAAGATTGAAAAGGAATCAATTATTGATATTGGTGGTAGTACCGGTGAGCTTCAAAATGTTATGCAAAGTGGAAGCAGCAGACATTGGAACTTCAGGTAACAAGATTCTATTTATATGAAATGTCTAGAGAGGGCAAGGCTATAGTTGTAAAAATCAGATTAGTAATTGTGAAGGTATGAGGACCAGGGTGGGGGTTGAAGGCAAATGGACTCTTCCAGTTTAATGGAAGCAATTGTGGAAATGGAGTACAAAGGAATACATTTATTAAAATTCTTTGAATTGTATGTATAAAGTAGGTGAATTTTCTGGTGTGCAAATGATAAGTAGAGTTGCTACAATACATTTGAAATAGGCTACAATGGTCTCTGGTTGAGATCTGACTTTTTTTTTCCATAAGGGTAATTTAATCTTTTCCACATTGGAAAAGCTAAGGTATGATAGTTAGTACTTCCTATCATTACAGAGAAAAGCAATTCTACTTCTAACTTCCATAAGAAATGAACAAAAGGCATGAGTTGTCAGCAGTGTTTTGAGCTTCTGTACAGTGAGGTTCAGGTTCCATGTGGGAAGAAGGAGCATGGCTGGCTGTAACTGGTTTACATTGTGAATCAAAATAGATAATTGATATATTTGTGTGATGGAAACTCTATTTTGGTTTTTGGTTATCTTCCGGAGCCAGATGGCAGCAAACCGGGTTTCCTGACCTTGGGGGTGAAGACTGGGAAAAGAAGAAGACAAAAAAAGATGGGGTCAGGAGGACTACAGCCCAAGTCAGCAACCCAAGACTCCAGCTTAAGACGAGTTTAAGACTGTAGCCTAAGACCGCGAGCTTAAGACTGTAGCCGTTTATTTCAAGTTCCAGCCTTAAATACTTTTCTTAAAACCAGGACACTGCCAGGGGTTACATTTGTACAAAACAGAGATCAAGTCTCAAATAGGTTAAATGAGAAGGCATCAAGTCTCAAATAGGTTAAATGAGAAGTGATTGACACAGCCCAAAATCATGTTAACAGCTTACTTCCTTGTGTACTCAATTGTGCAGGTCCAGGGTCACTGACCCCATAGTCGGCCCCCAACAGTTATCTACACCATTTGTGTTTAGTCATTCATGAGCGTATGTGAGAATGTGTATCTACACAAAGATGCATTTATCACAGGTCAGGAGTGTGAATCTGAAGATGGCAGAGTGACAATGAGAATGTCAGCCTATCTATTTGAACCCTTTAGATGCTGTATTTATTATGAGCATAGAAATAGGGTTTAAAATTATAATTCTTGAGAATATGATTTACAAAGCCATGGGAGAATAATAAAACATGCTTTCTTTGAGGAAAGAAGTGTTAGACTTTTTTTTTTTTTTTGGTTGGTTGTGGAACTTGAACTCTGGATCTGGGAGTTTGCCCTGGAGTTCTTCAGCTCAAGGCTAGTACTCTACCACTTGGGCCCCAGCATCACTTCCGGTTTTCTGGTAGTTAATTGGAGATAAGAGTCTCACCAACTTTTTGTGCCTGGGCTGGCTTTGAACTGCGATCCTCAGATCTCAGCCTCCTGAGTAGCTAGGATTATAGGCATGAGCCATTGGCACCCAGTGACGATCAGTCTTGACTTAAACAGGGCATTAGTTTTAATGAACAATGAACTATGAGCAGATCAGGTGTAACGTCAGCAATATTTGGTTAATTCTTTCTTTTTTTTAAAGTGAACTACTGCAAACAGAATATGTACGTAAACAAAAACCCTTTCCAAAGGGATGAAACTTTGGTACTGTTCAATAGTAATTTATAGATAACTGGGATATAATTTCCAGGTACCCATTGTTAAAAGACTTTGTTACTGGGGCCGGGAGTTTGGCCTGGTGGTAGAGTGCTTGCCTAGCATGCACGAAGACCCGGGTTCGATTCCTCAGTACCCCACATACTTAGCAAAAAGCCGGAAGTGGTGCGAAGGCTCAAGTGGTAGAGTGCTAGCCTTGAGAAATTCCAAGGACAGTGCTCAGGGTCTGAGCTCAAGCACAGGACTGGCAAAAAAAAAAAAAAAAAAAAAAAAAAAAGACTTTGTTACTCTCTTACATTGTATCACTCAAGGAGGGTGCCAACTGTTTGGGTCTAACAACATCATGAAATGCGTTTGGCTAGCTAGGAGACAATAGAAAGCATGGCTGGCATAGAGTGACACTCTTGAGTGTTCTGTTTATACAATTCTGAAGTACATGTTTTTAAAGATGATCTTATTATTTTGCTATCTTCTTTTTGCTTTAGATAAAAACATAAAAATGCCTCTAATCATTTTTAAGTGTAAAAACAGTTGGGAACTTTACTTACAGTTCTGCAGTGTGCCATTTCTGTGACTCTCTGGGAGGTGATAGAGCTATTTGCTAATTATTTTCTACCAGAGGTGACTAAGTAAACAAATGAGTCTTATGGGAAACTTGAAGGTGAGTAAGACTGAGAGAGTCATGTTAGGTGTCTGTAGTTATGTTAACAATGTAATCAGGACTAAGCTTTTCATAAAATATTTACTAGTCCTAAAACGATTTCCACATAATCACTCCTGGAATTTCATGAATAATAGATTTGTGTTGGAACTGCAAGAACCAGTGGAATTTTGGAGTTGGAATATTAATTTCATTTTACACTATAGTCACTAGTTACCTACTGATTATTTGATAAATATCTAGAATTTGTGTATTTAAGGATGCTTTAAGATATACTTGGAAAATTTAAATAGGGTGAAGTGTCAGTACCAATGACTTAGAAGTATTCTTTTTTCTTTTCCACACTAGGACACACCAGCTATAGAAAAGGTAAAAGATTTTGTTTCCCTCATTCTGATAGAGCATGAATAATGGTTCTCATGTGTGTTTGGTGAGAAGGTAGTATCTTATGTTAGTGTTGCCATGCAGGTTACATTAGGAGTGGTACCCTATTGGAGTCAAATCTTTGGTTCCAAATGAGATCCTACCAAGTATCTCCCATGTAATAAGCTGTCAACCCTCTGGGAGCAGCAGAACACATTGCCATTTTCTTTCCTGCTAGAGTGCCCACGCTGAAGAATCAGGATAAAGCTCAAGGACATAATAGGGGAGAAGCTCATTTTAAGAGAAAGAGAACAAAAATCCTTCTTTGTTTCTTCTCTTTTCTCTTCCTCTTCAACTTCTTTGTCCCTTAACACATCTCTATTTTCCCCCTTCCAATTTCCTCTTACATGAACAATGAACATAGAGTCACAATTTATGAGTGAACTATGTAAGAGAAATAAAAATCCATATTTTATAGCTAGATATATACTCATGTATCAAACATGATGATCATCCCAAGTTCAACCATGGTCATCACTTTTTCATTTATAAATAAAACAAATAGGGGTTGGGGATGTAGCCTAGTGTGGTAGAGTACTTGCCTAGCATGCATGAAGCACTGGGTTCGATTCCTTGGTACCACATACACAGAAAAAGCTAAAGGTGGCACTGTACAAAGTTATTTTCACTACAGATTTAAAATAAATCACTGAGAATAAAGCTTGGACAATTATTTGGTAGTTTTTTATGCAGTACCCCCTCAATTCATGTTATGAACTAAATAACTTGATAGGCCTCTCTTTCACCTTTATAATGATATGAGAAAGATGTTATTACTTTTTGGAATTTAAACAAGAAGGGAAAAACTCCCCACAACACTGCTTCAAACAAAGATTACATCAAATTTTTGTCTGACTTTAATCTGAGGTTTGTTTCAAAATGTGAGATATCAAGTGGATGATTTCCTGTTATTAAAAGATATTTGAGACATAGATAGCATAAAACCAGCCAAGCAATAACAGGAGAAGGAAAAGAAAATAGTAAAATAAAGTGGGGGAAAGAGAGACGGGCAGGAATTTATACCTATTTTTAAGGGACAGATGATTTCATCTCCTAATGGGGGATTGAGGGGGCTTTCTGAATTTAGCACCAGAATTATTCTGATGGACAAGATAGAACAAAAAGTTTCTTGTTATTCAGTTGTTTGAGGAAGTGAGACATTTAAAAAAGTTCTCCTTTCTTGATGAATATTATGTGTTTTATTTAACAAGCATAGCAATTTAATTATCTTTCTCATTTTCTCCTTTTGAAAACTGCCACTTTCTCGTCATGCTTCCTTGTTCCAGTTCTTTTTAAATTTCCCACCTTTTTTTCTTATGTGTTGACTTCATTTTTGGAATGAAATAAGATGTATCTGAAACGGGTTTAACTTGATATTTAATTTTTTTTTTTTTTTGACAGTCCTGGGCTTGAGCTCAGGGCCAGAGCACTGTCCTTGGATTTTCTCAAGGCTAGAGCTCTACCACTTGAGCGTCAGCACCACTTCCAGCTTTTTTCTATGTATGTGGTACCGAGGAATCGAACCCGGGTCTTCATGCATGCTAGGCAAGCACTTTAATCACTAGGCCAAACTCCCGGCCCTTGATATTTAACTTTAATGAAGTCCAGCCCTGAGTTTAACATTTTAGATACATTTGAAAGGCCCTTCGAGAGGTCATTTTAGGACTGCTGATTGCCTATGTTCCTCTTTCATCCTAACTTCTTGGATTGCTCATGCCTGAAAATTTACCTTGAGGAAGGGAGTTTAGCCTAGTGGGGTAGAGTGCTTGCCTAGCATGCACGAAGACCCGGGTTTGATTCCTCAGTACCACATACATAGAAAAAAGAAATTTTACCTTGAATTTTCTTGCCTTGAGGTTCACATATACTCCTTGAAAGAATCAGTCACTCGTCACTCATATATTATTGGGAGTTTAGCCTAGTGATAAAGTGCTTGCCTTGCATGTACAAAGACTTGGGTTCAATTCCTCTACCACATACATAGAAGAAAGCTAGAAGTGGTGCCGTGGCTCAAGTGATAGAGCTCTAGCCTTGAGAAAGTCCAAGGACAGTGCTCAGGCCCTGAGTTCAAGCCCTAGGACTGGCAAAAAGAAAAAGAAAAGAAAAGAAAAAGAGAAAAAGCTGGCTTTTGATGGTTTAATAGGTATTAAGAACAAGAACAAGACACTATTGCTTGGGATGTGGTGTAGTGGTTGAATGTTTTGCCTGGTATGCACAAGGCCCTGAGTTTGATCCCTGGCAATGCACAGACAACAAGAGTGTTCTGTAGACGTTGCTGTGGTATTGATGGACAGACTGCTGAATGTATTGTGTGGCTTGCCACCTATTAGCTGTAAACATGTACATATGGAATATGGGATAATTGTGCTTACCTGTTTCCCCAAGCAGGATCACTTGGAAACTCAAACGAAAATCTACCTACAGCAGAGGACATAAACTGTGATGTATGTGCAGGGTAAGAATGCTAAAGGGAACTGCCAAAAGGGAAAAGGGAATACAGCCTACGCAGCGAGCTAGGTGGATCTCGATGCCTTGCTATCATCATACACAGAACATGTATTACTTTCTCTGTAGCATTGTATTAAACCATTTTTCTCTTTGCTTCTCTTCTCCAGCTATGGCCTTGGCAGTCTGGCATCTGTTTCTGTGGAACAGGAAGGAGCTGTGTTTGTCCTATGGAAGATGGGACAAAATGCCTACCAGATTACACATCAACCCTTGTTATAAGAGTTTACCAGAGCCAATCCCGTATGAGATTTTTCATTTTAGAGGAAGAAATGCTTTGTGGATCAAGATGACATAGATTTAAATCTGGGTCATCATGAATAACTGAGTTATTTGGAAACAACAACAATAAAAACAACTTTAGTTTTGATTGTTGTAGGACAGTAGTCTTCAAATGGGGACAATCTCCTTCCAGTCAGTCTCCCTCCATTCATTGCCAGGATGACTAGAAGTGCTGTTATACCAGTGTGGAGGTGGGAGGAGCTGCTATGGTATCTGTGGTAGATGGAGCCCAGGAAATGCTGTTAAGCATTTCAGACACATAGGTCACACGGGGCAGCCTCCCCTCAAAAGAATCATCATGCCCTAAATGCCATCAGTGCTGAGGTTATGAACATTGCTGGCTTGAGCTAGGATACAATGCTAGCATACATCAAAGTGGGAGAAGAGCCACAGTGGAAAGGTTTAGAAGGCACAGCACAAAGAAAATGGTGCTCATATTTCAAAAGCAAGTGTGTGCACACTTGACTTTGTGGGTTGCCAATTTCTAAGTAGCTTATCAGAAAGGTGACATTTTGAGTTGAAAAAGGTCTTGCTAGAGGCTGTGTTAGAGGGAATATAGAATAGGGCATAGGTTGCTAAAATCCTAAACTCACACATTAGGTATTTTACTGAAAATTTCCCTCAGTTCCCTGACTAAGTTCCCTAACTAACCGTCACTAAGATTTGAATCTCTGAGATGGAGCGGTGAAAACAAGTGCCATCATTGTGTAGGCCGAGGGTCTTTGGTCAGGGGAGCGGATGAACCTTAGCTGAGGGCATTTTTGTAAGAAACTATAAAAGTATAATTGCAGTGTCACCAACCAAACATTTTAAAGTGGTCGATTATGATTCTGTTAGTTTGTAATTTATTCTGGCAGTCTGTTTAAACATATGCATAGGTTTCTGAATATGATTTAAATGTTAAATCCTAATTATAAGACTTTAATTCAAAACAGTTTTAAGTAAGTTTTTCATACAAATGACAATCATAAAGCCACTCCCATTAGGGAAATGATTGTACATTTTAATATTGGACTAGTTGTAAGTCTCTCTGGACTATCGTCAAATTGTATGACATTTAAAAAAAAACAGCAGAAGTAGCTAAAACCTTTAAAAGCTTATATTGAGTTACATGAGACTATACAAGACACAATTCCAAATATACTGAATCTCTATGAACAATTTTGAGATCATTAAAGACACAGATTATTATGGGCCTTTCCAACTTTTACGATTGATTTTGTTGGCTTCATTAACTCCTATCTTGTTTTATCAGGCTTTCTTTGTACATATTGAATTGTTGGAGTCAACTAACTTGATCAGTGTGCTTCAAGGGTCACCACACATGTCCTTTTGTTCAAATTAATCAGGCTGTGAAAAGAAGGACAATTCAGTTTTATCAAATGAATTGAGGAGAAAAATGAATACATCAAAGCAAGTGTGAAATTCTTTCCAGTTGGCATGCATGGTGAATATAGCTAATAATAATCTCTTGAGTTTTTCTGTCAAGCAGATCAGTATATCTCTTTATTCATCCTAGCTTACATTATAACCTCCATTCATTCCTTCATTATTTATCCACTTACAATTTATTGAAACCTTAAATTTGTGCTTAGTCACTGCACTGGGAGTGCAATTAAAAGGCAGATGGAGTTTCACACAGTCTATTGGGAGAGAGTGATGTTACAAAGTACAGTGGTAGATGCATTTCATAACTGGCTATTCATGAAGAGCTACAGTCAGACAGATAGTCTGAGCGAGGAGAGTAGGCCTAGAAACAACCAAGGAGGTTGAAATTTATATTGAGAGAAGATAATTGCTAAGTTAAGGTGGCAGCATGATGGTGATGAGCTATGACCTTACTCAACATTTATTTGAAAGGTGGCACTGATAGCTTTTATGGCATAGAATCAAAGAGAACAGTGGTGAATAACCTTATCATATATTTATTTTGGTGATCCTGAGGATTTCGCTTCCCAGCATTTACTGAGTAAACCCTCTCAAATTTGAGCCACCAGCCCTTTTGCTTTATGTTTGTCTGTAGATGGGTTCTTATCTGGCTTATTTGTTCAGCTAGAGTCTTGGTGACATTTTACCCAGGCTGGCCTTGAACCTATCTCTGTCTCCAAAGTAGCTAGGATTACAGGTGTATACCACCACATCCAGCACAAAATGGACTTTAAAATTTTTGATGAGAGAACTGTTAGATTTGCTTTTTACTATGGCAGAGAAGATTGAAAAGACAGGAGGAAGAACTTTCTTTTTTTTTGACATGCTAAATGTGAAATGACAACTAATATCAAAATACTCATTGAGATAAATAGGTCACATAAGCTTGGACTGTGCATTGAATGTTTATATCAGAGGGTCTCAAGTATACAGATGGTCCATAAAGATATAAAACCAGAATAATGCCCTAATAAAAATAGAGACAGCAGAGAGAAAAGATGGGATGACTAACAAAGTAGTATGTAAAGGATGGGAAAATGAAGACAATTGCAAAGGAGGAACCAATAGGTTAGGAAGATAACCTCTATTATCTAGGATGCCAGATGCTTGGACAGTATATAGAGGAGGAAAGAACGGACTGTGGTAAAGACTTCTGCTACGTTTAAAAACACGAGGCCCAAATACTAGCTACTGCAAATGACTCTGTAACCCGAGTGTCCTTGATTGGAAGTTTAGGCTGAAAGACTGATTAAAGAGTCAAGAGAGAGTGAAAGATGAGGATATGATATGAGCATTTACAGTGAACTCTTGGAGCATGTTTGTCAGAGAAGGAGCAGAAAACTGGTGCAGAAGGAGCTGGAGTAGCAGAAATGCTGAGGGTTTGCTTTCAGAGAGACAATTGACTGTGTGCCTGCTAATAAAATACTATGGTGGAAAAAGAAAAAAAAAAAAAGTAGTGATGCAGTCTAGGAGAGAGTACTTCCCAGATCTTGGAAGAGCTTGGACCCATTGTACAGATATCAGAGCTGGCCTTCACCAGGGTTCAAGTATTCACTTGTTGCAACATGAGCAGAAGCAGAAGTCAGTGAGGGATGCATGTCTGAAGTGTGTCTAGCAGATGAGATGGCCGTAAGTTTTATCAGGGTATATGATGCTGACACTTTAAGGTTCCTGGTTCTAGGGAAACAGACTGACTATACT
The DNA here is from genome assembly GCF_031878675.1 of Megascapheus bottae. NCBI lineage: Eukaryota > Metazoa > Chordata > Mammalia > Rodentia > Geomyidae > Megascapheus > Megascapheus bottae. The sequence continues at coordinate 6,575,499 of NC_143529.1, read as the reverse complement.
TTCTATATTTCCCAATGGCTCACCTTTGAGTCTGCCCACAAGATCTGTAACTTTTTCTTTCTTTCTTTCTTTCTTTCTTTCTTTCTTTCTTTCTTTCTCTCTCTCTCTCTCTCTCTCTCTCTCTCTCTCTCTCTCTCTCTCTCTCTCTCTCTCTCTCTCTCTCTCTTTCTTTCTTTCTTTGTCATGGGGCTTCGACAGATAGGATGTTCCTGGTGTTTCTCAGCTCTTAGAGTATACAGTAGAAAATTAGGTCTCTGCACCAGGTTCAACCAAAGAACCATAAAAAGTAAGTTAAAGTTAGAAAAAAAAATGATTAACAAAGCAAAAAGTACACATTGAAGGTAAAGGTCGGCGGTTGAGTAAGGACAGATTGTTTGGAATCTAACTGAGGTTTGGAGTTTTTATCAAATCGGATGGAATCAATAGGTGGCACAAACCAATATAGCTCCCTTTGTGGCCCTTCTCCTAATGGTTTGATGATATACAGTGTCTCCCCGAGAGTGGTTGGCACACACTGGTACATTTGATCTCCAGGTTTAAGTTGGATATGAAGAGTGTTCATAAGGAGAAACTAAGACATTGCTGTAGTCACTGACCAAGGGTGTGGGCCCTGGGGTTTTAGAATGGAATCTTGTAGCCCAGGGCATTTCCTCATTCCTTACAGTAGCTTGTCATGGCAGGATGAAAAACCAGCATGCACAGCAGAATCCTGTCCCACCATCTTATTCAATGGTTCAGTTTCTTTGAGCCTAGAATACACTCAATCTTGGCTGGCTTTAGAATCCCATGGAAAGGATATAGAGATACTGATTCCTAGGGCCCCAGAAATAATTGATCTGGATATTAATGTGAGAAATAACCTGGGTTATTACAACTACTGGTTTAGATGGTTGAACATTTAATGCATTTTGGGTGACTAAAAAAAATCAGACAATTGGTTGTTGTTGTTGTTAAGGTGATGTAAGTACTATAAGAAACAGAACTGTGATATTTTAGGACGGAGAGATTTACTCTTTACTCTTGGAGGTTGAGTTCTTCAGAAAGCAGTTTATGGGGAAGTTTACTGCACAGGAAGTTTACTGAGGAAGAGCACCGATGTAGGACTGCAGAGCTAGGGAAGAAGGCAAGCAGCGGAGCAGGCCCATACAATGGCCTCTAGGGCCATAGACTCTAGGGATAACTTAGAGTTAAAACATTATGTCCGTGGTGTTCTCTGGTGGCTTGAAATTGCCTGGCCTCCACCAGTATCCTTGACAAGGGCATAGCTGGAGATGGGGCAGTTTTTTGTGATTGCTTATCAGAGATGGTGAGGGTTAGGGGCTATGGGCTTTGTGAAGTATCATGGGGTGTACCCAGGTTGGTGTCATAGATCTATAAATCTGGTTCCAGTCAATGAGGCAGGCTGCATGGGACCCACAAATGCTGGGAATTGCTGTTGTTGTTGTGAAGAAACATATTTACCAGTTTATGAACAAATATTATTAAGTTTCTTAAAGTCTTGTTCTAAGCTGGAAGTGGTATTGTGCTTCAAGTGGTACAGTGCTGTCCTTAAGCAAAAAAAAAAAAAAAAGGCTCAGAGACAGCGCCCAGGCCCAGACTCAAGCTCCAGGAATGGCAAAACAAGCAAACAAATAAATAAAATCTTGTTTTCCATAAGCAAAAACACAGGCCAACTTTCCTCTACAACTGCAGTCAAGTCAATGTCACTTTCTATACATGGTTACTGGCTATCCTTACTTGCCTTTCTTCTGGTACATTCTTTGATAACCCAGAAACAATTGAAATCACATAGTTTGAATGATTTTTGTTTTATGCTTACACTATGAAAGTATGATAGCTTAAAATACAATGACAACTGGGAACATAGCTGAGCAGATAAAATAAAGATGCTTGATGCGAAACCAGTGTCCGAAACCATGGTAATGAGGAAGTCAGAAGCATCTGACCCCTTGTACTGGCCCTGACAGCCACAGTGACAGCACCCAGCATGCATGGAAAAGCGGAGGTCAACTGAAACAGAGACAAAGATATGTGCTCATAAAATAAAGAGGGTACGGTTGATCCAGCATGAGCTCTGGTAGGCATTGTGGTTGCACTATTTTAAAAGTATCATACATATTTTAAAGGAAAACGCATAAGAAATCTGTGGCTAAATAGATACAGAACATGCAGGAAGGTGTATCACATAAAACCCAGGCCCCAAGCATCAAGCCTGTTTGATGGTTCCTTAAAGTTTGATACAGTAAAGACTTGTATCATTGAGCTGAAGCGTTGAAAGGCTTATTTGAAATACAGACTTGCAGCCTTCAGAGATGTATACTTTGAACTGGAGAAATATTTACTCAAAATAGGGAGTGAGCAAGAAGCTATAGATCAGCTTTAATTTTTTTCTTTTGGTTTTATTTTCTTGGTGTTGGGGCTGAACTCAAAGCTTACATACACAATCTACAATGGAGCTGTACCCCTCCTCCCCAAATTTAAAATTAATTTAAATTAGCAAATAGCAGTGCATTTTTTTCTTTGCTTGAACAATGGTTTAATCTAGCTTTAGGGTTATAGGTCTGAGTCACTGATACCTGGCTTCACCTCTTGGATTTAGGAATGGCCTCTCTAGTTTCACTGGAAGTAGAAATTTGAAGGGAAAGTTTGATGAACACTGCTGTGAGAGCAGGGAAGGAAAAATTTCACCTTTATTCTCTCAAGTATTTTGGCTGAGATTGAGAACTAAATCGACATAAAACAGATTCACAGGAGAAAAAGCATACACATTTATATTTTATGTGTCACAGGAGCTCTCATTTAAAAAAATGGCAAAATACATTGCTTAGATAGTAAGCTGTACAACAAGCAAAGAAATTAAACCATGTGAGGACAAAAGAAGGCAATGGAAGTCAGATCTTTTAAGAAAATGTGAACAGAGTGTTCCCAGTATGAACTTCTTGTCCTTGATGAGAATGTTGCTTTATTTCATGCCTACGAGGATATCTATCTTGTGGGAAGTTCATCTCTGGCTTTGAAGAGAAAGAAGGAAGGCCACAGTAGTTTTTTTTTTTTTTTCTCTTTGTATCTTCTGTTCTTCACTTTAGCTCAAAACAATGCTCTTGCTAAGGTGAACTATTGTGAGCTGGGAATGTCTGTAATAGCAGAAGCGATCCAGAAGGAAGTTTAAGCAAGCCAAGCAGCGCTGTAAAATGTGGTAGAATAGCCATTAGATCTCTGTGGCTATTTTCACTGAAATGTATTTAAATAGGACAAAGTTAAAAACTGAATCCACTTGGTTCCATATTTCATTTTTGTTGTTGTTGTTGGTTGTGGGGCTTGAACTCTGGGCCTGGGAGTTATCCTTGAGCTCTTCAGCTCAAGGCTACTGTCCTACCTCTTAAGCCACAGCACCACTTCTGTTTTCTAGTTATTAACTGGAATAAGAGTCTCATGGATTTTAGTGCCCAGACAGGCTTTGAGCCTCGATCCTTAGATCTCAGCCTCCTGAGTAGCTAGAATTATAAGCATGAGCCACCATGCTAGGCTCCATATTTCATGTGTTTAAAAGCTTAATGGCTACATACAGCTACTGTTTGGGAAAGAAGATTTAAGTACTGCCTCCTTATAGAAATTCTACTGCACAGCACCAATGTAAATGATACACTAGAGAAAGGAGACACTGGAAGTAGGAAAAAATTAACAATCTATTTGTTAATGGAGTATGAGATAAAAAGTTGAAACAAGCATGTATGTCATAAATGCATTTTTTAGATCCACTTTACCATTTTTTAAATCTTTTGAAACAATAATAGTCTATAAGGAAGAATAGATAAATTAGCTAAATAAAATGTAGTTTCGACTTAAGAAAGCATTTTGTTATAATCACAGTTTTGTTGTTAGAAATGACCTTTCTCATCTTCTAGTCTAACTACCATTTGAGTGGCTTCACTTTAATGGGCCATTCAATTTACATTGGAATTCACCAAGGAACTGAGAAAATACGTTGCTCTTCTGAGATTTAACATTTCACCTTGGTGGACCACCTTTCCTGAAGTGAATGACACAGGCTTCTGGAAAACCCAGGGCAAAGGACCATGAGTCCTGAGTACCAGTCAGGGAAAAAACTGGGCTCAAGTCTTCAGATGCATGCATCAATGTTCTTTCTCTAAAACAGTCTATCTTCTTCTTCTTTTTTTTTTTCTCCATTTTCACCCTTAACAGGGGGGAAAACATTCACAGAAACATTGATTTGCTTTGAAAAACTTGAAGGGTTGTACATAGGGAAGTTTTTATTATTATAAATCATGAGGGAACTTTGGTGACACAATAAAGACCAGGAAGCTGATATTATCATAGAGGAAACCCTGAGGGAGCCTGCAGTTATTGTTTGAGCAGAGTTGCCTTCACAAAGGACAGTTGTTAAAGGATAAGCCATATGAAGTAATATAATGTTATTTCAACATGCATAAGGATAAATATATTCCTGTCCAGGGGTTCAAAAAAAAAGGCATTAAATAGTACTTTAGGCAAGAACATAAACATTTAGGTCTAGAAAGCAGTAAAAAAATATCTTAAGACAAGTAGACTGGGAAGAACCAAAACACAACTATCTGATAACCTCTTCAGGTTTTTATTTAGACAGTTATTACAGAAATAGAATGAGAATATAAAAACACGACCTGATATTTTCTAAGAAAAACTTGTTAGCTTTAACATCTGGTCAGTTTCCATAAAAGAAGATAAGAAGCTCATTTTCCAAAGAGAGAGGCATGAGGAGGCTGGCAGGACTTGGATTTTAATCAACTAAAATCTGGCTGAGGTGCTTGACCTCTCAGTACTTAAGAAAAGTTAGAAATACATGTCTATAAATCCTCAACTTTGCTCTCTTTGTTAGGATGGAAAGCTGAAAAGCAGGGCTGATTTTTCAGTTGGGACTAGGACTATGACAAAATGTTACATATGACACAAATGAACATTGTTAAATTTTGCCTATATAGTTTCCTTTGTTTATTGGGTGTGTCCTCATTCAGGAAACAGCTGTATTGCATGTAGTATCATCTGGTTGCTATGTAGAAATTAAAATGAACTATGCTATAAATGCTTAAAGCTGTCTGTTATGAAAACAGGATTGATCTTCCATTGTGCTGGCTTTTTTGCCAGGAAGACTCTCTGAAAGGCTGTCAGGCTGTCACTTCTCTGTACCTTAGATTTCTCACCCATGACACTCAGTACTTGATATTCTCTGAAATACCATTAGGGCTTTATTGCAACAGCAAACATGTCTTATTCTTACTAGGAAACTGAAACCTGGATTATCTGGAATTGGGGGAAGATGAAGGCAAAGAGAGGCAGGTCAATGGGGAGAGGAAGGGTAGGCGAATACAGTCACACTGTTCAATGAACATACATGAAAATGGAAGTAGGTCAACTGAGAGATGGGTGGAGTGAGGAGAGATGGGGAAGTGGGGGAAGGGCTGGCGTTGATCAAGATACTCTGTACTCAGTAGCTGACATGTTTGATTAAAACCTCTGAAGATATGAACATCACTGACTAAGGTTATTGATTTGCTTTTTTTTAACATCATACTTAATTCTCACATTTTCCCATTATGATGCCATGTATAATCCTGATTGGGAAAAGGCAAGTTTTGGTTTTGTAGTTCTGAAAGGAAGCAGAATGGGAATTTGATTCCTTACTGTTATGGTTTGGATGAGGGTCCCTCAAAGCCTCTTTGGGTTAAAGCAGGGTTCCTATGGTTGTAGAACTTTGAGGAGGTGAGGCCAGGTGAGAGGTCCTCAGATCTATCTGGAGGCTTTGAAGAAGACCATGGGACCCTGGCCGTTTTCTTTTTTCTCTTTGATTCCTGGGTCATGATGTAAGAAATGTATTCATTCCCACACTGGTGCCAAGAGGTTTTGTCCTTGCCAGAGGTCTGAAGAAGTCAGTCCATCTGATCTTGGACTGGGACCTTTAGCAAAGGGAGCCAAAATAAATGCTTTCTCTTTGAACTTAATTGGCCCAGGTAAGCTACCAATACACATGCTCATGACCTCATAGAGTATACACTTTGTGTATTACCTAAACATCTCTGTGGCAAGACTCCTGGCAAACAAAAACACATTTTTAACCGGTAAGCCCCAACGGACTCAGCTAGAGGGACTAACTCACAATGACTATTTTTAGTGTCTTTCATTTTCTATGGGCCAAATAAGGTGAAATAAAGGAAAAGTATCTGGGACAGGGTTCTGTGACTCTGTGTTCAATCTGTTGCAAAAGAAAAGCAACTTCCCTGACTCACAAGGTGGTATATTTAGTTGACCATATCTAAACAACATTTGGTCATTTAACTTTGTGACATCAATTCACCTTTGTTAAAGGCTGTAGAATTGTGAGTCTACATGTTGTTATAAGAGCTACCACATAAAAGCTCAGAGACACATGGCTGCCAAAAAAGAAAAAAGAAAAAAAAATAGCTACTACGGAAAAATTCCATGGGTCCCTCTATAACTTCCACATTCCTATTGTAAATTTGCACAAGTAGAAAATTTAGGTGAAATGAATCCATCCATCTTGCTTAGATCATCCCAGGTTTTTATGTTTTGTGCCAGTCTTGACTTTGAGCACAAAGCCTGAGTGCTATCCTTGAGTGCCTTTTGCTTAAGGCTAACACTCTGCCACTTGAGCCACAGCTTTACTTCTGGATTTTTTTTTTTTGTAGTTTATTAGGGATTAGAGTATTGTGGACTTTCCTTCCCCTACTGGCTTCAAACTGTAATCCTCAGATTTCAGCCTCCTGAGCAGCTAGGTTTATAAATATGGGTCACTGGTGCCTGTAACCTCCCAAGTTTTGTAAGCACACACTTCTGTTTCTGTGCAAGTCTATATTTGTCCTATAGAGTGTGTCACATGAGCACATGTGATCCTACCAAGGTCAGGAGTCAGAAAAGTCACATGACAAGTGTTCTTCAGGCTACACTTCTGAAGCCATAATCATTGCACTTGTCTGAAATTTGACTTCTACCTCCAGTCCCTGGTAGCCACTGACCTTTCTAACTCTCACTGTATCATTTCAAGAATATCATTTACTGTCTATCATATACAGTGTAGATATACATTGAAGATGTACATTTTGTGCCCTTAGAATAATTTTGTTGAAGTTCAACTAGGTTAATTTGTGTGCCAGTTCCTTTTCCTTTGCTCTGTAGTATCCTGCTGTCTGTTAATCACTTCTAATGGCCATGGGAAGACATTGGGATTATTTCCAGTTTTTGTCTCTTAAGAATAAAGCAGGTTGGTGGCTAGGAATTTGGCCTAGTGGTAGACTGCTTGCCTAGCATGCAGGAAGACTGGGGTTTGATTCCTCAGTACCACATACAGATAAAAAGCCCAAAGTGGTGCTATGGCTCAGTTGGTAGAGCTCTAGCCTTGAGAAAGTCCAAGGACAGTGCACAAGCCCTGAGTTCAAGCCCCGAGAATGGCAATAAATAAATAAATAAATAAATAAAATGAATAAAGCAGCTATGAATGTCCATGTCAAAAGTTTTGTGTAAACATAAATCTTTATCCCTCTGGAGTAAATATCCAAGAGGGCAATTTCTGATTGTATGGCAAGCTCACATTCCATGTAATAAGAAACCACTGTGAGCTTTCCCAGAGTGCCATTTTTCATTTCCATCAGCATCCTGACTAATGTAGTTTGCCCTGTCTGGGGTGGAGCCTGCCCTCTACAGGCCAGGCTGGGTGGAGTAGGAGGAGGAGGAGGAGGAGGAGGAGAACCCCTGACCACGTGGATGCCCTTGCCTGAAAAGCATTTTCTGTGTTAACCAGAGTTCTAGGAAGGAGAAACACTCCTTGTTTGCCTGGCCTAAGGAGATAGCCTATTCCTTAGTGCAAATGGGAGGGATTAGAATTCAATTGATCTGCACCTACCCAGCATGATATTTTTGTGATGCTGAGAGCACAGAGACTAGCATGAGACTAGGTTGGAGTTCTAATGCCACAGCTCCTACTATTCTGGATGAGTTTCAGCAGATTTTCCTTGAACGTTTGTATGAAAGCTTTTTTCTTCAAATTTTTTGTTTTTGTTCCCCCAGTCTTGCTCCTCTCTCCTTCCTCATGCCCAGTACTGTGAATTACACCTACTGTGTGGACTCACACATGCTAGTTAAGCACTGTATCACTTGAGCTAGTCCCCAATCCCATGATACATAATTAAAAGTCCTTCGTTTTGGAAATGTGGTCTGCAACTAGTACTTTCCTATCCTGCTGCTTGTTTCTTTTCACTCCTCTGCCTTTTAGTGGTACTGGGGTTTGAACTCAGACCTCAGGCAAGTACATTGTCACATAAGCCGTTCTCCTAGCCTTTTTATGTTTTGGTTGTTTTTACTGTAGAGCCTTGAGTTTTTGCCAGTCCAGCCTGAAAATTCTTTTTTTTTTCATATATTTTTATTGTAATTAATAAAAGGGTTACATTATATTCACCAGATAGAAGGTGCATTACTTCACATACACTGATACCCTTTCTCATGTTTTGGTCCCCATTTCCCTCCCCCCACCCCTGCCCCTCATCTTGTTTTCCCCCTTCCCTATCCAATTTCAAATAACCAGATAAACATATATACAGTATATCAGATAACAAGGTAAAATATTGTAACAATATGAGATAACCAAGGGACAGGAAAGAAGATGAGAGATAACATAGAACATTAAGGACAACAATCACTCATTATATGGCTTTTATTTCTATATCCTGGAGGTCCTTTCATTTAGCGTCTTATGTATTTAGGTTTTGTTCTACTGCAAATCTCTGCTAGAAGAGCCCAAGGTTTCTACTGATTATGACAAATGAGGGAAACCATTGAGTCTATGTTTCTTTGAGTCTGGCTTACTTCACTTAATATGATTTTTTCTAAATCTTTCCATTTCCTTACAAATGGGGTGATGTCATTCTTTCTGACAGCAGCATAGAATTCCATTGTGTATAAATACCTCATCTTGTTGTTCCACTCATCAACTGAGGGGCATCTGGGTTGGTTCCACATCTTCACTATCAGCCTGAAAATTCTATGTATTACCTTCTGTGTAGCTGGAATTACAAATGTAAAACACCATCCATACCTTATTTGTTAAGAGCATCTTTTTTAGCTTCCCTGGGCTTGGAACTTGATCTTCCCAATTCCCATCTTCAGAGCAGTTGGGATTACAGGCATGAATGAGCACAAACCTGCACATTGTTCACTGTTCTTTGTAGAACCTTTCACCAAGCTAAAACATTGTTTTTCGTTGGTTACAATGTATACTTCTATTTTCTTATAGACTGCGCTTTCAGTGCCAAATCTAAGAAATCTTCATTTAGCCCATGATTGCTGAAGATCAACTTAAGTCTATTTTTCCTTTATTTGTTCTATAGGAATTTGATCACAAGATACAGAGAAGCCACATTGTGAGAGGTTCAATTGGAAGTCTTTATTAGAAAGACTGCAACTGTGAGCAGACTCATCATATTTCCCCCCACCCCACCCCAAACTTACAGCTTCCAATGCACATAATACCATTGGGAAACAGAGCTACAGGGTATTAAAGAGTAGAAAACCATCTCAACCAACCAGATCAACTCAACTGGAGAGTTGAGGGACACCACGATGACTTGAGGAGACTCGGTTGACATAAGGCACGGTGCAGTGGTGGCAAGATTGAAGAGGCCTAGGTCGCTCCAGAGTTCAAAGAGTCTTGCCAAGCCGGGCACCTGGGGCTCACGTCTGTAATCGTAGCTACTCTGTAGGCTGAGATCTGAGGATTGAGGTTCAAAGCCAGCCCAGCACCAAACTCCAAGAGACTTTTATCTCCAATTAACCACCAGAAAACCAGAAGTGACGCTGGGGCTCAAATGGTAGAACACTAACTTGGAGCTGAAGAGCTCAGGGACAATGCCCCAGGCCCAGAGTTCAAGCCCTACCACTGACCAAAACAAACGAAAAAAAAAAAAGTCTTTCGAGTTCATGGCACCTGCCTAGTAGGTCTGGAAACCTGTTGTCCAAGACCTGCCCCATTTGCTTCTAGGAATTCAGTTGTGCCTATCGCCTGGCAGTGGGGGAGAATTGGGATTTCACCTCTAGTTTTCAGAAAGTCCCCGCCATCCACTAAAATGCCAAGATGGCACCACTTAGACCCAGTATCCATTCCCCACTGGTTTTATATACATAGAAACAAATCATTGGTTCTTCAGGGAGAGGGTTGTACCGGGACCTTAGGACTATGAGCTTAACCAAGTTAGTACCATTTTGAACAAAGCTTACAAAACAATTGGGAAGACCTGGACCTATGGTTATGTTCAAGAAAAGGAGAGTTAAGGGCCACATGATTGTAGATATCAGAGTTCCATATTTCAATTTGTCTACTTAAAAAAACTTAGACATCGAATCATTCTATCACTATTAGTTGCAAGAGGCTGTACTTGTATTAAATACCTTTTCATCTTTGTCAAAATCAGCCAAATATGTTTGCATACATCCATCTCTGAGCTTTCTTTTTTCTTTTTATATTTTTTTATTGTAATTAATAAAAGGGTTACATGATATTTGCCATATAGAAGGTGCATTAATTCACATACATTGATACCCTTTCACATGTCTTGGTACCCTTTACACCCCCCCTCTTCGTTTTCCCCCCTTCCCTATCAAATTTCAAATATCCAAATACAAATAAATTCAATATATCAGATAACAAAGTGAGATACTATAACAATATGAGATACCCAAGGGACAGCAAAGAAGATGAGAGATAGCATAGTACATTAAGGACAACAATCATTCCTTATATGGCTTTTGTTTCAATATCCTGGAGGTCCTTTCAATTAGCTTCATACTATATGGCCTTATGTATCAAGGTTTTGCTCTATTGCAGATCTCTGCTAGTAGAGCCCAAGGTTTCTACTGATTATGACAAATGAGGGAAACCATTGAGCCTAAGTTCCTTTGAGTCTGGCTTACTTCACTTAATAGGATTTTTTCTAAGTCTTTCCATTTCCTAACAAATGGGGCGATGTCGTTTTTTCTGACAGCAGCATAGAATTCCATTGTGTACAAATACCACAACTTGTTGATCCACTCATCAACTGAGGGACATCTAGGTTGGTTCCATATCTTTGCTATGGTGAATAATGCTGCAATGAACATTGTTGTGCTAGTGGATTTAGTATGCCCTAGATTCTGGATGGTTGGGTAAATGCCAAGTAGTGGAATTGCTGGGTCATAGGGGAGTTCTATGTTTAGCCTTTTGCATCACTGAGCTTTCTATTTTGTGCTATTGACCTGTGCGTGTGTCCATCCACTAGCACCCCACTGTCTTAATTACTATAGCTTTATAGGAAGAATTCACAGTGGGTGCAGCTATTTATTTTATTTTATTTCACTGGATTCTTTTGTTGAAAAATTGCTTTGGACATACAAGTGTATTTTGGTATAAATTTTAGAATATGCTTCTTTGTATTTATCAAAAAGGATTCTGTTAGAAATTATATTAAAGCTTAGATTGATTTGGGGAGAATGGACATCTCTGACATGCTCCTGTATTTTTGAATTAATGAAGCATTCAATTCATTTTTGCTGTATTTTACAAACAAAGGTAAAGAATTCAGGAAGCAGTCTAACTCATAACAAAAATCGATTTATTCACCATTAGTTTTTCCTCCTGAACTCTTTGGATTGATTTAATTTTTCATGTTAATGATTTTTTTTTTGCCAATCCTGGGCTTGAACTCAGGGCCTGAGTAGTGTCCTTGGGCTTTCTCTGTACCACTTGAGCCTCAGCACAACTTCTGGCTTTTTTCTATGTATGTGGTACTGAGGAATCAAACCCGGGTCTTCCTGCATGCTAGACAAGCACTCTACCACTCAGCCAAATTCCTGGCCCTCATGTTAATGTTTATTAACCCAACTCTGGTTTCTATATAAACACTACCCTAGATGACCATAGCAGTGATGATTCTAGCTCTAGTCAAACTACCAGTAAATGTTTGACTTTTGGGGGGAAAACAATTTGCTTAATCAAATGACTCATGGATTGTAGCCCTCCAGAGAGGACTCAGAGCACATTAGGCCTTCCAAAGCTCCTCTGGCTTGGAACATGTGTTGCTAAGAAAGGACTTTTACTATACCCAACTCTCCCCTGACCCTCTAAAGAGGGTTGAAATTGGAAAGTGCTTATCTCAGTACAGCTTTTCCATTTTGGTTTTGTTTTGCTCGTTTGCATTACAGCCATCTCTGCTTGGTGTGAGACCCTACACAGAGAGAAGGGAAAATTGAACTCTTGTGGCTGGCACTATTATTCTTCCTAGCTGCAAGATGGCATGTATGACGGCTTCTTCTCTGTAGCCATGTTAGAGGGTCACAGGAAATGTGTAGTTATGCCTGTAGTTGTGACAGTTGTCAGTTTTTCTGCCTTAAGGATAAAAACACAGCTCCAAAGTAATCCTTATTTTATTTTATGTTTTGCAGTTTCACTCTATAAACCATAGTATCTTTTTAAAAAATTGAAACCCCCTTTTAATCAGCGAGTAAAAATAGAAAGTTGATTCACAAGCCTTTTTCTTTTCTCTTTCTAGAACAATTTATTGGCACTTATTTCTGCTAGAGATTGGAACAGAAAAAAAAAAGTGTTGATGATTAAAACTCACGAAATGGGTCTCTTGTCACTTGAGAACTATATATTCTTCATTATAGCCCTAAACTTGCTATCTATGTATTTGTGTTGCTTCAGGTTTAAGGTAATATTCTCAATCACCTTGTTTCTTTGTTTTGTCAGTCATGGGGCTGGAACTCAAGTCCTGGGTGCTGTCCCTGAGCCTTTTTGGTAGGTTTAGCAGTCTACCACTTGAGCCACAGTGCCACTTCAGTTTTTGAGTGGTTAATTGGAGTCTCACAGGAATGTTTCTACCCAGGCTGGCTTTGAGCCATGATCCTCAGATCTCAGCTTCCTGAGTAGATAGGATTACAAGTGTGAGCAACTCAGCCTTGGTTTCTTTATTGACATGGACCAGGTCTCTTGTATCCCCTCAGACTCATCCATAGGCTGTACTGGACCCCGGGCTAAATTTGGTTCTCAAACACTTAAAAAGATTTTTGGGGGGGTAATATGGTAGGGCCAATTTACAAACTGTTAGATTGAGAAGTCTGGCCTCAGAATGGAACTCTTCTTCATTTCCTTCTTCTTTTTATAACTCCTTGGTGGCATCCATCCTTCCCGAGAGCTTTCTTCCTTCTTCCAATTCCTCTTAGGCATCCATTCTTTCAAGCCCTTCTTCTTGTCCCATGTACCCTCCTGCTCTTCCTACAGTGGTCACTCTTAACTTTTCCTTTTCACATACATACCAGATCAACAAAGATCCAAAGAGTGCCCCCCTGACTTTGATACATTCATGAAGCAGTTAAGTCCTTCTGTTTACTTTCTCCTGGAAATCTCCCACTTGGTCTCTACAGCTCTAATCTAGACAGACTTGGCTGATCCGCCTTTCTCCCTGAGGGAAACCCTTTTGTCTCTATAGGAATTTTCATGCAGCTGATTAAAGTCTTGGTCAAATCTCTCCTATCTGGCTCTCCAAGACCATAAAAATTAAAGCAAGGGCAGGAATATCTTAGTTGGGAAGAGCCCCTTAAATTGGTTTTACCACCTTGGCCTCCACTACAAAATATTCCCATTGGCTTTTGTGTTTGTTGGGGTGGAAGGGTGGTGGTAGGGAATCCGGCTGCTTGTTCCAGTGGCCAGACTCTAAAGCAGCCATGGTTAGCAGGATGGTGCCAGGGTGTCAGGATAATTCTAGGGCACCAGGAACCAGGTCACTGACATTTTTGTACCCCTTGGGGAGAAATCATCTATGGCTAAAAATCAGGAGGGTACTATAAAGTAATATGCATCTTTGTGGGTATTATTTTATACATAGTCTATTAGGGAATATTTTCATTTATCTCTGTAACTGCAGAAAGCAATTAATGATTGCAACTGTTGTTGGTTTTCTTTATTGTCATTATTATTATTTTGGTAGGTCATGGGGCTTGAACTCTGGCTCTGGACATTGTCTTTGAGCATTTGAACTTAAGGCTACTGCCCTACCCCTTGAGGCACAGCACTGCTACCAGTTTTCTGGTGGTTAACTGGAGATAAGAATCTCTTGGACTGGTTAGATTTTAACCTTGATCCTCAGATCTCAACCTCCTGAGTGGCTAGGATTAAAGGCATAAGCCACCAGGCCCTGAGATTGCAACTGTTTTTGTTTTTGAACTTTTTAAATGCAAATTTAGCCTTGGCATGCCTAATTCGAAACATTGTGTGTGTAAATGTCTTCTGAATGTTTCTTAAACTACCACTATAAAGTTAATATGTAAAAATTGTTCCAAAATAAGTTATTTCAAGTAATTCTAGATAAAAAGTAGACATTAAGCCAAGCCTGGTGGCTCATGTCTGTAATCCTAGCTACTAAGGAGGCTGAGATCTGAGGATCAAGGTTCAAAGCCAGCCAGGGCACAAAAGGACCTGAGACTCTTATCTCCAGTTAACCTCTAGAAAATGGGAAGTGGGGCTTGGCTCAAGGGCAGGGTGGTATCCTAGAGCTAAAGAGCTCAGGGACAATGCCCAGGCTGAGTTCAAGTCCCATGACCCATAGACTGAGTAATAACTCAAATTTCATTTGAGTGTTCAAATGAAATGAGGTCTTTTAAATGTCTGTCTTCTAACTTCAAGTAAAGTTGGCAAGCTGTGATGTTAATTATTTCTAACACTCATCTATATGTGTTTTTCTTTTGCCCCAGTATATAAATTTTCTATGATGCAAAGCTGAGGAAGACATTTTACTAAGAAGGTAACCTCAAAATTAAAATAGTTAATGCTGCTCCCCCTTTTCTGGCTTATGCTTATGTGTTCTTGATGATAACAAGCAAAGCTTCAACAATGTTGTTGATCTTAATTATTGCCATAAAATACTTTATGCAATAAAAATAACTAGAATTTTTGCAATTGCTAATGGTTTCAAAACTTTTTTTTTTTTCCCAGTCCTGTGGCTTGAGCTCAGGGCCTGAGCACTGTCCTTGGGCTTTCTCAAGGCTAGCACTCTAACACTTGAGCCACAGCACCACTTCTGACTTTTTCTATGTATGTGGAGTGCTGAGGAATCAAACCCAGGTCTTCATGCATGCTAGACAAGCACTCTTACCACTAGGCCGAACTCCCAGCCCCCTGGTTTCAGAACTTTAATTATGGCTATTCTAAATCTTTTACCCTTGTGTATTTGTTTCCTCTCTAGAGTATTTACAAGCAGATTCATAAAATAATGTCTCTCAGAAATATTTATTTTTCAAGCTGAGTTGACTTTTTCGAATTCACTTTGAAATCTCTGTTGAATAAAATAGGCTAAAATGGGTCTCACTGACATGGATTTCTACTTGACTTGAAATTTCCTCCAGTGTGAGGAAAAGATTTGACAGGACAATGCTCATACTGTTGATGAGTGATCAGTCAAAGACTAACAGTGAAAAAACAAAAGCAAAAACATAGAAAACAAAAACCTAACCAAATAGAAACAAAACCCCTAAAACCTGTTCAGATAAGAGGAAATATTGTTAGATTCCAAATGAAGCCACCTGTGACACCTTTTCCAGAGCAACTAAAACTGAGAGATTCTAAAAATATGGTTCATAAACACAGTTTAGGATACTAAATCCCATTTCTGTTTACTTTTCAACTGGACAGAAATGCACCCTCACCTTTCTAGTACATGTTTTTTTCTCTCACCATAAATAATCCAGATGCCCCTTCGTCTTTTTAAATTTTTTATTGCCAGGGTAATGTGTAGAGGGGTTACAGTTACATTCTCTAGGTAGTAGGTTCATTACTTCTCATACATTGATACCCCTTCTCATATTTTTGTCTCTGTTTCCCCACTCCCTCCCTATCATCTTATTTTTCCCCCTTTCCTTTCCTACTTGAAATAAACAAATAAACATATATACAATATACCAGGTAACAAAGTCAGATACAGTAACAATATGAGATTAACCAAAGGGCAACAAAAGAGAAGAGAAATAACATTAAGTACATTAAGAACAACAGTTACACAAGATAAAGCTCTTGTTTCCATATCCTAGAGGTCCTTTCATTTAGTCTCATCCTATATGACTTTATAGACCTAGGTTTTGAGCTATTGTAATCCTCTGCTAGGCGAGTCCTAGATGTGTATTAATTATTACAAATGATGGAAACCATGGAGTCTATGTTCCTTTGGGTCTGGCTTACTTCTCTTAATATGATTTTTCCCAAGTCTTTCTATTTCCTTACAAATGGGGCAATGCCATTCTTTCTGATGGGAGCACAGAATTCCATTGTGTATAAGTATCAGATCTTCTTGATCTAATCATCTACTGAGGCAGATGCCCCCTTTTATGTATGTATGGTTACAACTTCTTTAAAAAAAAAAAGGAAGGCTATCAAACTCTTACCTCTGTTAATAGGACTCAAGATGACATTGAGTATAGGGACAAAAATCTTAAAAAACAAACAAACAAAAAACCAAAAGAATAAAACGGCAAATATCTTAAAAAACAGAAGAGATGCTAAAGGAGAACTTATGCTATGCTTGAAAGAGTGCTGCTGCTTTTGGATTAACAGAGCCAAACAAGTTCAAAATAATACATATAAATTGACTCATCATACTACTCAACTTAGAGAGAAAAGAACACCTAGAAGATGGCTCTCATGGTAACTACCTGGTCTTGGTTATCCTAGCTTCATGCTCTCCTTAGTGATGGGAACCAGGAAATAGGCTTCAATGCCATAGGCACAGCAGAACCATTCAATGTATTATAATTGACCCCCAATGTGTCAATCAGCAAGAGCCCTGGGTTTCTTTAATACCCTTACCATTCCTCTCGATTCATCCACTTAAAAACTCACACAGTCTGTACAAAACTCCTCTATTCTCTCCCTCTCCCTCTCCCTCTCCCTCCCCCCCCCCTCTCTCTCTGTCTCTCTCTCCCTCTCTGTCTCTTTCACTTGGGACCTCTAGTATCAATTTTACTTCTTTAAGCCACTATACTTTGCTTTATTCATGTTTCAACAAGATTTGATTTTTTTCTTACCTCCCAAGCCATAGCTCAAAAGTTAAGCTACAGTCTGGCTTCTATTCTCTACCATGTGTTCTTCCCATGCCTCTTAGAGCCCTGCACCTGGCTTCCAAATTATTTTATTCTGACCCTTTTGTGTGCCCACTGATCACTTAATAACTTTTGTGAGAACAACAAATACACAGACATACCCCTCCTCTCCAGACTCATCTGGAAATCATTATGAAAAGAGACACTTGTTCCAAGAAAGCCAGGATTTGCTTTTGTACTCCTGTCAGAGACAAAGTGGAAAAGATCCCCTCTTAAGGAGACCTGGCAGACAGATAAACAGTGAGGTTCAGGTAAATACTGAGGCGAATAATGAATGTAAAATGGGCCAGATGAGCTTTCAAGATGTTCACACACACACAAAACGTAAATTAGGGTTCCCCCCAAAAGAGCCAGTCATTATAGTGATAACCAGTAACACACCCTCCCCTAACCACTTCGCCCCAAGTCCACAGTGATACAATAGCAGCAAGCAGCAATACTGCATTCCTTTCCCTAGCTGCCTGCCACTTTTCTTTTCTTTCCATGTATTTTTATTGTAATTAATAGAAGGGTTACATTATATTCACCAGATAGAAGATGCATTACTTCACATTGATACCATTTCTCATGTCTTGGTCCCCATTTTCCTCCCCCACCCGCACCCCTCATCTTGTTTCCCCCCCTTCCCTATCCCATTTCAAATAACCAAATACACATATACACAATATATCAGATAAGAAGGTGAAATACCGTAACAATATGAGATAACCAAGGGATAGCAAAAGAGATGAGAGATAGTATAGTACGTTAAGGACAACAATCACTCATGATATCTGCCACTTTTCTTTTTTTTTTTTTTTGCCAGTCCTGGGCTTGAGCTCAGGGCCTGAGCACTGTCCTTGGACTTTCTCAAGGCTAGAGCTCTACCACTTCCAGCTTTTTTCTATGTATGTGGAACCGAGGAATCGAACCCGGGTCTTCATGCATGCTAGGCAAGCACTTTAACCACTAGGCCAAACTCCCGGCCCTGCCACTTTTCTTTAGTGGCATCCTCATCCATCTCCTGTCTTAGCAAATTCTTTTACCAACCCACGATTCAAAAAAGAAAGTCCACATCATGAAGGAAGATAATCAAATACATAATGTGAGTCAAATAACTGTAAGTGCTGTGATTAAAAAAAAATGATGTAGGGCAGTTGATTGAGAGTAACTGGAGTGCTGTGTTGCAGTCATCAGAGAAAACCTCTCTTTAAGATAGTGACATTACAGCAGAGACATAAATGAAGTGAGGTCGCAAGCCCTTTCTCCTCCAGGGAAGCATGTTCAAGGTAGAGAAACTGGTAAGTGATGAGGCTTAAAGCACAGGAATGTGCTCCATGTAGTTGAAGAATTGCAAGGAGGCCAAAATGTCTGGAGTGGAGTGGATGAGGGCGGGGAGGTGAAGAGGGGAAAAGAGCAGTAGGAAACAAGATAAGATGAGGTGCCAGAGGCCAGATCATGCAGGTCAGGGTAAGGACTTAGAAGTTTCTTCAAAGTGTGATAAGAAACCTTTGAGAGCTTTTGAGGTTTCACAACAAGATCTAGTTTGCATTGTAAAGCATCTCTGGGGCTTCTGCCTGAAGGGGAGCAGAGGGAAACTGATGAGGCCCTTGTGTGAAGCTGCCTTTGCTTCTAGCAGTTGTCTCCCTGGAGAGCATCCTTCTTCCTTTGATCTCTGTTCTCAGGTACTGTGACCTGAGCCTTAAACTGGTCTTTTTTAAAAAATTTATTTTTATTTTTATTTTTTTAAGGGGTGGTGGCAGGGTGGATGGGGCCCTGCAGTAAATGTGTCTCTATACTCTTCTTGGAGGAGTGGAAGCAACTTTAGTATTGAAACTACCACATGTAATAGAAGGATGGCTGTGGTAAATCTCATCACATTTGTAAGTTGTAGAAATGATTATCTTTTTAAAATGTAATATTATTTGTTTGTAGATATTACTTGCAGGTTCAGATCAACTAACTTAAGAATGCTAAGAGTTAAATATTGGGGAGCAACTCTTTTCCCCTAAACTATGATCAAGGGCCTGAACCAAATTATATATGGATAAGGTTATAAATATATCAGAGACGAGTAACACCTAAATGAACAATATGGACATAAAAAAAGTTACTTAAGAATATTTTTTGGGGGGCCGGGAGTTTAGCCTAGTGGTAGAGTGCTTGCCTAGCATGCATGAAGACCCGGGTTCAATTCCTTGGTACCACATACATAGAAAAAAGCCAGAAGTGGTGCTGAGGCTCAAGTGGTAGAACTCTAGCCTTGAGAAAAAAATCCAAGGACAGTGCTCAGGCCCTGAGCTCAAGCCCAGGACTGGCAAAAAAGAAAAAAAAAAAAAGAATATTTTCTTGTCCATTGTGGGTTTTGAGCTCAAGACTTGAGCACTGTCCTTGAGCCTCTTTGTGTTTAAAGCTAGCAGGTTACCTCTTGAGCCACAGTATCACTTCTGGTTTTTGAGTGGTTAATTGGAGGTAAGATTCTCAAAGGGACTTTTCTTTCCTGGCTGGCTTGGAACCTCAATCCTTAGATCTCAGACTCCTGAGTAGCTAGGATTACAGGCATGAGCCACTGACACCTGTCTTAATTTAGGATTTTTTTTTTTGAGAGAGAAAGCTTCAATAACTCAAAACTCAGTTGCTATCAAATTGATGTTTGAATAGTCTTCTCCACCAAATAAATAAAAAAAATTTTTTTTGGTGGGTCATGGGGCTTGAACTTGACCTGGGTGCTGTCCCTGAGCTCTTCAGCACAAGGCTACTGGCCTACCCTTGAGCCAAACCCCACTTCCGGTTTTCTAGAGGTTAATTGGAGATAAGAGTCTCAGGTACATTTGTGCCTAGGCTGGCTTTGAATCTTGATCCTCAGATCTCAGCCTCCTGAGTAGGTAAGATTACAGATGTGAGCTACCTCACCCAGCTAAATTAAAAATTTTTGAAAGAAACTAAGTCTAAAGGGGAAATTTGTAAATTGGTTTTATAGTTAAATACAAAAACTTTGGTTAATGTATTTCAGTTTTCTTTTGTTGTAATGAAATGTTAGAGACTGGAGGCTATGTTATTGGCATCACCTTGACACTGATGAGGTCTTTAGGGTAATAAGAATGCATAGAAGGAGAATAATACATGGTCAGACATGAAGCCAGAGAGTGACTGAAGACTCATGAGAAATACATTTGTCCCTTCCAAGGGCTATCTCTCCAGCAGTGAACCAAGGGTTTCCCCTTAAAGGTTCCTTTGCCTTTTAACACGGCCAGATCAAGAACTCATATTTCTACACATGATGCTATGGGAGACATCCAAAATCATATCCAAGCCATCAGCTGCTAGGCTTTTTTGAATTATCTCTGATTGACCTTAGGTAATATTGCTAAATAAATATGGTAGGGTGGGTTTGTTTGTTTGTTTTTGGAGGAGGGAAGTGAATGGAATGTGGCCTCCAGTGTTCATCTTTTTTTCTTTTAGCCATTTTACTTTGTTGGTGAAATGTTAGATATTGTCTGTTGTGTTCTTGTAGTGCTGCAGTATAAAATAATAAAAGATATTTAGCTGGGCACTGGTGGGGCATGTCTGTGATCCTAGCTACTCAGGAGGCTGATATCTGAGGACTGCCAATTGAAGCCAGGCCAGGTAGAAAAATTCCCATGAGACGCTTATCTCCAATTATCCTCTCAAAAAACAAGAAATGGAGCTGTGGCTCAAGGGGGAACGTGGTGCAGCACTAATATTGAGAATAAAAGAGCTCAGGGACAGAGGCCAGGCTTTGAGTTCAAGCCCAACTACATCAAAAGAAAAGAAAGACAGATATAACCAGGAATCCAAATCTTCTTAAGTTCCCCGCATCTTGCAAAGCTAATTACCACTATGTAAGAAAAAAAATCCCATCAGTTCAAATTGTGCTTTGAATTCCTTCTTGACGTTTACTCAAACCCATGCTTTTGTTTTGGGCAATGATAAACACATTTTATTGATGTCTACTCAGCTATTGAAAGGCATCTCTGACTAGAAGCTTTCCTAGGGAGATCCCACTTACTTTTTCAAAACAGACAGGAAAATTTAAAAAATGTAATTCCATAAAAAGATGTAAAGATCTGATTTGAGCCCGGGGACATAGATCACTGTTGGTGATTGTCTAGTAGGCCAAAGGCTGTGGGTCTTATCCCTAGCATTCTTTACCTCAAAAAGAGAAGAAGAAGAGGAAGAGGAAGAGGAAGAAGAAGAGGAAGAGGAAGAAGAAGAAGAAGAGGAGGAAGAATAAGAATAAGAATAAGAAGAAGAAGAAGAAGAAGAAGAAGAAGAGGAAGAAGAAGAAGAACTGGAGTTAAACAAGAGCCAGTTAAGTGTTTATTCATGGAATTATTGAAAGAAAAAAATGGGGTTCAAAAAATGAAGGTCAAAGACGAGTGTTTCGCTATGCAGAGAGATCTTAGAATCTCTTTAGAATCAAGACTCCTCCTGACTTTCTTCCCTTGTTTCCTCTGCCTCATAGCATAGAGATGTTTTCTAGAAAGGTCCCTGTTCACATGGCAGGACATACCAAAAGAAGACAACTGCTTGTAGATATCTCACTGAAATTTAATTAAACAAAGAAATCACATTGCAAGAAGGAAGACTGAAGTGCGTCAATAGACTCGTGAGGGCTTTTGTCACATGCCACTACAATCTTCTACTTTTGTCCCACTGGAAATCTGGCTGCCCAACAGACTTTGTACCAGTCTAATGTACTCTGTTCAGGTCATTGCCTTCTCCTTTAAGTCTGGTAATTTTCTCCTGGGCTTCCCAATTTTCCACCCTAGACAAAAGGAATATATGTTTCCACAGAATGTTGGGCCAGTATGGAACAGTACACCTCATTCTAGTGAATCCAGAGTGTTCATGAAATTTTTGCTTTAGCCTTATACTGGAGAAAAGAAAAAGTCTTTAAAATTCTAACCTTCACCCAGAAGGTAATATATCTGTGTTTATAAGTACACAAATCACCCTTTCCTCTCCAGCTCCTCTTTTATTATTGGGACACTGGCTCTTGACTGCTGAATTTCTTTAATTAAAAAAAAGAAAGAAAAGCTCATGAGGATGGATTGAAGTAGCCTGAAGTTAGAAGAGAAACCCAATATTAAGTCTCAAGGCTTCTGACATTGAAAGAGGACAGATATATTGTTTCCACATAAAAGCAGCTCCTTTCCTTAATTTCCCAGAAGAACATTTATAGGGACAGAAGATTTGCTTTGATCTGTTTAGGAAATCTATCATGCCTATTTACTTACATTTTCAAGCTCTAAGCTAGACCATAATTACTGAGCTGATATTAAAGTTATCAGGCACACTACTCCAGTCTAATTAAAATCATTGGCTCACATATCTGTGCACTCTGTGGTAGGGAAGGAGACAATAGTTTCAGTCCAAGATTAAACCCATTTAGAAAAACAGAAACCACCTTTAAAGCCTCCTGTTTGAATATGTGTATTTATTTGTATCTTCTTTGGGCTACTTTGACTTATATCATGTTTGGTTAAAATTCTTGTGGCACTCTTGACAAATAAGCCAAATATTCCACATACAATTTATTTTGGCACAAAAGTAATCTTGTTTCAAAGTGATTTTTTTTTGTCACTTCTTCCTGATTGCTGAGCAAGCAATGAAGTCAAACACCTGGCCTGGATGTGAGCGACCCTTTCCTTCCCTCAGTTGTGGCTTAAAAAAAAACCCTCATTCTAGACAGGCACAGTGGCTCATGCCTGTAATCCTAGCTACTCAGGAGGCTGAGATATGAAGATCATGATTCAAAGCCAGTCTGGGCACTAAAGACCCTGAGACTGGCCCAGAGTCCAAGCCCTGTGACAAAACAACAACAACAATTAAAAACAAAAAAACTCATTCTAGAATTTTTTTGGGATCTCTACTCCATTCCCTCTCCTTTCCTACTACTATTACACTTTAAAAAAAAATTAAACAAGGTGACACAATGGAATTCTATGCTGCTGTCAGAAAGAACGACATCGCCCCATTTGTTAGGAAATGGAAAGACTTAGAAAAAATCATATTAAGTGAAGTAAGCCAGACTCAAAGGAACTTAGGCTCAATGGTTTCCCTCATTTGTCATAACCAGTAGAAACCTTGTGCTCACCTAGCAGAGATTTGCAACAGAGCAAAACCTTGATACATAAGGCTATATAGTATGACACTAAATGAAAGCACCTCTAGGATATAGAAACAAAAGTCATATAATGAATGATTGTTGTCCTTAATGTACTATGTTATCTCTCATCTCTTTTGCTGTCCCTTGGTTATCTCATATTGTTACAGTATCCCACTTTGTTACCTGATATATCTGATATATTTGTATTTGGTTATTTGAAATTGGATAGGGAAGGGGGGAAATGGGGATTGGGGGGGAGAGTAATGGGGACCAAGACATGTGAAAGGGTATCAATGTATGTGAATTAATGCACCTCCTATCTGGCAAATATCATGTAACCCTTCTATTAATTACAATACAAAAATTAAACAAGGTCATTTCTATATCTGGATGGTATTTCAATACATACTGGAATATTTTATACACATTCATGGGCAGGAGAAAGTCATGCATATACACATCAGTAAAAGCACCAGTATATCTTCAGGATAGAAAAATCTCAAGCTTCAGGAAGTGGTGCTGTAGTTCAACTGGTAGATGATAGCCTGGATCACAAAGAGGCTCAGCAACAGCACCCAGGGCCTGAGTTCAGGCCCCACAACTGACCAAAAAAAAAAAAAAAAAGGAATATTTAAGGCTTCATAGACCTTATGCTGTTTAAGTGAGATAGGTTAGGCAGTTAGAAAGGACATAATATACCCAAAGGAACCAGAGAAGAGCTATAGCAGAATCTCCACATACATTTTGCCAAACATTCTGCTCCAATATTGTTCTCGAGTAATGCTTAATCATAGGTGAGGCTACTACTTGGGAAAGTAGCCATCAGTGATCCTAACAGGGACTTTCCTTACTCCTGATGTTAGCCAGAGGCCTCATTCCATGTAAATTTAACCACGGGGTTCTGCACACTCCTCCCTTCAAATTGCTACCTTGGTTCTGAGGGTGTTTTACCAAGTAAACTACTGCCAGTGATTGATCCTTGGAAAAGCCCTCCCATTTGCTGGAAAATTCCACTATTATATACATGCCCTAACCACAATCATTAAACCCTATCCTTAAAAGCATTTCAGGACTAAGAGTTTGGTGCATTTGATTGGTCTCCTCTGAGGGTGGTACTATAGCTTTGCAATCATCCATGCATGAGTGAAAATCTACCTTTCGCTTAAATAAATCTGGTTTGCTAAGAATTCCTGTTTGTATTTGTCCCTAAATTTCTTCTTTGGTAATATCAAGAATCTGACATTTGTCTCTGCTGACAAAAGGTAATTTTGAGATGAGGATGATGGAATTACTTTTGATCTAAATAGGTCCAGTGGCATAGTATTTTGGAGCAGGGTTTTGAAGATTGATTGCAACCTTGGTCAGAATCACTGATATATTATTTAACTGACAACGTGAAGTTGGACAAATTGCTTCATTCTCTAAGCCTTAGCTAGAATAATAGGAATAATGATGTAGTACTTTTGTAAGAATTAGAAGTTGATGTAAAAGAGCATCTATTGCCATCTTTATCATCTGTAGCAGATAGCAGTAATTCAGTCAGATATATCTGTATCTGTATCCATATTTGTCTACATCAATGAATTTGTAATAACCCAATAATGTCCAACTTTCAAAGAGTTCTATGTAAAATATAACAATAATAAGTAAAACAATACTTCACCCAGATTTTATGTGTAAATATACCTTTTCTTGTTATGTCTGTTGTTAATATGAGATATATTTCTAAGATTTCACATTATATTTCAAAAATGTGTTGTTTTCTTGGTTCTAATTTGTTTAGGAGAATCTAAAGCACTGAATTATGCTGCATTGAAGCCACTATTTCTCTTTAGTTTGTTTTTGATGTCACATTGTAACAAAAGGAGTAAAATCTACTAACAGCTGAACTTTATGACACAGTTTCATCTGAACTTCCTAAATTATCAAGCACAAAGAACATGCTTAAGTCACTTGATGAAAATAAAACTTGGATTTTCTACCATTATTACTGAAAGAAGTGTCTCTGTTCACTTACCTTGGCTTAGTCATTTTTCTTCTCTTCAGTTGTTCCTGGCTTTCTACTGAATCCAAGTCCTGACCTTATGATACAGGGGGTTTAAGGCTCCTCTTCTCCAAACTGTGGGTTTAAAATGAGACTTCTTTTATTTCTTAATTTCACAGGTGAAATGAGATTGGGACATTCATCTAAAATTCCAAGTGGCATCATTAGGCTAAGTTTAGGATTAAAAAATAAGAGAAATGAAACAAAACATAGTATAAATGAATGTTGCCATTAAGCCTCTAGGTTATGTGGACTTAAGAGCCTATGTCTGACAAGATGTTGCGGAAAAATCCTGCTTCCAGTGTTGCAGATTTTGACTTTCTTAACTATCAAGAGGATCTCTTTCTGGATGGATGTATGTGTGCTGCACATGGCTCTCATCAGGGCCAGGTTATTTATTCCTGAAACTACTGAGAGGAATTGGCAGCTGATGGTCCTCAATGGAGTCCTTTCTCTGAAAAATGTCGTTAAGTGAAGCACGAAGTTTTACCTTGGAGGAATGATTAATTGATGTGGGATTTCAAATGTTCGCTGGCCTCAACTGAGACAACTTTGAAGGACTTCGTTTCAGAAGTTTCAGAGATTGTCTGAAGCCTCTTAACAACAGAAAAATTTTGAGATGTTCTAGCGTAATTACACAGGGTCAGAGGAGGAAAGAGAGGTGAAATAAATAAGATTAAAAAGAAGAAAAAATTCAGAAAAGAACAACAAAAAACTTGTAGTCTTAAGTGAATGAACAAAAAGCCATTTTGTCTTCTTGAATTTAATATTAAAACTTGAAAAGCAACAATTATTTCTTCTTGTAGGCTGCCATCCTATTCCAATATTGAGGACTAGAAGAAGAAATCTCTCCATTTCTATTCACAGTTATAATTTATCTTCATCATCCAACAGGAATGATGAGAAGTACAAATTACAAAGAGCATCTCATAAACAATTCAGAGACAAAGCAATGAATACTACCTGATGTAGGTGTTGGGATGATTAAAGCAGGAACTTCAGAGTGATTATGGTTACTATGTGAAAGGCACAAAGGGAGAAAGATGGAAAGGATGAATAATTAGATAGGTTATTCCACCAGAGAGGTGAAAATCATAAGAAAAGAAATGGTACAAATGGAAAAGGATGATGGGCAAATGGATCCATCATATCCAAGAACACAGTGGCAAGAACTCAAACATATGTATAATAAGAATCTTAGATACATAAGAAATAGCTAAAGAAATAAAAATATGATATTTTCCCCAAATCAGTGACAGATACTTATCCAAAATTCTAATGACACTTTTTTTTTTTTTGCCATTCCAGGGGCTTGAATTTAGCGTTGGAATCTATCCCTGAGCCTCTTAGTGCTAAAGGCTAGTGCTCTACTACTTCAGATACTGCACCTCTTCCAGCCTTTTTGAGTACTTTATTGGAGATAAAAGTGTCATGGGACTTTTCTGCCTGGGCTGGCTTTGAACCATAATCCTCAGATCTCAGGCTCCTGAGTAGTTAGGATTACAGGCATGAGTCACTGGCACCCAGCTCCAATTAGACACTCTAACCACAAAAACCACACACATATGTCCCCTCCCCACTTCCATAGATAGTTGATTGGCTTTAAGCAGTTTAACAAAGAGAAAACCTTGGTGGCAGCCAGAAGAAAAAAGCATACTACAGAGAGAATAAACACTATACTTGTCTAGAAACTATATAAACCAGAATGTGATGGTGTGACACCTTTATTTAATGTGTCAGAAGTAAAACACCTGTTATTATAGTGGAAGACAATGATGTGAGAAAAGTGGTACTGACAGTGTTTTGAGTGCAGTGGTAGCTCTCTGAAGACCAAGACTGGCAATAGAGAGGTGCATGTGTTACCCAATAGATGGAACACTTGCCTTGCAAGTGTGAAGTCCTGAGTTTAAACCCCAATACCACAAAAGAAGACAGATCAAAAAGACTGGCAGTAGAAAATACCCTTTTCATATTTCTACTGAACTTCTGTTCACTCAGATGAATTTTCCTTCTTATGTTTCTTAAGCATGTCTAATCATATTGTTGATTGTAGATTTATGCTTTTCAATGTGGTAGCATCAGCCACACATGGCTACTTAAATTCGAATTTTTTAAATAAAATAAAACTAGAAACTCAGCTAATTGCTCTAGTCATATTAGTTGTATCAAGTGGTTAACCTATTATCAAATAGGTGCAAGAACAGAATACTTCCTTTTTTTTTTTTTTTTTGCCAGTTGGGGCTTGGACTCAGGGCCTAACCACTGTCCTTGGGCTTTCTCAAGGCTAGAGCTCTACCACTTGAGCCTCAGCACCACTTCTGGCTTTTTTTCTATGTATATGGTACTGAGGAATTGAACTTGGGTCTTCGTGCATGCTAGGCAAGCACTCTACCACTAGGCCAAACTCCCGGCCGAATACTTCCTTTTTTGTCATGGGATATTTCCTTCCTTCCTTCCTTTCTTTCTTTCTTTCTTTCTTTCTTTCTTTCTTTCTTTCTTTCTTTCTTTCTTTCTTTCTTTCTTTCTTTCTACTGTAATTAATAGAAGGGTTACATTATATTCGCCAGAGAGAAGGTGCATAATTTATGATCATTGCTATCCCTTCTCATGTTTTTGTCCCCATTTCCCTTCCTTACCTCATCCCCTCATCTTATTTCCCCCCTTCCTTATCCTATTTCAAACAAACACATATACAATATCTCAAATAACAAGGTAAGATACTGTAACAATATGAGATAGCCAAGGAACAGCAAAAGAGATGAGAAATAATGTAGTACATTAAGAACAACAATCACACATTATATGGCTCTTGTTTCTATATCTTGGAGGTCATTTCATTTAACCTCATCCTATATGGCCTTATGTATCTAGGTTTCGCCCTAGAACAGAATGCTTTCATCCTTCGAGAAAGCACTGTTGGACAGTACTCTCACAGAGCTTCCAGTACCTAGTTAACTTTTCCCTTCCAGAGAGGGTAAACAGCACAAATAAAGCTTCAATATCCTCCAGTTTTTCCAAATTTAAATCTGTTGGCTTATAAATTCCCAAACACAATACAAACATGTTCGTGGTACCCTGATATACTTCCAGTGTATATTGGAAGTGAAAAATTTTGCTGGTTGTGGTGGCACAGTTCTATAATTCTGGCTATAGGATTGATGGAAATGCTTTAAAGCTCCCACAGGGGAAAAAAATTTAGGGCTACTCTCTCTCTCTCTCTCTCTCTCTCTCTCTCTCTCTCTCTCTCTCTCTGAAGTGGTTACTAGCCTTATTTCGCAAATAAGGCAGCTGGGACTCAGAAAGTATGAATAGCATGCCTAGAATCATCTGATAAAAAAAAAAACCAAGCCACATGTCAAGTGGGTTTTGCTAATTCTGAAGAATATGCTTTAGGCTGTGCTCTATAACAGCTTAGTTGTATAAAATCAATTGGCAATGAATGCAAGCTTGTTCTCATAATCTGAAATTCTATTGAAGCAATTTCTATTTTGCTGTGAAGTCTCCTGCCATGATACTTTCTTCTCTTGCTGTTTTGGAGATTACTTCCAGAAGGCAAAATAAAATATCTACAGATTTTAATCTTTGTAGGATGAAACACTCACTTATTTATAGCATGACAGACTATTACCAATATACTTTTCTCTTCTACATAACTGTTTTTATTCTCCTTTCAGCTTAAAACTCTGGCATCTTTTACAAGGTGTGGGAGGAGGGGCTGTGTCTCTGCAGATCTGAGACGCACACTGTGCCAAAATATAGATGATATGCAATAGCTTGTGATAATCAGGCTGTCCACACTCTCAGAGAAGCATCAAATCTTTTGGCTGGCTGCATCTTTGTTGTTTACCTTACCTAACTGACAGTCTGTTTCTTATCTGTTTTAGGATGCTGCAGATTTTTTTTTTAAAAAAAGAACAAGGTAGATTTTCTTCTCATATCCTTCATTAAGAAGTGTCTTTTTGATGAGTTTCTTAGAGAAATTAAACTATAATTGGCCTATTTTGCCCTTGTCATTCCAATTGTTGGCATCCCATTTTATACAGAGAATCTGAAGAAAGAGAATTTAAAACGTATATTTTTTATTGAGGCACACACATGTCTGCAGCTGCTGTTACAAGAGTATGATCAAACATAGAACTGATGAAAACCTACAGAGTCTATTTCCTAATTCAGTCTTGAAGGAAATTTACAACACTAAATGCATATGATGGTTAAGGACAGTGAAGACTTCAGATGACCCATTTCCCTTATCTAATGAATTCAAGCCCTGAAAACGTTGTAGAATCTTTAAACTGCCAAAACACCAAGAGAGTTGATGTGGAATTGAAAGACAGCTGGCATGGACTGAGAGCCTCTTGAGTTTAACTCAGGAAGCTGAAAACTTGCACAGCTGTGAGACTGTCAAAATGAAGAATTCAGCAGAAGGGATAGTCAAAATATTGCTATTAGAAGAAGAACTTTATGCCTAAAGCTTTTACTCTACAGAGAAGATCCTTCATTTCACATAAAGGACGTGCATGACATTTTAACATTGATCTCCAAGATAAAATAAGAGAAAATGCTTCCAATTCCTTCAGTGTACATTGGAAAAATCCAATTAAGTTGGAAGAGTATTAAAAAATTAAATGATCAAATTTTATTGTTAGAAATAAAACCAGTCTGATGTGGTTTCCTTTCTCAAGCTGTCTTTTTCCAACTTCTTATTCTTAAGAAGCCAGGAGGATAATTTAACAGTTTGTTTTACTGTATGGTGAGAAACTTGCCAGGATGTTTTGGCTAAGAGCACTGAAACGATTATTAGGTAGAGAAACAAAGCTTGCTGGGTATGACACTTTCAGGCAATAAATGACATAATCGATTATAAAGTTATATCTCTCTTTTAAGGCAAACAAAACCCCAACTCAATGGAATTCATGACATAAGGAAAAAAATTATGCATGGGAAGACACCTGAACATTAAAGATAGTGTTTACTGACCTGTAATTATAAGAGTTATTGTATTTATGAGAACTTAAAACTCTGGCTACATTTTCAAAGGATCATAGTTATTGCTATTCAAGCTGAGCATCGTGAGACTCTCTGGAAACAATTTAGATGGGGTTCGCAGGGGTATGAGTCAGTCAAAGGAGTGTACAGATCTGGGTTGTACTTCCCTGAATCAACAAAACAAAATAAACTAATACCCTAAATGCAGAGGGAAATTAAACCAACAAACAAAAACTATGTGAGCATTAACACAATAATTCAACCTATTTGTTTTTTTGACTTTTGGTGGAGTATAACATAAAACAGCATGGATGTCGATATAATATATTCATAGACTCCTGCAGGTGAAGAATGCACACACTTTCTGGTTGTATGCAGCTATAAAGCTAGTAGTTTCTTCTTTGTTTCTCCAAGCCTCTACTAATCTTCATTACAGTACCTTTTAAAGTGCACTGAGCTTCCTGCATGCCTGCTTTGTTTCCTGTTAGACAATGGGCTCCTGAACACCATCACCCAGGTCTTCAACTTTTACTTTCGGCAGCAGTCAATCCAGCCATTCCATGAATCTAGAATTGTCATCAAGTCTACCTTCTGCTCAGCTGGCCCTGCTCCTGATTCATCGTCTTCAGATTGGCTTTCCTTGGAGTCACAGACTTTTGCCATTGGCTTTGAAGGAGAGGGAGAGAGGAAGAGAAAGAAAGATAGGAAAGAGAACATAGAAAAAAAAGAAGAAAGAAATCATTGACCAATAGTACTTTCTGAATTGTGCTTTTATCTTTAATGAGTTGCACAAAGGAGTTGCCATTCAACAAAGTACTGTATTAATACAATGAATCTTCACCAGTGTTGCTCCTTTCATCATTCTAGTAGTGTTTCCCTTCAGTTTGGTGTCCTTGAATCTAAGTTCCACTCTGAGCCAGTAAGTGCCACAGATGAATGCCTTGTGCTCATTAGCTGAGAGCAGAGATTCTTAACTGTTTTGGGGAAAGAGTTAGGCTTTTATAGTTAAGAAATGAAACCAACCCAGATGCCCCTCAGTAGATGAATAGATCAAGGAAATGTGGTATTTATACACAATGGACTTCTATGCTTCCATCAGAAAGAATGACATCATCCCATCGGTAAGGAAATGGAAAGACCTGGAAAAAAATCATATTAAGTAAAGTAAGCCAGACCCAAAGAAACATAGTTTCCATGGTTTCCTTCATTTGTAACAATTAGTCTATGTCTAGGAGAGTCCTAGTAGAAGATCATAATAACTCAATAGCTATGTACATAAGACTGTACAAAATGATGCCAATTGAAATGGATTCCAAGATATGGAAACAAGTGTTTTTATTTAATGTAATGTGCAAAGTTATTTACTTTTTCTTGCACAGTTTTCCCCTTGGTCTATTTCCTGATGTCACTGTTTTTGATTCTGGTACCTTGTGTCTTGTATATATATTTATCTGATTTGGGAAAGAGTAGGGGAATAACAAAATGATGAGAAAAAGGACAAAGGGTGAATCAATGCAACAGCAATATTCACAAGACATTATATTGGAAATGAACTTTATAATTGGGGGGAGGGGAGTTGGGGAAGGGAAAGTGGGAGAGAAACGAGGGAGGGTGTAGCAACGTTCTACAAGAAATGTATGTATTTACTTATGTAACTATAATGCCTCAGAATATCATCTTTACAGTAAAAATAAATAAAATAAAAAGAGGCTAGGAGTTTGGCCTAGTGGTAAGAGTGCTTGCCTAGCATTCCAAAGACTCGGGTTCAATTTCTCGGTAACACATTTAAAAAAAAAAAGCCAGAAGTGGTACTGTGGCTCAAGTGGTAGAGAGCTCTAGCCTTGAGAAAGCCCAAGGACAGTGCTCAGGCCCTGAGTCCAAGCCCCAGGACTTCAAAAAAAAAAAGTTAGGGTATTATAGTTTCTTTGACTCATGAGGACTCCCCTCAAGAGAGGGAATCCTCAAATTAAAAAGAAGTTTATGAAAATGCAGGGAAAAAAATAGCTGTTGGTCACTCACTTCTAACATCCACGATGGTGCAGCTTTCACAAGTTTATCAAACTAAGAGTTCTTAAAGGCAGGTATCTTGAAAAATATTGATCGGTAATATTAAGCTCAAGTTCCTTAGTAAAGCCTAAAAAAGCTTTTATCAATATGACTCTCGATTCTAGTTACTATTGTGTAGTCATATCCAAGTTATTGTCTCGCCACAATAAATTTATTGCCTTTCTCCTATCTCTTCAAGTGTCATGATATTTAAAGGTCTTTATATTTGTTTCCTTCACCAGCAAGATTTTCTATGTTGTCTTCTCATCCATCAAAGTCAAGGTAAGGCATTCATTTCTCTTGAAATCTTAACCTTTTATGTGCTATTCCAATGTCTTGAACATACCTCTTTTACTGCTTCCACATGCATCACTACGGTTATGTATTACCAGGCTTTTAGATTTTGAATGATTTGCAAGGAAAGTATATATCTTGTTCATCTGTGTAGCCTCCACATTTGATTCAGTGTCAAATATCTGGTCCAATCGAATTGATTAGTATGTTTTCCACAATTTAGCATCAATACATATCCATAACTTTTTATGTTTGCAAATGTTAAAAATTCTAACATATAAATTGTAGAATCTTTATCTAATGACATGAGTAGGAATTTGAGTCAATATCAGAACGTGAGCTATAAAGTTTTCTAAAATTTATTTTTCTTATTCATCTTATGTAATTTCAAAGCTATAAAACATAAAATTAGACATAAGCATCGATCAAGTAATTTCTACAAAAGCTTAGTTTAAAACAGGCATGATTAAAAATGTAATTTTCTATTGAGAACATATTGAGGAGTTGTCTGCATAGTTGAAGTAACATTGTTAGAGTATACAAATATTTGTTTCTGTTTTTATTGTAAAGGTGATATGCATAGAGGTTACAGTTATATAAATCAAGTAATGAGTACATTTATTTTTTTAAATTTTATTTTTTTGTTGTCGGGGTAATGTATAGAGAGGTTACAGTTACATTGGAGTACATTTCTTTTTCTCACAGTGTTACCCCCTCCCTCACTTTCTCTATTAGTTCTTTCCCCAAGTTGTATTCTTTATATAAAAAACTTTCAAATGTACATTCAAGAGCAATTTAATATATCCCATATCATATGTAAGCATGAGATTCTACAAGTGTATATATATTTTGAGCATATCAGAGGATTAAAATTACTGAAGTTAACTGAAAATTAGCAAGCATTTTTAGAACTTTTTTTTTTCGTTTTTCTAGTCCTGGAGCATAAACTCAGGGTCTGAGAAATGTCTGAGACTAGCACTCTACCACTTGAGCCACAGTACCACTTCCAGCTTTTTCTGTGTATTTGGTACTGAGGAATCAAACCTAGGTCTTCATACATGCTAGGCAAGCACTCTACCACTAGGCCAAACTCCTGGCCCCTACTTCTGGTTTTTAAGTGGTTTATTGGAGATCAGAGTCTCACTTGGACTTTTCTTCCCAGGCTGACTTCAAACCAGGATCCTCAGATCTCAGTCTCCTGAGTAAGTAGGATTACAGGTGTGTGCTATCAGCACCTGGCTACAATTCTCTTGAACAGTGTTACCTCTTCCCTCATTTTTTCACAGTGTTTCTCTTAGGACCCCTCTTCCCCACAAGTTGTGTAATTCAGTTTCAAACTAGTGTGTAATGAGTACTCTGTGAAGTTTAAGAAAAATTGGAACCTCTATATTGCTTTCCAGAGTGGACAAACAAGTTCACATTCCCACCAATAGTGCAGTAGTGTTTTTGTTTTTGTTTTTTTTGGCCACATCCCTTTCAGCATCTGTTATTGTTCATTTTTCTTCATAATGGCAGTTTTAAGTGGGGTGAGGTGGAATCTCAATATTCTTTTGATATGCACTTCTTTTACGGTCAGCGATGTTGAACATCTCTTCACATGCCTTTTGGTCATTCTTACTTCTGAGAAGTTTCTAAGTCTTTTGTCCATTTATAAATTAGTTTGTTGTTTCTTTGAGAGATTGTTCTTTGGGAGTTCAATTTTTTGAGCTCTAAGTATATTTTAGATAGGAGGTTCTTATCTGTTGTATGGTTAGTGAAGATCTCCCAATCTGTGGGCTTTCAATTTATCTTGCTAACTATGTCATTTGCCACATAGAAGCTCTGCAGTTTAATGCAATCCCATTTATTCAGCCTTTCTTTGATGTGTTGTATTTCTGGATCTTTATTTAGGAAATTTCTACTTCTGCCAGAGAACCTTAGTGCCTCCCCTACACCTTCCTGTAAGTTTTTCAGGGTATCTGCTCTTACATTGAGGTCTTTGAACCATTTAGAACTAATTCTGGCGCAGGGTGATATATAAGGATTTAGCTTCAATTTTCTGTGTATGTATAGCCAATTCTGCCAACACCATTTGTTGAAGAAGCTGTCTTTCTTCCATCCTGTGTTTTTAGCTCTCTTATCAAATATTAGATGGCTCTGTCCTTTGGTTCATTTCTAGGTTTTCTATTCTATTTCACTGGTCCTCGGGCCTACTTTTGTGTAGTACCAATCTATTTTATTACTACAGTTTGTTGACAGAGTTTGAAGTTTAGTATGAATACAGTGCCTCTTAATCAATGTCGCCTATTTTACATTCTCACTCACCCCTCCCACCCATTCCTCCCCTTACTTTTCTTAATTTTGAGGTTATGTTTTGCCATTTAGCAAGGCAATTCATGTATATAATGCATCTTGATCTGTGTTATCCCTTCAACATCTTCAACTCCCTTTGAACCACCTCTTCCCTTATTTTTCTTAATTCTGTGGGGTACACAATTTATTCTTACCTGCATTCTACTCCTTCCTCCAATTCATTCTTCTATCCCTCCTTACCCTCATCTTTTGCAAGTTCCCATTTCCTGGTTTTTATTTAATAAAACTGTCTTCTAAGATAGATTTTTACCAATTTCTGCAAGCCATGTAAATATTTCAGAAGAGACTTTCATTCCTCATTGTTCAGATAGTTTATATTTTTATAGGACTCAGTTTTCCAAAATTAGGGTTTCTACTTCATGTTTCAAAAGAGCAATACTGGCCGGGAGGTTAGCCTAGTACTTACCTAGCATTCATGAAGACCCAGGTTTGATTACTCGGTACCCCACACATAGAAAAAAGCTGGATGTGTTGTTGTGGCTCAAGTGGTAGAACTCTAGCTTTGATAAAGACCGAGGACAGTGCTCAGGTCCTGAGTTCAAGCCCCAGGACTGGCCAAAATAAATAAAAAGAGCAATACCATAATAGAGAGACATTTACCTGATACCCTGAGAAAGGTAATTGTATATCTTCTACAAGATTTATAGCCCATTGTGAATGTATGAACTGCATGGTATGAAAAAGAAATGGACATTATTTAGATGAAGGTGAAAAGGTAGAGATGTTATTCGGAGTGAAATATCTATAGCAATTGAACTTTTGAGCCACAGGGACAAGTCAGTCTTTCACCAGGTACTCTCTCAAATTTTTTTTGGTAGGGTTTAAAATATGAATGCCTTTAGAATGTCAAGCTTATATATCTTCAAAGAAAAGAAAATCCTTCTGGAATATTCAATGGTCTCATAAAGGGAAGATTTTGGGCTAAAAGGAGATCAAAATTTTTCTTTTATCAAAAGTTCAGTTCATCACTGCAAGTGAAAAGATCATGGAGAAGCTGCTTAGGATGGCAAAGGAGATACCGCAGCTTTAGTGAAAGACGGTACATGGCCAATTTTGTCTTCTGCCTTTGTGCTGGTTTTGTAAGAGGGCTCAGCCTTAGTGTTCTTTTGTACTTTTCTTTTTTCGTGATTATAGAACTTGATTATTATGGGCTTGAAAATTGTAGAGGTTTTTCCTACATTACATCTAACTCTGTAAAAATTACCCACTGATGTTAAAAGAAGGCGAATGGAATGGTAAAATTATATATGTAGTGTGTATGTGTGTGTGTGTGTGTGTGTGTGTGTGTGTGTGTGTGTGTGTGTGTTTGCATGCATGGGCGCATGTAAAGTTTTTTCTTCTCAGGAATCATTGAAAGGACAGAATTGAAGGATGTCTAAAGGAAAATATTTAAGGAGAGGGTAAGTTAGTTTCCAGAGACTTCTAAAATGTACTATAACTTCTAAAAGCAC
The DNA here is from genome assembly GCF_031878675.1 of Megascapheus bottae. NCBI lineage: Eukaryota > Metazoa > Chordata > Mammalia > Rodentia > Geomyidae > Megascapheus > Megascapheus bottae. The sequence continues at coordinate 6,539,033 of NC_143529.1, read as the reverse complement.
TCTAACTTTTTTTTTTTTTTTTACATTTTTGGTAGTATTGTGGTTTGAACTCAGGGTTTCAGATTTGGTAGGTTGGCATGATATGGCTGGACTGCACATCTCTAGTCTTTTTCTTCACTGGCTGCATGTAGACAGGATCTCACTTCCCATTCAGATGGGCATGTACCTGTGCCATCATCTGAGTACATTTGGGCTCCCCATCATCACTGAGATGTGATGTGTTGACATCATACCTTACAGGCACATCTTGCCACATTCAGCTTTCCTGTTGAGATGGAGTTTCAAGACCTTTTCTGCTTAGGCAGGCCTGGTACAGTGATGCCTTACATACAACCTGGAATTACAGGCAAGCACCATTGCCTGTAATTTTTTCTTTCCAGGTTCACCTAAACCATCATCTCCCAGCTAACCTCCCAAGTAACTTGGTTTTCAGAAGTGAGTCAGTCACTGGTTCCTAGAGCTGACATCTATGGTCTCACTGTTCCTGAGGCGACAACTTCAACAGTGAGTTATTGATGGGTTGGTTTCTTCTGAGGGTTGGGTTGGAAAGATTCTGTCTAGACCACTCCCCTTGATTTCTAGATAACTAACTTCTCTCCTAATGTTCACATAGAATCTCCGTGTGTGTGTGTGTGTGTGTGTGTGTGTGTGTGTGTGTGTGTGTGAGTTTAGGCTGTAAGAGCTTTATTGATGAATTTCTTTCTCATGATCTTTTCACCATACTCCTATTAACTGGAGGCCATAGTGGTAAAGTACTTGCCTAGTGTGCATGAAGCTCTGAGTTGATTCCTCAATATCACATACACTGAAAAAGCTGGAAGTGGTGCTAAGGTTCAAGTGGTAGAGCACTAGCCTTGAGAAAGCTCAAGGACAGTGCTCAGGTTCAAGCCCCAGGACTGGCAAAAACAACAACAACAACAAAACCCCCCAAACCCCAAACAAAACAAAAACGAAAGGCCAGATGTGGTTATACATACCTATAATCCTAGATATGTGGAAGGCAGAAATTGGAGGAAGCATTGAGACTAGCATTGGGCAAAAAGTAATACTGTCTGAAGACTAAGAACTAAAGCAAAAAGGGTTGTAGGTATGATTCAAGTGGTGGAGCTCCTATTTAGGAAGTAGAAGACCTTGTGTTTGATTTTTAGATAGTCCTTTACAATCTTTGTTGATGGAGTGAATAGTGGATACAGTGGATCTGGCTCTGGTTACAATGGAAGAGAAGGTGGAATAGCAGTGATAGTTGTGAAAGAACAATAAGAAGACTTTCACTGGCCATGTGATGAAGTTTCCCAGAAGATTTCATGTACCTGTTCAGATATCCTAGTTTATTTTACTGCTGCACTTGACCTGCTGCAATTCTAGCCAACATCATTCTTGACCACATAGACACTTTAATTTGCAAGCTATAAATTGTGTGACAATTGTTTTTGAAAATGTTGTTAAATGAGACAAACTCATTTTAATGTCATTTTCATGGTTGTGAAGATTACTGAGTATCTACTACACACTAGGCATTGTGCTAATGATAAGCAAGACATTGAACGAGCCTTGCAAGAGACTTCAGTTCCTTAGGTGAGATGAGATAATACAAACCCAGATAATCACAGTCAAATGTGGTAAGGATGATTAGAGGAATACTGGAGTCCAGTGCAGAATCCTTAGAAAAATATTGAAGAAAGAGTTGGACTTTACCAGCTCTTGTTTGCAATGGGAAGATGAAAGAGGAACATGCTCTTGAGTGTGAGGTACTGGACAGCAAAGCCTGAAAATCATGAAGATACGTAAGTTGAAGAAAGGATGGAAATAAAAATAAGGCCTGGAGCTGGAAAAGAGTTTAGAAAGTGATAGGTGGATAGGAGTCAGTAGCCTGGATCGTGGTGTGGGATCTGTTCCTGAATGGGGCTATGATGTTTGATATGTCACTGAGTCCCCTCTGGTCTGGTCTTAGCTTTCCTGTTTGTAAAATGAGATTATAGGCTCTGGCTTCTTCATTAGTTTGAAGCCATGTTTGGCTTCCCATTCCAATTGTCCTACACAAGTGAACAGCGTGAGCCATGCCCTGCTCTTCTTCACTTGCATTTGCCACATGCTTACATTACCTTCCTCTTTCATAAGCCCAGTTACATTTCTGGAACTTTGTTCAATGTTTTTCTAGACTGGGATGTTCACTTTTTTTTTTCACTCATCAGTCTTTTACTTGTCTTCACACATCATGTGGCTCTGAGCCTCACCCATGATACTTCACTGTGAAGTCAGAATTCACTTGCCTTTGCCTCTGAAGCACTGGAGGGTGGTGGAGAGTGAATAGTGAGAAGTCATTACTATCTTACTCATCCCGTATCCTTCCAGGAGGCATTCTGTAAAAAGTGGAAGTGAATGGAATCAGAGATCTATATCAGGTATGGGGGAAGGGGAGAGAGAAGGGATGACAGAAGGGACCCCAGCATATGCACAGAATAGTGGTTGTGTCGGACCAGAGGAGCCTCCAAACCCAGCTCCTCTCCCTTCCTGAGGGACCTGTGAAAAGTTTGAAAAGAAAACAGGGTGAAAATGAGCTCCATGACTCTACACATGCTACTTTGTGGTCCTGAACCACTACAGGAAGAATGCATTTCAGAACTGTGGATGCGATTTGGAAAACTACAATTGGGAAAGAAAACCAGCCCACTCTGTTCTCTCCTGTGGCTGTAGCAATTTCATCATTTCTTAGCCACATTTGCATTTCCTGCTTCCAGTAAGAAGAGGACTTTCTATTTGTTTTGCTGGAGGGGGATGTAGAGATCTACCAGAATCTACATAGGATCCATTCTGTTTATCAGACTGTTCCCAGGAATATTTATTCAAGACATGGTCAGACGAAAGATGTCAAGGAGTGAGTTTATTCCTAGAATAATTCCTCCCCCCCCTTAAATTAATTTGCATTCAATTACTCTCTAAGTTCCTCAAATGGTTGTGGCTAGATAGCCATTATTTCTGGGGAAGGATGTCGCATATCAAATCATAGTAATGCTGTTTCAAAGAGCCTAAGCCTCACAGTGGAGAATGATAAGTGCTTAAAACAAACCAGCATTCTTATTCTTTTTGCCAGTCCTGGGGATTAAACTCAGGGCCTGAGCAATGACCTTGAGCTTTCTCAAGGCTAGAGCCCTCCCACTTGAACCACAGCACCACTTTCAGTACCAAGGAATTGAACCTGGGTCTTCGTGCATATTAGACAAGCACTCTACCACTAGGCCACACTCCTGGCCAAACCAATGTTCTTGAAGTCTTAAATTCTCTTGAAAAATTGCTTCCCAGAATGAAAAGTAATGGTCCTGAAATTGAAGGAAGATGGGAGCTATTGCTGGTCCTGGAGCGCACGTGCTGCGGGCATATGGTGCGCCTTCCCTTCATCAGGTGGGGCAGGGGAGAGACTGCTGTCTTCTGTGGTAGAAGAGGCTGGAGGTAGGGTTAGGACTCAGAAAATATGTGGGTTTTTCGGCTTTGTTCTGAACAATTTGCTCTGAAAGAATTGGAAAGCCCTTTATAAATAGGCTGGGACACAAAGATCTTCTAGCTGCTCTTGCTTCTTGTGCTCCAAGTGTCTTGGAAAGCTTTCTGAAAGTTCATCTCCCTGACTCATCAGCGAAGAAACAATCACCTCTGGTCCCTTCCCTAAGATTATTAACTAAAAGCACGTCACCAGAAGAAAGTTTGAGGTCTGTCAACACACAGGGATTTTTGTCCTGCACCATTGTCTTCTATTTCAGTCCCATAAAGAATCATTCACAACCCATTGTCTGTTTTATGAGCGCAACTGACTTTGTTCCAGATCATTGTATACTTTCCTAGGCTGGTGAGTTTTCCAAACCTTATTTACTATTACTTATTACTTATTTACTCATTCTTACTCATTCTCCCTCTCCCTTCTAGTATAAGGGGCACATACATTTTTAAATCACGTTATGCTATGTGGCTGTCCCAAGGCTTGTAATAAATTAGTATACCTTATCTCCAGTGAACTGCCTCTATCAGTTCATTCCAATGAACCCTTTCAGAGTGAAGACACAGCCCCTGGTACTGTTAGCACAAGAATTCTAGTGCCCAGATATGACATGGGGGCAGAACAAATGGGCCTGGATGTCATATGGGCCTGGAGTGAGTTGCATGGGTAAGTAAGAGACCTGGGATTCTCTATCAATGTTTGGAAAGGCCATGGAACTTAACAGTGTGATCTCTGGATGAGGCGTAACAAAGAAAGGAAAGATTAAATTTCTCCTTATGGAAGTTTTCTCAGAATCAAAAACATAAAATTTAACTATTAAAAAAATTTAGCCATGGCCTCAGCTTAAAAATGAGAATTGCATAATAAAATGGCATTTTCTTATCTATCTCTTCCCAAGCCATTTTCTGTGACATCAGAAAAGCAGCTTGAAACTGGAAAAGCCAGGAGTATTTATGAGGCAAGATTGACAAAATAAGAGGGAAGTTAAAAATAAAAACACATGTATAAAAATACATAATACAAAAAAATTCAGAGGAAGGAAATTAAAATGGAACCAGGAAGTAAAATAAAAGTGAAAAGGGGAAAAAGCTGAGGAATTACCTTGGCTCTTCCCTCCTTCAGAAACATTTACACCATGGGAATTGGCAAATGTTTCTGCTCAGTAATCTCTTTTCTCCTTCCCTTCTCTTCTGACTTCCTTTCCTTCTACAGAACATTGTTTCAGGGGAAGAATTTTTATTTTATTTTATTTTTTATTATTGGGATAATGTATAGAGGGGTTACAGTTACATTCACCAAATAGTAGGGGCATAACTTCTCACACATGGATAACCCTTCTCACATTTTTGTCCCCATTTCCCTCCTGCCTCCCAATCATCTTGTCTTCCCCCGTTTCTTGTCATATTTCAAATAAACAAATAAACGTATATGCAGTATACCAGGAAACAAAGTCATATACAGTAACAATATGAAATGGACCAAAGGGCAACAAAATAGAAGAGAAATAACACAGTACATTAAGAATAATAATCACACAAGATAAAGCTCTCGTTTCCATATCCTAGAGATCCTTTCATTTAGTCTCATCCTATATGACCTTATGTATCTAGGTTTTGAGCTATTGTAATCCTCTGATAGGAGAGTCCCAGATGGGTACTAATTATTACAAATGAGGGAAATCATTGAGCCTATATGGTCCTTTGGGTCTGGCTTACTTCACTTAATAAGATTTTTTCCAAGTCTTTCTATTTCCTTACATGGGGGAAGAATTTGATGTTAAATATTCAGCAGTATGCCGATGAGTACAAGGAAAGAAGAATTATGATAAAACAAAAGGTGACTAAAACTGGTATTGAGAACATTAGGCAGAAGATAGGAATCAGTTTTTAAAAAGCACATAATTGAGGAGGCTGTATTAGCATTGATGCTTCGACTATGAATATTTCTTCTAGATGTGACTGAGTGGAGTTTGTAAAGGAAAAGAGGGCAGCACCAGGGCATTACATTCTCACTACTGATTTTGGTTGCTGCCCATCTGCCATGGATCAAATCAGAGACAGATTTACAAAGCATATCAACTAAAGGATGCTTTAATACAACATAATGGAAGCTATAGAGTCACTATATTCTATATCCATTGAGTCGATGGGCTGAGCTGCATTCTAACATGGTTACCCTGGGTCTTGAAGCCTTTTCAACTCCCACTTTAGTTGTGCCTTTTTGCTTTGTGCTCAATAGTCTTTTGCTGGGCCTTTGCTCTTCTTGCAGACCATGCCTAGCTTTCCTTTCCTGTTCTGTTTTCTTTCTTTGCTGTGTATTTTATTCTTCTTCAAGTTTTCTTCTGCTCCTTTGCCCCACTCCACGGCTGGCTAGATGCAAAGATTTCTCTAATTTCCCCTCAGTTGTCACTCCATTTTTTTTTAAACACCTGTTGTCTTCACAGACCTTGAGTTTCTGCTGACAGTGCCATTTTTAATCAAGTTAAGCTCTTGGGAGCTCAGTGTTCTCCTTCACTGAAGAGGAGGGTTTTACTTCCCTCAGAGCTTTTTGTAAGATTTAAATGATATTATGTGCATAAGGCACCCCAAAGGATCAGTAAACAGTATCTACTGTTTTCATCCTTGATCCACACTGAACGTGTTCTTTAGTAACATCCATAGTAAATTCTAGATCTTGGGTAACAAACTCAAATGTATATAGGACCTGGGCCGAAGTTGAATGAAGGATATGGACTGGGTTTAGAAGTAGCAAAGATGGTAGAAAACTGAAGAGTTTAATAAGCTGCCTAAAGGGGGCAGCCGTTGTGTAATTCTGGAAAATGTCACTGCAAGCTTAGAATGGGCAGTTCTTTTGCCCATTTAGAAACAATGTAAATTGGCATATTTATAAGGAGTTGCTTGCAGCAAAATGTGTTGCTCAATTCTGAAAGTTCTCCAAATGAAACAGGCTTAATGATTGTGTTTGCCCTACGTGTTCACCAGTTTTAAGCCTCTGTTGGAAATATTCATTGAATTGATTTTAGGCAGTTGATCCCTTATTTATTAACAGAAAATTCTATCTTTACACATGATGTAGCTGATTTTCTAGCATGAGTATATTTGGAAGGAAATCCTTTCCCCTTGCTTTTTGTAGCATTCATCCTTATAAACAACTGCGTTATGAGGCAACCCCAAACCGAAAAAAAAAACCAGTTCTATATGAACCTAGCTTTATTATAAATAAATATGACCACAGTGAAGAAGGTGCAGAAACACAGAAACTGATGGCTATAATTTTTGAAAGCAGTAATTTGCCTCTGTAATGTGAGGTTAAAGAACAAGAACTATGTAAAAATATTGCACAAATAGTTTGTTTCTCATGGAGTATAGGTCAGCAGTTATGACACCGAGAATGAAAAAATAAATTAATATAGCATAGAAATTAAATACATCAGAGAAAGTTTCCAGTAATGGAAAGAAGATGAGAATTAACAATGAGCTGCTACCTAGCAAGGTGTAGTGGGAGGCAGAATATTGCTCAGCCCTAATCTGAGAAAACACTATGTTATTAGTCAAGTGTGAATTAAATTGGAAGATGGAATTCAGGTTGATAATTACATGAGCTTCAAATGCAGAGATTATCCTGGATTATTTGTGTGAGTCCAGTGTAATAATAAGCCTAACAATAAGTGCAAAAGAAGAGAAAGATAGAAAAGTAAAAAGGAAAATTTGCTGTGAAGCTATGTGACCAAGACAAAAAAATTTGTTGGTTCTGAAGCTAGAAAGGGATAAGCCAAACTGAAGGACCTTGAAACACAAAGGCTGTAGCTGAAACAATTTGAGCAACAAAGTAAATAATAACAATATTGTACTATAACTCATAAAATACAGTATCTACAAGTTTATGCTGATTTAAATATTTGAAAAAGTAAACAAAAGGGAAAGAACAGGAAGCATTTCCTTAAAGAAATAATAATAATAAATGATAAAAGAAAGAGAGAAGCCAGGCATTCATTGGCGGCTCAAGACAGTAATCCCAGCTACTCAGGGGGTGATGTCTGAGAATCAAGGTTCAAAGCCAGCCTGGGCAGGAAAGTCCATAAGATATTTATCAGAAATTTGGCTACTATAATAGCTGAACTGGAGCTGAAAGTCAAGTGGTAGAGCACAAGTCTAGAGCAAAAGCACTCAGGGACACAATCCAGGTCCTGAGTTGGGCCCCAAGCCCAACACTCACCCACCACCACCACACACACACACTGAAAGAAAGCAGAGAGAGAGAGAGAGAGAGAGAGAGAGAGAGAGAGAGAGAGAGAGAGAGAGAGAGAGAGAGAGAGAGAGAGAGAGAGAGAGAGAGAGAGAGGAGAGGGAGGGAGGGAGGGAGGGAGAAAGGTACAGAACAATGATCACTGATTAAATATTGTAAGCAGGATCCATTGATGGATGCAAAAATTCATCAGCAAAATATGATAATAAAAATGCACCTAATTTTAAATTCTCTCCTTCTATACTCTTACTAATTAGAGAGAAAATAGTGATTTCACAGTGAAGAAACCTGACAACATCTTGACCAATTTCCACGTTAGGATCACCTAAAATAGGACATAAAATGTGTTGTTGAGTCGACCACCATCCAGAAAGGGCCAACAGCCCTTCTGTGGTCTTCCCAAAATGTGCTATCTCAATTGCCCGACTTGATGAACAGGAGTCTTTACTATGCAAATATCATAAGTTAAGGATTCTAAAGAGGCAGAGCTACCAAATGCAATGTGAGATTCTGTATTACCCTTAACCAGAAAAGAACATTGGAGAAAAACTGGTGAAATTACAGTAAGGTCACAAGTTCATGCTATTGGACTAGTGTTATTTTTATTTGAATAGAAAAGACGTTATCATAGGGGAAACTGAGTGAAGGACATTCAAGAACTCTACAGTTTCTGCCATATTTTCATAACCCTAAAGTTAGTTCAACAGAAAATGTTTAAAAAAATACATCTTGAACAGCCCTAATCTAAAAGTCTGACATACTCTAAAATCTGAGACTATTTGAGAATTCCATCCCTGACCTTAATATGACAAATCATGGTCAAAGTTCAGGTGTGAGTGGTTATACACCATTACTTTCTTGGTAAAAACAGACGAAAGCATATGTGAAATGCCTAAGTCCATCTTTCATTCTCAGCGCACATAGGAATGATGAATCAGTAGGCAGAGACTAGCTCCTTTCTAAATACTAGCACTGTTTATAACGCAAGCCTGCATTTGACAACATTCAGCTATTTCCTTTGAAACACAGCACTGGCATTTTATAGTAGCCTGCAGCATCCCCTGAATTCAGTGGATTCCTGTATCTCATACGATAATTGCTGAGAGAAGTAGCAATGTGAGTCACTCAGTTGTGTAAGAGCATTATGTTTTTATTACTTTCTCATCTTATAAAACAAGGCAATTTTTCCCTCCTTACAGTTGGAAAAAGCTTTAGATCAAGATAAACCTGACCTGAGGCTCGAGTTTATGGGTCCAATTTATTCGCTCTGTAAATTCTTGGGACAGCTCTATGTGAATTCTCCCACAGGGTGTGAAATCTTATTTTAGTCAGGTGTTCATGTCTTTTCATGTAATTAAGCAATTATTTTCAAATGGATTAGAATTTTTAGTAAGCTCTGAAAGATGTCAGTAAAAATAGCACTGTGCTGGATTTATGTGGAATCTTCATCCTGCTTGTTCAGAGAATGTTTGTCAGCTCAGGAAAGGGTAAATATTAGCCTTCCTACTTTGTAGACAAATTATGCGATGCACTTGAAGTGATTCTGAAAGTCAAAATTGGGATATTCTGGACTACAGTTCTAGCATTTTGGCTTCTCTGTTCTTCATGAATACCATTTTTCTCTGTCTCATATAAATGAACCCATGAAAATATTTTGAAGGAATAATATTGAAAAAGTGGTGATTAAATAGGTTTCTGAAAGGGCTGGTGGAGAGTGAGGACTGTTGCTATGGGTTACCAGATTGTTTTATTTTCCTCCAATTGCTGACATTCTCGAATACCTGGCACATTCTACAACCACATTCTTGCAGCCTTCTTAAAATCCTGCCGGCCTACATTTGTTATCTAACTTTTGTCTTTAGTGGTACTGGACTTTGAACTCAGAGTCTGGTGTTTGGTAGGCCATTACTCTTCCTTTTTTTAAAAAAATTTCTTTTTTAAATATATTTTTTATTATAATTAACAGAAGGGTTACATTATATTCACCAGATAGAAGGTGTATTATTTCACATACATTGATACCCTATATCATGTCTTGGTCCCCATTTTCCTCCCTCCACCCCAGCCACTCATCTTGTTTTCTCCCCTCCCCTACCCTATTTCAAATAACCAAATAAATATATATACAATATATCAGATAACAGGTAAAAATACTGTAACCATATGAGATAACCAAGGGACAGCAAAAGAGATGAGAGATAACATAGTATATTAAGGTCAACAATCACTCATTACTCTTCTGAAGCATACTCAGGTCTGTCTTTTGCTGGTTATTTTCAGTGTATGCTCTGGGTTCCCACTCATGCTTGAGGTTGAGCCATGATCTTCTTACTCTGACTTCTGGGACCATGGTTGCACAACATAGTATTCAACTTTCCTTTGAGATGAAATCTTGTAGATTTTTTCTGTCTAGACTGGCTTGGAGCCTTGATTTCCTCAGTTTCCCCCGTAACTAGGATTATAGATCTGAAGCAGTATGCCAGGCTTAATATCAAAAGTTCTATAACACAAATATAGCTTGAATACAAGTCTCCATTTTCCATAATATGTTTTCTCAGTTTTCACTACTGGATAATAAATAATACATAGTTAACAATACATAATAAAATGCAGTCAAATAATTACCAACCCCACAGGAAATTAATCTGTGCAACTCTGACTATTAAAAACATTTGTTAGGGCCGGGAGTTTGGCCTAGTGGTTAAGGGGCTTGCCTAGCATGCATGAAGACCCGGGTTCGATTCCTTGGTACCACATACATAGAAAAAAGCCAGAAGTGGTGCTGAGGCTCAAGTGATAGAGCTCTAGCCTTGAGAAAGTCCAAGGACATTGCTCAGGCCCTGAGCTTAAGCCCAGGACTGGCAAATAAAATAAAATAAAATAAAAATAAAAACATTTGTTAGTATTTTGCTGCTTCTTCTCTTTCTTTCCAGGTTTACCTGTGTGTTTTTTGTTTTTTGCCAGTCCTGGGGCTAGAACTCTACCACTAGGCCACACTCCTGGCCCCAAAACTGTGAGTAATTTTTTTTGTTTTGTTTTTGTTCTTTGGTCAGTCATGGGATGTGAACTTTGGGCCCGGGTGCTGTCCCTAAACTCCAGCTCAAGGATAGTGCTCTATCACAAGCACAACAGCGCCATGTCACCTGTGTTCTTATTGAAGTTTATCCTTTAGCAGTTATTTCATAAAATCTGTTAGCAGTAAACTAATATAATCTGTTTTCTAAAAGTTAATTTCAGAAGGCTAAGGGTTTGACGTAATTGGTTAAAAAAAAAAAAGAACCTGTAAAAAAGCTCAAAGCCCTGAGTTCAAACCTCAGTGCTCCTCCCATTTTTTTAAAAAAGGTAAATAGTAGATTCAGATTTTTAAATTATTTCTTAAAGTATCTGTTTTGCTCTCTAACCTTGGATAATACTTTTGCCACATTACTTTGTAAATATTCTTTTCATTGTCCTTTGGCATGAATTTCTAACAGAACTATGTTTCAAAGACTATTTGACAGCAAACTGTCTTATTCTGTATGTTCCAGAAATTTATGTTATTTTTAATTTTTACTATAGTAAATAAACCAATGTATTTTATTATTTAGTCATTGTGTGGGTATATTTTTAATCCAACAACTCAGCTCTATCATGTCTAGCTAAATTAAAAGTTTGTAATTCTGCTGTTAGAATGGCCTGCATAGTTTGTCTAATTCTCACTAATTTCCTCTTTATATGTATTTTTTATTTTGCCAGATAATTTTAGACACAAATAAGATTTTAACGTTCTGATCTCCTTTATTCTTTATTGCTTTAATGTTGACTCTTCTTTTTTTTTTGCTAGTCCTGGGGCTTGAACTCAGGGCCTGAGCACTAATCTGGGCTTTCTCAAGGCTAGAGATCTACCACTTGAGCCACAGCACCACTTCTGGCTTTTTCTATGTGTGTGGTACCTAGGAACCAAACCCAGGTCTTCATGCATGCTAGGCAAGTACTCTATCACTAAGCCAAACTCCTGACTGCAATATTGACTCTTTTTTAGATGGTGTTATGAATAGATTTCTCAACACCATCATCTAATTTGCTTCTTCTCTTCAGGTGTTTATAACTTTGGCTTACAGACTCAGTTTCAGAGGAAAGTGTTTGCTCTCTTTCCACTATTTCCAATCTAGCAGGCTTGTGAATTCATCTGCACAGCCCTCTGGAGAAACTAGTTCAAAAACCTTATTAGAAGTCCTGAGTTTCTTTCTCTACTAATAATGAATGCACAGCTTTTCTCAACTTCTGTCTTTATGTTAATCCAAGTTCCCTTGCCTCTCCAATCACCCAGTGTGGTAACTCCCTAAATAGCTATTATTAGCAGCTCTTCTTAGCCTCTTCACAAGAGAGAGTTGAGCACTTTCTACTTCTAAGGGTTATTGCAGTACTACGTTTTTTTTTTTTTTGTTTTTTGTTTTTTGTTTTTTTGCCAGTCCTTGGACTTTCTCAAGGCTAGAGCTTTACCACTTGAGCCTCAGCACCATTTCTGGCTTTTTTCTATGTATATGGTACTGAGGAATCGAACCCGGGTCTTCATGCATGCTAGGCAAGCACTCTACCACTAGGCCAAATTCCCAGCCCAGTACTCTACGTTTTATAGGTTTTTTTTCTCTAACCAACAGACACAAATTTCTGGAAGATCTACAGCTGAGGGTCCTTCCATACTTTGCACGTATGTTCTTTCTGGTCCACGGATATGCAGATCTTATACTCACCTCTCAATTTCTCTTTTTATATATTAACTGTTACTTCTAAATGTTTGTAGTTGCAACTAGGGAAAAGGATGCCCAAAGTTGATACTTCTTTGTTATTGTTTACAGCTCTCTTTCACACAAGTCAGCTCATTTCCCTAACAACCTTTTCTCTTTCCTAGTCTAACTGGTGAGATTATAGTTTCATCAAATGAGCCCACAATCAGAGTTCTTCCACAGACAGAAGCAATCTCTGTTTCATATCCATGTGATCTTTCATTGCAGATGAATACTGTCCTGATTGCAAGCCAGTAGCACCATTTTCCACAGTTACTGGCATTGCCTGTCCATTTAAAACCAGTAAACTGACAAGAGCAAAGTAATACAACCTCTGGAAGAAGGTCACACTTCACAAGATCTGAGGGACTCTTTGTTTTGAACCTTGTCACAGAGTCAGTCCTAGTGGGTACCTACAAAGAAAGGTTGAGTTCTCAGTTTACCCTAGTGAATTGATAGTTATCTGGATAATTTATTCAGGAAATCTCCACATTATTTGCTAAGGCAAAATTTCAGATACTCTAGCAACACCTTATGCGACTCCAGTAACTTACTTTCTTTTTTTTTTTTTTTCTTTGCCATTCCTGGGCTTGAGCTCAGGGCTTGAGCACTGTCCTTGGACTTTCTCAAGGCTAGAGATCTACCACTTGAGCCTCAGTACCACTTCCAGCTTTTTTTCTATGTATGTGGTACCAAGGAATCGAACCCGGGTCTTCGTGCATGCTAGGCAAGCACTTTAACCACGAGGCCAAACTCCCGGCCCCAGCGACTCTAGTAACTTTCTATGCCTGTATTTTTTTGTTTTTTTTGCTAGTCCTGGAGCTTGAACTCAGGGCCTGAGCACTGTCCCTGAGCTTGTTTTGCTCAAGGCTAGCACTGTACCACTTGAGCCACAGCACCACTTCTGGCTTTTTCTCTGTATGTACCAAGAGATCAAACCCTGGGCTTTGTGCATGCTAGGCAAGCACCCAACCATTAGGCTACGCTCCCAGGCCCTATGCTTGAAGTTTATTAACAAAATCTATGTAAAAGTGACTTGTTTATCAGTTCTTTATATCATTTATCTGCTAAGATTGCATATGGTAAATTATTATAATTATAATTATAGTTCTTATTTTTTTACATGCCAGTTTTGGGGTGTGAACTCAGCTTTCTTGCTCAAGTCTAGCACTCTACCACTTGAGCCACAGCCCCCCTTTTGGCTGTTTTTCTGGTTAAGTGGAGATAAGAGTCTTAGTTTCACAAACTTTCCTGCCTGGACTGGCTTCCTTAATGGTTAGGAATGTAGGCATGAACCACTGGTACCTGGCTTATGGGGGATCTTTAACAAGCATTGAAATAACTGAAAATATTATACTAGAATACATATATAATACATAATACAATATACAATATGCACTTCTAATTTATAGTTTTCAATAAGCTATATTGGACATTTCAGGACATTTCTTGAAATTAAGAATAATGAAAAAGAATTTGAAAGCAGCAATGCACAGGCACACAGCACACCCACACCTACACCACAGAAAAATGGAGCCAAGGGCTATTTCAGGAAAGAGCTAATGGCCATTTGAAGTCAGGAGAAGTATGACAAGATAGCAAAGAGAACAAGAAATTGAAAGTGTAGTGAGCTCTAGTGTATAGGTCACAAAACTAGTTTTAAAAGGATGGGGAATAAATGGCTTTGGCTTCAGGCAACATGATGTCTAGATATCACAGCCTTTAGACAGCAAAGAGTCAGGATTAAAATTGTGTTGAACACTTCCTAAGTTCTGGAACTTCTGGTAGTTGATGAGAAGGCATTTAGAGATGAGTAAGAGAAAACCCACAGTCTCCAAAGGGAGTCAGTTTGTGTAGAGACAGGCATATAAAATAATTTTACAAGACATGAAAACATCATGATTGAGAAGGGTGGTAAGAGAGGAAGAGAAAGGACAATTAAATTTCAATTAGGGATAATCAGGAAAGAATTTTAGAGGACTAATTTAAATTGGATCTTGAAGGATAGCTAGGGGTGTTATGCTGAACATTCTTAGCAAGGATATAAAGGTAAGTCATATAAGAAAAATAAAGCTGAAAATCCAGTTCAGTTTTCTCTGTTAAGCCTTTTTATTTCTCAGGATAAGAACTCAAGATGTGTTTTTTTCTCAACTTTTTTTTTGGGGGGGGGGCAGTCCTGGGGCTTGATCTCAGGGCCTGAGCACTGTCCTTAGGCTTTTTCCTCAAAGCCAGCACTCTGCCATTTGACTCACAACATCACTTCTGGCTTTTTCTATGTATTTGTCATGGATTAATCGAACTCGGGTCTTTGTGCATGCTAGGCAAGCACTCTACCACTAGGCCAACTTCCCCACCCCTTTTCTTAACTTCTATCTCTTCACTTCTTCCCTCTTTTCACCTTATCATCTCTTCTCCCAACACTCACTTGATAGGTTTCTAATTCACTAATTCTCAAAGTGGCAGTAAAAGAATTGAAAGACAAGGGTCGTGAAAGCTGAAAACAGATGACAAAGGAAAGGAGAAAATGGGGGACGATATGAGAATGACTTCAGTTAATGTAGTCCTTAGCAATGGGGAATTGTGGCTCACAATCTGTCAGGAAGTGAGTCTCTGTTGCATTCCTGAGAGGCTGCTTACCACACATGACTTCTTAAACAGGAGTCAGTAAGCTAGGTGTGTTCACTGCAGAGGGTTTGAGTAAACTCTGGCCTGGTCTTGTCTCAGCTTCTCTGAGTTTCAATTTTTGACTTAAGAAAATGAGGCAACCAACATAGAAGAGGCAAGAAAAATGAGAATCATCAGCTCTAGGTATTATGAAGATTAAACAAGAAAAACCAGTTAAAAGTTGCATGTATGGATTTATAAGGACTTAAGCATTCTGTTATTCTCCATCCACACCTTTTCTTTTCTAGTGTTTCACTTTCAGTCTCATAAAACTGTGCCTTCAATGTCAGGCTACTCATCTTCGTAATACAGGGTTTGCAGTCTTCTGAATATGCCTTTTAGTGTGAAACACAGGCTAACGAATATACTCCAGGGTTTCACCAACCATGTGAAACATGTTAAACTGCTCACTTTCTGGTTGGGGTACTTTGTGGTAACATCAGAGCTATTTTGGTAGCCACTCCTAGTGTTGACTCTTTAAATTAAATGAAATTATTTTACTTGTCATCAATAGCACAAAGAAGTTCCAGGTGAAAATTCCATAGAAGCATACAGTGTAACGTGAACAGGATCAGTGAAAAACGCTGTCAAATTCTGACTGTACTGTGTTATAGCTAAGTATTTTCTTTAAAACTTGATCACAACATTTTACAGTTATTCTCATTAAATTTAAGCTTATACAATCTGGTCTTTCTTGAATTCCTTTTGGGCTTCTCCCCTCGCACTTTTGATACTGGGCCATGGCTTTACCCATTACAAGAGCAAAGTCCAAGATTGGGCAGGACTATGGTTCAGCTTGGGTAGGGAGCATGAATAGCAAGAGGTTATCTTGTGGAAAAGCAAGACAGAGAGCCTATCAGGCCAGCTAGCTTATTTTATAGCAATACATATGGGCACACATAAACTATCGAAGGTCCAACGTTTCTTGGTATTTCCTTCCCAAATTTCCATTGGCTCCCAACAGCATTTGAACTACTAGAAGACAACACACAGGGAAAGAGATGATATTTCTTGTTTCTTTTGTCCTACCTTGGAGTTTTTCTTCCTGCTCTTTGTTTTATTTGAAATAAAAAGCAAATGCCATTTCTTCTTCAATGTCATCATAGGCAGATTCCTCTTTTCCTTCAAGCTCTTCCTGAGCCTTGACTCAAACTTGATCTTCCCAGTGAGATTTTCACTGACCATCCTGTTGAACACTAGGCCTCGATCTAGCCTCCTCCATTCCTTTTGGTCCTCTAATTTATCCATAGCAGTTAATCCTAGCAAACACCTCCTGTGGTTCTTGTACTAATTATGATTATTGCCTTTCTATCCTCATGTTCCATGTAGACAGAAAGCAGAAAGCATGTTTTGCTCACTGATAGATTCCAAAATGCTAGAACAGTGCCAAACATATTGTAGGTGATAAATCAATCAATGTAATCAATGTCATAGAATAAATGAATACTTTTCTGGCCAGTAGTATTTGGTAGGCATCGATCCTGAAATTTTCTAAGGTCATATTAATAGTGTGAGTGTGCCTTGAAGTTCCCACCATCCATGCCTCATCAGTATTTTTTTTTTTTTTTGTCGGTTGTGGGACTTGAACTTTGGGCCTGGGCTTTGTCCCTGAGTTTTTCAGCTCAAGGCTACTGCCCTACCCCTGGAGCCACAGCTCCATTTCTGGTTTTCTGGTGGTAAATTGGAGATAAGAGTCTCATGGACTTTAGTGCACTGGCTGGCTTTGAACCAAGATCCTCAGATCTCAGCCTCCTGAGTATCTAGGATTATAGATGTCAGCCACCATGCCCAGCTCTCATCAGTTTTTGATATCTTTTGTTGCCTTTTTTTTTCCTTTTAAAGATACTCTAGTGAGAAGCTGGTTTACTGAGGGAATGTTAGATGCCATGTTACAATAGATATATCAGGTGGTTTTAAATGTGATAAATGGCCAACAAAGTCACTAATAAACCAATACGGGGAGTGGGTGGTGGGTGGGGGGAGGGTAATGGGTACCAAGACATGTGAAAGGGTATCAATGTATGTGAATTAATGCACCTTCTATCTGGCAAATATCATGTAACCCTTTTATTAATTACAATAAAAATATATATAAAAATATATATGGTTAGATGAGGCCAAGTTTTCCCAAAGTAAAGTTCCTGAAGACTCTCCTTAGTCTCTTCTCCCCATTCTTTTTGCAGTTACTCATCAAATTGGTAGTCGTCTGATAGGGAGCATTAAAATCCTCCTTCCTATATTTCTTTCTGTGAGCTACAAAGGTATTTGATTAAAATGAGAGAATATTTTACAAGATATAAGAACAACGATCACAATAAAGACTACTTTACTGTGTGCCAGACACTCTATTCCATTGAGTATCATGTTTTATTTAGTGGATTTATATCACTTTTGCTTTTTTCTTTTCCCCCAGCAATGAGTGAGGTAAGAAGGTGGATGTGTGTTAAGAGTATTTGGTTCTGAAAAGTCTGGCTCTGGAGTCTAATTACCTACTTCACTTCATTGACTCACTGAACATTAGGACGGAGAAATATAATCTAGATCTTTCCACTGGCTTTAATCCTCCTTTCTAAAAGATAATATTTAGAATAACAGAGAACATCACATGAATCATAAATCTATGTTCTACAGTTATGTTTTTAAAATTTCTTTTCAGAAAAATCAAACAATGTTTTCCCCATTTATGGAGAAGACACTTGATTCCCAAACCTGTTAGTGGCCAGTAAGGGCAACAATCCAGTAAGAATACAAGTCTCCATGAAAAGAAGAAGCTGGGCCACTTTCCTGACGGAGCCTGCTTATTTATAGCTCCACATAAATACCAATTGTTTGAACCATGAGAGTGGCTGTGCTTAAGCAGATGCCTCTGACCTGCTGCCAGTGAGCTGCCTTTGATCTTGTGAACCTTTTACCAAGTTCTCATGAGATCTCATCTCTTGCCTCTTAACTGAAAGCAATTTTCATGTTTTATATTTAATCCTTTGGAGGCACTAAGCCAGGTGGTGAATTAATTACTTTCATAGGTTGGGAAAAGATCTCAAGTTAGTTGCTATACTCAGCTAAAGCTAGACATTTTTCTTTGAAGGCTGTATGAATAACGTGAATGATTTAATTTTGTTAAAAAATATGTTTACAGAGGCTGGGAGTTGGCCTAATGGTAGAGTGCTTGCTTAGCATGCACGAAGACCTGGGTTCAATTCCTCAGTACCACATACATAGAAAAAAGGCAGAAGTGGTGCTAAGGCTCAGGTGGTAGAACTCTAGCCTTGAGAAAGTCCAAGGACAGTACTCAGGCCCTGGGCTCAAGCCCAAGACTGGCAAAAAATATATATGTTTACAGCAGGGTGTGGTGGCTGACACCTGTAATCCCAGCTACTCAAGAGGCTGAGATCTGAGGATTGTGGTGCAAAGCCAGCCAGGGCACTAAAGATTGAGGGACTCTCCAATTAATTGCCAGGAAATGGGAAGTGGGGCTATGGCTAAAGGGGTAGGGTGGTAGCCTTGAGCTGAACAGCTCAGGGACAGCACCCAGGCCCAGAGTTTAAGCCCCATAACCCACAATATATGTTTACAAAGTAGAGAGTTCTAGTTTGGTGGCTGATCCTACATGTTTTGGTATAAAAGTTGCTTTAACCACTAAAAACACTATGAGATGGTGTGTGTGTGTGTGTGTGTGTGTGTGTGTGTGTGTGTGTGTGTGTGTGTGTACAAGTACCTGGAATTACAGGGGATTGAACTCATGGTCTAGGTGCTGTCACTGAGCTTTTGTGCTCAAGGCTAGTGCTCTACCACTTAAGCCACATCTCCACTTCCAGCTTTGGTGGTTCACTGGAGATATGTTTGTCACAGAATTTCCTGCCTAGGTTGTTTTTGAACTGTGATCTTCAGAGCTCAGCTTCCTGAGAAGCTAGGATTAAAAGCATGAGCCAGTGCCCTGACTGAAATGTTATTCTTTTTTGTTTGTTTGTTTGTAAATCAGTTTCTTTCCAGTCAACAACAAATTTCCTTGAACATAGTGTGAATATCCTGTCTTTGTGATTGGAGACCAGAGAAGTGAAACCTAATTTGAGCCAGACCGAAACCTAATTTGAGCCAGGCCGGGGTGGTGAATCATATCTGTAATCTTAGTTACTCAGGAGGCTGAGATCTCAGGATCTAGATTCCAAGCTAGCCCAGGCAGGAAGTTCATGCAACAATTACCTCCAATAAATGACTCAGAAAAAGCCAGAAGTGATGCTGTTGCTCAACCAGGAGGGTGCTAGCCTTGAGCAAAAGAAGCTCAGGGACAGTGCCTGGGCCCAGAGTTCAAACCTGAAAAAACAAAACACAACAGAACAAAAACCTAATTTGAAGTTTCTAGAATTTATTTGGAGGGTTACCATGCACAAGGAACAATCTAGAAAGAATACAGTGCCGTACCTAGCATTTTCATAAGGGCAAAGGGTGGGAGGAGTTAAGAAAGCTCTTCGTTTCTAATCAGAGAACACAACACAGTTCTAAATCTTGTCTGTAGCACTGACTTGCAAACCTGAGTAAGCTTCCTTAACACATTTAAATGCCAGGCTCTGTATAAAAAAAGAAAAAAGTGCTTCCTTAAGGAGATATTCTGGATCGACTAAATAAAACTAAGATAATGTCTGCAATTGTGTAGGTAGTTGAGTCTGTAATACTCAAAATATGTCACTAGTCACTGTGGGCTTCGATGCTCTGGAAGACATCTTTCCAGATGGGGAGGATATAAGAACAACTACCCCCCCTTACAAATGGTGAGAGAAACTATTATAAACATTGTGGACCTTATCATTTGTAAAGGTGCAGAGAACACTGGTGTCTTACAAATATCTTATCCCTGGAGTTCCTGCTCAAGAGCAAGCAAAACAGTAAGAGAAGAAAAGGCTGCTCTTAAATCAAGTGGAATACATCTTTCTGGAGTGATTGAATGCAAACCTTGACTATGCAAGCATTTTCAGAAGAAGGTCATTGTCTATGGAATTAATTTTCATTCTTGGCTCAACAATGCCTGTTAGCTGTCAGAGCTTGGTGAAAATCACATCTATTTAGTGAGGAACTGCCTTGATTGATGGAGAAGTTAACAATAAACTTCAATACCTAGAAATAAATTACTTAAATATCCTTTAGTTCTGGGTAGAAACTAAAGCCTCTTTCTATATATGTAATATAAGGTAGAAAATGCAAGATTTTTCTCTGAAGGTAGCTCAATAATGGAAGGTTTTGTGTGGTAAATACATAATAGATGCGCAGTGAACGTTGTTATTCCTGTGAATTAAGAAAAAAATTGTTTTCATTGCTTTGGATCATCTAGATTGTTCTCACATTAAAAAAATCTTCTTTTCACTAAACATAGAACTCCTCAATGACCCAGCAATTCCACTACTTGGCAGAAGTAGTGTCCAGAAACAAGGACAGACTAAATCCACTAGCACAACGATGTTCATTGCAGCACTATTTGTCATAGCAAAGACATGGAACCAACCCAGATGCCCCTCAGTTGATGAGTGGATCAACAAGATGTGCTATTTATACACAATGGAGTTCTATGCTGCTGTCAGAAAGAATGATATCGCCCCATTTGTAAGGAAATGGAAAGACTTAGAAAAGATCATATTAAGTGAAGTAAGCCAGACTCAAAGGAACATAGGCCCAAGAGTCTCCCTCATTTGTCAAAATCAGCAGAAACCTTGGGCTCTCCTAGCAGAGATTTACAATAGAACAAAATCTAGAGACATAAGGTCAAATAGTATGACACTAAATGTAAGGACTTCCAGGATAAGGAAACAAAAGCCATATAATGAGTGATTGTTGTCCTTAATGTACTATGTTGTCTCTCATCTCTTTTGCTATGCCTTGGTTATCTCATATTGTTACAATATTTCACCTTGTTATCTGATATATTTTATATGTGCTTAATTGGTTATTTGAATTTGGATAGGGAAGGGGGGAAATCAAGATGAGTGGGAGGAGAGAGGAAATGGGGACCATGTCATGAAAAAGGGTATCAATGTTTGTGAAGTAATGCACCTTCTATCTGGTGAATATAATGTAACCCTTCTATTAATTACAATAAAAAATCTAAATAAAAAAATCTTTTCCTTCTGTGTTTTTGTCACTCTATTTAGCAATGAAGCAGCTTTGGCCAAGACTTGTTTTGTGTAGGTTTGTTCTAAGAAGACTTTACCTATAATATATAGATCACATTTACATTTTCATGCTATCCACGGTCTACTCCATAAGATAGGCTAGAATAAATGCTTCCTTCTTATCCTCAAAGGCTACCCCGTGAGAATTGTTAGCATTTTCTGAGTTTAACACCATTCACATTTGAATGGGTTTCTTATCACACATTGCCAGTCTACTTGATAACTGCTTCATGAATTCTACTAGACTGTGATTTCAGGACAAAGGACCAGTATTGAGTACAACTTATAGTGAGTGCATAAGTAAGAAAACTAAGTCTAACTCAGACTGTGACATGAAAGGAATTCATACTTTACATTAAATTGCATCCCATAAAGCAAGACTCATTAAAAAAATTTAGAGAATTGCCTAATTCTAAAAAATGTACAATTGACCTATCAATTCTATTAGAAATACATGATACAGTTGCAGCAAACTGTACTACATTTGGTCTTTTCAATACATTCATAAATATCAAACAATACTTAATAGATGCAGCAAACTGTAGTTAACTAGCATTTGTTGGCAACCTATAAAAGGAGAAAGTACTTCAAAGAATTGAGGGAAGAAAAGCAAGGCTATACATCTTGCCTTAATAAGGCTGTCAGTCTAATAAAGACTAGATAGGAAGATAACATAAATGTAAGATAAAAAAAACAATCTGGGTATACAAATAAAGTGTTGAAGATGAGAGGAAGCTAAGATCCTTGCAAGGGGTAAGAGCAGATTAAAGAACTTGGTAGAGGTTGGATTTTATGCTAGCCAATGAAGCACCAAATGGTAGAAGAGGAAAGGGTATCAAATTTTATTATCCTTTATGCTCCTATTCCTTGGAGGCCAAATTAATTATGTTTTCCTACACCTGCCACACTTTGCCATGTTCCAGTTTATGCAACAGGCTTGTTGTATTTCTTGGAATAGCATTCTTCAACTTTGTCTTGTATATTCTCACTATTCCTTTCAGATGGTCTGGGGACTCTTACTCTGCCTCACCTTGCTCTAGTCTCACAAAGTTTGGTGACAATTTCCTTTACAAATTTTGTGCTCTCTGTTCTAAGAACATAATTTGTTTTTGATACCGATTTGTTAAAAAAAAAAAGCCTTATCAATAATGTAACTGTTTGGAACTGAGAAAATCAAGTACATGTTAGTTGTCCAAATGAATGAGAGAATGAATAGGTTGTTATATATTTTATCAGCATTTAAGGCTAGCCTAGGACACAAAGCAAGACTCTGACTCAAAAAAGAACCACCTCAAAAAGAAATATTCAGTCAGGTGCCAGTGGTTCACTCCTGTAATCCTAGCTACTAATGATTGTGGTTTGAAGCCAGCCTAAGCAAGAAGAGCCTGTGAAATTCATCTCCAATCAAACACAGAAGTCGGAAATAGAGCTGTAACTCAAATTGTAGGGTATTAATCTTGAGCAAAAGAGGTCAGGGACAGAGCCTAGGCCCCAAGTTTTTGTCCTAGTACCAGCACAACCTCTCCCCAGCAAACATATGAGCAAACAAGCAGAAATAAAAACAAAACCTTCCAAACTGTTTAATTAGTTTGTATAGATTTCAAAAAGTATTTCCCAGTTTCTTGGGATTTTGATCTAATTATAACGACTGACTAGAATGTCTTCCATTTACTTCACTGCAAGTGCCAAGTATGTCCCCAGATGTCTCCAACCCTGGCGCATGGGCCGGCCACTGTCTTGGGACAGGCAGACTTTCACTTGCTTTTTAAATTTGAGCTAGCCTTGTGATTTGTGTTGGCCAGTAGTATGCAGCAAAAAGAGACACAGTGTGTGTGTGATGTCTAAGAAAAGGCATCAAGAAAACCACTCTTTTACTGGTTGCAAAAACCAAAGCCAGATCCCTGGCTAAGTTGCCGTCTGCCTCCTAAATAGTGGGGCAAACACAGAGCCAATCCTACTTGACACTGCCAGGTGACCCTTTCTGTCAGTGTTCAAAGTTGTGATAAGTAATAAGTGGTTGTTGTTTCAAGCCATTGAGGTTTAAGAGATTGCTCAAAACTAAATAAAAAGCAACAGATAACGGATGCTACACCAGAACTCTGAAAATTGTTGACGATATCAGTCTGAGGTTGGGCCATGCTAGTGATAAAGCATTCTACACACTCAGATTACAGAGTCCTATACAATGCAAATGAGTACACTGTCCTTGAGAGAAAAGGATTTTTACTTAACCATTTGCTGACTCAATTGAACTCGCCTTCACCTGGCTGCCTTCTTTTACTTTCTCTACCTTCATCTTATAAAGTCCTGCCACAATTTATCCTATACATTACAAAATACCAAAATATTGCGCAAAACATTTTTTAAGCAAATATGCAGGATTCCACAATCATTCTATATTTAAAGCCTTTATCCAGACAATTGGCCCTCTAGTGAACTAGTAACTAGATTTTATAGATACCCGTAAATAGCATCTGCAGAAATTCATTTAGCACAAAATTATATTTCCCACTCACTAGACAATTAGACCATAGTGCATGCGGGGTGGAGTGGGAGGAAATTATCAATCAAAAATATCTCAAGGCATTTGGCCAAGGTCCAGATTTAGGATGAATCTAGTTAGCATCCTGTGCTACGTACTGCAAAAGTAATTTTCTTCCCAAAATTGAAAATTAATGTAATGTTCCTGAAGGGAAACATTTAATAATAATCAAGTCAAGGCATAAAGCACTCGATTCCCTTCTGTGACCTTAGTTCTGATATGTTAATAACCCTGCAGCTCAACTCTTAACTAGATTGTGGTACAGAGACACAATCACTAAGCCATGAACTTGGGATGTTATCCTTTCCCATTTCCTATGATAATCAGTGTTGTGTCTATGCATGTTGCTGGAGAACTTAACAAACCTGTTGGTTTCAAAGTTTCTAAACTGAGGCTTTTGCCTAATTCTTTAACCCATACTGAAAAAAAAAAAAGAAACCATTTGAGCTGTGAGTGTGGGGCTGCACACTTGTAATGCCAGAGCTAGGAGGCAGGAGGTTTGGACTTTGAGGCTAGCTTCAGCTATATAGGAAGACAAAATGTCATACAAGAAACAAAAGAAAAAGAAGAAAGAAAGAAGCAAAGAAGTCCAAAGCCAAAACAAAAGTGAAAAAAAAAATCACTTAAGGAGTTGTTAGGATCAAATTCTGGTTAATACATGTTCAATAGATCTCAATTGTTCCAGTAATGAAAATGAGACAGAGGGGCCGGGAGTTTGGCCTAGTGGTTAAAGTGCTTGCCTAGCATGCATAAAGACCCGGGTTCGATTCCTTGGTACCACATACATAGAAAAAAGCCAGAAGTGGTGCTGAGGCTCAAGTGGTAGAGTTCTAGCCTTGAGAAAGTCCAAGGACAGTGCTCAGGCCCTGAGCTCAAGCCCAGGACTGGCAAAAAAAAAAAAAGAAAAAAGAAAATGAGACAGAGAATCTGTCAAAATTTCACAAAAATATTGTTTTTAAACAAAATATTGTACTAATAATAAACAATTATAATTTTAAATAAGCAGATATCCTGGAAGTTTAATTCTGCTATTATAAAATCATATATATACATATATATGTGGTCCTAAGGTTATTTTAGAAAAAAGAATTCAGCTAAATGACTGTGCATGAAAGAAATAATACCCAAATCCTTAATCATGAGAAAAAATGTTTAGTTCACCTATAGCCCCCCTCTGCCAAGAAGAGAGCATAAAAATAATCTAATATGAACCTGTGAACATTTCTATGCCCAGGGACATTTCCATAAATTTCTTTTTCCCTTTGGTTTAAAAAAATGTATACACAAGGTTTGTATTTCACTTTGATTTACATTTCAATACTGCAATTACAGGACCTCCATTCTAACTGGAGTAGATCTCTCTTGATTACAGAACTTCAGGTTTATTCTTCCCTGCTAATTTTTAACCCCAGTTAAGAACAGGAAAGGAAATTGCACACACATACACACACACACACACACACACACACACACACACACACACACACACCCCACAACACACAGATATTCTCAAACCACACATACACACAAGCTGGCAAAGCTAAGTTCTATGGACACAAGGAGGTGTCTAAGAACTGGGGAACTGTCATTGCCACTTTCAAGGGTAGAAGAGGAAGTAATATATTGAAAGTCACAACGGAAGGACATAGCAAACCCAGACAATGGGAGTTAAGAACATGTTAAGAGTCTTGTAAAGTGTAAGTAAGTTCAGTGTAAAATGGTGAGAAGAAAAGGATTTATGAGATAGAAAAAAGCTAAAGCATGGAAAAAGCCAACAGAGAAGAAATAGGTTAAGGTGAAAGTAAACGATTAAAGGGATGTCATACTGACAGGAACCTAAATGAAAATGTGAGCTCGTGTACAAATGACCTATGGATGTTTCTCATGCCCAGCTTTGAAGTCCCTCCTGGACCTTGTGCCTCTGCATCCCTCGCTAGATCCCAGTGAGGGACGCTGACATTTTGTTCTTTAGCCCTGCTTGCAAGGAATGTAGTTACCGAAGCCTTGGATAGCAGAGGAAATATCTCTCAGACTAAATTAGGGACAGGGATGTGGTAAATGCAGAAACCAAAACTGTGAAGAGGACAGAGAAAGTTGTTTTTGCTAAGTAAACTGGTTTCTTCACGAAGGAGAAGTGAGCTCATTTGTTGAGAATGAAGGGAGGTGAAGGGATTGAGGGCAGGAAAAATAGTAGCAAGTGTTGGATTACTCTTGTAAGATGCTTATTAGGAGATTAAGAGGAGATGAACTTCTTTACTGGTGAGGTACCTTTATAACATAATTAGACCATGGAATGAAGTGTGGGCTTTAGGAAAAGGAAGTAAAGATGATTTTCCCCAATTAAAATTAATGAGATAAATTTTACCTTCGGTAGCCATCGTAATACTTGCTAATGACTTCCTTAAAAGGCTGAGGAATGCACCCATTACTTACATAGTTCAGCCAGCCCACCCCCAAGTTTAACTCAATCGTCTAAATCTTCTCTGTAAGCCTACATGTACTCCAAGCCAAAACCAGCAATAATGACAAAAAGATAGCTTCTATCTGTAATCTGGCTGCCAAGAAACAAACAAACAAAAATATGGAAGAAAGAGAACTCTTTCAGACTGCTTCATATGCAGACAGTTTTCAATTTTATCCACCCATTGACTATCCTCACTGCCATCGGCCTAGGGTCTGAAGCAAACATTGATCCTTCCGCAGCAAAGGGTCTAGCAATCCCTAATGACCAGAAGTTTTCCTGATGTGTTGACTTGCCTTTGCTGGAAATCAGGACTCTGTCATTATTTGGACTTTCATTCCAGGGCTCTCAAATGAGGACTTGCTCTCAGATGTTGCCTTGAAACTTGGTTCTGAGAAAACAATGAATGAATATTGCTGGACAACGGTACTTCTTCGATGTGTCATTCTGTTCATTAAAAATGCAATACCAAAGGGAGAAACTAAATTGTACAAATGCAACTAAAGGATTCCTCTGACATTTCTGGCATTCACAGGGTGAGCTGTTGAAATAGGTAAAGGCAAATCTGGGACATATGAGAGTGGACAGGCCGGGGCAGAATCACGATGGCCTCACTTCACCCCCCTCCCCCAACCAGTCTGTTCCAGCTGTAGCTTCCGTTCCCCAAGTCCAATACATTTACATTTTGATTCTTCCTTGATTAGGAAAAATTTTAAGAACACGAACTGTCTTCAATGTCTGATTATTTCTACTGAATTAATTGCCTAAAACTCATTTGATAGTTTCCTTGCCAGACTTTCAGAAGTCATTTTCCTTTTCACTAAATTATCTAGACATTCACTTCTAATCACCTGTCACCTTGAGGGATTACTTAGGGGTCTTATCTCTCCTATCTCTATGAAACTTGTGAGTACCAAAGAAACATTGTGATGACAAAACAAAAAGTAAGTCAAAACGAATGGATGTATTCTAGTTATTGCTTAACTAAAGTCATATGATTTGAAAACATAACTGGAAATGGACTTAACTACTTTAGCAAAGGTGTTGAGGGATTATCATTGGCTGCCTGATCTATGATGATGGAGACATTGAAACAAGCACACAGTAATGTAATGAGTGCCTTCGCTGAAAGCTTCTTGTCCTGCCTCCATTCACATAGATGTCTCTATTGGAGAATCACCAAGTCTCCGAGCTGAAACTCAGTGGTAGGATGCTTGTCAAGCATGTGCAAGGTCCTTGGCTCAATCCTTAGGGCTCCTCACCCTCCAAAAGTTAATTGCCTTGAATTAACAGTGGAGCAAAATTATTCGCTGTGGCAACTCTAAATAATAACAATGCCATTGGGGTCTGGTCCTTTTTTTTTTTTTTTTCATTTTGTTCTTTTCTGTCATCACCAGTTATATCCAGGAAGGCTATTTCAAAATGGAAATCCTTCTATTTTTGTTTGCACAGCCTGTTCGGCTTTTGCTCCCACGGATGTTCCACATTTACACACAGGAAAGGAGCCCATCTGAAGCCCACCTCCGCTGCCACAGAAGGATGGTAACACAGTAAAAAACACTGGCTCCTCTTCCCAGAGGCGTTTGATGAGTTGATGCCCAATAGTCATCCTCATGACCACTGGGAATAGGTGACCTAAAACTGTCTTTTGACAAAAGCTTGTCCACTTTCTACCTCTCTAGGACAAAGAGAGACTGCTTGGTGTCAGAAAAAAAAAATGCTGCTTTGATGATGGAGATATTTTCTGGCTTATTACTAAAGGACTCTTGTTCATGATTGTCTTAAAGAGGCTTAAGCATCAATTAAAAGGGAAATGCAATTACTGTTGTGACAGGGGATATATCCAGAAATGATCACTCTTTGTGGAATAGTAATGTTCCAGCATGACTAAACTGTTTCTAACTGCAAATTTACTTCATTGTTTAGTACTTAGTGGAGGAAAAAGTTAATTGAAATATGAAAAATGTTGAGGAAGGAATTACAGTAATTTATCAAGTAATATTGACTCCAGTCACTTTTACAACTAGAATTTGCTGAAACACCTTGCAATTATTTATACGTAGCAAAAAATTGTTGGGTTCTCTAATCAATAAAACATTATTTCTTCTGGAGACATTCTTCAAACGCTAAGAAAAAAATAAAAAAAGACTGTGAAAGCAAGTGCACTAAATTTTATTTCTGCTGAATACATGAACTCCATTGAGCAGTTAACTTTAAACATGTATTGACTGTAATATTGTCATTGTAATCAGCATAAAATCAGTGTTCTACATATGTGTCCCTGTAGGAAGAAGATCTTTTTTGCTTACCTTAAAGTATTTGCATCTCTTAAAGCCATGGTTCAAATGGTATTTAGTTCACTAACATGTTGACCATAATGGAAGAGTAACAAAATAAGCAAGGAATTTAAACCATATTATTTAAACAACAAAGTAGAAGAGTACCTAAATAGCAATTTAAATGCATTTGTTTGCATAAAATTCATTAAAACATGATCTGGTCTCTTTCTCACATGGTAGCTAACTTGACTCAGCATTTACTCAGTAGCATATTTTTAGTTACTGTTACTTTCATTACCAGTCCTGATCTAGGGTATCTTTTGTTTTTTTCTGAAAAGATAGTCTTATTTTAAATTATGTTGATCAGGTAGAACTTTACAAGTAACTGCTTTTAGTTAACAAAGGGGAGAAATTTTTGCTAGATTATCAAATAACTATTCTGCTAGCACCCTAAAAAAAGCATATGATGGGGCCAGGAGTTTGGCCTAGTGGTAGAGTGCTTGCCTAGCTTGCAGGAAGATCCAGGTTCGATTCCTCGGTACCACATACATAGAAAAAAGCCTGCAGTGGTGCTGTGGCTCAAGTGGTAGAGTTCAAGCCAGGGAATGGCAAAAAAAGCACATGAAAGTAAATCTATAGCAAAACTGAATAACTGTTTAAAAAAATAAGAAATGTGACAAATTCCTTATTGCTTAATAAACCTTGTATTAATAATTTATTAATGATTTTTAATTATTATTTTTGACATTTCTTAGCTGGAGGGTACTATCAACTGTATTTTACAAAGGAATGAAAGCTGGAGATACTTTTGTTCCATCAAGAGTGCGATAATAGGCTGGAACAGACTAGCACATAGAGGAGAAAATGCTGTATTTTCCACTAAATTTTCTGCAACCTTTAAAGTAGTCCGAAGAATAAAATGCACTAATTAAAAAAGTAAAAAGAGTGAAATTAGTGAGTAGTAACTTTAAACAGAAGATCACTCTGATTAAAATTCTTCTGTGGCTATTTCTTCTTTTAATTGCTCAGTTTCTTATTTTGTTTACAAATTAAAAATCAGAGTATCATAGATTGGTTATTCCTCTCTTTGTTTTCTCTACTACACATATTCAAATATTTCTTGAATTAGTAAGGTTTTAGCTCTAGTGTGTGTGTGTGTGTGTGTGTGTGTGTGTGTGTGTGTGTGCGTGTGTGTGCTAGTCATGAGACTTGAACTCAGTGTGCTGTCCTTGAGCTTTTTTGCTTTGAACTGTGATCCTCAAAGCTTAGCATTCTCAGTAGCTAGGATTACAGAAGTGATACACTGGCAGCTGGTTCTGTCTTTACATTTAACTTCTACCAGGATTTTCCTATGTCATCCTTTAGAGTAATGAATTACTCTGTAACTATGTGACCTCATGTTAAATCTTTTTGTACTACAGCAAGAATTATTTGTAGTACCTATATTTGAGATTCCACTCCCTATGGCAAGATATTACACCCGATTTCCATTTTTTTCAGGAATCTTTATGATAGGGGCATAAAAAAGAAAAAAATTAAGAATGACATTGATACTGATTGTGGAAACCTGTGTATTGAGGAGAATGTGACAAGGGGCTGACTCTGTGTGAAATAAGTTCACACAGCACATTAAAAACAAAAACAAAGAAACCCCTCTTGTTTCCATATCTTGGAATTCATTTCAATTGGCATCATTTTATACGGTCATATGTACATAACTATTGAGCTATTGTGAACTTCTGCTAAGACTATACTAAACATATGCTAATTATTATAAATGAGGGAAACCATGGAGCTGATGTTTCTTTGGGTCTCCCTTACTTCATTTAATATAATTTTTTCCAAGTTGTTCCATTTCCTTCCAGATTTCTTTCTGAATGGGGTGATGTCATTATTTCTGATGGAAGTATAGTATTCCATTGTGTGTATTTACCACATTTTCTTCATACATTCATCAACGGAGAGGCATCTGAGTAGCTTCCATATCTAAGCTGTTGTAGATAATGCTGCAAAGATCATAGTTGTGCTGATAGCTTTAGTGTGGTGATCATTTGGGTAAATGCCCATGAGTGGGATTGCTGGATCATAGGGAAGCTCTTTGTAATAGCAATACTCACAAGACACTACATTGGATATAAACTTTACAACTTATGGGGGTGGGGGAGGGAAAAGTGGGAAAAAAGGGAGGGAGTAACATTGCTGGAAAGAAATGTACTCATTAGGGCCGGGAGTTTGGCCTAGTGGTAGAGTGCTTGCCTAGCATGCATGAAGACCCGGGTTCGATTCCTCGGTACCACATACATAGAAAAAAAGCTGGAAGTGGTGCTGAGGCTCAAGTGGTAGAGCTCTAGCCTTGAGAAAGTCCAAGGACAGTGTTCAGGCCCTGAGCTCAAGCCCAGGACTGGCAAAAACAAAACAAACAAACAAAAAAAAAACCCAAAAAAACCAAACCAAAACAACAACAAAAAGAAATGTACTCATTGCATTATTTATGTACATGTAACCCCTCTGTATATCACATAAAAAAACTATTATTAAAAATGTATGTGGTGGAAAGACTAATCATGGAGCTCCTCTATGATCCAGCAATTCCACTCCTTGGCATTTACCTAATCATCCAGAAACAAGTACATACTAAAGCCACTAGCACTAGCACAATGATGTTCATTGCAGCACTATGTACCATAGAAAAGACATGGAACCAACTCAGATGCCCCTTAGTAGATGATTGGATAAACAAAATGTGGTATTTATACAAAATGAAATTCTATGCTGCCACCAGAAAGAATGGCATTGTCCCATTTGTAAGGAAATGGGAAGACTTGGGAAAAATAAAGTAAGCCAGACTCAAAGAATCATAGACTCAATGGTTTCTCTCATTTGTAATAATTAGTACAAACCTAGGACTCTCCTAGCAGCGGGTTACAATAGCTCAAAACCTAGATACATAAGGTCATATATGATGAGGCTAAATGAAAGGGTCTCCAGGATATGGAAGCAAGAGCCTTATCTTGTGTGATTGTTGTTCTTAATGTACTATGCTATTTCTCTTCTCTTTTTTTTGCCCTTTGGTTAATCTCATATTGTTACAGTATCTGACTTTGTTACCTGGCATATGGTATATGCGTTTATTTGATTATTTGAAATAGGAAAGGGAAGGGGGAAAACAAGATGATTGGGAGGAGAGAAATGAGTACAAAAACATGAGAAGGGGTATCAATGTGTGAGAACTAATGCACCTACTATCTGGTGAATGTAACTGTAACTCCCCTATACATTATAATAAAAATATATGTGTTGATTAGCCTGTCCAAACTGTTGCCCAAGTATGGAGGGAAGCTTTCTAGTTTGCCATATTTCAACCAGCACATATTTATAAAGATGTTCATATGTTAACAGTCTGGGTATTTTAAGCCTATTCAGTACCCCTTTCCTCATTGCAATGATACCTATTTTAGGATCTGAATGTTTCAAGAAATAAGATCCTAACACTTCAAACAATAAATGAGGGCACTAAATAAACATTAGAAGGGGAGAAAGTGGAAGATAAATAGCACATCCTAGCTGATCTCACTGATCCATTCCTTTTCCCGTGAAGCCTGTTTTTCTCTTCGAAGACTAGATGTAAAAAAAGTACTTCATTTTATATAAATTCTTGGAACTGATTCAATATACTCATATATTTGGTTGCTGCTTCCTTCCCTCTAAGTATTGCATGCTGGAATTGAAGGACAGATATTTTCAGTGAATTCTTAAGCAATGTAGAAAATTAGACTTGTGAGTCACTTTGACAAGCTGAAAAAAATAAATACTCTGAAATGCCCTTAGAAGAAGTGAAGGATAAATTTCTTTGTGACAGGATAAAATCTTCAAAAGAGAATGCAAAAAAAGTTAGCTATACACATATTCACTAAAAATTACTGTTGTAAAACCATACCATCCTGAGACAATAAAAATCTTCCAGTGTAGTCCTTAGTATCTGCTTGTAAGTAAATCAAGGTGAAGGTAAAATGACGACTTTACCAGCACAGAATAGCTGATAACAAGACAGGAACTGATAACAAATTTCCAGACTCCAAATAGTCACAGAAAACTAACATGATGGTAATGATATTTTATTAATACATTATAGACCGCATGCTATTTGGTTCACAGCAGTTATAGGAGTAAGGATAAAGAAAAGAGAAATTGGCAAGGATTCACACTACAATAATTTATGACAGGTTTGGAGAGTTTCAGAAGGGAAGCTCAAGAATTCTAGTTATTGTTTAAAGGAAACAATAGTTTCAGTTATCTATGATGTTATAATATGCAAAGTGGTATCCAGGTATGTTCCTTTGACTTAAGTCAGAAGTGGAGATCGCAAAATTTATGACACCTACCAGTTAAATGTCAAAACGTTTCCTATTTACCTCTGAATGAATTGATTGTTTCGGAGACTTTCCACAAATGTTGAACAGGAAACTATCTGAAAATTGAGGATTGAGATAACAGATGATATCAAATGGTTTGAATTATTTGTGTTTGCCTGGTGCTATTTCTGGACTTTAAAAATAATCTGTTATTAATACGCCTGTGGCATCATGTGAAATATATTTGGTCTTATATTCCTGATACAGAGCTTCAAACCTTTACATTTTTTTTGAGAAACAAGATAGATATGAACAGAATTTCATTATATTTAATTCTACAAAGTTCCCCAAACCTGTAGAATTTCTGTTAAGAGGAGCTTCTTTTTTCAAGCTCTTTTGGACACACCTGAGTTTATGCTTTCCAAAGTTGTGTTTTCCTGATAGAGAGATAGCATGCCCTATATGTTCTTGGAGTCGGAGGCTCATCCCAGCTGGAAAGGGATCACTTCAGTCTCCAGCTTTCCTGGCATACAAACAGAATATTTGATTCACTCCACCGCAGCACTCTTCTCCCCGTGTCTTGTCTCAATTGCTATGGTCTGTCTTAAATCGTTTGCTTCCACTATGGTTATCTTAATAGGGTAATTTGAGGAAGCATGGGGACTCTTCTCTCACAGAGGTGTAGTTTGTATTCTTAGGGAGGACCCATTGGGGTGGGAGAATTTCTGACTTGAATTTTGAGTCTCTCTCTCCAGAGAGTTAGCTCTTGAGATTGAGACTCCATTCCCACATATCACTCCATGACACATAGGGGCCTCTTTTGTTGCTTCAGTTTCCTACTCCGGATGTAGGTATTTATTTTCACCTGATCAGTTATGTCTGTCAAGTGAACTCTTATCTCCTAGGTGTAATGACACTGAGTGAGGTTTATGTCTAATATGATAGGGAATGCTCTATCTGTAGATTGTGCTGGAACGGGGGCCTTCATTCTAAAAGGTTTTACAGGTGCAGGAGCAAAGAAATGACTAGGCTCTTTTGAGATTCAATTTGGCAAAATCTAGGTGTGACACTGCATCCATTGTTCCTTCTGCTAGGAGGCTGGAGTGACTGACTGAGGTGTAATGAATGAGCCCCACCTCCTTCTGCTGTTTAAACAGCTGTCTGGGTCCTGAGCAGGACTTGTTGTGGTCCTTCCCAGGTAGAAGAGAGTTTATTTTCCTTCCCGCCTTTCATGGGCACATAGTTTCCTGGTTGGTCAGGGTGAGCTGGCAACTTATGAAGCTGGTTGCTGGTAACTCCTGCCTGTGACTACTCAGGAGGCTGAGGCTGGAGGATTGTATTCCAAACCAACCTGCCAGCAAGTTAGGGAAGTCTGCCAGACTCTTATCTTCCAACTAATCACAGAAAAAGCTGGAAGTTCATGGTGGCTCAAGTGGTAGAATTCTAGCCTAGAGGCAAAAAGGAGCTCAGCTACAGTTCCTAGACTGACTTCAAGGCTCCAGACCCGCAAAAGAAAAATACAAAAAAAACCCCCCAAAACAAAAACCCCAAACATGCATACAAAAGAAAACTGAAAACAAAACAAAATAAATCACCACACAGCAGTTAAAAAAGAAGCAAACAACAGACTAACAATTTCAACAATAGTAGACTGTGCAAAAGAGGCTAGGCATAAAAACACATAGTGATTTGTACAGTTCAGGAAAGGAGGGTGGTTATATTGGTGTGTAAGTTGTAAAATCAGCCTGTACAATTAAAAATGTATGGCATTTTATTTGATGTACACTACATCAACCAAAGTTGACTTAAAGAAAATAAATATCAAGGAAAAAGCTCTAATTATTATTATTATTATTATTAGCCACTCCTAGGCCTTGAGGTCAGGGCCTGAGCACTGTCCTTGGGCTTTCTCAAGGCTAGGGTTCTACTACTTGAGCCGCAGCACAACTTCCAGCTTTTTTCTATGTATGTGTTACCAAGAAATTGAACCCGGTTCTTTGTGCATGCTAGGCAAGCACTCTACCACTAGGCCAAACACCTGGTCCAAGCTTGAATTTTATTATAGCATCATATTTACTTCCACGCATGTAGTTTTTTTTCTTTCCTTTTATTTAGTCTTTTACATTATTATTATTATTATTATTATTATTATTATTATTATTATTGTCAGTCATAGGGCTTGAACTCAGGGCCTAGTCACTGTGTCTGAGCTCTTTTGCTTCCTAGTGCTCTACCCCTTGAGTCTCATGAACTTTCCTATCCAGGCTTTCTTCAAACCATGATGTTCAGATCTCAGCATCTTTAATAGCTAGGATTACAGGCACAAGCCACCATCTCCTGTTTGTTTTTCTTTTTTTTTTTATGTTGGAGAAAATAATATCACTGTGTAGCTCTGATCTTAACTTCCTCACTCCCCTGCTGTAGCCTTCCCAACTCTCTCATTGTAGGCTGTGCCGTTATGTTTTTTCTTTTCTTTCTTTCTTTCTTTCTTTCTTTCTTTCTTTCTTTCTTTCTTTCTTTCTTTCTTTCTTATTTTCTTTCTTTCTTTCTTTCTTTCTTTCTTTCTCTCTCTCTCTTTCTCTTTCTTTCTTTCTTTCTTTCTTTCTTTCTTTCTTTCTTTCTTTCTTTCTTTCTTTCTGAGTTATGTTATTTATGCTGAAGATTGACCTCATTTTTTTGTTTCTGCCTCTCATAGTGAGAAAGTGTGCAAAATTGGTATGGAAAAATTCTTTCTCCATTGCTTTACACAATGTGTATTACACATTGAAATAATGACACAGACAAAGCTTCACTTTTGTTATGCACAGATTCATTGGTTGCAGTGAATTAAAAAGTTCGATACCTCAGACACTGTGAACCACTTTCATTATGCAAAGGAAAATAGCAGTCATTCCATAACTCATATGTCAAAATCTCTAAGTCAGATACATTTTCCAAGATGCACAAGTCTACCTTCATGTAATTTAGCAAACAAAATAGTGTCTGAGGAAGTATTTAATGAATTTCCTCAAAAGAAACTTGGACAGTTTTCAAAGATTATAATTGTAAGAATAAAAGTACAACCTTATAAATTCTAAAGAGGAAAAACATCCTTAAAAGAAAATAATCCTCAAATGTAGATGGAATAAAAAAAGTCACCAAAGGACAGTGATTGCTGTCTTACAAATAGTTTTCAAAAATCCTTAGCTGGTATAATTGGTAGAAAATATATTTGGACAAATACATGCTGTGTGTTATGCTGCTTCTCTAGTTTACATAAGCATACAGAGTTAGTCATCACTATAATAAATACCTGAGATAAATAAGCTTATTTTAGCTTATAGTTTGGAGGTTTCAGTCTATGATCACGCGATTCTGCTGCTTTTTGGTTTGCAGAGAGGCAGCACATCTTGGTGAGGAGGGCATGGTAGGGCTACTTACCTCATGGTGACTGAGATGCCAAGGGAGCAAGGAAGAGACCAGGCTCTTATACCCTCTTTTGCAGGCTTAAAACCCCCCACTTGCCCTACCATCTAACAGGTGCACCATTTCCCCGAAATGCAACAGGTAGGGACCAAGACATAGCACTTTGTGGATACTTGCCTAAATTATAGGAAATAATCGACACATAAAAGTCCAACTTCATAACACAACTTTTTTTGAGTTCAGTCAATAAATACTCTGTAATAGTTTCTAGTTCTTTAAAGATGTGATTGGACTGCCATTTCATAAACATCATTCATATTTATGAAAGTTTGTTTCTCAATTATTTGGAAGAAAAACCAGAGGAAATAACATCAGAGAGAAATCATGTAAACAGAAGGAAGTAATGTAAAAGGATTGAGTCATGGATCTGCTAGACAAGGAACGTTCTATGCATCTTTAGAAGAATAATTGACAACTCTTTGTATAGGAGAACTTTTAACTATGAACCTATCAAAAATGGTCAGGTGACCATATAAGCCTCTGAATTCCCTGTAGTTCCCAAAATATTCTAGAGCTTTCATGAAGTTAGTAATTCATGATGAAATGATTAATTCTGCTTTTTAATTATTTCCTAGTGATTTCATTAATAGTTTTATTGTTGGTTTAGTACATTAACAACCCCTGAGTTTCCTCATTTGATCTTTGATGATGTTAGTATTTCATGTATTATTGATGACATAATTTGATAAGCATCAGAAATATTCAGAACCTATTAAAACATTAGGCACATGTGTATTAGTTATTGATGTTCAATTTAAAAGTCTAACTATGTTTTAAAAAATCCTAATTTTTACATAGCACTTTATCCAATAATTGACAATAGATTACAGTGTAAAGTCTAATTTTCATCAAAATTATTAGGTTTAAGGGTATTTTGACCATGCTTTCCAATTTTGGTGATGCCATACAATTCTTCTGAATTTTTTTCCTTTTCATGAT
Organism: Megascapheus bottae; assembly: GCF_031878675.1. NCBI lineage: Eukaryota > Metazoa > Chordata > Mammalia > Rodentia > Geomyidae > Megascapheus > Megascapheus bottae. Next base: position 6,501,675 of record NC_143529.1, on the reverse strand, counting down.
ACATTTAGTTCCTATGAAACCTTGCCTATAAATTTATGCTAAACTTTTGAGAACCGTTAACAACCAATCTATTTCATATTCTAAACCATACTTATGGCAAAACACTATTTAGTAAGCTCTATCTACCCTTTCCACAATAGGATCATATTGTCTTTTGATATGGAAGATTTTCAGAAGAAAAATATCCCTACCTATTAGGTTACAAATTGGTTATTAGAATGTAATAGTATTTCTGGTCTAATGTTGATAGTTATTAAAATAATTTCATGGAGCAGAGAGTATGTAGTACATTTGATCCCTGTTTTACTTGGCCATAACATTGGTAAGGATTAAATACAAGGGCATTCCAAACAAGACAGTGTTCTTCTCATGAAGCTAATGACAACCAAAGAAGAGACTACATCTTGAAATTAATCATACAGAATGTGTTGGGAATCCTCATCAGGTTCTTGGAATGTTTTGCAGGTAAAATTGAGATAACAGAAGTTAGTAACAGGTGATGATTCAGTGAGTCCTTTATTCCTAATTAACTAAAACAATTCCTCAGTCTTATCATAGGATGGAAATACTTGAAATTTAGAAAGGAAATATATTTTGAAGTTATGGTAAAAGTGACTTTGAACCTTTTGCATAGTCATAAAAAAATGAGTTGAAAGTACTCTTAAAACACAAATGCTTGGGGTGGGAATTTGGCCTAATGGTAGAGTGCTTGCCTAACATGCATGAAAACCTGGCTTGATTCCTTGGTATTACATAGAAAAAAACCACAAGTGGCCATGTGGCTCAAGAAGTAGAGTTCTAGCCTTGAGAAAGCCCAAGGACAGTGCTCAGCCCCAGAGTTCAAGCCAGTACTTGCAAAAAACAAACAAACAAAAAAATAAAAATCCCTCATAAATGGTAAACACAAGTTGTTTCTACATTAGGATAAGTAGAAAATAATTGAAAAGATATTAATCTTTTCATCATGAATTACCAAATATGCAAAGGGAAAATAAGTAGATAGCAAATCTCTTTGCTGTCAAATGACAAGTTGCTTAACATCAAATGCCTTTAAAAACTGTAAACTAAAATGATAGCATGATAAACCTATTAAAATGACCAAATCTAGAGTGATGATGTAAGGATGTGGAACAACAGGAAATCTCATTTATTTTTGGCAAGATCACCAAAAAGCATAACAGTTTTTGAAAATAATGCGACATTATTTTAGTTATAAAAATGCTGTATCCATAATCTAGCAGTTACCTTCCTTAACATTTACCCAAATGAGCTGAAACTTATGTCTGTACAAAGACATTCACACAGATGTTTTTGGCAATTTTAATCACACTTTGCTCAAACAAAAAACAACAAAACAAAACAAAAAACAACCCAGAATATTATTCAGTTGGTGAATGCTTACACTGTGGTTCATCCAGCCAATGAAATGTTGTGCAGAGCTAAAAGAAAATGAGCTATCAAATTTTGGAAAGATGTTAGAAGAAAATTAAATGCATATTCTTGAGTGAATGATGTCATTTTGAAAAGGCTATACAATGCTTGGCTCTAGCTATATGACATTCTGGGAAAGGAACAACTAAAGATGACAAAAAATGATCAGATACTGGGAGTCAAATGAAGAGGGAGCAGTTAATGGGAAAAACAGAAAAAAATGGCAGGCACTGAAGCTATAATTTTATATTTATCAACATTCATAAACTGTACCACACTGAGCATGAACCCTTATATAAACTATGGTCTTTAGATTAGCATAATGTATCAGTGTACATTAATTGATTCTAACAAATGAACTATTTGGCATATGATGTTAATAATTGAGGAAACTATGCATATGTGAGGTCAGAAAATACATGAGAAATCTCCATATAATGATTTATTTTGCAGCTAACAAAAGTAGTAAGGGGTGACAGAAATGGAGGGACAAAAGGTGAACAAATGAAGAAGCAGCGGTATTCACAAGGCACTATGCTGAAAATTAAATAACAGGGGAGAAAGGTGAGAAGGGAAAAACTGGGAGAAAATGTGGAAAGAGGTGACACTTAAAGAAGAAATATTACCTGATTTATGCAACTGTAACCCCTCTGTATATCACCTAATAACAGCAAGAATATTTAAAAACTGGAGAATAATAAAGTCTACACAGTCTCAGTAACAAATGGTATTGGAAAAACTGAATATCTTCATGTAGAAGATTGAAGCTAGATCCTGTCTAGCATAAGAGGGCAATAGAAAGGCTTCATCTGATTAAATTATGTTATATATACACCTATGAGTTTAATCTAGTGAAACCTCTTTGTACAATTAATATGCACTAATAAATAAGGAGAACAAAAACAAAGAGCTACAGGATATCAATTTAGGGAAATACATTAATTTTCATTTTAAATAGGCATATGTTCTATGAGAAGCAATTAAGAATAAGAAGCAGTAAAAGAGGGTGAACATGCTCAAAGCACATATGCAATGCATATATGGAAAGTCATAATGAAACCATTTTGTACACTAATATGTGCTAGTAAAAAGAAAAAAAATACAAGTTTATGTGGTTGGAGTTGAAATTTATATACATGGTACAGGGTGAGTGAACGTTGTCTTTAATTTTCCAGAGATTCCTAAACTTTTCTGATGATCGAAAGAAATTTGCTAAACAAATGTACGTATGTTTGGATTTAATATGATCTTTTCAAATTAGCCAAGCTTGTATGAGTCAATTCAAAGTACAAATGTTATATTTGTACTCCTGGTACAAATTATCTCCTGGTGCCTTTTCCCCCACAAAGACTGTTGAAGGGGAAATTGATGTTCTTCCTGTGGGAGCCAGGAATGTGGACTGACGCAAGTGCTTTTGTTGGTGTCTTCCTTCATTTCTGCTGCATAATCCGCATAATCCATGCTGTCTCTGTGGCTTGCGAGTTGCTTTCCTCTTGGACGTCATGTGATACCTACCTTTTGTGGAGTCTTCTGTGCAGTTTCTTGCTGAAATCCATGATGGTTGCTATTTACTTTAATCATGACGTCTCTGTATTCCTAAACCTCTTCCTTTTGGCATCTAATCTCAGATAACCTACTTGTCCTCTGGACAGGAATACTTGGGCTCCCTGTTTGACATTTTCTTTTTTTTTATTGTAATTAATAAAAGGGTTACATGATATTTGCCAGATAGAAGGTGCATTAATTCACATACATTGATACCCTTTCACATGTCTTGGTACCCGTTTCCCTCCCCCCCCACCCCCCACCCGTCTTGGTTTTCCCCCCTTCCCTATCAAATTTCAAATATCCAAATACAAATAAATTCAATATATCAGATAACAAAGTGAGATACTATACCAATATGAGATAACCAAGGGACAGCAAAGGAGATGAGAGACAACATAGTACTAGAATTCCTAGCCAGTGCAATAAGGCAAGAAGCAAGCATAAAGGGGATCCAAGTAGGGAAAGAGGAAATAAAACTATCCCTCTTTGCAGATGACATGATTGTGTATTTAAAGAATCCTATAGACTCTACTCCCAAGCTCCTTGAGCTGATCCAAAGCTTTGGAAGAGTAGCAGGCTATAAAATCAACCCTCAAAAATCAACTGCCTTCCTTTATGCCAACAGTGAGAGGAACGAGGCAATAATCAGGAAAGCAACTCCTTTCACAATAGCCTCAAAGAAAATAAAGTACCTAGGAATTAGCTTAACTAAGAATGTAAAGGACCTTTTTGACGAAAACTTTAAAACCCTAAAAAAGGAAATTAAAGCAGAACTAAGGAAATGGAAAAACCTCCCATGCTCCTGGATTGGAAGAATCAACATTGTGAAAATGACAATCTTGCCAAGAGCTATCTACAAATTCAATGCAATACCCATCAACATCCCAATGTCATTCTTAAAGAAATAGAAGAGGCAATCCAAAATTTCATATGGAATAATAAAAGACCCTGTATAGCAAAAACACTTTTTAGCAGAAAGAACAGTGCAGGAGGAATTTCAATTCCAAACTTTAGACTCTATTACACTGCTATAATTCTCAAAACAGCTTGGTACTGGCACAGGAACAGGCCTGAAGACCAATGGAATAGAACTGAGGACCCAGATATTAAACCACCGACCTATGGCCACCTAATCTTTGACAAGGGAGCCTGTTTGACATTTTCACAAAATGCAGTTCAGGAGGTTATTAACTCATAGGTTGCAGGAGTCCAAAATGTCATGAGGCAGAATTCTTCCCACCTCAAGAGGATTCAGTAGTTCTTGCTCATGCATATTGTACCAAGACAATTGGCTTCATTCTTAGTCTACTGATTTAAATGCAAGTCATATCTGAAAAATGCCTTCACAGAGGTGCGTACACTAATCTTTTGCCATACAACAGGACACCATAGCTTAGTCTATTGACAGGTAATATTGATCATCAGATATTTTCAGAAAAAATATATTCATCAAAATTTTGCTGATTTACTATTGGATTACTTTGCATCCAGAAATTGGATGCTGTCCTGCTCTCTCCAGGCCGTATAGAAAGTTATATTTGAATTTTATAGCCTTATACATATGTTCACTTGTGTTGAGGGTTTGGGAAGTAAAGGGAATAAATAGATTCTTCCCTTACAACTTGGATAAACTTTTTGGTTTTTTTTTTTTTTGCCAGTCCTGGGGCTTGAACTCAGGGCCAAAGCACTGTCTTTGGGCTTTCTCAAGGCTAGTGCTCTACCACTTGAGCCACAGCACCACTTCTGGCTTTTTCTATGTATGTAGTACCAAGGAATTGAACCTGGACCTTCATGCATGGTAGGCAAGCAATCTTACCAGCAGGCCAAACTGCTGGCTGGGATAAACTTTTACATTACCTCATCAACTCCAAATTCCCACCAGGCTTATCATATAATACGAAAAGAATTGTTTTGAAATGTAGAACATGCTTTTCTTTCCTTTACAAAGTTAGGGAAACAGAAAATTGGTCTTCACTTTTGTTCTTTGGGAGTGAAAAGGAGGAAATACAGTGATAATATATTTATGTCACAAAAATCCTTTGGAAAAATAATTACGAAAGAAAAAGGTCATATACAATGAAGTAAGAAAGAAAAAGCAAATTAACAGTTTAATCTATTTAATAATGTGTTTAATAATGTGATTAACCCTGGTTTGATCCTTCCTTCCTTCCTTCCTTCCTTCCTTCCTTCCTTCCTTCCTTCCTTCCTTCCTTCCCTTTCTGAGATAGTCATTTTCATGTAGCTCAGAATAACCTTGAACTTGTGACATATGATCCCTTGGCTCATCTTCCTGAGTGATATTTGGTAATTTCCTAAACAACCCAAGTTAAGTCCCCCCCCTCAATGCTGAGTATAAAACCTAGGACTTCGCACATGCTCAGTAAGTGCTTTCCTAGTGAACATGCTCCTAGTCCCCAAAGCATGATCTTGCAATAAATAAGGAGAAAAACCATTTTCTTTCCTAAGTAGTTGAGCAGGGTTTCTATGGCTGATCTGTTGTCCTGTCTAGTGGCTTGATTGTCAGTTATCTTGTTATCCTCCTTGGTGATTTCACATGTTTTGGGATACCAAAAACACCTCTCCTTCTAAAAGGCTGCAGTGGCTTTCCTTAAATGCATCTATTAAAATGCCATATATTCAGCAGTACCAGAGCCTGCTTAGAATCTTCCTTCCTCCAGAAAAGAGTAATTATCACAGCATGAGCTATAGAGCTACTATATTAATATTCACTACCAACATATTATCAGAGATTAGTCTCTTGGTTCTCCAAAATATTTTCAGTCCAAACACTACTCATATTCCCTTTACCTCCTGCTGATGTTTTTGCCCTGAGTCCACCATTCATTACATGGATCTTTCTTTCCCTCACTATGGGATCTCATTACTGGATGTTCCCATCAGTACATTTCTAGAAGATCCCTTAAAAAAATTACAATGCAAGAGAAATGATGACATTTATGTCATTTTGGTATAATTTTTTATTGCAGTAGTCATGTGACAAAATGCTCTGTGTGAGGGCAATCTAACTAACTCCTCAGACACAGTGTAATTTCTGAGGAAAACAAAAACCACAAAAACAACTGTAATGACTCTGTTAATTTCCACACACACAAAATAAAACAACAACAATAAATTATGCAGTGTATGGAGGATAAGTCCCGTAATTCTAATTACTCAGGAGGTTGCTATTTGTACCCCAAGCAGGAAAGCCCATGAAATTCTTATTTTCAATTAACCACCAAGAAGCCAGAATGGAACTATGACTTAAGTGGTAGAGCACTAGCCATGAGCAAAAAAGCTCCAGGATAGCTGCTTCCAGGCCCTGAGTCCAAGACCCAGGACACACACACAAGCCCAGAAAATTATATTCTGGGGAAACATACTTTCACTTGGCTGATTTCTTGAAATCCTAACACTGTGGTCTTTTAGAAAAATCCTCTTCCATGAGAAAGTAGAATGATCAGAAAATGTCACCCAGGAAACACAATTAATGATTTTCTTGCCTCAGCAGCTGTACTATTGCACACTAGCCCGAACTTGTTTCCTCAGCATATCTTACAAGCTTTTCAGCTACTCTTGAGTGTAATCTTATTGTGTTGGAATCTATATCATGGGCTAGTCCTAAATGGATTTATTTAAGACAATCTTATTTTGCCTCTGATGCCTTCCAGAGGTCATCTCCTATGGTAACACATCCATCAATTTTTCTACTGGGATACTTCGTACAAAATTACAGCCTTCAGTGCATAGCCTTAGGTGGGTTCTGATCAGTGCACAAAAACTGTAAGAAAGAAAACTGAAAAAAGAATGCATAGAGTTCACAGTCTTCCTTTCATATAAACATAATAGGATGAAATTACCTGCAGGGCCATTTTTATCCTATATTCTCCCACTGTGTCAAATTCAGCTATATTGGACATGGAAGGCTAAAGGTATGAAATGATGACCATTTTTCTAAAAGCTATTTCTCTAGGTATCTCAGCAGCAGTCTCCAAGGCATATAGCAATCCTTTTCTGTTGAAAGGTCATTTCTCTTCTCTTTTTCTTCTAATATCCTAACAAGTCATTTATTTGTTTGACAATTGAACCGAGAGCTGAAAAGTCTATGGATTCCATCATCATAAGTAAATAATAATATCTTATTTTGTATATATGTGTGTATATATATATGTATTATACATGTTAATATATACATTAAAAGCTTCAAATGAATTTATTTATCTCCCTTCATATAATCATCTCAACCAATGGGGTATAAATTCAAAGTTGCTAAAACTGAGGATCAGGAAAGTTCAGTGAGTTAAGAGTTTTAAGATGTAGATCTTTTGGTATCTATCATATTTGAACACTTTCTTTTCACAAAATCAATGTAATTCTCAAAATTAGCATAACTGGTTTTAAAACAGAATCTCTAGAGCCTAACTATAAGAATTTGTAAATGTGTTTGGAATGGAACTTATTATCAGTTGTAAAGGTAGGCATAAGAATTTGTCAAATGCAGTCATAGTCCATGTTCATTATGTAGAAATTGAACTATGTAACTTGAGGGTAGAAATGAGGGGGAGAAAAATGAGGGAGAAGGATAGAAGAAGTGGTACTAATCAAGAAGCATTTACATATAATGACTTGTGGAGTCCACCTACTTATTAAAAAAATAAAGAAAAGATTGCCAGAAGATTAAAATTAGAGTTACTGCCAGAAAAGACAACAAAATCTAATGCAAGAGAGGAAGCTTGGGGAGCTTAGGGAAAGGCAGGGGTGGAATGCACATAGGTTGTAGAATTTGAGGGTTATCAGTCAGGATAATGATTACAGATTGGTTTTCAGGATTTCCTGACTTCTTTTAATTGGGATACAATCACTCCCTGCAGTGAGAACCAAGTTTTTAGAATAAAAACAACATGAAAGGGCTCATGATTTATCTTTGAAATGTTAGAGTAAAAAGTAATCCAGGTACCAGTGGCTCATGCCTGTATTATTCTAGCTACTCAGGAGACAGAGGATCATGGTTCAGCTCCAACCTGGACATGGAAATCTATGAGACTCTTATCTCCAAAAAATACTCAGAAGACTCCAACAGTGGTGCTGTGACTCAATTGGTAGAGCACTAGCTTTCAGTTCAGGGACAGTGCCCACGTCTTGAGTTCAAGCCCAGAACTGGCAAAACAAACAAACAAAAGCATTATTCTACCACAAAAATATGAGAAATATATTTCAAGTAAAATGGAGTTGTTTCATAAATAGGAAGAGAAATATTCTTGGGTAGGCAGAAATAACCCAGCTAGTTTAAGGAGTTTTGAGATCTATTTTCTAGGGCTGACATTGTGCCATTGTAATTAGAAACAGGTGCATATAAATTAGACCAGAGAGAAGACTAATTGTTACTAATGAACATTTTAAAGTAAAACTAAATGAAATGCATAATTAAGCATTAATGGCCAAAAGATGGGCAATTTTCTTTTCTTTCACTTATTTAGATTTTGGCTTAAGGTGGAAACTATTTTTTTTTAACCAGTGCTAAAATTGTCTCTGTTCTTGTGTATTTATAAAAACAAGCAAATGCAATGGTGCCATTTAAAAATGCTTATATATATATATATATGTGGAGAGAGAGAGAGAGAGAGAGAGAGAGAGAGAGAGAGAGAGAGAGAGAGAGAGAGAGAGAGAGAGAGAGAATGTAACCATTCCCTGATTTGGCTGTAATAGGAAGAAGTACTATAAACATCATATGTAGAATAGTGTTGAATGCAAGGGTTATTATAAAAAAAAGACATTTTACCATCCTACTGCTATGCAGGCCTGTTCTTTTTATATATATATTTTTATTGTAATTAATAAAAGGGTTACATGATATTTGCAAGATAGAAGGTGCATTAATTCACATACATTGATACCCTTTCACATGTCTTGGTACCCATTACCCTACCCCCACCCCCCACCCACTCCCGGTATTGGTTTTCCCCCCTTCCCTACCAAGTTTCAGATAACCAAATACAAATAAATTCAATGTACCAGATAACAAAGTGAGATACTATACCAATATGAGATAACCAAGGGACAGCAAAGGAGTTGAGGGATAACATAGTACATTAAGGACAACAATCATTCGTTATATGGCTTTTGTTTCAATATCCTGGAGGTCCTCTCAATTAGCTTCATACTATATGGCCTTATCTGTCAAGGTTTTGCTCTATTGCAGATCTCTGCTAGTAGAGCCCAAGGTTTCTTTTTTTTGTTTATTGTAATTAGTAAAAGGGTTACATGATATTTGCCAGATAGAAGGTGCATTAATTCACATACATTGATACCCTTTCACATGTCTTGGTACCCATTTCCCGCCCCCCCCACACCTCCCACCCATCTTGGTTTTCCCCCCTTCCCTATCAAATTTCAAATATCCAAATACAAATAAATTCAATATATCAGATAACAAAGTGAGATAGTATAACAATATGAGATAACCAAGAGACAGCAAAGGAGATGAGAGACAACATACTACATTAAGGACAACAATCATTCATTATATGGCTTTTGTTTCAATATCTTGGAGGTCCTTTCAATTAGCTTCACATTATATGGCCTTATGTATCAAGGTTTTGCTCTGTTGCAAATCTCTGCTAGTAGAGCCCAAGGTTTCTACTGATTATGACAAATGAGGGAAACCATTGAGCCTAAGTTCCTTTGAGTCTGGCTTACTTCACTTAATATAATTTTTTCTAAGTCTTTCCATTTCCTAACAAATGGGGCGATGTCATTCTTTCTGACAGCAGCATAGAATTCCATTGTGTACAAATACCACAACTTGTTGATCCACTCATCAACTGACAGACATCTAGGTTGGTTCCATATCTTTGCTATGGTGAATAGTGCTGCAATGAACATTGTTGTGCAAATGGATTTAGTATGTCCTTGTTTCTGGATGGTTGGGTAAATACCAAGTAGTGGAATTGCTGGGTTATAGGGGAGTTCTATGTTTAGCCTTTTGAGGCACTGCCACACTGCTTTCCATAGTGGTTGAATGAGTTTGCACTCCCACCAACAGTGTAGTAGTGATCCCTCCTGGCCACATCCCCTCCAGCATCTGTTGTTATTCGTTTTCCTGATCCTGGCCATTCTAACTGGAGTGAGGTGGAATCTTAGAGTTGTTTTGATTTGCATTTCTTTTATGACCAGAGATGTTGAGCATTTCTTCATGTGTCTATAGGCCATTTTTGTTTCTTATTCAGAGAAGACTCTCTTTCAGTCTTTGGCCCATTTTTTAATGGGATGGTTGTTACTTTGGAGATTAGTTTTGGAGTAATTCAATTTTTTGAGTTGTTGATATATTTTAGATATGAGGCCTTTGTCTGTTGTTTGGTTGGTGAAGATCTTCTCCCACTCTGTAGGCTTCCTAATTAATTTACTAGTTATGTCCTTTGCCATACAAAAGCTCCGCAGTTTAATGCAGTCTCACTTATTCAGCCTTTTCTGATTTGCTGTGATTCTTGGTCCTTATTAAGAAAGTTTCTACCTGTGCCAAGGAGGCCTAGTGAATCTCCTATTGCTTCTTGTAAAGTTTTCAGTGTGTCAGCTTTTACCTCCAGGTCTTTGATCCATTTGGAGTTAATTCTAGTGCAAGGTGACAAAGAAGGATCCAACTTTAGTTTTCTACAGGTGTTTAGCCCGTTCTGCCAGCACAACTTGTTGAAGAGGCTGTCTTTTTTCCATTCTATTTTTTTTGGCTCCCTTGTCAAAGATTAGGTGGCCATAGGTCTGTGGTTTAATATCTGGGTCCTCAGTTCTATTCCATTAGTCTTCAGGCCTGTTCTTGTGCCAGTACCAAGCTGTTTTGAGAATTATAGCCGTGCAATAGAGTCTAAAGTTTGGAATTGAAATTCCTCCTGTACTGTTCTTTCTGCTAAGAAGTGTTTTTGCTATACGGGGTCTTTTATTATTCCATATGAAATTTTGAATTGCCTCTTCTATTTCTTTAAAGAATGCCATTGGGATATTGATGGGTACTGCGTTGAATTTGTAGATAGCTCTTGGCAAGATTGTCATTTTCACAATGTTGATTCTTCCAATCCAGGAGCATGGGAGGTTTTTCCATTTCCTTAGTTCTGCTTTAATTTCCTTTTTTAGGGTTTTAAAGTTTTCATCAAAAAGGTCCTTTACATTCTTAGTTAAGCTAATTCCTAGGAACTTTACTTTCTTTGAGGCTTTGTGAAAGGAGTTGCTTTCCTGATTATTGCCTCGTTCCTCTCACTGTTGGCATAAAGGAAGGCAGTTGATTTTTGAGGGTTAATTTTATAGCCTGCTACTCTTCCAAAGTTTTGAATCAGCTCAAGGAGCTTGGGAGTAGAGTCCATAGAATTCTTTAAATACAGATTCATCTCATCTGCAAAGAGGGATAGTTTTATTTCCTCTTTCCCTACTTAGATCCCCTTTATGCTTGCTTCTTGCCTTATTGCACTGGCTAGGAATTCTAGTACTATGTTAAAGAGTAGTGGAGACAGTGGGCATCCTTGTCTCATTCCTGATTTTAGAGGAAATGGCCTTAGATTTTGACCATTAAGTGTAATACTAGCAGTGGGATTCTCATACACAGCCTTTATTACATTGAGGAATGTTCCATGGATTCGTAGTTTCTCCAGAGTTTTTAACATAAAGGGTTGTTGGATCTTGTCAAATGCCTTTTCCGTGTCTATTGAGACAATCATGTGATTTTTGTCCTTGCTCCTGTTGATGTGTTGAATTGTATTAATTGATTTGTGTATGTTGAACCAGCTTTGCCTCCCTGTGATGAATCCAGTTTGATCATAGTGTATAATTTTTTTGATGAGTTGTTGTAGACGGTTGGCCAGTATTTTGTTGAGAAGTTTTGCATCGATGTTCATCAAAGAAATAGGTCTATAGTTCTCTTTCTTTGATGGATCTCTGTCTGGTTTGGGGATGAGGGTTATACTGGCTTCATAGAATGAGTTTGGTAAAGAACCTTCATTTTCAATTTCGTTGAAGAGCTTGAGGAGTATTGGTGTGAGCTCTGCTTTGAAGACCTTATAGAATTCAGCTGTGAATCCATCTGGCCCTGGGCTTTTTTTAGGTGGAAGTTCTCTAATTGCCATTTCTATTTCAGAGCTTGAAATAGGCCTGTTGAGTTGGCTTAGTTCTTCTTAGTTCAGTGTGGGTATGTTAATATTGGCTAGGAGTTCATCCATTTCTTCTAGATTCTCAAATTTGTTGGCATAAAGGTTTGAGAAGTATTCCCTCATGATACTCTGGATCTTGGTAATTTCTGTCATGATATTACCATTTTCGTCTGTGATTTTGTTTATTTCAGTATGCTGTCTTCTTTTTTTGGTAAGATTTGCTAAGGGTTTGTCAATTTTGTTAATTCTTTCAAAGAACCAGCTCCTTGTATTGTTGATTCTTTCTATAGTTTTTTTGGATTCCAAATCATTTAATTCTGCTTTGATTTTAATAATTTGCTTTCTTCTACTGGGATTAGGGTTGGTTTGTTGCTCTTTTTCCAGGAGCTTAAGGTGAGACATTAACTTGTTGGTTTGCGATTTTTCCAACTTGTTGTTGTAGGCACTCAGCGCTATAAATTTTCCTCTGAGTACTACCTTTGCTGTGTACCAAAGGAGTTGGTATTTTGTGTGCTCCTTACTGTTAAATTTCATAAACTGTTGGATTTCTGTTCTGATCTCTTCAATTACCCATTGGTGATTCAACAATGTGTTGTTCAGTCTCCATGAGTTACAAGGTTTTCGTTGGTGGAGATGTGTGTTCAGTTCCAATTTGATGCCTTTGTGGTCTGAGAGTGTGCATGGAATAATTTCAGTGTTTCTGAATCTGTCCAGGTTTGTTTTATGGCCTAAGATGTGATCTATTTTGGAAAATGTTCCATGTGCTGCTGAGAAAAACATATATTGTGTTGTTGCTGGGTGGAATATTCTGCAGATGTCTGTTAGATCTAGTTGGTCTATATAGTTGTTCAGTTCTAAGGTTTCTCTGTTGAGTTTTTGCCTTGTTGATCTGTCCATAGGTGAGAGTGGTGTGTTAAAGTCACCGACAATCACTGTATTTCGATCTATGTATGGTTTCAGTGTAAGTAAAGTTTGCCTGATGAAGTTTGGAGCTCTGGGATTGGGTGTGTAAATATTTAGGATCGTTATGTCTTCCTGGAGGAAAGATCCCTTTAGTAGTATGTAGTAACCTTCTTTGTCTTTTCTTACTAATTTTAGTTTGAAGTCTATTTTATCTGATATGAGGATGGCAACTCCAGCCTGTTTATGGGGGCTGTTAGCTTGATAGAGTTTATTCCAACCTCTCACTTTCAAAAGATGATTGTTTTTTTGGGTAAGATGTGTCTCTTGAAGACAGCAGAATGATGGCTCTTGCTTTTTGATCCAAGTAGACAGCCTATGCCTTTTAATTGGTGAGTTAAGTCCATTGATATTGAGAGTTAGGATTGAGAGATATTTATTAGTTCCTACCATTTTTAAAAGCTGTTATTAGGGCCTGTGTCTTGACAGTTCTTGTGGTCCTTAGATGGTATGCTGTTTAGGTGCCATTTCTTTCCCTATATTGCCTTTATTTTGGTTTTCTATGTATAGAACATCTTGCAGAATTCTCTGTAGTGTTGGTTTTGTTGCGACGTATTGTTGCAGCTTTTCCCTGGAATGGAATGTTTTTATTGTTCCCTCAGTTATGAATGAGAGCTTAGCTGGGTACAGTATTCTTGGTTGGTAGTTATTTGACTTAAGGGCATGGCATATATGCTTCCAGTCACTTCTTGCTTGTATGGTCTCTGCTGAGAAGTCTGGGGTTATTCTGATTGGTTTGCCTTTATAGGTTACTGATCCCTTTTCCCTGGCTGCCTTTAGGATCCTTTCTTTGGTTTCTATTGATCCAGTTTGGATTACGATGTGGCGGTGGGATTTTCTTTTCTGGTCAGGTCTGTTTGGGGTTCTAAAAGCTTCTTGTGTCTGGATGGGCCATGCAGGCCTGTTCTTACAGGGTTCAAATCATTTGGAAGTAGTTTAGCTATCACAGCAGACTGCAGTTACTTTCATTTTGATTTCATATCAGATTACTTGGGAAACTGCATCCCAGACTAGCTTCAGTTATATTTTTAAAAAGGTTCTAGAGAAACTGGATCCTTGAAGGCCATGCTATTTGTAGAATTTTCTAATGAAAGATATAATTGTGTGTGTTATTCTGCTTGCCAGGTTTTTCCTTGACCATCTTGCCTTGATCATGGACCATAAACAGTCTCGCCCAGCCACCACTTAGATGAGATGTCTTCCCAAGAACCAATCACTTGAACCACTTTGTAGTATCTTTGCCGTAGTTAGTAAATATTTCTTCTTGGTTTTGGTATGCTCTTTCAGAATTTGTAAACTATTTGCTAAGAGATCATTTTAGTAAAGTAATACATTTAGGTTCATTGATTTAGCTTTATATGCCCAGTGATGATAGAATGCTTAACCCTCAATACATATGTAATATATATTGAATGATTTATTGACTGAGAATCTCCTTAATGATCCATCTCTGGTAACAAGTACATTTGAGTGAGCTGTTCTTTGGAAGTATGTGAATTTATGAAGGAAAGAGAGGGGGAGGATAGAGTGATGTCAGTTAGACCACTGTCAAAGTGTCTTGTTTTCTGGCTCTTGGCTTGGATACACTATGTAATAAAAATAATTAAGCCAGCAATGAGCAAAGTGGCTTCTAAAATACAAATGAAACAGAAATTGATGAATATAACTCCAGATCACAGTAAATCGTGTACAATCCCTTGAATGGGAATATGCTTCACAGGGTCATGCACCAGGTGCTTGGTTGTTGTCCCAAGGGCTTTGGAGAAGTAACTGGATTCTGAAGGCTCTGATCTTATTAGTGCATTAGTCTCTTGGTGGCTCCAGAGTATGATGGCATTATCTGGGAAATGATAAAAGGTAGAGGAGGGCTTAGTGTAAGGAAGTAACTCAGGAAAGAGTTGGAATGAATTGCCAGTTTTCCTCTCTCTGCTTCCTGGCCACCATGAGTGAGCTCCTTTCCTCTGCTATGCCCATCCACCATGATTTTCTGTGTCATCATAGTCCACAAACAATGAAGCTGGCTAACCACAGACTGAGACCTCTGAAACCATGAGCCAACAGTGAAACACTCTTCTTTCAGATGTTTTCTTTCAGGCATTGGATGTGACCACAAGAAGTCTGACCAAACACCTTACCAAAAAAAATTCCATTTCTTTTCAAACACAGCATGTTGACTTTATGTCACTGGTGAGATACCCTGTAAAGGCAAAAGGAAGCATGGGGAAATACTGAAATGCATCCAGTAGTGTTATAGCTGGCAATGCAGTAGTGCTTTTAAAAGAACGGTATTATTAATAAATAGAAAGATCAATGGGATAAAACAATAGGAACAAGAAATCTAGCAAAGGTGAGGAGCCATAATATTCAGAAGAAAAGAAAAAATAGATAAAATCAAAGAAGCAAATACTTGATAACCACAGACTCAAATGAAAGCTATCTGAACTCATTTTGTTTTCTATATGAAAATATATTTTTTCTAGTTTTGTTCACTAGAAAGCTCTCAAAATGATGACTACACATTCATTGCTATGTGTCTCGAGAATTCAGACATAGATTTCTGCATATCATTTTCCACCAAAAGGGGTACAACTCATAGGAGATATGACTGATTACAGGTCAGGTCAGAGAGGAATTGTACAAAAATAAACCTGAGACAAAAGAGGATATTATGATGATGATGATGATGATGTTAAAATTACACAGGAGTCAACCTGAAGGGCTTGCACTGGCTATAAAAGGCAAGAGAATAATGCCTGCTGTGAATGTAATAAAACATTTAATGATACCCAAAACAAAAAGCAAAGAAGCCTAAAAGCAAAACTATAAAACTTTTCTCATGCTTTGAAGAAAACCAGAATGTTGAATTTTGTTTTTCCCTTTGAAAACTGATAAAAGGAAGGATTCAAGCACATATTCTGCTTTTGTGTATGAACTGCATTTCAGAATCCATAGTAGTTAATGAGAGAATTCCTTAAACATTTGAAAGTGTTTGCTATTAAATTGAGGCAGAATGCTAAGCACTAAGGAACTAATGGCTTGAGGTAACAATCACAATTGCTGCTAGGATGATTATGTGAAAGAGTACTGGAGAGTTTGAGATCTTGTGATCATAGTCCACCCCTATTTTATTCTTTTTTTTAAGGTAAAGCCTTTCTCTCTCTCTCTCTCTCTCTCTCTCTCTCTCTCTCTCTCTCTCTCTCTCTCTCTCTCTCTCTCTCTCTTTTTCAATCCTTGGGCTTGAACTCAGGGCCCGAGCACTGTCCTTGGGCTTTCTCAAGACTAGAGCTCAACCACTTGAGCCACAACACCATTTCTGCCTTTTTAAAAAAATGTATGTGATACAGATGATTTGAACCTGGGTCTTCTTGCATGCTAGGCAAGCACTCTACCACTAGGCCAAACCCCTAGCCCTGAGATAAAGTCTTTCTAAGACAATAAACATGTCTATTCATGAACACTTCTATCCATTGAGAAAAATGTTTAAAAGTAAATATTAAGCTGGTGCTTGGTGGCTCATGTCTGTAATCCAGACTACTCAGGAGGCTGAGATCTGAGGATCACGGTTCAAAGCCAGCCCAGGCACAAAAGTCCGTAAGACTCTTATGTCCAATTAGCCACCAGAAAACCAGAAGTGGCGCTATGACTCAAGGGGTAGGACAGTAGCCTTGAGCTAGAGCTCAGCCACAGCACCGAGGCCCAGAGTCCAAGCCCCACAAACAACAACATTATTTAAAATAAATAAATAAATAATAAAATTAAATATACCTTATGCAACAGTAAGCTCCCTGTACCCCACCTTCACAGTAACAATAAAAATGAGTGAAATAATTTTCCCTTAATAAGGCCTCATTTTGACTCCATCTTCTTCAAAATACAAAGCAAAGGGGAACATATAAAACACGATGATAAGCACTGTGGAGAATGGGGAAAATGTACATAAAGCAATCAAGTTTCTTCAATGAAGAACTTTAAAAATAGTGAAGGGGTGGGGTTGGGAGGGATTATGGGGAGAATGTTGAAAGGGATGACCTTGTTCAAGATGTATTGTATGGAGTTGGAGGTATGGCTCAGTTGTTAGAACATGAGCCAATAAGTAAAGTATCAGGTACTGAGTTTGAGTCCCAGTTTCAGACTGAAAAGCAAAATAAGATGTAATGTAAAAAAAAAAAAAAGATGTAATGTAAATTCCCAGTTGTGCAATGTGAAGCCCAGTTGATGCTGAATGGCTCTGTCTGTCCTGCTTTATCAGCAGTTGTGCTTGAATCATTGTGAGTCTTCTTAGAGCTTCCTTGTCCCTAATTTTATGAAGACGGTTCTCTAATGGCAAATGGTGCCCCCAAAGCAAGGTAAATGAGATGATGAACTCCTCCCCAAACCAAAAAGGGCACACAGTTTGCTTAATTTAAGTGATATAGTTGAAAGTTCGAGATTTGTTGTATATCTTTAGTGGAAGTTGGGCTTGGCTATGAAAAAAAATGGAAGACTATCTCTCATGTATACTCCACACATCTCCTAGGGTGTATAAATACACATTTTTTTTTGTCAGTCCTGGGCTTGAGCTCAGGGCCTGAACACTGTCCTTGGACTTTCTCAAGGCTAGAGCTGTACCACTTGAGCCTCAGCACCACTTCTGGCTTTTTTTTTTTTCCCTAGTATGTGGTACCAAGGAATCGAATCCGGGTCTTCGTGTATGCTAAGCAGGCACTCTACCACTAGGCAAAACTCCCGGCCCATAAATCCACATTTTTAATGACTTCTGATTGAATTAAGAACTGGCACATAAACCAAGTGAATGGAAAAGGTGGGAAGGGGTTGAGTGCTTTCTAGAAACTATATTATAAATTATATGGTACATAGATTTATACTTTATGCTTTAGATTGATGGAGCACTGGTAATTTACTTAGAAAGTGTATTATGGTCTATTAATGGAAAAGAATAGCATTTTTCAATGTGAAGGCACTGCCTTTTCAGGAATATAAATGTCTGATATTTATTTGGGGCAGTTTTAATTCCCTTCATAGGAGGTAGATTATGAAGAAATTTTTCCTAGCATATAAAAATAAAGTTAAAGTGAGTTCTAACTATCCAATACAACTTTATTTTTTCGGATTAGATTATTCACCTACGGCATCACCTTGATATAATTATTGTAAAACAAACCACTTACCATTAACACCAGTTAACCTGACCATATTTTGCCAACTGAAGCTGCCATTTAGCTTTATTTTCTATTGTCCTCTCTTTCTTTCCTCCTTCCTCTCCTCAGGTATTTTCTTCCCACTGTTTCCTTTCCTACCCTTCCCACTGGGACCTGCAGAACTGCTTCTTGGTAACCAACTTTCCTTGAATTTTGCTTATACCTTTAACTCAGAAAATGATTTTGAGATCTTCCAAATTGTTCTAGGATTGAGTCAGCAATAACTAATGTCTTGATTTTTCTCTGCTGCAGCTGAGCTCTAAATTTTGAACTTTTAAGCCTAACATTAAAAAAATGTATTCTATGGCTGGGCACTGTGTCTCACACTTGTAGTCTTTGCTACTCAGGAGGCTAAGATCTGAGGATCACGGTTCAAAGCCAGCCTGGGCACTAAAGACCATGAGATTTTTATCTTCAGTTAACCACTAGAAAATCAGAAGTGACTTGGTGGCTAAAGGGGTAGGGTGGTAGCCTTGAGCTGAAGAGCTCAGGGACAGCACCCAGGCCCAGAGCCCATGACTGATCTATCTATCTATCTATCTATCTATCTATCTATCTATCTATCTATCTATCTATATTTTCTATGATTAAAAGTCTCCATGGGATATGGGAATCACAGTGATTTTCAAAGTTTCATGACCTATATTCTACTTGTTTTGTCTCCTCTTAATCTCTCTCATTCTACATATACTATGTAGTCAAATAATTTCAGGACTACTATTCTTCAAAAAGCTGCACATTTCTGCTATTATATATTTATGAAACATACTTAATTTTCATTGAAGTGCAACTCTACACCTTCCTTTACTTTTGAAATCCTACAATAATTGAAGATCCAATGGAAATCTCGCTGCTCATGATACCTTCCAATCTGGACTGGACCTCTGTTCCATTTTTCTTTTATTGTACTTTGCATTGTGTATATGTTCAGCCTTATGTTATCTTTGAAATGTGCATTTTCCCACTGTTATTTTAAGAGCCCGGTGTGTACCTGAGTAAGACTTGAACTATTGGAATGATAGATCAGGGCTTAGATCACAGGGTAACCTAAGGAAAGAATATTTTGTTGGTAGAATCAGAAGAATACTGTAAAACACTCATCTAGAATGATATGGTCAGGAAAACTAGTGAACCCATATGGAAATCTAAGTACAGACACTGGAATGTGTACATGACTCTTAGGAGTTATAACACAGAAAACATTGGAAGCACGTAATTTTGTTCATATTGCTTTCAGTCTTTTTCAGGGGAAGTATGGCTTTGCATAAATGCTACCAATGTTCTCTGCACAGGACTTTAGGTCTCTCAGCTATCATCATTATCAAGCAACTTTTCTATCACATCTTAGTTCAAATTTTCTGTCCTGTGTTTCTTATGTTTGAGCCAGGACACAACTTATCATAGATTATTGAGCAAACTAAGGATTTCTTACTTTTCTTTTTTTGATGGTATTAGAATTTGCTCTCATGACCTCATGCTTGAGAGACCAGGTATGTTACCACTCAAGTTACACTAATAGCCCAGGATTTTCTACTCATAGATCAGCTGTTCAGCTTCATCCAAATATGTGTGTATGGATAGCAAGGGTAAAGCAGCATATAAAGTACAAAACTGCCATTATTGTCATAGGCCTGCTTGAGAGAATGGATCTTCTAAATGCTATAGAAAATGTACAACATAGTAGATCTGAGAATATGTTTTGAACTAGACGTCATTGTGTTCAATGAAATGAGCAAGGCGGACAAGTATTGAGAGATCATACTCATTTGTGTGATCTAAGACACAATAGCAGTTACCAGCAACTGTTGGGAAAGGGAAAAGGGAAGGAAAGAGGTTGGTCAGTGGTTCTAAGTCACAGAGACATAAATGCTAGATGTTCTAGGGTGCTATGCATAATGGGGAGATTATAATAACAGTTATGTACTATGTCTTATAGAAAGTAGAGGAAGGGAGATGGACTGCTTTTGCCCCCTCAGGGCCTAGGCTCTGTCCTTGAACCTCTTTGTGTTCAAGGCTAGTACTCTACCACTTGACCCACAGCACCACTTTTGGCTTTTTTTGGGTATGTGGAACTGTGGAATCTAACCAAGGGCTTTATGCATGCTAGGCAATCTCTCTACCACTAAGCCACATTCCCAGACTGGAATGTTTTAAATGTTTGAGGAGGTAGCTATTTTTAATTTTATTTAAACATTATACCATGTATTCATTAATATAAAAATAAGACATATTTATATCTTTAAGAGTTAAAAATTAAAAAATTAGGATCTCATAGAAAATATCACAAGGAAATAATATTAGTCAACACATATTTAACTAAAATGAAAGAAATATTAATCAATAAATGCCAGCAATAAAAGAAGTAACTCAAAGCCTGTAAAGAGGCACTTATAGTGTTTGAATAAGATGAACAAAATTAAGTTTAACTCTTACTACAACAATAAGGTCTTTTCCTCAAAGCATATGCTTTATCCATTCAAAGCTAATTGCACTGACCTGTCATTTTCAGGAGAGGCAGGCTAACATGATGGTGACTCTACATTCTCATGTCAAATGACCTGGATTTTGAAGCATCTTACGTTATACTCATCTGTGGGAACGAGAAGCATGTTACTATAATGTCATATACACCCTCCCCACATGGATACTTCTCTTTCTGATTTTCCTCCTTTAGTCTACAATACAACATTATACTATTTTTTTGTTTATCTGGTTATGTCTGTAATGAAAATTATGTCTCTATATTTTTGAGTTATACATTATGATGGAAATGTCCTGCATTAGAATGCTCTGCATGTTTAGAAGACTGGGATTTGCATAATTTGTAGTTAGAAGCACCACGTGACTGACTGCAGGGTGATAAGTGCACTTCCCTGATTAGATTGCAGGATTTAGTGAATTGTTCCCACTCTGTGATCAGGTGTCTATAATGTCTCATGACCTCCCTGGAAAGACATTGTGCTGTTTCATGGCAAGCCCATCTTGGATAACGGCCATGATTTTCTTTTTACATTTAGTTTGAGAAAAAATTACTGGGAGGAAAGAGAGCAAAAAGAGATTTTTGTCCCTGCTAGTGCAATTTGAACTATTTTTCTGAATAATGAGGATCTAAGTGCTATTATTATAGAGATTAAAGGCGACTCTAGCCCTCCCTGTCTGCTGTCTTCCCTACAGCTGTCTTCAGGAGTAGGAAGGCAAGTTGCTGAACAAAATGCTGTCACTGGCTGGTAAGAGGCTCCTGAAAAAGAGTGGGATACAACTGCTTGATGTGAGCAATAGCCATGGATACCAAGACTATTTATGCTGCAGGGAGAACCATCAAACACACACATGATTGTGGGTATAAAATTTTTATCTTTATCTGTGTTGTTCTGTAACAGTTAATGGTTCTTTCACAGAAATAAAAAGGTTATTATTTTTTCTCATAGTTGACTGAGTAGACTATTGATTGTTCTATATCCCATTTCCTTAAAGAGATCCTGGCTTTTAATATATGTCTTATAATAAAAAAAAGTTTACCATCTACTATGGCCTACTTCATATGGTATCCTGACATCCAAATGTCTCAGAGGTATGAATAAGCTTCTCCTTTATCATTTGCCTCTGGACACTTCTCTTCTTTATATACCATTTATGAAAGGCAGAAGGGCATAATATTAAGGTTCCCTAGATGAACAGAACCAATAGCATAAACATTATTATAAAAGGATTTATTAGATTGACGTGTAGTCAGAGAGTAAGTCCATAGTGGAGGTATGCAGGCTAGAAAGCCAGAGAAATCACAAGATACTCAGTTCAAAAAGCTGGAAGCCTTAGAATTGGAAAAAGGTCAGTGATACAGGCACATGGTGAAGAATGAAAATTTCTTAGAGACTGTAAGTCTGTGTTTTAAAGCTTATTAATGGGTTTGTTGTTATTTCTTTGAGGATTTGTTTTTGCGAGATTTAATTTTTTGAGATCTGAGTACATTTTAGGTATGAAGCTCTTGTCTGTAGAGCTAGTAAAGATCTTCAAATCTGTAGAATTTTATTTATCTTGCCATTTTCTTTGCTAGGAAGAAACTTGGCAGTTAACTGCAATCCCATTTGTCAAGCCTTTCACTGATATGTTGTGATCTTTACTTAAGAAGTTTTAGTCTGTGCCATGGAGCCCTAGTGTTTCCTCTGTCCCTTCTGGTAATATTTTCAGGGTTTCAGATCTTACACTGGGATCTTTGATTCATTTGGAATTGATTCTGGTGCATGTAAGGAGCTAGTTATAGTTTTCCACATGTAGATAGTCAATTTTGCCTATCCATTTGTTGAAGATCTGCCAATCTGATAATTTTGTCTTCCTTATCAAATATTAGGTGGCCATAGGTCTGCAAATTTATTCTTGGATCTTTGATTCTATTCAGTACCAAGCTGTTTTTGTTTGTTTATTTGATTATTTTATTTTTTATTGTAATTAATAGAAGGGTTACAGTTATATTCACCAGATAGAAGGTGTATTACTTCATACACATTGATACCCCTTCTCATGTTTTTGTCCCCATTTTCCTCTCCCCACCTCCTCCCCTTATCTTGTTTCCCCCTTCCCTTTCCTATTTCAAATAAATAAATAAATAAATGTATATACAATATATCAGATAACAAGATAAAATACTGTAACAATATGAGACTAACCAAGAGACAACATCTGGCCATAAAAGAAATACAAGTCAAAACCACGTTGAAATGGCCATTATCAAGAAAACTTACAATAACAAATGCTGGTAGGGATGTGGTAAAAAAAAAAAAAAGGAACACTATTCTACTGGTTATAGGAGCATAAACTTGTTCAATCGCTGGAAAGCAGTTTGGAGGTTCTGTGGAAGCCTCAACATAGAACTCTATGTCCAGCAATCCCACTCCTGGGCATTTACCCAAAGGATCACAAACAAGGACACATTAAAGCTACCAGCAAAATCATGCTCATTAAAGCATCCTTTGCCACAGCTAAGATATAGAATCAACCCTAATGAATGGATCAAGAAATTGTGGTATATTTACACAATGTAATTCTATGATTTCATCATAAAGAATGACATCACCCCATTTCTAAGGAAATAGAAAGACTTGGAAAAAATAGATTAAGTAAGCCAGACCCAAAGCAACACAGAGTGCATGTTTTCCCTCAGCTGTAATTACTAGAATATGCCTAGGATATTCTTAGCAGAGGATCACAATAGCTCAATAACTATGTGCATACGAACATCTAAAATGATGCTTATTGAAATGAACTCCAAGACATGGAAACAAGAGGTTTGTGTTTCTCTGTGTGTGTACTTGTCTTCAGTTACTTTTTTTTTTCTCCATTGGTTTATTCCCTGTTGTCACTGTTTTTGATTTCTGTACCCTTTGTCTTATATATAAATTTATCTGATTTGGGGAAGGGAAGGGGAATCCCAGAAACAGCTGGAACAAAAAGTGAGCCAATTCAATCATGATACTCATTAGACACTAGATTGGAAACTAACTTTACAACCTGGGGGACAGGGGAGTCAGGGAGGAAAGTGGGAGAAAATGAGCAAGGGGTAACACTGTTCAAAAAATTTCATGTGCTCATACTTTCATTATGTAATTGTAGCCCCTATGTACATCACCTTTACAATAAACATTTAAAAAAATATGAAGAGCTTCCTAGCAGATGTCTATGGGTGACAAGTGCGGAAAAACCCATTCCTTCCTCCTTGTCTTTCATTCCTTTCATCTTGGCCGTTTGCTTATTAGCTGGTGCCATTTATAATCAGGAAGGATCTTCTCTATTCATTTTCCAGACAACTGTGTCAGTCTTCTCTGGAACATCTCACAGACAGATCTAGACATATGCTTTGCCAGTTCCGTAGGCAGCTCTGAAGCTAGTCATGCTAAAAACCAAAATTACACTTTATCAGCACCATGATTAAATAATGTAGACTCTGGAATTTGCTTATAGCTTCAGCACTTAGCAGATGTGACCTTCAGCCTTCTTTGTATCTCAGATTTTACTGTTGCCTTTATAGGACTCCTAAGAAAATTAAATGACTGACCACTACTTAGAAAAATACCTTGCCCATGCAAATGCACAACAATGTTACTTTTAATATTTTCATCACTATTGAGTACATATGGCATTAACCTTTTATTTGCATTTTTAAATTTACATTTTTTGAAGAGGAAAAACAGTTCTTTAATACAGGTAAAATATGATCTAACATTTCTTTACCAAAACATTAAAAGGGTTCATTATGGTTATAAAGCTCATTAATTTCTGCAATATAAAAAATTATATCACCACTAATGTTAATGATGGTAGTGATTAAATTTCATCCACCTTCCATTTCTTCATTCAGAAAACATCTCAGCATTAATAGATGCTAATATATTTTTCATATATTTTTTATTGTAATTAATAGAAGGGTTACATTATATTAACCAGATAGAAGGTGCATTACTTCACATACATTGTAATATTTTTTAAATAACAAAATTGTTCATTTAATTGGAATTCCAGTGGAAATTAATGGAGATGTGAACACTTCTACATATTTCTTCATTTCAATTTTCTACTCTGTGAATTATCTATGAATTACCTTTTTATACTACTTTGTTTTGTTCTATTTAAGTAGTAGGTGCTATTGTCTATTATACAAATTAACCCATTGTCAATTATGTTATGTATATATATATTATTTTTTCTTCTTTGAAGTTCTTTTTATTTCATTTTTGATTGTAATTAATTTAATTCATTTAATTGTAACAGAATACAGTTTTATTCAACAGATAGAAGGAGTACTACTTCACACAAATTGATGCCCTTTCTCATGTTTTTGTCCCCATTTCCCTGCTCCCATGCTAATATTTTATGTATAGCTATATTATAAGTTTTGGGGGACAACATTTTATTTTACAGCTACATAATGCAGTCCTGTAGTGCATCACATTTTGGTCAACAATGCACGTACAACAGTAGTCCATTTAGTAAGAACGCTAGTGATATGGTAGATATCTTCTTTGGGGTTGTACATACATACAATGTTTTTCCAATGATAAGATTGCTGAGTCACACATTTCTGACATCATATTTGACTATGTTCACATATTAACATAAAGGGATATCTTAATGTTGACAAAATAAAGTTAGAAATAAGAAAAATTTACCAGCGATTAATATACCTGTTTCACAACATTTTTCATAGGATTCCAATTCATATGTATTATCCTAGGGAAGGTTTCAGACTGAGTGCAATACTTAACAGCAGCTGAATTTACATTTATTTTTATTCTGAGTCTATTTCTATGTCATAATATTTTCCTTTATTTTTTTCTTGGATATTATTATATTCTGGGTAACCATTTCTTCTGGCTGTTTTAGGTCCTGCCTCCTTCTTTTTAGTATGGCTCACATGTAAGTTAATGTGACCATGAGCTCTGTGTTAGTGTGTAGATCATATTGGGTCCTTTTTTGCTTGGTTATGTTCAATGACTGGAGCATCTTTCCTGAACCCTTGAAGTTCAGTATTACTCTGTGTGTTTTGAATCATATGAAGCAAACATTTAGCATTCTTTAGGCCATTGACAGTGTGTTCAGCCCCATTGTTTTGGAAAACAGCTACCAACTCCATCAAATTGTGCTAGAATGGAACACACTGCTTCTTTAAAGAGACATCTTTCAGATTAAAGATTTAATAGAGTAAGTATTATAATTGTAATTGCCCTTAGAAATAAACCTTTGGACTCTACAACACAGAAAGACTAGAAGAAAACCTGTCTCTGAGCTTAGTGATAAAATGACAGTGCACATATAGTTTTGAAGACTCCACATGTCTTAGCAGAAAAACTAGCATGTGCCATTGAACTCTGGGGTAGCTGGATGGCCTTTGTTGTTGTTGTAGAGATACAGCCATTACCATAACATTACCATTAACTTAGCATAAATTCAGAGCATAATACAACTACTTAGAAGTAGACTTAGACTTAGGTGCACACTTGAACACCATATTTTTTTCACAGTTAAACTTTTATATTTACAATATTGTCTTCATCTTTTGCCAGGTTTAAAAATGTGTACAGAGCCTCAAAGGATGGGGATAAGGACATGGGATCGTTCTGGAGGGGCTAGGCATTGGAGTCCGTGGCTGTATCTTGAGGTCCCCCAGTGCCCCTCCATGCCTCACTGGGGGTATCTGCCTACAAGGCTCAGAGCCCAGGTCTCTAGCATTTGGAGGGCATGGTTGTTCAAAGAGGAACTAGACCGGGTAGAGGCCAGAAAAGAATTTTTCATGAGTGGAAGTGGGAGAAAAGGACAGTTGAGGCAAAGTTCTGGGACTCAAGGCCAGAGTCTGTGGATCTGGGTGTCAGTGAAAGACAGCATCCTACTCCAACTCAAGTCTGGCACTAGCATTACATAGGAAGCCACATAGCACATGAGGATTCATTTGCTCCCTGGCTTCCATTGCAAACCCTTCCTGACTTCCTTTTTCCACAGAGGACCAAACCTCCAGAAAGTTGCTTTTCATTGCTTTCAAATTCTTCTGCAACAAACCCTGTCCTCACAGCCCCTCCATCTGCTCCTTAGTGCAGTTGGCCTCATTCTCCAACCAACATGTCTGGGAAACCTTTTTTTCCTGGTCCTTTCCTCTCCTCCACCCTTTGCTCCTTTCCTTCAGCCCTGCTGTCAGGGAGGGTAGGCTGGTTAAAGGATGGAAGGAGAGAGGGTTGATCTGACCCTGAAATGGGGGACAGCTTTAAAGAGGGAAACAGGGATGGAGGAGAATGGGGAACTTAGGCAGAGAGGAGCAACTAGGTAAGAAGACACAGGAGTGGGGAGGGGGGAACCTTCTTAGCTGCCACATGCCCCTGCCCTGTGTTCTATCTGCCTTGCCCTAAGACTGGGGGGATCCTTGGCACATGTTGAGGGTTTCCCTCCCTCAAATATATCTATTCAGTTTGGCACAGATGAGCAATGATCTGAGGACTAAGGAAAAGTCTGTCCTTAGGCCCCATGAGGGTTTTGGTAAAACATGCATGGCCTCTGTGGGTGGCATGTGCCATGGCCCCCTCTTTTCCTACCCTGTGCCCTCCAATCCAGCATCTCAGAATTTGTTCATCCCTCTCACCCCGTACCTCCCGCTCTGTCAACTTGAAGCTTGTTCCCACTTGCTATGTGAGTAGGAATTGAGTGCTGGGCCTGAGGCACGAGAGGGGATGGTAAGGGGGATGCAGGGAAGTGCTAGGGAGAGAGAGACCTTCTGCCTGGGAAACACACATCCACATGCAACATGTTCCCACTCAGTGAAATGTGTCCTGGACTATGGGGAAGTGTTTCCGGGCAGCACCGGGATATACAGATCTCCATCCTTTCCCTGGCAGGAAATCTGTATCTGTTTGAACACTATATTTTTATTTTTAGTTTCAGATCATGAGAGTTTATTTTAATATATAGAGTCTCCTAGGTTCTTTTGAATGATAGCCTGACAACTGGCCAAAAATTTTAAACTCTAATGAATTCATGGTTAACTAAAAGAAAACAATTTAGAAAAATTTATTTCATAGAAATTATAATAACAAATGTAGGGCTTAGAAAATGTTTGGACTTTTAATTTATGGTAACTAGAATATAAATATGTTTTTTCTGGATTTAATCCATAATTAAGAAAATAAAATCGAGCAAATTTTGAATTTAAATTGAAATGTTTTATCTTCTCAATTTTATATTAAGACAGAATTAGAAAATAATCATGTAAATAGGAGTCAGATTTTTTTAGAAGAATAGAAAATGGTGAGTTTAGTTAAATAATAAATTCCTGAGACATCTTTATTTTGATTCCACAATCCAATTTTGGTGTAATGAGTACCAAAGTTGTTTCAGATAGATGCAATGTGGGGATTGATCTTTGAGATAACTAGACTGACAGCATTTTTTATATTTTAAGTTACTCAACTCAATGATGTTTATCTGATAGTCACTTATATTAGTTATTATAGTGCTTTAACCTTTGACCTCAATTGCATCAATGGTTAGATAAATGATAATAATGAGTCTCTCAAATAAGTATTTATGGTATGGCACTGTGAATAACATTATGATGAGCATTTCTAGTCCTCAAGAATTTTATATCCTAGGGGAACGTGACAATAAAACCCCCAAAGAAACAAAGGAGTAACTAATCTGCCACTGTCTGATGAGTGCTTTCTAAAGGGTAATAAAACAACACATGAAAGAAAGAAATGGGGCCTGACA
This sequence comes from Megascapheus bottae, assembly GCF_031878675.1. Classification (NCBI taxonomy): domain Eukaryota; kingdom Metazoa; phylum Chordata; class Mammalia; order Rodentia; family Geomyidae; genus Megascapheus; species Megascapheus bottae. The sequence continues at coordinate 6,473,168 of NC_143529.1, read as the reverse complement.
AAGCTGATGCTGAAGATGAGGAGGGAGGAAAGTGACATTTGTTGAGCTTACCATATTTAATATGTGTGTTGTTTAGTTATTTATTCTGCCAATAGTAAGAACCAAGAGAGTTAATGTGTATTATCTTTATCTTATAAATGCTAGAACTAAGCCAATGAGAATTTAGATTCCCTTCCAGTTTTAGACGGTGTGACCACTCAAGTCAGAGTCCAACCCAGGGAAAATGATGGAACACTGAGTGAGATGCATTGCCCAAATAAATAGACACGTTAAACCGAAACCTCTTTGTACTAATATTTGAATACAACAAAAACATAGAAACAATATAGCCTCTCCAATTGTTGCAGGCTTTCACATTTTGGCAATCACCTTTTTCTTTTCCTGAGTGAAGTGGTATCTCAACATTGTAACCTACAGGCCCATCCCAGTGGACCAAGGCTTTAGCTTTGTAAACCATATCACCTAGCCTGTCTACCAAGCATGCTCTGATGGCCTGCCTTAAATCTCAAGATGGGCTGACAGACTGTTGAAGCCAGTCCTATGCAAGCTAAATCCTACTTTCTCAAAGATAGTCATCAAATCATATCCCCAAGAATAACACACCATCAGCAGTATAGATAACATCACCAAAGGGATAAGAGGAAGAGGGAATAGTTGAACCTAAAAAAGTGCAAATTTATGAACTTTCCCAGCAAATAATTTAAAACAAACATCTCAGTGAAGCTCAGTAGACTGTGAGAAAAAATCAGAAAGACAATAACTCAAATCAGGAAGACAATACACCCAAAAAATTAGAAATTCAACTAAAAGGAGCCATGAAAAGGAATTAGAAATTTTGCATCCAAAAATACAGTGATTGATTTGAAAACTATAGCAAACGAACTGATGAATTCACTTGCTGAGAAAGAATGCCTTTGAAATTAGAGGAACTAAAAGAATGCAAAAGAGTAAAAGCCTGTTCAAATTACGGGACATGTCAATCCCCAACCCTTGGCCAACATCTTTAGCTGCAATGGTAACCAATGGTTATTTGCAAATGCTCCTGGGCAAAAGCATAACTTTACAAGATGAACTCTGAGTCAGGGAACCTTTGAATGAGATTGATCACGGATCCAGAAAATGGGCCAGATAACACGAGACTGAGAATGATAAGCTCATTCCTCTACCCTTATTGGGTCCCAATTGCTGAACTTCACACTGATTGTGAGTGGGGTTTTTGTTTTTTTTTAAACTCTTAGGTGCACTCAGTAGCATTGGTTTGTCTTTAAACCTGTGATCCTGTTGTTTCAGACTTTTATGTCCTTTTGGATTTAAAAGCTACTGCAGAGCTGAAGAAGGACGGACGGTTAATAGAATAAGTTAAAACTCCACAGAGCTCTCTGTCTTTACTTGTTAACATTTTTCCTTTCTCTGGATTGCTGGAAAAATGTTAGTTGATTTCCAGAGTTCTTGAAATGTTCAATGCTATTATTATTTAGGTAGAAAAGAGATTTCTTTTTATTTTTGGTGGGACTGGAGTTTGAATTCAGGGCTTCACCTATGTGTTTTGGGTTCTGGTTTTGCTTTATGCTCAGGCCAGCCTATACTTGAATCATCCAATTTTATTTTTCTTGTCACAGCTGAGATAACTGGTATATGTTACAATGCCCAGATTTTTCTGCTTACATGGGGTCTCAAGAACTTTTTTTGCTTGAGCTGGCCTGGAACCTTGATTCTCCCAGTCTCGACTTCTTGCACGGCTGGGACGACAGGTATGCACCACTGTGCTAACCTATTGGATGAGAAGTCCCAGGATGGTCTCAGACAATGATCCTCTCATTCTCAGTGGATAATGCCATGATAAAAATCATGAGCTATTAACACTTAGAAAGAAGAGTTGATATTTGAAAGTCCTAACTCCATTATTCTCACTGACCCATTGGTAATACTGGTAATATTTATTGAGTGACATATTACCACAATGCCACCCAAGTAACCCTATGGTTATATGCACAGTCTTATGCTAGAGTGCTATTGGTTAATTAGTGATCAAATAGATAGGCTTCAATGGAGCTCTTCAAATAATTTTTGACTTTATTGAATCATTTTCAAGTCAAGTCTAGCAAGTCTAGTACATTCTTCTGGTTTTCATGAGGTCATAATTCTTTGAGTTTTGAATGGTTCAAGTAGGTAGCATTTTTTTTGCCAGTTCCTATATTCAACTCATAACCAACAGATCCTGGAAAAATCATGCACATTTTACAAGCATCAGAAGATAATTTTGTTTACAATTCCATCTTTACTAGAATTCATTGCTGAGAATGTCTATTTCCATTCTCCTGTTGAATATTTATGAGTGATCACTGGAGTAAACACAATTCTCTTCTTGTTTTCAGTGTGTCAATTGCTACTCATGTTTAAGTGTAGTAGAGACAACACTATTTACCCTGTGTGGTTATAATAGTGAGATATGGTCAGATGCGTTCTTCAGTTGAAAAGAACTGACTGTATATCAAATTAACTTGAAATATCTTGTAGAGCACAGTGTAAGATATATTACCACTTGATATCTACTGAAATCCCAACCAGTGGCTTGTCAATTAGATACAGTCTATAAGCTCTGTTGGGGAAGGGATGGGAACTAGGAAGAGAAAGTTGGGATAATGAGAGTGAGAGAGGATGAACACTCTAAAAATTGTGTTAGGAAGAGGGATAAGGATTGGAGTGCATTGCAAACATGTATGGAGATGTCACAGTGAAATTCCCCCTTGTATAATTAAATACATGCTAGTTAAAAAATTAGGAGACCGTTCTGGACTGGAGGCATGGCTCAAGTGGTAGAATGCCTGCCTAAAAAGCATGAAGCCCTATGTTCAAAACCCTAGTACCACACACAGGAGTATAGACTGTTCTTCAGAGAACTTGGACACATGGTTCCCTTTTGACAGGAAGCTCACACTTCTATTACACAACTTAAAAGGGATGTGAACCTCTGGAAACATATTCCTTTGTATTTTTGGTAACCAGTTCTCTAAGATACCCTCACTGAATACAATGAACAGACAAAAGCAAAAAAACTATGAGTTCAACCACTACCCTACTTCTGGGGAATGTAAGGAATGAGTATATGGTACAAGACCATCAAAGCCCTAAGAAAATTGAGGTCAAGAATTCTGTTTTTTTTCAATACATGCATATATCCTATAGAATTTTCTTTAACATGTTTCAGTGCCTAAGACCCCAAGGAACACAAGGAGTAAACTTTCCATCCAGTAAAGCAATGTATGAGCTGCCTCTGTTCATTGGTTTAATTGCATTATGAATCTACCATCCACTTTAATTATTTGCCTTTTTTTGTCTTTTTTGCGGTTTGAACACAGGTTTCTGCCCTTGCTAGTTTAAGATGCTATCACTTAAACCACACCTCAGATCTACCATTTTGGTGTGGGTTTTTATTTTTTATTTTCAGGGTAATGTATAGAGGGGTTACAGTTACATTTGCCAGATAGTAGGTGCATTCTTTCTCACATATTGATACCCCTTCTCATGTTTTTGTCCACATTTCCCTCCTTCTACCCCCTCCCAATCATCTTGTTTCCCCCCATTCCCTTTCCTATTTCAAATAAACAAATAAATGTATATGCAATATACCAGGTAACAAAGTCGGATACAGTAGCAATATGAGATTAACCAAAGGGCAACAAAAGAGAAGAGAAATAACATAGTACATTAAGAACAACAATCACACAAGAAAAAGCTCTTGTTTCCATATCTTAGAGACCCTTTTATTTAGTTTCAACCTATATGATCTTATGTACCTAGGTTATGCACTATTGTAATCTTCTGCTAGGAGAATCTTAGGTTTGCGCTAATTATGACAAATGAGGGAAACCATTGAGCCTATGTTCCTTTGGGTCTGGCTTACTTCAGTAATAGGATTGTTCCCGTCTTTCCATTTCCTTACAAATGGGGCGATGTCATTCTTTCTGATGGCAGCATAGAATTATGTTATGTATAAATACCACATCTTTGTGATCCAGTCATCTACTGAGGGGCTTCTGGGTTGGTTCCATATCTTTCCTAAGGTAAATAGTGCTGCAATGAACATCGTTGTGCTAGTGGCTTTAGTATGTCCTTGTTTCTGGACTTTTGGGTAAATGCCAAGGAGTGGGATTGCTGGGTAATAGAGGAGCTCTATGTTTAGTCTTTTGAGGAATCACCATACTGCTTTCCAGAGTGCTTGAAGGAGTTTGCACTTCCACCAACAATGTAGTAGCAATCCCTTTGGCCATATCCCTGCCAGCATCTGTTGTTATTAGATTTCTTGATAATGGCCATTCTAACTGGAGTAAGGTGGAATCTCAGAGTTGTTTTATTTTATTTATTTATTTATTTATTTATTTATTTATTTATTTATTTATTTATTTATTTATTTATTTATTTATTTATTTATTTGCCAGTCCTGGGCTTGAGCTCAGGGCCTGAGCACTGTCCTTGGACTTTCTCAAGGCTAGAGCTCTAACCACTTGAGCCTCAGCACCACTTCCAGCATTTTTTTTTGTATGTATGTGGTACCAAGGAATCGAACCCAGGTCTTCGCGCATGCTAGGCAAGCACTTTAACCACTAGGCCAAACTCCCGGCCCCTCAGAGTTGTTTTAATTTGCATTTCTCTTATGGCCAGAGATGTTGAGCATTTCTTCGTGCCTGTAGACCATTCTTATTTCTTCTTCAGAGAAATCTCTGTTTAAGTCTTTAGCCCACTTTTCAGTGGGATGGCTGTTTCTTTGAAGATTTGTTTTAGAGAGATTAAATTTTTTTAGCTGAAGATGTATTTTAGATATGAAGCCTTTGTCAGAGATGGGCAGATTCATCACAGTTTGTTTTTGCACAGACTGCTCACTGCATTCCTAATCTCTTCATCATTTTTTTTTAAATCACAGAAAAGGTGTCTTTGTCAGTTTTTTTCTCATCTCAAACATGTTCCTGGCTTCATGACAGAAATAAAAAAAGTTACTCAAGCTTGAATATAACAAAACATTTCTTGTCTAAAAAAAGATAATTTTGATCCCTTATTTTAAAGAACAACAGTCTTAATGTATACTTTCCATGTCAAATAGTTTATTTTCACTTACCATTCAATAATCCTTAGTAACATTACTGAATGGTACAATTATCAATCTAGTAAATTTAAAATCATTTTTAGCCTGCTAGTAAGATCCCTTGTGTCCATTTAAGGTGTAACTCCTTCCCTCTCTTACCCTCAGGCAGAGGGAAAAATTTTATATTTCTGGATATTTCACATATGTGAAAAGTTATAAAATATGCATTATTTTTGTTTTGTTTTTTATCAGTCATGGGGCTTGAACTCTGAACCTGGGCTCTGTCCCTGAGCTCTTCAGCTCAAGGCTACCTCTCTACCATATTGACCCACAGTGCCACTTCCAGTTTTCTGGTAGTTAATTGAAAATAAGAGTCTCATGGATTTCTGTGATTGGGCTGGCTTTGAACCATGATTTTCAGAGCTCAGCCTCATGAGTAGCTAGGATTATAGGTGTGACCCACCAGCACCTGGCCAAAATATGCATTTTTTGTGTCTGATTTCTTCCATATTGCATAGTAATTTGAAATCCATGCATCATGTAACATATGTCACCATTCCAAAATATTGCTTATCCACTGTATAATATTGCCTATCAATTTCTGGTTAGTGGACATTTAGATTGCTTTCAGTTTTAGCTATTAAACATACCAAAGCAAAGAACATTTGAATGTTAAAGTTTTCATGGAGATCTAGTGCTCAAATAGGTGCTTTAACAGATTATCTTTGGTATGTTTGTCAATAACCAATCGAGTCTATGTCTATATCTTACCTTATCTGTATCTATATCTATATCTATGTAGATATATATCTGTATCATATCTATTTATATCTATATAGATATATCATAAATATTCACACATAAATTATATGAATATATGTATGTGTATGTATTTCTGTGCCACTTCTGATTTTTCTTCATTGACCCATATGTCTTTTCTTGTGTTAGAATCATGCAATCATTTAGAATTTATCATAGGCTTTGGAATTGAGAGGTAAAACATTTCCAAAATTGTTTTTGGTGTTCTAGTTTTGAAGTCTTGTGAATTTTAGGATCTAACTACTAAAAATGTTTCCAGAATTTTAAGACTATATCAAAATTCTATATAATCTATAAACCAAAGTGGGAAGAATTACAGTCTTATCAAGAGTGAGCTCTTCAATCCACAAACAAGAAATGTCTCTCCATTTATTTACATCATTATTTATTTCTCAGCAAAAATTTTATAACCTTCAGGCATAAGCATTATACTTCTTTTGCCATTTTTTTTCTGCAAGCCTTTTATTTTGTTTGATGTCATTGCAAGTGGAAATATGTACATAATTTCACCCTCAGATTGTTTACTGCTCATATATAGAGATCAGTAGCACTCATTTATTTTCATGCCTACCAATGAAATTTATGTAATAACAGGATTCTGACTGACTTAAAGTGATACCATAAATTCTTGAGGTGAACATAAACCTCTCCTGGAAAAAAAAACTATATCTTATTCATCAAAGTATACCTGACTCCTTTAGAACAAATCTAACTTATATTGTTATAGAATAAATGCACAACTTTTAGGACATTGGTTTTTCATTTAAAACAGTGAACCCACATTCATTAGCTGCCTTGATGTGAGTTAAAACATGAGTTAGTTAATTGTTTTTATCATGGATATGAAGCCAAAAGTCCATGAACTCATTTGTATTTTAATAAAGTATTCTACCAAGTATATATTCATGTGAAATATTTTAGGAAGTGGTATCTAGGTATTAGACTCATAGATATTGTCAAAAGAAATTAACCATCTCATGTAATCAGCACTCCTTCATATTATTTCCCAAGTTCTTGCATCTCTGTTTACATACGTCTACTTCTTTAATACAGAATATTTTTGCACCGAGATTTTGTAAATTTCATAGCAGAGGAAGTCTTATTCTGACATTATGAATGGTTGTGTCAAAAGTTTACCTTTATGGGCCAGAGATATTTCCCTAAAAAAGTGGAGCTTTCACAACCTTATAACTTTTTTTGGTCAGTTACAGGGCTTGAAATCATACATTATAACTTTCATGAGGATACATTTTCCCATGAATTGTATGGTGGATATTATAGTAAGATGATCACTTGTAGACTGCCAAGCTTGCACACAAGGACTATATAAGGAAGTATCCGTGTCAATTTATATCTGTACTTCTAGGACTGAGGATTTGTTCTAGATTTTTAGTTTTATAGTAAAGGGTTATTAGTCCCTGCATTGAGATAACCAAGTGGGATTTGTTCATTTTCCTCTGTACTTTCTGTTTCTGCCAAGAGGTTATGTTGACAATTAGTGTCACTGGAGCTCTCACTAATAAGGTGTTTATAGCTGAATCTGAAAGGCAAGCACCAACAACCTGGTTCACTCATGAATACAAGAGGGTTCTTATTGATTAATCAGGTGAGACAAGGATATAAAATGGAAATGGCTCCTTTCTTCATATCTGAGGGAGAAGTGGGAGGTAGATTCATGAGGTGCCAGCCAATTGTACGGTGGCTCATGCTGTGGTCTGTGAAATTCACAAGTCATCAGTCATGACTGGGTTCAGAAGAAAGAGGTGTTTGACCTTGGTAGGTGTCAAAAATATGTGGAAGAGAGAGGTGGAGGTGGCTTGCTGTAGGGCATCTGATAACCCTTTCTACAGTGGTGTTATTGTTATTTTAAGCTATAAATATACATTTATTTATACATTTTGGTGTTTGGTGACATTTTGAATTTTTAATAACTGGAAACCCTCCCCATAAAAGTTCATTAAAAATGAAAAGGCATTGAATTTCTGATTCTTAAAGATAATTTCCTCAGAAGTATTGTAGACACCAGGTATCTAGTACTCAGATTGGGGTAAAATGTAGGGTTGATGCCATGACAGTAAAGTATAAAACAATAGAACCAAAAAATATTAGAATCTACCATAAGAATGAATAGTTCCTTTAAGCAGGCTACAATTTCACAGATGAATCAGCAGAATGAGCCTTTATGAATTACATTAAAAATCACAAGATTTTATTTTTGTCAAATAACTACTTTTCTAGATTAGTTTTGCTCCTTTTGATTCAGTGTTTTTGTGTAGCTACAAAGTGATACTGATTGTTCATGTGTCCGCTCTACTGGAAGAGCTTTGCAATCAGTTAAATAATGCCAGTTGTTTTATTTATATCCTGAACCAGATACTTTGAATTGAACACTATTTGTTTCTATAATAGTTTTCTTTTATCAGACTATTCACAGAAGTTGGAGAAGAGCCAATGAAATACATTTCCTCAAAGCTGAAGCAACAGGCATCACTATGAACACTATCATAAATTTAGGTGAAATATTCAGCCCTTTTGATAAATTATTGGCCTTTTATGGCAGTATTTACAGGGTCATGACCAAGATTAGTCTGAGTAAGCTGAAATTGATTGTGACACCACAATCAGAGAGGCAATAGTTATAATAAGTTATAAGGGGAGGGGACATGGCTCAAGTGGTAAAACTATTGTTTACACTCAAATCCTATTAGTTCCAAAGGACTAATTACAAATATTCACATATATAAATGAAAAACTGACAATGGTTTACCTCATTTGTCATAATCAGTAGAAACCTTGGCCTTCCTAGCAGAGATTTACAATAGAACAAAACCTAGATACATAAGGCCATATAGAATGATGCTAAATGAAAGGACCTCCAGGATATAGAAACAAAAGCCATGGGGCCGGGAGTTTGGCCTAATGGTAAAGTGCTTGCCTAGCATGCACGAAGACCCGGGTTTGATTCCTCGGTACCCCACATACATAGCAAAAAGCCAGCAGTGGTGTTGAGGCTCAAGTGGTAGAGAGCTAGCCTTGAGAAAGTCCAAGGACAGTGCTCAAGCCCTGAGCCCAAGCCCAGGACTGGCAAAAAAAAAAAAAAAAAAGAAAAGAAACAAAAGCCATATGAGTGATTGTTGTCCTTACTGTACTATGTTATCTCTCATCTCTTTTGCTGTCCTTGGTTATCTCATATTGTTACAGTATTTCACCTGGTTATCTGACATGTTGTATATATGAGTATTTGGTTATTGGGAGTCGGATAGGGAAGGAAGGAAAACAAGATGAGGGGCAGGGGTGGGGGAGGCAAATGGGAACCAAGACATGAGAAAGGGTATCAATGTTTGTGAAGTAATGCACCTTCTATCTGGTGAATATAATGTAACCCTTCTATTAATTACAATAAAAATATATGAAAAACATAAATGAGAAACTGAAAATTTTGTGATGTAGTTAAATTTAACTTTAAAACACATAAACACACATCACAGACACACACATACATGCACAAAAGCACTGTAACTTGATAGATACTGCCCACTATCAAATGAATTTGAAGAATGTATTAATCTTTGTAGCTATTTGTAAGTGAACTGCTTTGTTTTGGGTTGGCACTTGTATGGTGTATGTAGAAAAGTTGTAAAGAAGCGAATGATCTGTAATTTGCAATTTATTTAGGACCAAATTCAGTCAGTCCTGTTTCTTTGGTTCTATTCCTGATGTGGAAAAATTTGTTTACTCATCTTTCATCTACTTTTGAACTGTATTTTTTTTAAAAGCTAGCTCTGAAGCCAGGAGTGGTGGCTCACTTCTGTAATCCTAGCTACTCGGGAGGCTGATATATGAGGATCAAGGTTCAAAACCAGCCCAGGCACAAAAGGACCTGAGACTCTTAGCTCCAATTAACCTCTAGAAAATAGGAAGTGGGGCTTGGCTCAAGGGGAGGGTGGTAGTCTTGAGCTGAAGAGCTCAGGGACAGCATCCAGGCTGAGTTCAAGTTCCATGACCATCACTCCACCCCCCCCACACACAAAATAAAATTAAAAAAAATAAAAGTACTAGGTTTTTGTTTGTGTTTCCTTGAAATTCATTTAGATTATTCTTGGCATTCTTTTTGAATTCCTCTGTTTCTTGTTTGTATACTATTTTATGTTCATGTTGTTTCTTGTAGAAGTGTTCTCTTACCACCAATCCTTTATAGTTAGTTTATGATGTTTTCTGTACATTACTGTTGCTCTGATGCTTTCCTCTATGACTGTTGCTACAAGTGCTGTTATGTTTCTGCTTTCTCAGATTTCTGGTGTTCCTGTGTGAGGTCTTACTCATTTGAAGGCCCTTTATGCTTTGGGCTTAAAAAATTAATTTCATTATATTGTCAGGGTGATGTCAGAGGGATCATAAGTTACATAAGTATGGTGTGAGTACATTTCTTATTGAAATTTGTTACCCCCCCACTTGTTTTTTCTCACTTTCTCCCCCACTCACCAGCTTTTTGTTATCTACACTTCTGCTGATGGGCGATTCTCAGTATTATCTCTGTTCTGTACTGGATGTTAGATGTGTCAGTAAGCTATTTCACTCCACTGTTTTGGAGGGGTATATCTCAGCTCTAAAGCTTTCTATTATTTAAAAGCCAATAATTCCATATCTTTGCTATGGTGAATAATACTGCAATGAACATTGTTGTGCTAGTGGATTTAGTATGCCCTAGTTTCTGGATGGTTGGATAAATGCCAAGTAGTGGAATTGCTGGGTCATAGGGAAGCTCTATGTTTAGCCTTTTGAGGCACTGCCACACTGCTTTCCATAGTGGTTGAACGAGTTTGCACTCCCACCAACAGTGTAGTAGTGATCCCTCCTGGCCACATCCCCTCCAGCATCTGTTGTTATTCGTTTTCCTGATCCTGGCCATTCTAACTGGAGTGAGGTGGAATCTTAGAGTTGTTTTGATTTGCATTTCTTTTATGACCAGAGATGGTGAGCATTTCTTCATGTGTCTATAGGCCATTTTTGTTTCTTCTTCAGAGAAGACTCTCTTTAAGTCTTTGGCCCATTTTTTAATGGGATGGTTGTTACTTTGGAGATTAGTTTTGGAGTGATTCAATTTTTTGAGCTGTTGATATATTTTAGATATGAGGCCTTTGTCTGTTGTTTGGTTGGTGAAGATCTTCTCCCACTCTGTAGGCTTCCTAATTAATTTACTAGCTATGTCCTTTGCCATACAAAAGCTCTGCAGTTTAATGCAGTCCCACTTATCCAGCCTTTCTCTGATTTGCTGTGATTCTTGGTCCTTATTAAGGAAGTTTCGACCTGTGCCAAGGAGGTCTAATGTATCTCCTATTCCTTCTTGTAAAGTTTTCAGTGTGTCAGCTTTTACCTTCAGGTCTTTGATCCATTTGGAGTTCATTCTAGTGCAAGGTGACAAAGAAGGATCCAACTTTAGTTTTCTGCAGGTGCTTAGCCAGTTCTGCCAGCACAACTTGTTGAAGAGGCTGTCTTTTTTCCATTCTATCTTTTTTGGCTCCCTTGTCAAAGATTAGGTGGCCATAGGTCTGTGGTTTAATATCTGGGTCCTCAGTTCGATTCCATTGGTCTTCAGGCCTGTTCTTGTGCCAGTACCAAGCTGTTTTGATAATTATAGCCGTGCAATAGAGTCTAAAGTTTGGAATTGAAATTCCTCCTGCACTGTTCTTTCTGCTAAGAAGTGGTTTTGCTATACGGGGTCTTTTATTATTCCATATGAAATTTTGGATTGCCTCTTCTATTTCTTTAAAGAATGACATTGGGATATTGATGGGTATTGCATTGAATTTGTAGATAGCCCTTGGCAAGATGGTCATTTTCACAATGTTGATTCTTCCAATCCAGGAGCATGGGAGGTTTTTCCATTTCCTTAGTTCTGCTTTAATTTCCTTTTTTAGGGTTTTAAAGTTTTCATCAAAAAGGTCCTTTACATTCTTAGTTAAGCTAATTCCTAGGTACTTTATTTTCTTTGAGGCTATTGTAAAAGGAGTTGCTTTCCTGATTATTGCCTCGTTCCTCTCACTGCTGGCGTAGAGGAAGGCAGTTGATTTTTGAGGGTTAATTTTATAGCCTGCTACCCTTCCAAAGTTTTGAATCAGCTCAAGCAGCTTCGTAGTGGAGTCTATAGGGTTCTTTAAATACAGAATCATGTCATCTGCAAAGAGGGAAAGTTTTACTTCCTCTTTCCCTATTTGGATCCCCTTTATGCTTGCTTCTTGCCTTATTGCACTGGCTAGGAATTCCCTCAGTTGATGAGTGGATCAACAAGTTGTGGTATTTGTACACAATGGAATCCTATGCTGCTGTCAGAAAAAACGACATCGCCCCATTTGTAAGGAAATGGAAAGACTTAGAAAAAATCATATTAAGTGAAGTAAGCCAGACTCAAAGGAACTTAGGCTCAATGGTTTCCCTCATTTGTCATAATCAATTGAAACCTTGGGCTCTACTAGCATAGATCTGCAATAGAGCAAAACCTTGATACACAAGGCCATATAGTATGAAGCTAAATGAAAGGGCCTCCAGGATATTGAAACAAAAGCCATATAACAAATGATTGTTGTCCTTAATGTACTATGTTATCTCTCATCTCTTTTGCTGTCCCTTGGGTATCTCATATTGTTACAGTTATCTGATATATTTGTTATCTGATATATTGAATTTATTTGTATTTGGTTATTTGAAATTGGATAGGGAAGGGGGGGAAAAACAAGATGGGGGTGGGGGATGGGGGGGTGGGTAATGGGGACCAAGACATGTGAAAAGATATCAATGTATGTGAATTAATGCACCCTCTATCTGGCAAATATCATGTAACCCTTTTATTAATTACAATAAAACAACAAAAAACAAAAAAAATTAGGATTTCTGAGATTATTAACTAGATAAGAAATCCAGAAATGACTCCTTTTGAAAACCATCCATTTACTGTCATCAGTCCTTCATTTCATAAACTTCTCTTTGATAACATCAAGCTAGCCCATGGATATAATGACAACTGCTGCTGCAAATAAAATTCTAACAACCATGACACGAGAAAGAGTGTCAATATTTGTGAAGTAATGTACCTTCTATCTGGTGAATATAATGTAACCCTTCTATTAATTACAATAAAATTATATGAAAAAAAGCCAATGAAATGGTCTCATAGAGTAAGATGCATTATGTACCTTTATCCCATCCTATTCATTATATGGAGCTGGGCTTTTGTACAGTATTGTAGGAGCTAAAGCTAACCTCATAGGCAAGGTGATAGAAAAGGTATGCAGTAAAGAAGATGGTGAGAAAGGGAATGGGGTATGATGGGTATAGTAACCTAATATCTCAATTTAAGTATATAGTTCAATTGTGAGAAAGAATGGCAGTCAGGAGTTAAATATGAGTGGAAAAGATGAGAGTTTTAGGTAAGGAAAGGGTAAGGTGGGGTTACCATTGAGAGTAGAGAGCAAAAAAAAAAAAAAAGGAAAGGAAAAATAAAAGCCCAGATGTTAAGTAATTGACCCAAATAAACAAGGAAAACAAAACAGCTAAACAAGCAAGACAAAACAATAACAGAGACAAAAGAAGCTCCTCAGCTGGTTTTCTATCCTAGCTTGTTTGCAAGCTTTGGCTTCAAAATGATCCTACTTCCATGCTTAAATGTTTTTTTTTTTTTTAATGTTTTGTTTAATTTTTTTTTTTTTTTTTTGCCAGTCCTGGGCTTGAGCTCAGGGCCTGAGCACTATCCTTGGACTTTCTCAAGGCTAGAACTCTACCATTTGAGCCTCAACACCATTTCCGGCTCTTTTTCTATGTATGTGATACCGAGGAATGGAACCTGGGTCTTCATGCATGCTAGGCAAGCACTCTACCACTAGGCCAAACTCCCGGCCCCTGTTTAAATGTTTTTAATCCTTCTAGTAGGAGTTTCTCTGAGACTTCTTTTCCTTTCTCAGATTATGCTGTATGTCCTGGCAGTACTCCAGAACAAGGTAAAATACAAGAAAACCATGGGAAACCACCCCATGTCTTGCTTCCCCTTAGCCTCAGATCATAAGGAGCTTGCCCAGTTGGTTACTACCCCTGCTCCTCAGGGATATGAGTGGCCCTCTGACCTGAGCTTCAATTCTCTTCCAGACTTGACAACTCAAGTTCACTTGGGCACGGTATGAGGGCACAGCAGAGGGAGGTGAGTTATAGCAACGTTAAGCCGCTCAGATCTACTGCTTCAGTAGGACTTCTGCATCCTAGATGTGGGGTGTTACAGGAACATTTGACAACCCTTTTCTCTTCCAGAGTGGAGCTTAGGAGTGAGTCCCTCACCCGCAGTGAATGTCTGCCTCAGCTTCCATTCTGGTTTCCTTTTGCTTATCTGCTCTATTCTGTGGGGTGACATGGTTATGTTGTTTAATGCTTTTGGTACCTTCCAAAAATGTCTACCACAATATGTTGTTCTAAGGCTCTGGTCTGTGCCACAGTGGCTCTCACAGTGGCTTAGCTTATGTATGTATGTATGTATGTATGTATGTATGTATGTATGTATGTATGTATGTATTTGTGGTTTGGTTCCCCCCTTCCTTTAAGGCTTATTAATAAATATCAATCTTTTTTTTTGTTTCCACTACATTACGTCTGCTAATACTTTGCCTGGCATCTTTACCTAAGCAAGCTGGCTTTCCATGCTTCAGTCCTGCATCTCCTGTTAGCCAGAGGAAACACTGGTTTTAATCACATAGCAACTGGCTATCTTTCTCTGTGATTCTCCAGTCCAGAACTTTTGATACTCTAGTCTTTGCTGGCTATGTGCTAAGAATACAGATGTGTTCCTGTCTATTAACTATTTTTGCTTATGAGAATTTTGTTTTAATCTCTTGCTTCAACCACCTAATTTTAGAAAGAGCTGTTTTTGTTTTCTTTTTTTCTTTGGCAGTCCTGGGGACTGAACTCAGGGCCTAAGCACTATCCTTGGGCTTTCTCAAGGCTAGAGACCTACCACTTGAGCCACAGTACCATTTCTGGCTTTTTCTATATATGTGGTGCCTAGGAATTGAACCTGGGTCTTTGTGCATGCTAGGCAAGCACTCTATTACTAGGCCAAAAAGAGCTGTTTTTATAGGTAACAATGTATTGAATTTAGCATCATGATATTTATACATTATGATATTTAATTCATTAGAGTGTGTCTTCCTGGTGGAGACTAAGAAGGATTTTATCTGCTAGGATAGTCTACTAAAAAATATTTTCAGCTGAAATAGTAAGGTTTACTCATTCAAATTAGTTTCAGTTTATCTTACAATAAATGAGTTTATCTTTAAAATTTATAGCTTCCATATTGACAATATTTAGCCAATAGTTTTATGAAAAGAATTATAGCCAAAATTTCAGAGGTATTTCTAGTGGTACTTTAATAATTTGGAAGTATAACATAAGCAACTACTAAAAACTAATGGCTTCTCTGTGAATGTTATGTAAATTAGTTCCGATAGTATAATATTGATAGCCAAGAAAGTCCCATTGCTTTGATTAAATAACTTTTTTATTGGAATTTTATATTTAAGAAATATACCAATATTTCCCAATATTTCAGACTGTGTACATGTGGCTGGGTGTATTTTTACCATGGTAAATAACCTCACTTTGTGAGATTTGGAGAGAGGAAGGTTCTCTCAGGAATGATATATATACCATGATGGGTTTTCATATTTCTGCATTGGCAGTGTCTAGGATGAATGACTGTTTTGTCTTCCAGGTATTGACATGCAGTTCTCCCCAGGGAGGCTGGAGATACTGCTTTGATTGATTAGAGCACAGGCTTCTCTCTTGAGGTGTTGTTTTTGCATGCTTCATTAGAAACTCTGCTTACAATGGTACTAACAGCAAATGAAACTGTCAACTGTATGTTATATGCAAACAATGCAAAAGCCTTAATATACTGCTTGCAAAGGTGCTTGCATAATAAGAGTCACTTTAGACTAGTTTACTCACTAAATTAGAGAACAATTGTGTTCTTGCTAACAATTATAATTGCACCTAGATTCCTGCGTGTAATTCAAGCACAAGTCAATTAGATTCACATGGGAAAAAAAATCGTCCATTGGATATTGCACTTATTGTAGGCTCCTCCAAATATAATACTTTAAAAAGAATGCTTTGTAGAATTTATTATCTTGCATATACTTGTTGCTGTTGTCAGATGTGTTAAGATGGCCCTAAGTGGTTTTGAGCATCCATTATCCTGTATTTTCACAAAATAGATCATTTTTCATGAAAAGAAAATGAACTGTACAACTTGGGGGTGGGGATGGGAGGGGAAAACTGGGATAAAGCTGGGGAAAGGGTGACATTGTTCAAAAAGAAATGTACTCTTTACCTGACTTATGAAACTATAACCTCTCTGTACACTGCCTTTATAACAACAATAAATAAATTAAAACAACCCCAAACCCAAGTGAGAAAGGTATTCAAGACCAGTAAAATAGTATAAACATTAAACTGTGATGATTTGCTTTTCTTTGTGTATTACCTTTTTTTTTTTTTTCAAGGCAAAGCAGCACCATTTTTTGTTTTTAACAGCAACAGTATTTTTTAGGAAATGTGAAAGCTGAATTGAGCTTTAGCATTGCAGAATGCAATGAACTTAAACTGCTATGTCATCACAAACTGAGTGTTTGGTTTGCCACACCCTCCCTAGACCTAAATGAAAACTTGTTCTTAATAGGTAAATAATTGAACTATGGGATTTCCTCTGCTCTGACTAAAGATATCATTTTATTAAAAAATATACTGAGGACACAGTAAGAGACTGATTGAGCATTCAGGTCATCCTTAACAGGTTCTGTGTTTGTCACTATGGCCTTGAGTAGTCACGTGTGTGCTGGGAAGGTGTGTGCATAAACACTGGCCTGATTGAATCCACGAGGTCTATGTGAAACTGGTGCTCAGAAGGGATAAATGACATGTGACGAGCTTGTGTCAGCTGTGTGGATCCTCGGATTGAATCCAGAGTGATATGGGATATGGTCCTTGCACTGTTGCGCGATCTTCAGAATCACATAGCTCTGTCCTAGAGAAGGGCCTTACTAGCCTCATGTACTCCACACTGCACACCGACATTCTCTTGAGACCTAGCCATCTCGTGAGAACTCTGCTTCTGGTCCTCTTCAATAAGTCTTTGCCCTTTTGCTTCTCCCTCTTTGTAGACTCATTCTTAAAAACATCTAGACAAAAGATTCCATGATGGTGTGGTGGAGTCTTATTGTCGGTACTAACATGTCTTGAAGCTGTTTGGTATGTATGTGAGTTTTAATTGTTTATAGAATGGTGTAATCACCATTTTAATAGAAAGAATGAAACAATCCCCAAACTCCCCTTTTGTGGTCAGGTGCTCCTTTCAGTTCTAACCCTTGATTTCTTTCTCTATTTTTATTTTTTTTGAGGATGATATATACATACATGACACCTTCAAAAAAGCAAGTATCTCTCCCTCCCCTTCCTTCCTTCCCTCCTTCCCTCCCTCCCTCCTTCCTTCCTTCTTTTCTTCCTTCCTTCCTTCCTCCCTTCCTTCCTCCCTTCCTCCCTTCCTCCCTTCCCTTATGTGCTCTTCCCTCCCTCCCGTTCTTTTTCCTCCCTCCCTCTCTCCCCTTTGAATCAACTTTCTTATTTGTGCCACAAAACCTCAGGGACACACATCTCTGTTGGTGCATGTGCCATTGTGTTTTCCTTTCACACACTGTTGTTCAAAGTCATTTGTAGAAAGATGATCCCTGCTCCACTCAGTTCTTGGAGGTTAGGCATAAAGCCACTTTCCATATTCTTATTTGGTTGTTCAAATGAAATAACTTTGAACTTCTCATATGAAATAAATAAGCTTTTAGAGTTATGTGGTATGAAAATACTGAGCTGTTTTCAAAAATAGTTGCATTAGGGCTGGGAATGTGGCTTAGTGGTAGAATGCTTGCATGAAGCATGAATCATTCCTCAGAACCAGATAAACAGAAAAAGCCCGAAGTGGTGCTGTGGCTCAAATGGTAGAAAGCTAGCCTTGAGCACAGAGAGGCTCAGGAACAGAGCCTAGACCCTGAGTTCAAGCCCCAAGACTGGTAAAAAGAAAAATAGTTGTATTTTATAATCATCGGCCATTACTCTAGTAGGTTTGCAATGCTATCGCCTTATAGTTTAAATTTGCATTTCCACAGAGTAGTGAAGTTCAGAATATTTTTATGTGCTTATTTATAACATGTACACATTCTTTAGTGAAGTGCTGGCTTGAATTTTTGCCTAGTTTCTAAAAATACTATTGTTTATTTTTGATGCTATTAGGGTTTGAACTCAGGCACTTGTATTTTCTAGGCAGACACTCTACCACTTGAGCTTTCCCCTCACCCATGGTCTTCCTATCTATGTTTCTTATATAAGAAAAAGATCTAGAGTTACAGATGCACCTCATTAATCTGGGTTTATTTGCTGAGATGAATTTGGTTAACTTTTTGCCCAGGTTGGCCTGAGCTATGATCCTCCTGATCCCTCTGATTATAGGAATAAGCCACTGCACCTGGCTGCCTTTCTCTTATCGAGTTTTGAAAGCTTCTTAATACATTGAAATTCTAAGTGAAATTCCTTACTGGGAATTGGGTTTAAACAGACTGTTTATAAGTATTATGCATTTGTTTGATGCTACTCAGTGGACTAATGTGTAATGTTTAAATAACATAAACAACAAGGCTACCAGTTGGTAAATTTCAGTTCAGCTAAATTTCTTAATTTCTTTATTCCCTTCTCAGGGTAAGTTACTAGATTCAAATTTAGCAACTAAATCCCTGCTAATTATTTATTATTCTTTGTCAGTATGATTTCTGAGTCTTTTACCTGCTAACCAGATTATGTTGGACATATTACTTAATCATCCTATTTCAGCTTATCTCACCATAAAATAATGCTGTGTCTTAGATTTTTTTTGTGACAATTAAATAATTTAATATGCATATAATGGTTAATCACAGCCTGGCACATATTAGAAATCCAATAAACCTTCCTTTTTCTTCTATACCAATAGGATTAGTTTAGACTACTTTCATATGCTTTTAAGCATGTACTTAAATCTTGTAAATTAGTGGAGAAAACAAACTTAAAAAAATAGTTAATCTAACAGAAAAACAAGATTGTTAATAATGTAAGAACTTTATATTTCTAGTGCTGTTTGCCAGATAGTGTAGCTCTGTGTGCTGCTTAAGAAGTCTGGAAACTGGTCTGCCAATCTATGATAGAAAACTTTACTTCCTCAGTTAATTCAAATACAGCTACAGCTATGGATAGGAAGAAGCCCCCCCAAAAGTGATTAGAGCTCATAATGATATTAGCAGTCCAATAATTGTTTAATGAAGAGAAAGTAAGTGCTTCCACAATTGTGGAATAAATGTAAAGTGTTTAGTTAAGTACTTATCTGATGTTAATCAAAGACTTTTTCTGACAGTAGATCTTATTTATCCTGAGAAAATTGTCTTAGATAGTCCTGCTATATTTGGGAAGATTTTAAGAAATGAATTGTTTTACATTAAAAGTATCAGTGTTATTATTTATTTACCTATTAGTCGTGTTGTTCTGGGGCTTGAACTCAGTGTCTGGACACTGTCCCTGAGCCACTATTCAGGGATAGAGCTCTACCATTTGAGTTATAGCTCACTTGTGGCTCTTTGGTGGTTAATTGCAGATAAGATTATCATGGACTTTCTTGTGCAGGCTGGATTCAAACTGCCATTCTCAGATCTCAACCTCCTGAGTAGCTAGGATTGCAGTTGTTAGCCACTGGCATCCAGCTAAAAGTAGCTAGACATATCATTTAACTTTGAAATATAATGCCAAGAGGGTAGCTGAAAAAAAAAGTTAATCCATAAAAAGAAAAAGCTTTGTCATAAGCCAAGAGCAGAGCAGCAGCAGCAGCAGCAGCAGCAGGAGAGAGACAGAGAGACAGTCATCCAGCCCGACAGACAGATACATACACACACAGACAGAAATAGAGCAGAGGGCCAGAGAAAGGAAACAGATAGAGCCAGAGATAGATTATCAGTCACTGTAAGGCAGCGTGTGTGCTTCTAGTTGGCTGTGTGTTAGGTTTGCCTTCACCCAGCAGAGGAGCTTTTAAAGGTGTTTAAACTTGGTGCTTGGCTTCCATTCCTACATATTCTGATTTAATGGTTTGGAGACTTGATCCGGACACGGGGAAATGAAATCCTCCTTGGGTGATTCTAATGGGCAGTAAAATCTGGGAGTCCCCGGAGTCAATATAAATGAAAGGGAAAGTCTGGTGAAAGGTTATTTTTGAGTGACAGCTCTGTGGGAAGGAGTAAGTGTCCCATAATAAGATTTTAATTAAACTCTACCAGAAATTTGCTTAGCATTTTCCCAGAAATGTTAATTTCTCCCCCAAAGGAAGACAAAATTGGCTTTCAAACCACGTTTGAGACATTTTCATCCACAGAGGAAATTTCACTGGGGTAGAAATTAAGAAACTCGATTCTTGACCTATCTCTATTTTTTACAGTCTCCCCATTAGCTACATTATCTTAAGATCTCCTTATCCTTAGTAGCTTCAGTTTACTTGCTAAATGAAGATACAGGACAAGATAAATTATATAATAGTTTCTAGCTCTAAAATTTTGACACTTTATAAAGTAACAAAAACATTATGAAATTAGTAAGTTATGAAGTAGAAAAGCTTAAGGTGGTCATTTTAAAAAGCATCTGTACTCAATGTAACCTAAGTAAATGGAGATACTTTGCTGGTGTCAGAAATATGAGTTGGCATGTAAAACACATGTGCACATCTATATCCACACCAGCACACTAGTCATACTTATACACACATCTACCAATCACACATGACATCCTGTGCACTCACAGTTCCCGTCTCACTCATTTTCTGTCTTCCTTTCTTGGTCCCTCTTTCTCACACATTCTCTCTCTCTCTCTCTCTCTCTCTCTCTCTCTCTCTCTCTCTCTCTCTCTCTCTCTCACACACCAATTCTAGAACTTTTGAAGAATGAGAGAAGACTGATGATTTTCCTCATTACACAGGAAGGTATACGAAAATACTCATTAGATATGTCTTCTTCATATCACAGAACATCTGTTCCCACTAACCACCTGCTGCTATTTTCTTTTTTAGTTCTTCACCCACATGCCAATATGCTCTACATAATTCTTCTTCCACAGTCAGGACCATTTTTCTTTTAAGATTTTCTCACTAAACTTTAAAAAAAATTTTAATTGTACTAAACCCAGGTGCTAGGGAATTTGAAATAGTTTATGAGGAAGCTGGGAGTCTCCTCCTCCCCTCCATCCTTTTCCTTTTCCTCTTCTTTCTTTTTTTTGGATGCACAGTCTACAATTATAACCATGTTCTTTCTTCTGTCTCTGCCTGTCTGTATGTATTGCATCTTCAAGTGCACTTCTTTCTTTTTTGCATGGTGTCAAGGTCCTTCATTTCCTATGCTCCCCTTTATCCTCCTAAAAAGACAAAAAAGCAACAACATCCAAAAACAAAAACAAATGCCACCAGCAACACCACACACACACACACACA
The DNA here is from genome assembly GCF_031878675.1 of Megascapheus bottae. NCBI lineage: Eukaryota > Metazoa > Chordata > Mammalia > Rodentia > Geomyidae > Megascapheus > Megascapheus bottae. The sequence continues at coordinate 6,451,692 of NC_143529.1, read as the reverse complement.
CACACACACACACACACACACACACACACACCCTAACATTTCCATTTCCTGCATTTTTTTTTCTTTTGCTAGTCCTGGGGCTTAAACTCAGGGCTTGAGCACTGTCATCAGGCTTTCTCAATGCTAGAGCTCTACCACTTGAGCCACAGCACCACTTCCAGCTTTTCTATGTATGTGGTACCGAAGAATTAAACCTGGGTCTTTGTGCATGCTAGGCAAACACTCTACCACTAGGCCAAACTCCCAGACAAGGAATTTGTTTTAATGCATAATATTTTTTTAACATTCAAAGGAGTTATACCTTGGGGTTCCTCCCCTAAGAATAACTCTTTATTCTGCCTGTTTATGAATGTCTAGAGTTCTGTATCACTTATGATTTCCAGTTATATTTTAGATCTAGTTTCACATTTGAGAGAAAACGTGCAGTTTGTCTTTCTGAGTTTGACTTACCTCACTTAGCATGATTTGTTCTAGATTCACCTATTTCCCTGCAAATGGCATATGCTTTCTAATGGATGAGTAAAATTCCATTGTGAATACGTACCGCACTTTTTTAATCCACTCATCTGTTGTAGGGCATCTGTGCTGTTTTCATGACTTAGCTGTTGTGAATAATGGAGCAATGTCATGGGCAAGTGTCTTTATCATATGCTGACTTCTAATGTTACAGCTGGGTCATAAGGAAGTTCTAAGTTTAGTTTCATGAAGAACCTTCAGACTACTGTCCATAGTGGTTTTACTAGTTTATATTCCCACCAAAAGTGTACTAGAAATCCTTTTCCCCCTAAACCCCACCAGCATTTGTTGTTTTAATTGTAGATGTTGGCCAATCTAACTGGGGAGAGATGGAATCTCAGAATAGCTTTGATTTGTGTTTCCTTTATGGCCAGGAATATTGAGCATTTACTCATGTGTCTCTTTGTATTCTTACTTTTTCTTCTGAGAAGTGTCTCTTTAGCTCTTTTGCCCACTTACTGATTAGCTTTTTAGTTTTGAGGGGAATATTAATCTTTTGAGCTCTTTGTTTGTCTTGAATACTAGGCCCTTGTCGCGTGTATTGCATATAAGGCTTTTTTCCAGAGTGCTCTTTGTAAGTTTGTTTGCTGTCTTTCTTGTTTAGTAATTGTGTCCTTTGCTGTTCAGAAACATTTTTTTTTTTTTTTGTGGGTCATGGGCTTGAACTCAGCCTGGGCTCCCCAAGCTCTTCAGCTCCAGGCTACCACCCGACTCCTGGGCCTGGGCCTGGGCCTTGTCCCTGAGTTGTTCAGCTCAAGGCTACCACCCTATCCCTGAGTCTGGGCTATGTCCCTTAGCTCTTCAGCTCAAGACTACTGTCCTACCCTTGAGCCAAGCTCCACTTCCCATTTTCTAGAGGTTAATTGGAGATAAGAATCTCAGGTCCTTTTGTTCCTTGGGCTGACTTTGAACGATCCTCAGATCTCAACCTCCTGAGTAGCTAGGTCTATAGGCATGAGCCACTGTACCAGGCCTGCTGTGCAGAAACACTTTTAAGAGCTTGTTTGGCTGTCTGTTTAGTTCTCTATGAACCCATTTTTAGCTTGCAGAAACATTTTATTTTGATAAAATCTTGTTTGTCAAATCTCTCTCTTATTTTCTGTATCCCTGGGATGCTTTCAAAAAAATTCCTACCCATGCTTATAAATTCTAATGTTTCTACTGCTCCATCTTGCAGCAGTTGGTAAGTTTCAGGTCTGATGTTGAAGTCTTTGATCCACTTTTGATATTGTTGCTTTTGTTGCTTGGTGACAAACAGGGATCTGATGTTAATGTTCTACCTATGGATGTCCAGTTTTTCCAACAAAAATTATTGATGAGGCTATTTCAAAAGCACTTTTGGACAATGAATTAGTTGGCCTACACCAACCTGGATGCTGAGGCAATCAAACAAGGCATTAAGATAGTGATTGATTGTTGCTCCTCTCCAGGGCAGCAACACGGGAACGGGGAGGGACACACAGGGCCAGCCTGTAGTCCCCCGGGAGCCGAGCGAGATGGTAAGTGTCGAAGACCCAGCCCTCCCCCAATCACCAGGGAAGAAAAAACCACGCTGAGTCAGAAGCAGTGTTAACCATGAAAGCGCATCAGATCTCTCTGCTGATCTCTTCTGATCTCTGATGCTCTCCTCTCTTTATTGCGTCAGACAATTAGTTATATACTGTTAGGGTAGGAGAAGGTGGGCACTGGGAAGCTAGCCAATAGGAAGAGGGCCTCTGTGCTACCACTAAGGGTCTGGGTGGGGCTTTCAGGTACTGGGCAGGACAGGTGCAGGAAAGCGCGCAAGACTTGAGCTGCTGCGAGACCCGTGAAACTGCGGGGGGTTCAATCGAGTCACGTACACAGAGATGCCTTAAGAGAGGTATGCAAAAGACCGAATGCCTGGACAAAGCCCTTTAATTGCAGCTGAGCCAGAATCAGGCCTCAGAGATGGAGGCTAGGCCCCAACAATTGATGACAATAGTATATCCAACAGTCCTAAGGGTACTTTCCCTCAGATAAGAAGTGAAGTTCCTTACATCTTTCAGCAGATAAATTTACATTTTTTTTTTTGCCTATCCTGGGGCTTGAACTCAGAGTCTGTGCACTGTCATTGCGCTTTCTCAAAGCTAGAGCTCTACTACTTGAGCCACACGACCATTTCTGGCTTTTTCTATGCATATGATACTGAGGAATTGAACCTGGATCTTCGTGCATGCTAGGCAAGCACTCTACCTCGGCCAAACTGCCAGCCCTATAAATTTACAATTTCAACTCTGGCTATGTGATGGATAGTTGTGAATCACAAGGGGCTGAGGGCCCAAATATCAAGTTTTCTGGGTACAATCCAGAAAAATTCTGAATGGGGTTTGAAATAAATTCTCAAGGCAAACATTTAAAAGATCTGAATTGAATTGGAAATGAAAACCTACATCACTGACCATTTCACTTAGTGTTTGCAGGAAGGCCTATATTTTGTATTTTCATCACAATAATATAAAAGGCAGACTTTATATGCATTAGAATAAACTCAGGTTTGCACGTTTGTGTGTGTGTGTGTGTTCCTCTTAATACTCAGCCTTGGATACAATTTTGCTTGATTCTCTTAGGAATGGCATTGTCAAGAAGAAAATGACATTGTATCTTATTTTATAGTTATTGGTTCCCACATTGTGGTCAAACAAATGAGCTAATACCTGAAGCAGTGCTGGAATTATTGACCTGTCACTTACCTTGCCTTAGTGAAGTTATCTTAATCAGACCCTCTCTGCTTCTTCATATGACTTACACTGTAACAGCCATGCTTGCTACTCTTCTTGTCTGATGTTTATGACCCAGAAAAGTTTCTTTGTGGAAAGCTTTTGACAGTGTATTCCCTTTAGGTTAAAGTGAAATGCAGTGCTTTTTGTAGCCTTAGAGGAGACCTTACTATTCTCATTTCCATCTTTAGTTAGCCTATATTTTCCCTACTCTTCTTCCACATGTGTGAGATTGAAATGGAAAAAAAAAACTCATCTTACTTCCAAAGATGTTATGCATATGAAATTAAATTTCCTGTACTTAGTGCCCAGAGTACGAAAAATACAATATTATATATACAAAGCCAGTAAGCTAGGCGTGGTGCCATTTGTCTATAATCTCCGCACTGTGGAGTGTTGGGAGACATGAGGATTGAACATTTCAGGCCAGTCTGGGTTATATAGTGAGTAGACTGTATTTCACAAAAGAAGAGCAGAAATAAAAGTAAACAACAATAGCAAAAATACATATTCTTGTCTCGAAGGAGCAGTTGTCTGTTCATCATCATTTGCAGATCTCTTTAAGACTTTCTTAACTGCATTACAATTAATGGTTGCCATTCTATTTAACAGCAAAGGACCTATACAAGATAGGTATGTAATTAATACTTCATGAAATCAGATGACTCTGGTTGAGGATTTCCAAGGAGCAATAGGTTTTTTGCTCAGCTATCTATTCTCTCTCAAATGTTTAGAAACTCAAATGTTTAGTCAATGAATGTATGGTAAGAATTACAAAAGTCATTCACAGAGTGCCATCAATTGGTCTTCAGTAGTTGAAAATTCTGAATATTATCTTTTAATGATTCCTCGTCTACAGAATTAAACTCTATATCCAAAACTGTCAGAAAACTTTAAATCTTGGAAAGTCACTGTAATGTTTCTTCTTCTTTTCTTTTTAATACTGCAGCAGAAATTCAGTTACTAAAATGTGTTTCATCGAAAAGGTATGAATTATCAAGAGACATCTATTTCAACTTTTCCTTTTTAACAGGGCCATAATGTAAGTAGGTCAGCACTGAATGTGGTTGCTATTATGCCAGTGATATTATAAGTTTCTATGATATTGCTGTTAGTTTTCCTACTATGAAAATAGACATGGTTAAGAGAGCCATTCACACTGAATTTTTCAAAGTCCAGTTTAGCAGACCAGAATAAATTGCCTTCAACTGAATTGGCTGTGGGCAAATATGTGAATATGCATCTATCCTTCCTGCTGGGAGCTGGTGTTTGCATGTGTTCTAGAACAAATCCCAAATCCATATGGCTATGTCCTCTGGGTTCAATCTGGTAAAAGTGTGGGGCTAAGGAATTCCATTTATAACATTCTTAAGCAAGTATGTCCTGACTTCAAAAGATTAATGGAGAAATTTCTGGTGCTATAGCAGAGAGATTACCTTTGGGACAAAATGGCTTCACCTGGCAATTCTTGTATTTCTGTGCTTGAGTGCTGTTCACATAATCCACTCAGATCACTCAGATGCCTTCCTTCCTTCCTTCTTGTTTATAATTTTCAAACATATATTTTTAAAGTGTCAACTTTAGAACAATAGCCAAATATGCCTATATATATTTATACACATATGAGTATATATTTATATATATGTAAATATATTCTACATATATAGATTCTATATATCTCTATTTTATCCTTGTTAGGTAGAAATTACATAATAGTATTGAGTATGTAGTGATATGTTGTGACTCTAGCTATGCCCTAAAAATAGATTATTCATACAAAGGAATGTTTCTATGTATCAAGACAATTCATTATACAAAGACAAAAGGGAGATAATTAATCATTCTAGATATACTCTAGGTATTGCTTGGTATGTGCTGAGGATGGAGAGGAAAGGTGAGAAGATTTTAAGGCTTTAAAACACAAATATAATCTTGCTTGGTAATCACACAAGCATTCCTGCCTGGTGTAATGCTGACATTTGCTGTGATTGTCTTGTAGGTGCTAAGAACCTCCATAGCTGAGGATCCACACTATTCGATCTTAGTGCAGGCCTTCCAGAGGCCAGAATGCTTAGCAAAAGAAAAACCAAATTTTTAAAGAAAATTTACTATTTTTACAACTGAACACACCCTTGGATTTCAAAGATAGTGTTGGCTTATGAAGGTTTCTTGCTATACCTAATCAGGTAGCAGCTGTCTATCTTGTATCTGTATCTGTATGTTCAATAGCTAGCAAAACACAAGGTAGCAACCTTCTAGGATTAAAGATTAAAAGAACCTTCTAGGATTAAAGATTAAAAGGTACTTCCTTGATCATTTCTTGAATGAGTGAGTGAATGAATGTGAATAAATGTATACATGCATGCATGAGTATGTTATTATAAAGGGAAAAATGATCAGAGAAATAAATGCCATGATATCAAAAAGTCAGAAACTGGACTCCAGTTCCTGACTTATGTCACTTAGCTAGGTATTGTATATATAAATAATTTATCTGTTAGTTTCAGTTTAATCAACTCTACATAAGTTTTCTTATATTTATCTAATAGTTTTTATTTATTTTTATTTTTTAATTAAATTAATTAATTTTTTTTTTATGGGTCATGGGCTTGAACTCAGCCTGGGTGTTATCCCTGAGATCTTCAGCTCAAGGCTATAGCCCTATCCTTGAGCCAAGCCCCACCTCCCATTTTTTAGAAGTTAATTGGAGATAAGAGTCTCAGGTCCTTTTGTGCCCAGGCTGGCTTTGAACCTTGATCCTCAGATCTCATTCTCCTGAGTAGCTAGGATTACAGATGTGAGCCACGGCACCCAGCCAGTTTTTATTTTTAGGAAATGAAGTGCTGATAATATTCTTTCACTTATGTAATGATATAGAGAAAATTGTTAGGAAGTTTTTCGGGAAAAACTTTGTTCCTTTTTTTTTTTTTTTGTCATGGGGCTTGAACTCTGGTCCTGCGAGCTGTCCCTGAGCTCTTCAGCTCAAAGTAAGCCTTGAGCCATAGCACCACTTCTAGTGGTTAATTGGAGATAAGGGTTTCAGAGACTTTAGTACCCTGGCTAGCTTTCAACCCCACTCCTTAGATCTCAGCCTCCTTAGTAGCTAGGAATACAGGCATGAGCCACTGTGCCCAGCATCAAACGTTCCTTTCTGAAAAAAAAAATCAGGGGCTCAAAAAATTTAGCAGAGAAAAACCCTAGAAACCACAGATTTATTGATTATTCCTGTTATAACTCTCATAACATAAAAAATAAAACATTCTCTTTCTTTGTCATTCCTTAATACTATAAATCAAGGTAAAAGATTAAATGTGTTTTATCAGTAGATATCAGAAATTTTAGAGAAAATTCAAATGGTTTAACATTCCTCAGGATTTTTCCAAATATTAATGGATATCTATTAAAATAATTTTTAAAACTGATAAAACTGGGCTATAGTGACTTAAATATTACACTCTATTGAGATGAACAGATTGCTAAGAATCAGATAACTTATCTAACAGAAACACAAGCACTTGAAATTAAGCCCACCTTTCCCAGCATCCCTTGAAGAGCTAGATACAAAATATATTTGTGTGTATAGCCCCTGGAATGGCCCTGTGCTGAGACCATTAAAGCAAGAACACAGGGGCCTGACCCCTAGACCTTAATACCCATACCAGTTTTATACCTTTCATCTCTGGACAAAAGAGCAAAACTTGATTTGTTCTGATATTCATAGCTAATTCCAGTTCTAATGGATACCTCTACCTTCATAGAGATTAGTTAGCAATGGAAAAAAAAAAGTGCTTTGTAAAGTGTAGGGAAATGCTGGGATTCTAATAATATCACTGTCCTTTTGTTTCTCCTCTAACATAAGAAATTTTAGGGTGATAATCTCAAAACCTAAATGGGCTAGGTTGATGAGCTTATGAGGTACAGGATAGGAAAAGTGGCAGGGCTGAATAGATCAGGAAATTTCAATTTGAATAAAATGTTTTAATTTCAGTTATTTCCCATCTGTATGCCAGCCAGCCATACTTCTTGGGCATTGTGGGTGGCCAGCCTTTAAAATCTACTGTGGATGTTGATATTGTGGAATGGTCTTCCAACGACAGTGGGTTATAATGGGCAGCAGTTAGTGACTGGCATATTCTTGCTTGCCAAAAAGTGTACCTTGCTCTTTGGTTTTTCTGAACTGTGAGCTAAGTGAAACTAACTCTCTCTCTCTCTCTCTCTCTCTCTCTCTCTCTCTCTCTCTCTCTCTCTCTCTCCTCTCCCTCCCTCCCTCCCTCCCTCCCTCCCTCCCTCCCTCCCTCTCTCTCTCTCTCTCTCTCTCTCTCTCTCTCTCTCTCTCTCTCTCTCTCTCTCTCTCTCTCTCTCTCTCTCTCTCTCTCGCTCTCTCTCTCTCTCTCTCTCTCTCTTCTCTCTCTCTCTCTCTCTCTCTCGCTCTCTCTCTCTCTCTCTCTCTCTCTTTTGTAAATGCCAGGCTTCAGGTAATACTGATAATATAGACAGATGAGGAGTTGGTTGGGGATGAAGTAACATGAGATTGATTTGATCTTGTAAGATGATGCACTTATAAATACTATCTTAGGCACTGAATCTCTGTAGGGGAAATAGGATCAAAATCACAGCAGGGAAAATGTTAAAAGACGATAGGATATTAGACTTCTCCTTAGTGAAGACTGGGGTTCCGGACAACATTCCAGTCCTAGAAGACAAATATTCTAAGATTTAATTTCTTGTCTTAGAGGTAAGTAGTTTTCATATTCATATGGGTTTTTGGAGGCTCAGCTAAGTTGACAAATTGCACAAGACTCCAGAATCTTAATCCAGTTGAGGCTGGAGTCCTGGGTGCAGGTAAAATCTATTATGTCTGTCAAACTGTGTAGGGGAAAAAGGTTGGTAGAAAGAGATAATTCACTTTCAATTTTCAGTGTGCAAAAAAAAAATACAGAGTTAACCTCTTATGAGAACATATGTAAGTATAGACTCTGTATATTTTGCCCATTGAGAATTTTGTCATTCTGACTGCAGCCATCCAATAGTTGGCGTCTGTCCCTAGATGGCTAGCTGCCAGTCAGAAACAAACAAAACAAAACAAAACAAAACTAAACTAAACACTATAAGCACAGGTTTATTGCAAGGACACAGGATTAAATTTACTATTCAAAATTCTATCCTGGAATGGGTTTTGGTTTATTGAAACTTTGCCTACATTTTAAATTCTGGATTATATAAGATAAATAAAGAAAATAATATGCTGATATTCAACAGACTGTGGTGAAATTACCACCCACAATTATAGGCAACGATTCTTCATTCCTAAAACATGAGTCATCCACCTTCAAAGCACTAGCTTCTACAAACAGAAGCTCATGTTATTATTATTTATTGTTCTTACTTTCTTGGAATGGCTGTTCTTCCAGCAATTAAAAATAAAGCTTAAAAGTCAGCATGGCTTAACAATTTTGATAAAGGGAAAATGAGCTAAGAGGCTCAACTATAATAAAGGGTATTAGCAGCAAATTTGCTTAGGAAATATCTATAAAAATACATTCAGCACCTTTCAATAAGTCACATGGTATTGACAATAACTTTTAAATGTTGTATTTCTTCAAAGGTAGAAAAGACTTAGAAAAATATTTAATCTATTCAGTTCTTTTTGTCTTGTGCCAAAATATAGGTATCTTGGAATTTCAGGAATTTGAGCCTAGTTGAATGTGAAGAAAAGATCAAAGGCAATGTTTAGAATTTGGATAAGGAACACCCAGAGGAAATTTAAATAACATTCAAAATAATCAAGTAGGAAGGAGCCAGGTACCAGTGGCTCAGGCCTGTAATCCTAGCTACTTAGGAAGCTGAGATCTGAGTATTATGATTCAAAGCCAACCCAGGCAGGAGAGTCAATGGGACTCATTTCCAATAAACTACTCAGAAAAAGTTCAAAGTGGTGCTGTGGCTTTAAGTGGTAGAATGCTTGCCTTAAACACAAAGAGGCTTAGAGATACTGCCCAGGCCTTGAGTTCAAGCTCCAGGATTGGCCAAAAATAACAAGAAGTAGGAATTTTCACATTAGTAACAACAAAAAAACCTCAGCAGTGTACAGTGCTGAAGCTCTGTGTAACTAAATAGTTCAAGGGTAAATGACCTCATTCATATTTGAATATTTATAGGGTTAAACGAGATCATTTATCCTTGAATATATATCCTGCTGTATGCTAAAACTGGGTATAACTAAACACTCAATTGCAAATGAGATTAAGAGTGTTTTGGGGGGCATGTAACATATCTAGAGCCTTTGCAGCATTTGTTCAAAGAAAAATTCTAGTGGCAATCTTCAGTTTCACTGGTTGGGGGTCTGTTTCCTTCTGTGGAAATGCAACTAACTTCACCATGCCATCAGAGACACTAGATAGAGATTTTTGGGAACTTTCATGCATTGTTTAAGCAACTCAAAGCTCGGGCAATATTTTATTATATTACCTAAGCAAGAGGTAAATGGCCCAACTGAACTACTTACATGTTGACTAAGCTAGTGTATTTCCCATAATTATTTGTCAGTGAATCTGAGACCCCAGACAAGTGGTGAAGCAAGAGTTGGGGCTGAGAGTAAAGTCATGAAGTAGGGAAGCTAATGATTAAAATCCAGAAAACAAATCTGAAAAACAAAGCAGATTCTAGACTTCAGAGCTACTGAGCATTAGTCAAAGAGTCAACTTTATCAATTCAAGGACTCAAGGTTAGGTCGGCCAAGGTTAATTTTTACTAATTGTGGGTATAAAATGAACTTCTTATGAATGAATTAAAGTAGTTGGTGATATACAAACAATGAATATGTGAACAATGAAAAAATAAGCCTTAAATGTTAGTCTGAGGCTCTTGGCAAAGTGAAACAATAGTTTGTGGTATGATTTTTCAGCAAAAGGGAAGAGTTTGGAGTAATGATTGGTCTCTAATTGATTTATATCAGAGCCTAAATGAAATTTATAAAACCTCTCCAAGCAGAGAAAGCATTTGGCATGAAAAACTTCAGTGGGTGGTTGTTATATGGAGTACCAGTTGTAAGAGAAATGGGTATATAACAGGTTTTCAGCAAAGATGGGTGGTCTCACACATGTCACCTTTCTTGGAATTTCCACACCGGGAAACTAACCAATACCTTATTCATTTTAGTGTCTATGTACATCTGTTGGGACTGACAAGGCCTTGTAAGCAATAGAACTACTGCCATGAAGATGGGTGAAGCTTGTGTCTGTGTCTACAGAGGCAGGTCACAAGGTTTTAGACCACCATCAAATCAGACTCTGGATAGTGAAGCTCAGAAGTCAGCCATCCTCTGGTGGGGTAGTTAATGGGCCTCATGAAAGCTCACAGGAGTTCAGGCCTACAGCTAACAGTCAAATTCCCTATGTCCAATAGCCAAGCCACCCTCTTTTCTTGTCACTAGAGTTGAGGTATGGTTGTTGATCTCTGTTCATTGTATATTTATGAACAAAACACATGACTTAGTTGTTTTAAGGTGCTAATTTTGAAGTGGTCAGTAGTTAGCAATAGATCACTGGTAAAAGTCACAAATAGAAACCAACTGCATTATAGAACTGTCATCTTACTAAAGACATTTAATTCAAGGCAATTCTCATAAACTTGGTCTCATTTTTCTCTACAATCTTTCCAAAGGAGCAAATTTGTCAAATGATTGTAATTTTTTTTTCACATGTGATTAGTATGGGTTTCAGATTTTCAGAAATTATTATCCATAAGTATAAAATATTCTCTAAAGTACTACTGGATATTAAGTATTTGCTTTTTTCTGAAGATTATAGAACATTTTACCTCGTAGGTAAAAAACATCTTAGGCAGTTTTACAGGGACAGAAATAATATAGCACTCCTTGACACTAATTTTCCCCCAGAAAAAAATTCTTAATGTGGAAATGTCAGAATAAAATGACTATTAGAAATGACAGTTTATAATTCAGTACAGCACTAATTTGAGTATTTAAAAAAATTCAAGGAAATCTCTAGTTTTTGCAAATGTCTTCTGTATCACAGAGAGTGACATGTTCATTATAACATCTTAGTTTAAGGAGAGGAAGCATTTAACATTTATATACTAATTGTGTTAAATGCTTTAGCCTTTGGTGATTAAGCCAGATTGTGGCAGGAGAAAGTAAAAGACAAGGAAGAAATGTGGATGACTGGAAAGTGTTGTAGAATGTACTTATTTAAAAGTGATGAATATAATGGCGATTGAGGATACTGTAGCACAGAGAAACTGATATCTAAAATAGGCAGAAGAAAAGAAGTAGAGGGTAGCTTAGTTTTTAAAAAGCCTGAGTGCAGGGTATTGGTGGGTCACACCTGTAATCTTTGCTACACAGGAGATTGAGATATGAAGAGTATGATTAGAAGTCAGTCCAGGAAGGAAAGCCTATGAGACTCATCTCTATTAAACTACCAAGAAAGCTAAAAGTGTGGCTGTGGCTCAAATGGTAGAGCACTAATGTTGTGCATAAAAAAGCTCAGGGACAGGACCCAAGCGCTGAGTTCAAGCCACAGGACTAGCATGTGTATACACACACACACACACACACACACACACACACTCTGTCTTTGAGTAATTGATTATTTAGTCTTAAATTTTTCTGATTCTCTGAAGGACAATGAATATTTTTGAGTTTCAGTAAAACCTAATTTATCTTCATACATAAGGCAGTTCAATACATTTTCTGTACAAATACTTTATGGTAAATTTAGCAAAGTGAATCATTTTTCATTGAAACATAAAGCATTCTAAACTAGTCAGGATGTTGCTAATTTATTCTTGGTAATGTTCTTTTTTGTATTAGTAAATTCATCATTTAAAAAAAATAGAAATGAAGCTGGGAGCTCACGCCTGTAATCCTAGCTACTCAGGAGGCTGATATCTGAGGATCAAGGTTCAAAGCCAGTTCAGCCACAAAAGGACCTGAGACTCTTATCTCCAATTAACCTCTAGAAAATGGGAAGTGGGGTTTGGCTCCAGGGGAGGAGAGTAGCCTTGAGCTGAAGAACTCAGGGACAGCACCCAGGCTGAGTTCAACCCATGACATGCCCCTCCACCTCCCCTCCAAATTGAAATGATATCTACTTGTAAATTCTTTGCATGGACTCCTTTGGTAAGACAGAGCTCTCTCACCATGTAGCTGTTAGGTACATTGATGCTTGCTGTAAGATCTCTTTTACTATCTTTCTTGCCTTTGAACTCAGTTGCTCGGAGTCCTTTCCTCCACCCACAAATGGGCTGGTGTATCCTCCCATGTGGATAAATACTGTAGGTTGCTCAGCAAAAATCTATTTCCTCCACATTTTGGTGTGAAGATCTGAGTATTTTTCTCAGATAACTTTATTAATTCCCATTTCTGGTTATGTTTCTAATTCAAATCCAGACCAAAGGCCTGTTTTAGCCTTGACAAAAAGGCATATTCCCAACACTGACGAAAAATGCAGGAAGCATTCTGTGGCTCACTTAGATGTTTATAGTTTAGAGTATTTTAAAACCTAAGATTCTCAGCAAGTACTCTGTGGTTGGATCCCTTTAACTTTGCACACCAATCAATGGTACACCCTTAAGGAAGTATATTCCCCAAAGAAGTGCTGAGTTTTTAAATGTCAAAACATTCCTCCTTTTGAAAGAACAGTTCCTTCTGTGTGCAAAAGGTCTTCCTCCGATTCACTCAGTGTGCTCTCCTTAGCATTAAAAAATAAACAGAAGCGACATATCCTTAAAATAACTATCTGAACTTGAGTCACCTGTGTTGGTGCGGAAGCTCTCTAAATGAATGAACTGTCAAACATCACACAGAGGTGGGAATTAAAACTGCTGAACTCAAGATATTAGAGACAATCTAGTGCTTCTTCAGGGCAGCGTGTCTGCCAGAGTTCACATCTCTCCCAGTGTATTAAAACATTCCCTTTGAAAAACACAGGCTCTAGGCTATATTACTTAACCTCCAGGAGATTTAGAACCTCCAAACCATCATCCAATTAGAGCTGACACTCTTCTAGTTAGCTGCTGCATTTAGAAGAACCCACACAAAGGGGAATTTAAGAAAAATGGCGTATTGCCTTGGCTGGAGATCAATCTTGCCATGTTTGGGATTGTGCATATCGAAGAGTGGAGCATTTTAATTGGATGCAGTGTTTGCTTATTACTCAAGGGCTGTAATATCGTCTACTGATCTGCTTTGTCAACCTTAGAGTAACAGATTTTGGCGAACTCTTCCCCTTTCCTTTGAAGCATAGATTTTTAATAAAACTCAAGATGCAATTGGTTGTAGTTGGAAAAGTTATGGCTATGGCTTGAATAAAGGATGTCTTGTCACAGGAGCAGAGGATAGATCATGCTGAAGATTGTACCTGTTCCCTGGTTCCTGTCTTTTTTTTTTCCCTTTAGGTAATTAGTCTCTGCCTCCCATTCTCACCACCATATTTTTCTGCTTCCTTATAGGCCCAAATACACTGGACCAAGTAAACTGCGATTGAGCTGTCTGAAATCATAAGCCCAAATAATTATTATCTTATTTTGTTACAATGCTAGCATGTCTGACTAATACAGCTACTCTGTAAAATTCTCTTCTGTGGATTGTAAGTTTATAGATAGCAGTGAACCAGCTGTGACAAAGCTCTTCTCTGTTCAAGTCTCCAGAGGAAGATTTCCTATGCAAGATTAAGGACTTAGAAGGAATCAGTAGAGATAGAAGCTCTATCTTGATTGGACAATACCTTCAGGAACTCTTCAGTCTGCTCATAGCAGTAATGCATAATTCTTGATTTCCTTCTAAGTCTTTAATTTTAAGATCTTGGTTTGCAGCTAGATGGATGTTTTTTTCTGTTCTCTCTCAAGCTCACACAATGACTGTTTCATGAAGAAAGGTGGGGGTGGGTTCTCCAGTCTCTGCTCATGCTTTAAGTGGGAAAAAATATTGTGGGAAAATTACTTTTTCTTGTTTAGACTCATAGTTCAGAGTGTTTTGTTACAGTAATCAAGCAGAATACAAAATGATTATAAAAGAGTAACATAACGTGCTCATTTAGTTAAATAGTACATCTATCCAAGAGAAATCTAGCTTTGGTTTATTTTTCAGACTGTAGTTTATCCAATAGCAAAGAGAGTTTTTCTTCTTTTTTTTGCAGAGCTTGCTTTTCCTCATTTATTTTATTTTACTTTTTCCAGAGACCCTAGGCCACTGATTGGGCTCTTTCTAGCTCACCAGTTGGTTGGCTATCTTTCTACTTTAGTGCTATGCCTTTGTCTGTGCAGAAACTTTTTATTTTTAGGTAGTCTCATTTGTCTCTCTCCAATCTGTTGTGACTCTGGGACTGTGTTTAAGAAGTTTTTGCCTGTGTCTATGAGTTCCAGTGTCTCTCCTACTCTTCTATCATGTAGCAGTTTCAGGGTTTCAGGTCTGATATTGAGGTCTTTGATTCACTTTGAATTAATGTTTGTGCATGGCGACAGGCTGGGAATCAATGTTTAGTTTTCACATGTGGCTGCCTGGTGTTCCCAGCATCAATAATTGAATAGGCTGTGTTTGTTCCACTGTATATCTTTGGCTCCTTTGTCAAATACAAGTTGACTATAGGTATGTGGTTCTATTTCTGGATCTCCTATTCTGTTTCATTGATCATTCTGTTTCATTGATTCATTTTGGATTCTGCTTTGTTACTGGAACAAAACACCACGGACAATGAGACCAACAATTTTCCCACAATTCTGAAACTTCAAATTCCAAAGTTCATCAAGGTTCAGTTTCTGGTGAGTGCTCGCTTGCAAGTTTACAGATGGCCACCTTCCTCCAGTGTCCTGACATGGCTTTTCCTCTGAATGGTATGAGGAAGGGACACTTGTTCTCTAGGATCCGAGTCCTACCCTTACCGACATCCTTATACACCCTCCCTCTATATGCAGCTGCATTTTGGGGGGTAAGGAACAAATATAACTTAATATATGGAGATTCTGGATGGTGACTTAAAAGACTCTATCATTTCTTTTTCTTTTCTTTTGGTGCCAGTCCTGGGACTAGAGCTTAGGGCCTGAACACTGTCCTAGGGCTTTTTCAAGGCTAGAGCTCTACAACTTCAGCCACAGCACTACTTCTGGCTTTGTCTATGTATGTACTACTGAGGAATCGAACCCGGGTCTTCATGCATGCCAGGCAAGCACTCTTACCACTAGGCCAAACACCCAGCCCGAGACTCTATCATTTCTTGTGAGACATTTTTGGTCTCTAAGTTTTTAGCGTAATCATCTTCCCGAAAGAATGGATGAATCTGGTCAGAGGAGTAACAATCTGGAATGAATTCACATTTGAGAAATCATATTGATTAATCACTTGTTAATGATGCTGTTTAATCTGTTAAGAATCACTATCATCCAATTTCTAATTCATTACATGAAGGAAGCCAATGAGCACAAAGCCATCTCTCTGTGTCTGTCGTGGATTGATTCCTGGATCCTCACAGATACCAATATCTGTGAAGAGTCAACTCCATTCCACTCCTTTATTTTATTTTATTGTTTGTTTTGTTCACTCATGGGACTTGAACTCCGAGCATGGGCACTGTCCTTGAACTCTTTTGCTCTAAGTTATCATTCTACTACTTTTAGCCAGAGTGCCACTACTGGTTTCCTGGTGGTTAATTGGAGATAAGAATCTGATGGAATTTCCTGCCCCTGCTGGCTTCTTACAGCAATCCTCAGACCTCAGCCTCCTGAGAAGCAAGGTTTACAGGTATGAGCCATCAGCACCTGATAACTCAACTTGTTTATATAATGGTTAATTCCTTCATATAAAATAGTTATAGTACTTGCGTATTCTTTCTCTGTACATCACAAATATCTCTAATATATGATATATAGAGACCATTTACCATACCTACTAGAATGTAAATTCTATGTAAATAGTTGCACTGTATTGTTAATTAAATAATGCAAAGAAAAAAGTTTGAACAGATGCATGCTGTGATTTTTTCCCCAAACAATTTAAATTAGAGGTTAATTGATGTACGGATATAGAATCTACAGATAAGGATATCTGAAGCTGTCAGAATATGAGGATAAAAATTGCTTATTAATGGACATGTCTATAATATATTTAACACTATGACTTTGTGCACATAATTGCTATTGATTTCTTTAAAATAGACAGTTATAATTACAACCTGTTCAGTACTTAAGGACTGAGAGTAGCAAAAGACACACACACACACACACACACACACACATGTCACTATGTGTGCCACACACACTATGACTATGGGATATTAAGAGTAGAATTGTAATTACTGGAGCTGATAGGGGAAGAAATCTGATAGAGTAAAAAAGTAATTATTATAAAACTGTTGGTATTGTAGGTAAATGACTTGTCCCTAAAATTGAAAAGTCAAACCCAGTTAATTATACCTTAGGTAATAAAAACTGTAGTCATAAGGCTTATAGATTGGTGAAAAATTAATGAACTCTTTAATGAATTTTTTAGTAAATTATAGAAGTCAAAGTAACTTAATAAGAAATCTGAAAATGTTTAGAAGAGATTAGATTTACTGAAATATAAAGCAATACTAGAAATAATGAAACTGCATTTTCTGTAAAAGAGAACTTTAAAATTAAAATGGTCTTATTGGGTTGTATCTGTTGTCTGAAATAAATACCAATTGTATTAGTTAATAGTAAAGTTTAAGCACTGTAGGAAAATAAAGATGGTGTGTGTGTGTGTGTGTGTGTGTGTGTGTGTGTTTGTATATGTTGTTACTCTGGGAACTTACTAACATTTCAAAATGGCCAAATTTTGCTTTGTTTTCATTTCTTTTCTCTCTTATTCCTCCCTCCTTCCTTCCCTCCCTCCCTCTCTCCCTTTCTTCCTTCCTTCTTTCTTCCTTCTTTCTTCCTCTCTGTGTCTGTTTCTCTCTTTCCCCTCCCACCTCTTCCCTTTTCTTTGTCTCCCTCCCTCTCCAATCAAGATACTAAGGGCATCATTTAACAGTTCAAATCAAAACATTCTGTAAATGAACACACTAAAGCACTTATACAAGTGTGAAGTTTTTGCTGCATGTGGTGGCTCAGACCTGTAATCTTAGCTACTCAAGAGGCTGAGATCTGAGGATTGTGGTTCAAAGCCAGCCCCAGCACTAAAGACCTTGAGACTCTTATCTCCAATTACTCACTAGAAAAGGGGAAGTGGGACTGTGGCTCAAGGGATAGGATTGTAGCCTTGAGCTGAAGCACTCAGGGACAACACCCAGGCCCAGAGTTCAAGCCCCATGCCCCCACCCCTCAAAGTGTGAAGTTTCATCTTAACTTTTTCTTCTTGTTTGCATTCCTGCAGATTTCAATTCCCTTTTTCTCCATTAAAGTAGCCATTAAAGCAGTTGGTGTCTTCAATCAGGCAACTTTCTAGCTGTAATTTATAGGAAGACTTGGTTTAATAGTTCCAATCTATTTAGATCTTTTAGGGCTGAAAAATAAGAGAGGATGACTTCCTCATCTTGGGCACTGTATGAGGTTATTCTGGCCAAAGGACTTGATGCATCATAAGACAAGCTAGAGAGCTTTGGTGTTGGCAAGGAATAAAACTGTAACATGAACTGACTTACTTAGTTCTCACAAATGCTCCTCTTTTTTAGTCATTGTCCACATAGATGGTTATTGAAAGGTGCAAACATTTAGTGTGTACAAATAAAATCATAGGGAATTGCATCATGTTGTTGGGAAGGTTACAAGTATCTCTGCCGCCTGAGGTGATTGTTCTTTAAGGACTGTCCTAATCACATGCAAAGTGATTATCAGAGATCTGATAAAGAAGTTAACAGTGGAAGTATAAAGTGGTGGCCATGATGACTGGACAAATTCTTCAAAAGAGAAGGATTTCAAGATGGAATGATTAAAGGAGGCCCTTTGGAAAAATGGGTGAGCCTTTTCATAATTTGCAAGAACACAATCATTTTGATATTCCTATTTCAAAGGCCAACTTGGTGTGGAAAGTATATATCATATTATCTTTTTGTTTTTTGAGATAGTGTATATGTTTTAAAAAGTATAAAAATAAAATTTCAGTTATGATACATTTATTTTTATATAAATTCTAGGAATTTATAAATTCTAAGATTATATAAATATAACTTCTACTTCTATTTACTTACAGATAAACTGAATTCAAAATGTTTTAGTTAACATCTTGTTTCACTGATACACAAAACATTTACCACTTTAAAAGGTTTTATTGATATTTTTAAAGAAGAGCTCTATCCATACATGTTTTTACCATATTATGTAAAATTTTGCACTGTTTTTGTTTTGTCAGTTGTGGGGCTTAAACTCTGGGCGTGAGCACTGTCCCTGAGCTCTTTAGCTCAAGGCAAGAGATCTACCACTTCAGCCACAGTGCTACTTGCAGTTTTCTGTTGGTTAATTGGAGATAAAGTCTCAAGACTTTTGTGTTCAGGCTGGCTTTGAGCTGCAATACTCAGATCTCAGCCTGCTAAGTAGCAAGGTTTACAAGCCTAAGGTACAAGCACCCATCCTACACTGGTTTTTTTTGTTTATTAACATATGAATATGTTTATTAAGAAAAAATGTTTATTAACACAAGAGGAACCTCAATAAAGAGTAACCAAAAGCAGTGACTTAGAAAATTGGATTATATAACATCTTCACCAAGGGACAAAAATATCTGGACATAACTGAAAATATAAGGGAAAGGGGTGTAAGCTTCTAAAGGAGAAAACACCAGGGGAAAGTAAATGTGTGAGAGGCATCCATGTACTAAGGTTTACTTGCTGCACTCATTGTTAAATGGGGCCTAACCATGTGCTTTTTCTCCTGGGTGCTATCATGATTGAATA
The DNA here is from genome assembly GCF_031878675.1 of Megascapheus bottae. Taxonomy (NCBI): domain Eukaryota; kingdom Metazoa; phylum Chordata; class Mammalia; order Rodentia; family Geomyidae; genus Megascapheus; species Megascapheus bottae. Next base: position 6,432,572 of record NC_143529.1, on the reverse strand, counting down.
ATATGAGCTCACGTGTGGTGTGTGTGTGAGTGTGTGTGTACCTTTTTTCATTGATCCCAGTCACACTGAAATAAGATAATTTATTTGCATAAAATAAAAGGCTTATAAACCAACCTGGCTTACTCTCTTTGACTAGTTAGTTATCTATTTCTAAAAGTTTACCACTTTAAATAAAAGTTGTGTTTGTATATATACAAAAGTTGTGTGTGTATATATACATGTATATACATACTTATTTGCACATATATATAATTGATATTAATTCCTTGCAAATGCAGCTAGAATACTTTTTCAATGCTGGTAATATATAGCGAACATTCTCTAATTTTGGTATAAAATAAATTTATGAAGACAAATGAAATACCAACAGCTAGAGTAAAGCATTATGACTCTCTCACTATTTGCCTAAGGTCAGATATTTACAATAGTGAGACTGTGATGTTTAATACAGTTTATATTGGGACAAAGGGATGCTGAATGAACTCAAGCCTCTTAACACTTGAGCAAGGTCTCTAGCTGCTTTTTCTTTGTTTATCAGATTGAGTTTTGTCTTTTGCCTGGACTAGCTTTTGTTTTGTTTTGTTTTTTTTCCCCCCTTGCCTTCTTAAAAATTTTTATTTTATTGTTGTGGTGATATACAGAGGGGTTATGGTTATATTCATCAGGTAGTGGGTACATTACTTCTTGAACACTGTTACCCTTTCCTACATTTTTCTACCATTTTCCTCCCCACCCCCTCCCACTCATCTTGTTTTCCCTTATTTTCCCTATTTCAAATAAACAAATAAATGTATATAAAGGTCATGGGATGAGACTAAATGAAAGGGATATGGAAAGATGAGCTTTATCTTGAATGACTGTTGTTCTTAATGTACTGTTACTTCTCTTCTCCTTTGTTGCCCTTTGGTTAATCTCATATTGTTACTGTATCTGACTTTGTTACCTGGTATATTATTACAAATAAGAAAGGGAAAGGGGGAAAACAAGATGATTGAGGGGGTGGGGGAGGGCAATGAGTACAAAAACATAAGAAGAGGTGTCAATGTGTGAGAAGTAATGCACCTACTATCTGGTGAATATAATGATCTAAGTAAAAAAAAAAAGCCAGATACATTAACAACATGAGATAAACCTTAAGGGGAAAAGAAGAGAAAAGAAATAGCTCTACACAGTATATTAAGAACAATAATCATAAAGATAAACCTCTTGTTTCCACCTGTAACAGTTCATTTCTCTTAGCCTCATCCTATGTGGACATATGTACATAGCTTTTGAGCTATTATGAGCCTCTGTTAGGAGAATCCTAAATGTATACTAGTTGTTACAAATGAGGGAAACCATGGAGCCTTTGTTCCTTTGGATCTGGTTTGCTTCACTTAATATGATTTTTTCCAGGTCTTCACATTTCCTTACAAATGGGGCGATGTCATTCTTTCTGATGGCAGCATAGAATTACTGGTGTATAAATTCTACATCTTCATAATCCATTCATCTACTGAGGGGCATTTGGGTTGGTTCCATATCTTAGCTATAGTGAAGATCAAGTGTAGTAGCTGGACTAGCTTTGAACCATGGGCCTCCTATCTCCTCTTCTCAAGTAGTTGGTATTACAGGCATGAGCCACAATTCCTGACTTTGTATTTGTGTGTGTGTAGGGCATTAATTTTAGGTCCTCATGTACATAAAATACCTCCACTCTTAACAATTTATATTTTATCCTTTGCGACTAATATAGTATCATCAAAATTATCCATTATTTGGATATTTTTCAAAAATTAGATTATAAAGTCAAACTTGATTTTGCTGAACTGTTTTATTGGAATTTATCTTTATTGCAGATACTTATTTAAGTAGTTTTGTGATTATGTTGTCTCATTGAACATTCATGAATATAATTATTTTTTGTATAAACATAAGATCATTTTCTTTACAGTAAATTCCTAGATTCAAAAATTGAAGAATTTTGCTAAACTATTTTCAGAGAGTTATACCATTTTTTTCAGTCCTAGCAGCAAGTTATGAGAGGCATATATTTACATTCTTATTTATAAACCAGTTGGCACTAAGAATAACTGTGATGATTTTTGCAGCTTTTCTAAGGAAAGCTGATATCATTTTAATTTTCATTTCTTTGTTTATTAATGAGTTTGAACTTTGCATTTAATGTTTATTAGCCCTCCATATTTCCCCTTGTGTGTTTGTTGTTCAAATGTTTTGGTAATTTCGCTATGTGATGCATTTGCATTTTGGAAGAGAAGCTCATTAAGCAAATAAATCTCTAATTAGTGAACCTAGGTAGAAAATGCTTTCTACTAGAGGGTCGTCTTCCTTTCTCATGTATATCCTTTAAAAATGTATTTCATTAAAAAAAAAAAGAACCAGAGTATCTACTTGGTGAAAAAGACTTTATACTATGGGAAAAAATGCATTAGGAAAGTGCTTCTAGTCTCATGGAAGAGTGACAGTAAGACTTGATTAAAATAACTCATTTTCCTGCATCTATAAGCTCACTATTTTCTAATTAGGAAATTACGAAAACAAATTGAAGCATTGTTAGAGAGATATGGGCAACAACATAAACAAAATATATTGGCCATAGTTCTATCAATTCTATGCTTTTTTTTTATGCTTTGAACCTCATTGCAATCTACCCTGCATATTATCATATAACTTACTTTCTTAATGTTATAGTTTATTTCTCTTTATTCAAATGGGTAATCTCGTTACAATTTAATTAATCATATTCATATTTTTGAACATTAAGAGTCTTTTGAGCAGGGTGTGGTGTCTCCTAGCTACTCAGGAGGCTGAGATCTGGGGATTGTGGTTCAAAACCAGCCTAGGCACTGAAGTCTATGGGACTCTTATCTCCAATTAACCATCAGAAAATTGGAAATGGCATTGTGGCTCAAGGGGTAGGGCAGTAGCATTGAGCTGAAGAACATAAGGACAGTTCCCAGGCCCAGAGTTCAAGCCCCACCACTGACAAAAGGAAAAAAAAAGTTTTTTTTTTTGGTTTTTGGATAATTATTGTTGGTCTATTAGAAATTTCTTCTCAACTTATTATTTTTTCATTAATAGTCTACCACAGATAATCAACAATTTACATCTCAAACACATAAGTTTTCTAGATAAAAGGTCTTATTAGTATTAGTGTTTGTATGTGGGGGGGAGAGGAATTGGGCCCAGGAGAGAGGGATAGACAAGTGAAATGAGGAGTGGGGGAATAATGCAGACAAGAGTTTGTTGTATATAAGACAAAAGTAAGAAAAATAAGGAAGGAGTAGGTAGAAAGAGGGTGAAAATGTTGAAGAAGTGACACAAATCAAGAATTAAGAAGAATGAGGGAAGGAGTTTGTTGGGAGGAATGGAACAAATGACACCAATTGAGATATACTGCATTCATAAACTGCTTTGTTGAATGGCAACTCCTTTGTACAAGTACTTAAAGATAATTGAAAATATTTTTTCATACATTTTTATTGTAATTAATAGAGCGGTTATAGTTATATTCACCAGAGAGAAGTAGCATTGCTTCACGTACATTGATACCCCTTCTCATATTTTTGTCCCAATTTCCCTCCCCCCATGCCCTCCCCTCATCCTCCCCTTTCCTATTTCAAATAAACAAATAAATGTATATATATATACCTGGTTAAAAAAAAAAGTCAGATACTGTAACAATATGAGATTAACCAAAGGGCAACAAAAGAGATGAGAAATAACATAGTACATTAAGTACAGCAATTGCGTAATACCAAGCTCTTGTTTCCACATCCTGAAGATCCTTTCATTTCCTCATCCTAGATGGATTTATGTATCTAGGTTTTGAGCTATTGTAGTCCTCTGCTAGGAGAGTCCTAGGTTTATACTAACTATTACAAATGAGGGAAACCATTGAGCCTATGTTCCTTTGGGTCTGGCTTACTTCAGTAACAGGATTTTTCCCAAGTCTTTCCATTTCCTTACAAGTGGGCGATGCCATTCTTTCTTATGGCAGCATAGAATTCCATTGTGTATAAATACCACACCTTGTTGATCCAATAATCTACTGAGGGGCATCTGGGTTGGTTCTGTATCTTCACTATGGTAAATAGTGCTGCAATGAACATTGTTGTGCTAGTGGCTTTAGTATGTCCTTATTTCTGGATGATTGGGTAAATGCCAAGGAGTGGGATAGCTGGGTCATAAGGAAGCTCTATGTTTAGTCTTTTGAGGAATCACCATACTGCTTTCCAGAGTACTTGAAGGAGTTTGCACTTCCACCAACAATGTAGTAGCAATCCCTCCTGGCCATATCCCTGCCAGCATCTGTTGTTATTAGTTGAAAATATAATTTTTTAAGAGGAAAAAAAAAAGAAGAGAAAGTTCCCAGGAGTGATAAGCCCTTCGACCTGGGGAAACTATTGCAGATGTTTCAAGATTCTGGAGTGTTCCTTTGTACATGGATTACACTACGTCAGCTCCTTCTTGTATATTGCATTGGGAAGATCAGTCCATTCACTAACAGATTAAGACTGAAATTGTACTACATGTTACATGGTTGACTGTCGCAGAGCTGCTCCCTTCTTTTGATGCCTTTCACTCTAGTTCTTTGGAGAAAAAAATCAGAGTTAAAATTGGTTGGAGTTCTCACTTTTTTTTAAAAAACTATGTGTGTATGGGGGTAATACTGGAGTGTGATCAAATGGCTTTACAATTGTTGGGCAAACTCCCTCCTTCCCTCCATACCTCTCTCTCTGTGTCTCTCTTTCTCTCTTTCTCCCTCTCCTTCCCTCCCTTCTCCTTTCCTCCTTTTCCCCTTCCCTTTCCCCTTTTCTTCTTCTCCTTCTCTCCTCCTCCTCCTCCTTCTTCTCCTTCTTCTTTTGCTCAGGACTGGCCTCAATCTGCATTACTTCTACTTAGGACATGCGTGGCGCTAGGACAACAAATGCATATTCATGCACTAACCTTGTTGATTGAGATCAGTGTCTCAACCAATTTTTTGCCTGGGTTGGTTTGGGTTTTTGATCCTTCTGATTTCTGACTCCTAAGTAGCTGAGATTGTAGATATGACCTACCATGTCTGGCTCCTATGCTCATAAGAACAGGCTTATAATCATGACTATACCATGATTCTTCTTGAAACCACTAAAAATACAATTATTTTCAGATTATTTGAAAAGTGTGCAAATATGATTTTAGTCCAAGTGTTAGGGTCCAGTCCCCCAATATTAGGGTCCATGATCAAAGGAACGAGTCTGACACAAAAGTGGAAGTTAAACAGAGTTTTATTCCACACCTAGCATCATACTTACCGGTCAGGGCTGTCTCTAAGATGTGAGTGAGAGAGTGACCCTGCTTGGTCTCACGGGCTACTTTTATAGGCCACCAGCCATGTGGTTGGGCTTGGCCATGCACAGGTGGCCAATGGAATCTCAACACACTTGAGTGATGCCTTGGGCAACCACTGACACCTTTGCTGTTTGGTCTGACCTATTGTCTCAGAGGGCTTCTGGCACACTGCTCTGAGACAAAGACAAGGGGATGGAGTTTCTTGGCAAGTGAAGGGGGTAGGGTGGCGGAGGAATTCTGGTAAGCTGCTCTTGTAAACTGAGCTCTGTTACCAGGGAATTTACAGCCCCCAGCTTGAGTCAAGTACTCCTTTGTCATGAAGACAGGGAAATGCCTTTAGGAGCTGGAAGAGAGGTCTTAAAGGGGTCTCTATATTTAGGGGAAATCAAGAAGGGGATCCCTTCACCAAGGATTTTATCTTTCTTTGGGTTGATAGAGATATTGCCAGTGTGTTCACAGCATATGAGTCATGAAAGTGACCTTCTTGCCTTCTATTTATTTATTAACTTATTATATTTTTGTCAGTCATAGGGCTTTAACTCAGGGATTGGACACTTTTGTGTTCAAAGCTACTACTCTACCACTTGAGCCACAGTACCTCTTCCTGTTTTTTGAGTAGTTGATTGGAGATAAGAGTCTTATGGACTTTACAGCTCAGGCTTTGAACCACAATCCTAAAATCTCAATCTCCTCAGAAATTAGGATTATAGGCATGATCCATCAATGCCTAGCTTTTCTTTTATTTTTTTATTAGATTTTTTTGTGTGTGGGGGGGGGTCGTGGGGCTTGAATTGGGCTTGGGTGTTGTCCCTGAGCTCTTCAGCTCAAGGCTACTGCCCTACCCTGGAGCCAAGCCCCACTTCCCATTTTCTAGATGTTAATTGGAGATAAGAGTCTCAGGTCCTTTTGTACAGGGGCTTTTTAATCTTGATCCTCAGATCTCAACCTCCTGAGTAGCTAGCATTACAGGCTTGAGCCACTGTGCCCCTATTTTTATTGGATTTTATTAGTTCTAATCATGTTTTTGAAACTTGTCCTCCATCTTGCTTATCTAGTAATTAAGGTTTCTGACACAAGTTAAGCAAAATGAATTAAGATATTCTAAGTTCCCCAGTAATGTAGTGAATATCACAAGTTAGGAAGACGTTAGGGACTGAAAGTTTTTGTAGTCTTAAAAATTAATACAGTAATAGCCCAGCACAGAGGCTCACGCCTCTGTAATCCTAGCTACTCAGGAGACTGAGATATGAGGATCAAGGTTCAAAGCCAGTTTGGGCACTAAAGTTTGTGAGACTCTTATCTCTAATTAACCACTAGAAAACTGGAAGTGGTGCTGTGGCTCAAGGGGTGGGGCGGTAGCCTTGAACTGAAGAGCTCAAGGACAGCTCTCAGGCTTACAGTTCAAGTCCTACGACCCACGCCACAAAATTATACAGTGAAGTCTTAACTTTGAATGTGCCTACACTGAACATTGAAGATGGGGCTTTGGAGAAGTAATTAGGTTTAAATGAATTCATGAGGGTGAGGCCTTTAAGTTGGATTCAGTAAGAAGAGAAAGAGAGTTCTATCTCCGATTCTGGCAGCATGAATTGCCAAAAGATCACATGATCGCATAACAAGTAGGCAACAGTCTAGGAAATAGGAAGAAAGCCTTCACCTGTCAATACTTTGCTCTTGGAAATCCCATCCTGCAAAATTGTGGTAAATAAATCTGTCATGCACGCGACTCACTCATAGCATTTGGTAACAGCAGCCCAAATGAAGTAAGGTGAGTATAATGAGGTTCTAAAATCCTATCTGCACACATGCCTTTCTTCTGAGAAAAATGATGCTTAAGCCTTCCTTGTCAGACACACATCGGCACTACTGAAATAAGATGGGAAATCACTGTTCTGGAAAAAATGCTTTGTGTTGTAGAAAATGTTAAAAGGAGATACATTTTTTTCTTTTTATCTATATTAAATGTGTCTGTTATTATACAGCATGTACTTTACTGGAAATAAGCCATATCATAATGTCATAGTTTGCCCATGAGCAGAATCAGAAAACATTGCACACAGAGAGATTCAAAAGGAACTAAGCTATTTGTTTGAAAAGTAGTGATATCTTAAAATGTATTTTTAAAAACAGATAACTGTGCATCAATTGAAGACTATATGTAGTTTATCTATATCTATGTATCATTATACTGTTACATTTTCTTGTTAGTATGTGTGACTATTTGAAAAGGAAAGTAGTAGATTCTATGGAGTTAAACAGATTGAATGTGTATAGGCAGAGGTAGGAGAGGAAGGATGGATGTGTAGGGCATAAGAGTTAGATTCTTTTTGGTGCAAGTGGTTGCTTGAAATAAACACTGCCATGTTAAGGTAGTTGCCTCCTTACAAAAATCTATTCTAATTAGGCCATATCCTTTGTTTTCCTGACAAGTTCTTCCTTTTGGGTAGGTGTCTAGTCGAAGTTGATTGTTTAGATAAACTTTCAACCTCTTTCAGTCATTAAAGATGATGAACTTGAGTTATCATCAATTGGAAGGAGAGACAGTAACACTTTAGGAACAAAACCCAGCACAGTACCTACCAGTACATTTACTTACCTGGTTTTCAATCAGTAGCATGCCATCCTGTAAAAGTACACTTAGCCTTGCTGACTTCCTCTTGAGCTCATGTCCATATTTTTGTATAGCATCTAAATGTTCCAGGACATTTCCAACAAGGAGAGCAGGGCTGGGAGTGTGGCCTAGTGGTAGAGTAGCTTACCTAGCATGCACTAAGCCCGGGCTTGATTCCTTGATACCACATATACAGAAAAAGCTGGAAGTGGTGCTTTGACTTAAGTGGTAGAGCACTAGCTTTGAGAAAGCTCAAGATTAGTGCCCAAGGCCTGAATTCAAGCCCTGGGAGTGCATAAATAAATAAATAAATAAATAAAGGAGAACAAAGCCTGACTTGTGCTTCAGAATTAAGCTTAATTCAAATCTAATCAGTGTCCTCAAAAACCTGCTCAAATTTGGGTAAACTGTTATTCATAAAGTGGGATTAGTCACAACAACCACTGTGCTGCATACTGTTAGTGGAAGATAAATTCCTTTAGTGTGGTATTACATAGAAAGGATCCTTGGGGTGGAACGTGACTGTGATTAGGAATGAAACCCACTATCTCAGTTTAAATTATTACCACAAAGTAATTTGACTGAAGCAAATAATTGCCTATAGTTTGTAATAGGTTGATAGTTTAAGAAATTCAATTGAACAAATCATTATTTCTTTTTCAGGTTTGAGGCACTAAGACTTTGTCTCAAACTATCCATCTCATCTAAATTCTCAGGAAAAATAAAATGTAATACATAATTTAACTCCCGCCTCCTATGAAAATAGTGACAGACACAACAGATTCTGGATGAACTTAATTCATATATTTAGAAAAATATGCTAGATGTGCCAATATTCTTTAGTGCTTACTTTTTAAGTGCAGATTTTTGATGCTGAGCCTTCACACTTCAAATCACTAGATGCAACAATGCAAATTATTTTTACCAACTAGCTTTTTAGCCCACGGACTGCATAAAACCATTTGAAGAAAGAAATGAATGAAATAAAGGTAAAGTAAAAAAGGGGATAAGGCAGAAAGGAAGGAGAACGTGCCATAAATGTCACATTGTTTTCAATTTTTCTTAACTATGTATACTTGAATATTTTCCTGGGACTTAAAATAAGATTTCCTAAAGTAATTTCAAATAGAATAGCAAATAAATTACTTTAACTTTTAAAAATTTTAATATTTAAAAATTGCTGTCCAGTGATGCATATTACTTGTATGAATTAGCTATTCAAAGATAGTTTTAGCTAAACTTCTTAAAAAGTGTTTACATTTTAAAAATTATATATTGACAAAAGTTTAAAAAATAGTGCAGTTTTTAATTTTGTGTGTGTGTGCCTATCCTGGGTCTAAAACTCAGGGCCGGGGCACTGAACCTGAGATCTTTTTGCTCAAGGTCAACACTCTACCATTTGAGCCATAGTACCACTTCTAGCTTTTTCTATTTATGTGATACTGAGGAATCAAACCCAGGGCTTTATGCATGCTAGGCAAATACTTTAAGCCATATTCCCAGCCCATTAGTACTGGGTTCTATTCACCTATTCTTCAGCTTCTCTTAATTTTACCAACTTATACAAGGCTGTATTCAATAAAACTAAGGAATAAGCATATTCTAGTTAACTCAATAATCTGGATAACTGAAGTCTAGAGTTGATTTCTATTTCATCAGATCTTCTACTACTTTGTAGGTTCCGGGAATTAATCCAGTGCATCAGACTACATTTAGTGGGCTCTGGTCTGAGATAGTTTTTAACCTTTCTCTTGTGTTTGTTTCTCATTGGTGTTCTTTTTTCTTTATTTCCTTCCTTCCTTCCTTCCTTCCTTCCTTCCTTCCTTCCTTCCTTCCTTCCTTCCTTCCTTCCTTCCTTTCTTTTTGTCCGTCATTGGGCTTTGTCTGCTCTTGACTCTTTTGTTCAAGATTTAGTTCACTACCACTTTGAGCCACTGCATCACTTCCATTTTTCTGGTGGTTAATTGGAGATAAAAAAATTCATCAACTTTAGTGCCCAGGCTGGCTTTGACTCATGATCCTCAGATCTAAGCCTCCTGAGAAACTAGGATTATAGGCATGAGCCACCAGTACCCAGCTCCCTGATCTTAACAAGTAACCACAAAGTTAGTGATTTGAACCAATGCACACTTACCATATGGATCTGGAGGTCAGAAGTCATCGGGATAAAATCAAACATCTTAAAGTTAAGAGTTGATTCTATAGATTCTATAGAGTCCATTTTATCACCCTTTTCAGAGGTTGCTAGCACTGTATGATTTGTGGCCCCCTTAAACATCTCCAAGCTAGCAATGGCCAGTCAAATCTTCATATACTCTCTCACTTATCTGACTCTTTTGCTCCCATTAAAAAACAACATGATTACATTGAGAATACCTTAGTAACCCAGAATAATTTTTTCTCTTTAAGGTCACCTGATTAACAACCTCAATACTATCTGAAAATTTAATTCTTGGTTACTTTTTGTTTTGTATTTCTTTTGGGTCTGAGACATGGAATCAAATTTTGTACTTGATGCTTTTGCTCACTGAATAGCACTCTACCAATTGAGCCACATCTCCATTCCCTCTTGGTTCTGTTAGTTACCTAGCATATTAACAGGTTCTCAAGATTAGGATATAGGCATATTTGGTGAATCGTTATTTTGAAAATATAGTCTTTCCACTCTGATTCCCAAGAAGCCACTTCTATTTTACATGAAAAATGTATTTAAATACCCACTCCTAAGGTCCTCCTGTCAACTCAGATATGAGGTGTCTCAATCTTACTGTCCAAGTCAGGTATGAGTAAGGCTCTGAATATAACTCGTCTAGCAAATGCCTCCTTACTATTTATAAATAGGAAAACTAAAAATATGTATTTGTTCCTAAAATACAATGAAATGATGAGCATAGATGTTTAATCCAAAAGTGGAGAAAAGTGGAAGGAATAACAGAATCACAGTTTTCTCTCTAGTTCATACATTTCTAGTTTCATGTCATAGCTTCTCATAAGCTATGACATTAAGTACATTAAGAACAACAATCCCAAATAGAAACCTCTGGTTTCTATATACTGGAGTTCATTTCTCTTAGCCTCATCCTCTGTGGCCAAATGTACATAGTTTTTGAGTTATTATGATCCTCTGCTAGGAGAATCCTAGATGTATACTAGTGAATACAAATGAGGGAAACCATGGAGCCTATGTTTCTTTGGGTCTGGCTTATTTCACTTAATATAATTTTTTCCAAGTCTTTCTATTTCCTTACAAACATGTAAATTACCATTTCATCTTGGCTCATAGTCTTCCTTGATAGACCAATCTTTCTCCTATTCTAAATCCATTCCCATCTTGTAGTAAATTCCTTCATGTGTCTTCTCTGACTCACAAGCTGGGTTATGTGTTTCTTCCCAGTGTTGCGTGTTAGGAGTTCTGTCCCTACTAAATACCCTTTGTATGCTCAGCGTCTAGTAAACTACTTGGTGTGATATGCCTCAAAAACTGTTTATTGAATTATTAATTATTTGCCATGCACTTTTCTATGTTAAGTGCTTAAAAAAGTATACTCTTTAATCTTATGAAATATTATTATTTATAAGCTTTAGGTAGAGTTCAGTCATTAGGTTTCTAGTCAAGTATTTGGCACAATAAGCAGAAAGCTTCACAAACAACAAATATCTTCGAAATTTCAATTATATGAAGCCTATTTACCCACATAAAATCTCTTTCTCCTGGAAATATTTGCAGATCATTATCTTAAGTTTTAAAAGTAAGTTTCCACATAAATCCAAAATTATCACTATCAATGAAAGGTAAGAGCTGTTTATGAAAATTGGATGTGAAGTGATTTAAATTTCAGGGAAATTGATGCTAACAAATTCTGTAAACATTTGAGAGTTTAAATGTACCTATATCGAAAGCTTTTTAGCACACACAGACATAGTTGAAATGCAAGCCAATTAAAATAGTCAGGAAGAAGACTTTGCCCAAGGGATTGGAAAAATTGATTTGGATTTTGAAGTGTCATAGAATTTTACTTCCTTGAAGCCAATTTACTTAGGAAGCTTCTCACTTGCTCCTACCACTCTCCTTGACTCTCAGCCATTTACCACTCCACAGGCAAGATTACCTGTGTCTTCCAAATCATCTGCTGGCTTGTCCTGCCCTCTCTCCAGGCACCAGTTGCCACACTTCATTTCTTCTTTGTAATATAGGCTTTGAGTAAGTGGATGCAAATCTTATAGAACTAGAAGTCTTGCATCTACACCCATCTGAAGCCATCTGGAACAAGGAAGAAGACAAGTGATATTTCTAAGCAGTCAGGCCATCAGCACAGTGATTAGACATTATCATTTATGAAATTTCATCTTAGACTCTTACTCAGAGTCTGTTTAACATGGTCCCTTTGATCCTGAAGACATTAATGAATAATCACCTAGAACAATAATTTCGTGATGTGAGGATCTTGAGGACAAGTTAATGTGTTCTTGTAGTCATTGGTCATTCTGTAAATAAGAATAAATGAGAACAAAGGTGAGTTCACTGTGAGTTCATCCAAAATGGATAAAATACAGTGTCAGCACTTCAGGGAGGAGCTGCCTTGATTTCCAACAAAAATTTTGGATCATATCACTTCTTAATAATGCAGAACATATCATTAAACATGCTTATAGAACAGTTGAGAAGTAATTAAAATAAAACTCTTAAGGCACTTAAAGTTTTTTAGGATCTATTTACTAAAGCAGCTACAGAAAACCTGGCTGATAAGCCATGAAACACAACAGTTAGTCCAGGGGCTACTGGTGGTGGGTCTTCTTCAGTTTCTTCTTTTTTTCCCTCCCTCCCTCCTTTCCTTTCTTTGCTTTCCTTCCTCCCTCCCTCCCTCCCTCCTTCCCTCCCTCCCTCCCTTCCTTCCTTCCTTCCTTCCTTCCTTCCTTCCTTCCTTCCTTCCTTCCTTCCTTCCTTCCTTCTCTCATACACATACTCCTTCCACTACTACAACCATGAGTATATACTTTTGAGAGAAAATGTGCATAAAAGTTTCCATACTTATTGATAGTGTATTATGTTCTATGTAATACATCATGTACTGTGGTGGATTATTAATCCTTATAATAACTTTGTGGAATTGGTAATTGTATCTCCGTTTCAGACATGAAAAATTAAGGCATAAAAGGTCAAAGATATTTGTTAAGTTCACAAGTAGGTTTAAATTGAATATATATATGCACATATATGCATATATATGCATGTGTGTATATGTTTATTTCTGGGGCTTAAACTCCCAGAGCCTAGGCATTATCTATGAGCTTTGTGTTTAAGGATAGCATACTATCATTTGAGCGCAGTGCTGCTGGATTTTTTTTTTTTTTTTTTTTTTTTTTGCAGTTAACTGGAGATAAGTATCTCATGGATTTTTCTGTATGGTCTGGCTTTGAACTTCCATCCTTAGATCTCAGTTTCATGAGTAGCTTGGATTATGGATGTGACTCACCATCATTAAGTTTTGAGAAGTATTCTTATCATGAACTATTATTTATATTATTTGGAAATATAGACTGGTGTTCTGTTTTTGTTTTTTCCTATGGTAAACCATCTCCTCAGCTATTCCTTAGATGACAAGAAAATTGTGGTTTTAAATGTTACCCTTCCCTGAAAGCTTAAAGTTTACAATTTCCCTCTTAAATATGATTCTTGGAGATGAATACTCTTCTGCTAATAGACCTTGTCTATTGTAGTTTAGATATTGTCATATTACATAGATTAAGATGTTTTTCTGCAGCTGTATCAAAATGCTGACTGATGTTGCACTAGAGATCAGATAAAGCTTCTAACTTTTTTCTCTCTCATTAAAGGATCTATCACACCTGGTCTTATTCATCTTGTAATATTAGGGGCTTCATTTGTTACTTTGTTTTTTAAACCACAGCATGTCTTCAAATTTCATTTTATAGTTTTCATCTCAGTTTTTTTACTGTCAAGATAATTTTGAATCTTAATCCAGTTATACAGCATATTAGCTTTGCCTTTCAACTTGGTATTATTGGTGAATTTGATGACCATGGTTTCTTTTTATTTAAACATGTAGATGAAAAGAGTCCTTTTATTAAAGAAATTTGTTTCACAATCAAATTCATGGACTATTTCATCAAATACTTAAATAAGACACATTACTAGTTCTATGTGAACTCATCTTCCTTTCTCTCTCTCTCTCTTTCTTTCTTCCTTCCCTCCTTCCCTCCTTCCTTCCTTCCTCCCTCCCTCCCTCGCTTGCTTCTTTCTTTCGTTCAAGGGCTTGAACTCAGGGCCTGGGCACTGCCCTTGGGCTTTCTCAAGTTTAGCGCTCTACCACTCGAGTCACGGCACCATGTCTGCCTTTTATTTTGTGTGTATATGGTACTGAGGAATTGAACCCAGGGCTTCATGAATGCTAGGCAAGTACTCTACCACTAGGCCATGCTCCTGGCCCATTTCTTTTTCCTTTTCTTATTATTTATTGTGCGGGTAATGTATAGACGGGTTACAGTTGCATTACTTCTAACACATTGATACCTCTTCTCACATTTTTGTCCCCATTTCCTGTTGAGGTCCTTCTTGGACTTCTGAGAGGGGGGTAAAATGGTCACGGAGCCCAAGAATAATCCCGGGAACACAGACTCTGGAGACCAGACTCCAGATCTAACTTTATTTTAGAAAACATGCTCGCTTAAATACAGATCAAGCGGTGGCCACCACGTCATACCAGCAGCAAACAGGGACCTTCCTGTATGCCACTGTCAGCTGATGGTGTCCTGATATACTCCCCACTTGCCTGGAGTATCCGGGAGAATACTTGAGGAAGCAGCCAGGGCCCTCTGGCTCCAGACTGCTCATATCCCTGGGGTGCCCAGGAGCATAGGTGCCTTTGGGCACAGAGTTGGGGGAAGCACAGATAGCAACCGGGGCTTCTACTTGACTAGCTAGGAGGCCCCAAAATTTACCCCCTCCCAATCATCTTGTTTTCCTCCCTTCCATTTCCTATTTCAAATAAACAAATAAACCTATATACAAAATGCCAGGTAACAAAGTCAGACACAATAACACTATGCGATTAACCAAAGGGCAAAAAGAGAGAAGAGAAATAACAGTACATTCTTTTTTTTTCCCCCCAGTCCTGGGCTTGAGCTCAGAGCCTGAGCACTGTCCTTGGACTTTCTCAAGGCTAGAGCTCTACCACTTGAGCCTCAGCACCACTTCTGGCTTTTTTCTATGTATGTGGTACCGAGGAATCGAACCTGGGTCTTTGTGCATGCTAGGCAAGCACTTTAACCATTAGGCCAAACTCCCGGCCCGAAATAACAGTACATTAAGAACAACAATCACATAAGACAAAGCTCGTTTCCATATCCTAGAGATCCATTCATTTAGTCTCATCCTATAACCTTTTGCATCTAGGTTTTGTGGTATTGTAATCCTCTGCTAGGAGAGTCCAAGATGTGTACTAATTGTTACCAATGAGGGAAACCATTGAGCCTATATTCCTTTGGGTCTGGTTTACTTCAGTAATAGGATTTTTCCCAAGTCTTCCCATTTTCTTACAAATGGGCAAAGTCATTCTTTCTGATGGCAGCATAAAATTCCATTGTGTATAAATACCACATCTTGTTGATCCACTCATCAACTGAGGGACATCTGGGTTGGTTCCATATCTTTGCTATGGTAAATTGTGCTGCAATGAACATCATTGTGCTAGTGGATTTAATATGTCCTTGTTTCTGGACAATTGGGTAAATGCCTAGTCGTGGAATGCTGGGTGATTGGGGAGCTCTATGTTTAGTCTTTTGAGGAACTGCCATACTGCTTTCCATAGTGGCTGAACGAGTTTGCACTCCCACCAGCAGTGTAGTAGTGATCCCTCCTGGCCACATCCCCTCCAGCAGCTGTTGTTATTAGTTTTCTTGATCCAGGCCATTCTAACTGGAGTGAGGTGGAATCTCAGAGTTGTTTTGATTTGCATTTCTTCTATGGCAAGAGATGTTGAGCATTTCTTCATGTGTCTATAGGCCATTCTTATTTCTTCAGAGAAGACTCTTTAAGTCTTTGGTCCATCTTTTAATAGAATGATTGTTTCTTTGGAGATTAGTTTTATAGTGATTCAATTTTTTTAGCTGTTGATATATTTTAGATATGAGGCCTTTGTCCATTATATGGCTAGTGAAGGTCTTCTCCCACCCTGTGGGCTTTTTAGTGAATTTGCTAGCTATGTCATTTGCCATACAGAAGCTCTGCAGTTTAGTGCAGTCCTATTTGTTGATGATCATGATTTCTATGCTTTCATCCAGACTGCTGATAAAAATATCAAACAAGAAAGGGCAAAGATACAATCCAGCAGCCTGGTCCCAGAGACATGTTACCATTGATGCTCATCTAAATGAATAATAGGCCAGCAACAAAAAAGAATGCAGCCTTGTTTATGTTGTATTTAAGAGCTTCAAAGCTGCATTTTATCACAGACTACATGATTGTCATCTAATGCAGTTTGATGGGTAGACAGAGAAATTAGATTGCAGTGTGAGTATCTGGAATTTTAGAAGCCAGGAAAATAATGTGTGTCTTCTAGTTCCTTCTCAATTCAAGTCATTGCCAAGATAACACTGGAAGAATTGCATTCTCTTTAGCAAAAAGGACTTTAGCAAAAGAGGACTTTTGTGTACCTTAAAAAATGCTATGCTTGTGTGTGTGTGTGTGTGTGTGTGTGTGTGTGTGTGTGTGTGTGTGTGTATGTGTTCAACAGTATTTGTCATCATGCCACAAATATATTCATTATCTGGTTTATTTTTTCCCAGTAGAATATAAGGTACATATGACAGTCAATTTCCCTTTTTCTTTTTAGGGTTAGTGCTTTCATTTATTCATTTTTAATATTTATTTTTTATTGTAATTATTAGAAGGGTTACATTATATTTGCCAGATAGAAGGTACATTTCTTAACAATCATTGCTACCCTTTATCATGTTTTTGTCCCCATTTCCTTCCCCCTACCCCCTCCCCTCATCTTGTTTTCCCCCCTTCCCTATCCTATTTGAAATAAACAAATAAAAATATATGCAATATATGAGATAACAAGGTAGGATGAGAAATAACATAGTACATTAAGAACTGCAGTCACCCCTTATATGGCTCTTGTTTCTATATCTTGGAGGTCCTTTCATTTAGTGTCATCCTATATGGCCTTATGTATCTAGGTTTTTCCCTATTGTAAACCTCTGCTAACAGAGCCCAAGGTTTAAATTAATTATGACAAATGAGGGAAACCAAGTGTGGCTTACCTCAGTAATAGGATTTTTCCCAAGTCTTTCCATTTCCTTACAAATGGGCAAAGTCATTCTTTCTGATGGCAGCATGTAATTCCATTGTATATAGATAACACATCTTGTTGATCCACTCATCAACTGAGAGGCATCTGGGTTAGTTCCATATCTTTGCTATGGTAAATAGTGCTGCAATGAACATCATTGTGCTGGTGGCTTTAGTATGTCCTTGTTTCTGGACTTTTGGGTAAATGTCAAGTAGTGGAATTGCTGGGTCATAGGGGAACTCTATGTTTAGTCTTTTGAGTAACCTCCATCCTTCTTTCCAGAGTGGCTGAATGAGTTTGCACACCCACCAACAGTGTAGTAGCAATCCCTCCTGACCACATCCCCTCCAGCATCTGTTGTTATTCGTTTTCCTGATCCTGGCCATTCTAACTGGAGTGAGGTGGAATCTCAGAGTTGTTTTGATTTTCATTTCTTTTATGGCCAGAGATGTTGAGCATTTCTTCATGTGTCTATAGGCCATCCTTATTTCTTCTTCAGAGAAGACTCTCTTAAGTCTTTGGCCCATCTTTTAATGGGATGGTTGTTTCTTTGGAGATTAGTTTTATAGTGATTCAATTTTTTTAGCTGTAGATATATTTTAGATATGAGGCCTTTGTTGTATGGTTAGTGAAGATCTTCTCACACTCTGTAGGTTAATTTTCCTTCTTTTTAGTTCAGTATCTACTTAGAATACAGAACAGAAGCTTTGAGTAGTTACTTAAAGATGTGCAAATAAATGATCAAAAAACTTTAAGGTTTATGTTTTGTTACGTTTGGGTAAGGATAGTTGAAGTGCTTTAGGAAGTGATGATAGATTCAATCTCACATAAGGTGTGAATGTAAACTACATAAATGTTAGCTCTCTGCCACTGTTGCTGTCATTGTCTCTCCACACCTTGGCCTCTATCAGAGCCCCTGGTGCTCTGACCCAGGATGTAGTTCATGTTCTCCAAATCTCCAAGTCTCTTTTCTCTATGTAGCCCACATCTAAAGCTGTGGCTCCTCTCTCTATTCAGTTTTAGTTGTTCTCTTTTTCTGGCACGGAGGGGAGAAAGTGTTGATGCAGGGGGGTAGTCTTGGTCCCAGTCAGGGTCCTGGTGCCTTCCCTGAGCTCTTCTGCTCAAGACTATTACTTTACCACCTGAGCCACAGCTCCACTTTCAGCATTTTTTTGTGGTTAGTGTCAGGAACATTCTCCCCCTCCCTGAATTCTTAGCTCAGAATGTGCCTGCATCGTCCTTTGTCCTAAAGGCAACATTTTGTAAATTAGGTTACTAAGCAACAGCATGCCTGCTTGTGTTGATATGCAAACATCCTACCTTGGACCTCCTACCCAGAGCAGTTTCTTTTCCCCAAGCCCCTCTTGCCTCTCCTGAAGAGGCATATAAACCCCTGTGTGAAAAATAAAATTCGCAGCTTGATCAGAATGCTTGTCTTGCTGCCTTCTTCGTGTCTCCTGTCCCTTTCATTCCTCCCTCTAGGTTCTTGGCCCTAGTTGACATCCCGCCTGACGGGACAGGTTAGTTCAAAAGGAGATTGTCCTAGACTTTCCTGCTTGGGTTGTCTCTGAGCCAGGATTCTCAGACCTTAGCCCCTTGAATAATTAGGATTATCAGCCCCTTAATTATCAGCCTGAGGCACTTGCTCCTGTCTTCAGTAGTATTGTTCCAATGTCTAGTATAAAATTATATCGCCTTTCTCTCATCCTTTTTCCTGATCTCCCTAGCTCATACTCCTCCACAGAGATCCTAGGTGTTAGAGATCAGGACAGAGAAGCATGATGGCTAGAAGGTGAGACACTTAAGAGCAACCTCTGCCTACCAACCAGCTTTGCACTGATAGCTCCTTTACTATTTTAAAATAGTTCTGTTACCTCTTCTTAAATGGAGAAATGCATAGGAAACACAATATGGTACATGAAAATACACATGCACACACATATTTTATACTGGAAAAAGAGAAGTCTTAATTATTGTTTTCAACTATATAACGGAATGTGGCTATCTGTTTTCTCCTCCACTAAGAATGAAAATAGAGGAATTAGGCTCAGTCTGTGGCCTGAGCTTTGTACTTGAAATGTAAAGGAGAGTTTCCTGACAGTAAGTAGAAGATTACAGAATTTGTTTCTTATGAATTTAGATTTCCATCTGACTGAGGTGTGTTTGAGGTCGTTTGTCTCTATGTAGAACAAATTGTATCTTAATTCTGATTTCCAAGAATTTATGATTAACTTCTTGAAAATAAGGACATCTATCTTACATTTATAATGTAAGATAATATGAATATTAATTTATTGGGGGAAGTATGTTTAAAAACAATTTCAAAATCAAATGTTTTCCCACTTATGGAGTGTAGGAGGGCAGACCTTTGAATTTGAAAAAGATTGAACATGGTTTACTCAAATGTAGTTTTGGATTTGTTCTAAATGAAGTTGTTATTTATTCAGTTGTTTCATACTTTAAAAATTGACTTTGAATTTGAAAATAATATTTATTCTGTCATAATATTGATTTTAGACAATCAGGTGTTAGAGCAAAAATGTATTTGGTTTTAGCTTACTATACATAGTTGTGGGTTTTTTTTTGGGGGGGGGGGTCATGGAGCTTGTACTATGGGCCTGGGTGCTGTCCCTGAGCTCTTCAGCTCAAGGCTTACCCCTGGATCCACAGTCCAACTTCCCATTTTCTAGAGGTTGATTGGAGATAAGACTCTCAGGTCCTTTTGTGTGTGGGCTAGGCTGCCTTTGAACTTTGATCCTCAGATCTTAGCCTCCTGAGTAGCTAGGATTACAGGTGTGAGCCACCATGCCCAGCTACTATGCATAATTTTTAATCAAAGAGTTAATAGAAAAGCTTTATAGATTCAGATATCATAGTAAAATTAAATAACAAGGAATGGTACTAGAGATTCAAACAGTCTAGTGACTAAGTACAGAGCACAATTCTCTGGACCACATGAGACAGTTTGAGATTAACCAAAGTAGAAATAAATAACAATAAATAAGGAAATGAACATAAAAATCAGAGTTACTCAAAGGTTATTTTAGAACTGTCTATAAATATCAAAGCACTGAAATCCTTACAAAAATACTCTTAACATCTATTTTCATGGAGATTTTTTCTCTCAATAATTAATGCTAATGGTTAATATCAAGAATGTCTTAACCTTGATAGAAAATGTTAACTAAGATAATTGAAGAGGTGTTTTGGAAGGCTGTATGCAAACAGTCACCCTAAACTCTTACTTACAACTCTGTGCATCTTTTGGGTGGATAACTACTATGATTACTTTTTAAAATCTTCCTAAAATTAATTTATATGAAGCGAATAATTTAATCTATGCCAATCTTCTAATAAGCAATTTAGAAGTAATACTCAAATGATTGTCAAAAGACTATGCTATGTTAAGTGCTGATATTAATA
Organism: Megascapheus bottae; assembly: GCF_031878675.1. Taxonomy (NCBI): domain Eukaryota; kingdom Metazoa; phylum Chordata; class Mammalia; order Rodentia; family Geomyidae; genus Megascapheus; species Megascapheus bottae. The sequence continues at coordinate 6,411,887 of NC_143529.1, read as the reverse complement.
CTCTAAACAAACACTCATTTCAAAGTAGCTTCTCAAATACAATTCTTTCATCTAGTTTTACAGTGGCTATTCTTTTCTTTTGTTTCCTTAATATTTATCATTCTGGGTTACAGACATTTCGCCTCTCTAAAGATTTACTTTCTAATTACTTTCAGTGTTAAGATCATTTTCCTTGAATTATTTAGAATATTCTGTTTCCTCTTGGAAATCTGGCTAAATTTCTACTTATACATGATTATTTAAATCTAATGCTGCCTAAGTGGTAAAGAATTATGTTCAGTTTTAAGTTTCTTATTTTTATGAAGATAGTATTGCAGGCAAGTGGAAATTAGAGGGAAAGCATGCAATTTATATCTGATTTAACTTTATGTATATAACCATAATTATTTTTTGATGTAAACTTAACTGAAGAGATAATTATTTTTTTGTGAAAACTTAACTGAAGAGATTTCTACAGAAAAAGCATACATAACTCACTGATTACATGCATACACCAACCAGTCACACAAACAGGACTTCTAGACAAGAGTTCTGAAATGAGCATGTTCTCTGTGTTGACAGCACACAGCAGTTTATAGCCAAGGTGGTTCCCGATGAAGGTAATATCCTTAAGGGAACTGATTTTCTACGTTGGTGCTCCAATGCTATGGAAGAACAGTTTGTGCAATAAATTTCATTGCATTAGTCAAGATATTTTCATTTTGAAATTACTGAAACTTACTCCTAAAATGTTAATTATGTTTGCTTATATCATTAGAAGAATGGAGGTATCACAGGTCAAGAATATTTTCCTGATTTATAGATATTAATTTGTTCACTTCATTGATTTTATTTGTGTGCAAGTCTTTCCTGTGCATTAGAAAAGCTGGCTGCTGACAGTTTCCACTGAACATATGTCTTTCTAACAGCCAGAGACCTGAGGCCCTACTTATCAAATATATGAGATTCAAGTAAAGAAATGCCAAAGGGAAACTTAAAGCCACAAATGAAAAGACGAAAAGAGAAAGATTAAATATCTATGAGATAAATGAAATCTCAAGAAGCAAAAGAACAATACAAGTAACAAAAGAAAGTGGAAAAAATAAAACAATAACAAGGAGAGAAACTAACACACTAAGTACTGAATTTATATTGATTGTTCAAACAGATTGATAAAATAGATGACTGAAAATGAGAGGAAAAAAGATGCATACACAGATTTCCCTCCCGAGTTCAGGTTTTGAAAGTAATTTTGAAATATATTTAATATTGTCTTCATAGGAACTGAAATATTTTAGCTGTCTTGAAGATGCTCTAATTCATTTATAAAAGTGACAATTGTGACAGAATCTTCCTATGCCAACAAAATTAATACTATCCATCTGAATTATATATGTATACAAAATGTGTATTTTTTTTGCCAGTCCTGGGGCTTGAACTCAGGGCCTGAGCACTGTCCTTGGGCTTTTCTCAAGGCCAGCTCTCTACCACTTGAGCCACAGTACCACTCCTGGCTTTTTCTGTGCATGTGATACTGATGAATTGAATCTGGGTCTTTGTGCTTGCTAGGTAAGCACTCTACCATTAGGCCAAACTCCCTGGCCAAAATTTGTATGTTTTATGCACACATATATAAATGAACACAGTATATGAGATAATAGTATTTTTCAAGACAATACTATTTATTACTGCTGTAAGAAAGGGCAAATGTTTTGTGGGTCACAGAACCAAACAAACTCCACAAGGCATTTTGTTTTGAATTTTTCTTTGTTTTATCCTGACTTAAACATTTACCCTTAAAAATACTGAAGATCAGAAAAGGAATAATTGTTAATAAAACACTTTTAAATATTGATATTGCGTTCAGAAACTTTTTAGAGGTGTACTCCGGAAACAGTGGGGCAATAAGTATTTCATGTACCTCAGCTAATTTGACAATGAGGCACACAAGACAAGCCTTATACTACATTTTACTTGATTGAGAATATGCCATGGAAAAGAAAGCTGTACAAGACAAAAATGTTTTTCATCCGAACAATATAATTCTAGACAGGTTAAAGATGGATCACTTTCATGCAGTATACTTAAAAAGAATTCTGCTTTTGAATACTTAAGTAAAGGGAGAGTAAAGAGAATTAAAGACCCAGGGCCTCAGCTCTCCTCCTCTCTAATAGCTATGGAAGAAAGGCACATGTGGGATTTCAGAGTGACATCTTTTTTTCAGCACTAAGTGTGGTGAAATGACCTACCAATCTTGTGATCAGGTTGATTCAGTTACCTTAAAGATTATCCATTAGTTCCCCTTATCCCATTTATATATCAGTATAAATTTTTGTTGTTATTCCTGAAGAGCTGTACAAAGGGGATACAGTTTCATAACTCAGGTTGTGAATGCTTAGGCAGTGTCTGCTCTTCCTTTTCTCCCCCTTTCTTTTTTTTTTTATTTGGCCATATTTTTATTTTCTACGTATACTATAAACACATACAATACATGCTACAAAAACTTTTTCAAAAATTTAACTGTCAAGAAAGTGTATAGTGTTATAATACAATGGCACATGTCACATTTTATTTCAAACCATTAATAGTGAAATGTTACTTATGGATAATTAAAAATTATCTATTTACCTTATTAACAATACACAATTCCAACAAAGAATTATCCATGTCAAATATTAGTATTCACAAAATGGGCTTTTGCAGAGTGATTATATATAAAATATAGCAGCCAATTTCACTTTACTTTGCTCTGTGACAATGTACATCTGAACTTGAGAGCCTAGCATTTGCTTTTTTATGGGAAGATACTTATGCAATGTCTTTTGATTTCTTGAGGTCCAGTAACTGCTACACCAAACCAATCCAACCCAAGAGTTCATACAATGGCCTCAGGTGACTGATCATTGAGAGAAGTTCTTGTTATTTTGTGTAGAGTTGCATATTCCATTAACATTACATATAAATAAGAGACATATTTTCAGCCAGTATCAAAGTCAAAAGAAAATACATTCAGATTAGTTGTGACAAGGTTCTTATACAAACATTTTAGATGCCATACTTTCAGGAAAAAAAAATTGAAGGTGAATTTGGATTTTACATTTTAACTGAAAATGTACAAAGTAGTCAGGTGGAATTATGTCGAGTATTGCAAATCTGTTCATCCTATATTGAGCACTCAACTATGTGCGTAGTACTGTGCTAATGTTTTATAAGTCAAGCATTACTGTCTTTAACAAGCATTACCTTAGTGTGAAGTAAAAATAAATTAGCATCAATTCAATAGTTTGCCTGTGATGAGGTTTGTAATCCTACTCCTGTTGGCTTCCCTGGGCCATGTAACAATCTTCTGCACTCCCCTCATTCACTCACACACACAGCTGCACATACTATGTTCCAGGCAATGTGCTAGTCACTGAAATACCATGATTTGATGTATGTTTCAAGAATGCAAATTTATCATATAACCTATGTAGAACAACCAGAAAGGTACATTATTTTTCTAAAATGAGGTCCGAAGCAAAGTACAGATATTTTTATTGGTCACATGACACCAGAGACCAGTGCCTATATTGACTAGGTAATAACTTTAAAAGTTTCTTGTTGTAGTTAAAAAGAGTCTAAATCATTTTTTTGTCTCTCATAGGTTATTCTTTGGAGCATGAGGCTCCATATAAACCATTCTACACTTACAAGGTTTGTAAATTAAACCTGGACATAAAAAAGAACCAAAATTGAAGGCAATTTATAATGCCATGTACTTCAAACACTATTCTGGCCATGTAAAATGAATATATAAGTAATTCATGATTGAGTCACACATTTTTCAAAGCTCTAACCCCACCCCACTCATATAATTTTAATTTGCCTTATATAAAAGTTGCACACAATGCAGAGGGCAGAATTTGGCTCTGAAACCTTCCATGGAATAGTATAAGGGATTGGTCCTTCCGCTCCAAGTAGAATCTGATCATTAGAATTCTACTTCTCTTGAGGATACTGACACCCAGGAGAAATAGCTTTGTTAGGTCCCATCAGCCAAGAGTCTCCTTAGGTGCTGAGGCAGTGTGGATCTACTATGACTCCTCAAGGGAAGGCAGAGAGCTAGGACTTTGAATCCAATACTGGCTTAAAGCTATGCACTGAATAAAGTGCTCTGAACGTCCTGCTTTTCATCTAGAAAGGAAATATACATTATATTAAGAATTGGCCTACTTGTAGGTTTGAGGGAAGATAATTTGAGTTGAAAGAATCCCAAGAAAAAGTTTGAAGCCATGACCAGAAAGGAAGATAAGTGCCTCCAGTAGTGTTCTCAGATTTCCCAGGATTTGAAATGTAAGAGTGAGTCACACAATTATGGTCATGTTCCATAAATGAAAATGCAATCCCACTGGGTACTATTCACACGGTGCATTACTTAACTGGATGGAAGGGGACAGCCTCCTGCCATTGGATAATATGGTTTCAGAATGAAAACAGAACCATTGAACAAATCAGGTTAAGCAGTGTCCATCCGTTTTTCACAGGCTGCTCTCCACTGCCTGAAAGGAGGTAAGATATCCCTTCTGATATAGGCAGGTCCAATATCACCAAAAAATTGCCACCTCAGAAGTTAACCACACAGCCCTCCAGTTTCGTACCCTGAACATGGATAAGAGTAGAAATGGAGTAGTTCAGTCTAAAGATGATCACAGGTAACAGAATGCTTATATAAACTAGACTGTTTTGATACCTGTAAGAAAAGTGTATAGATGGCAACTGGGGGAGGAGAAACAAGTTCCCATCTGTTAGCAAAACTGTTTGTTGAGCTATCCTCAGCTGAAGTCCTCCTCGGGATTCTGCTGATCCAGCAGACGGACATGTATGAATGGGAAGTGACCTCGTTTGCCATTACCACTGACCACTCACATTTATCCTCATAACCTTTACCAGCTCACAGATCTCCAAAGCCAAGGTTGTCTTGTCGTAGGCATTAGGGACTCGCTTCTAGATAAGCCTAGCATAAATGGGCCCATTCTCGAGGTGAGGGAGCAGTGTTGACGCTGGGTTGGGTACAGGCTCCAGCCCACCCAGTGGCTGTGGGTGGGAGTCCTCCTGGTTACCTCCAATCAGAGACTACCAAGTAGAAGGTAATGTTCATAATTTATTTTTACTGAAGACTCAGGAGTTTAGATACAGGGTTTTCTTTTAAGAAAAATAACTTAGGAGAAAGGCAACAGTGGCTCACATCTCTTATCCTAGCAACTCCAGAGTCTGAGTTCTGAGAATCTGGATTCAAAGCCAGCCAGGAAGGATGATCTGTGATATTTACTATCTCCAGGGAAAGGGTAGCAGAGAACTGGTTCAGGGGCAGAATGACAGCCTGGAGCCTAAAAGCTAGGGGTCAACACTCAGATCCCCAGTTCAAGCCCCAGTACTAATTAAAAAAAAAGAGAGAAGACCTCCTAGTCTTAGATATTTCTCAGACTAACACAACTTGATAAACAGAAAATAGGTAGTATTTTATCCTAGAGTTTTTCATATATTTTTATTGTAATATTCATCAGATAGAAGGTACATTACTTCACATACATTGATACCCTTTCTCATGTCTTGCTTGGCCCCTATTTCCCTCCCCCACCCCCATCCCTCATCTTGTTTTCCTCCCTTCCCTATCCAACTTCAAATAACCAAATATGCATATATACAATATATCAGATAACAGGTGAATTATTCTAGACTTTTAAAAATCATACCCCAAGATAAAAAGAAACCGTATTTTTATCTCTAATGAAGAATTCAGATAATATTGTTCCATAGGTCATATTTTAGTGTGTATTACGATGATTTCTTCCCAAAATGACTATAACATTTAACAATTATGCTGTTTTTCCTCAACATACTTGTGTATTGTGTTAAATAAGAACTTTATAAAAGGTCATTTTGCACACTGGAATTCTATGCTGCAATCAGAAAGAATGACATCACTCCATTTGTAAGGAAATGGAAAGAGTTGGAAAAAATCCTATTAAGGGAAGTAAGCCAGACTCAAAGGAACATAGGCTCCATGGTTTCCCTCATTGGTAATAATTAGTACACATCTAGGACTCTCCTAGCAGAGGATTACAATAGCTGAAAACCTAGGTACATAAGATCATAAAGGATGAGGCTAAATGAAAGGATCTCTAGGATATGGAAACAAGAGTTTTATCTTGTGTGATTTTTGTTCTTAATGTACTATGTTATTTCTCTTCTCTTTTTTTGCCCTTATGTTTAATCTCATATTGTTACTGTATCATATTGTTACTGTATCATACCATACTGTATCATATTGTTACCTGGTATATTGTGTATAGATTTATTTGTTTATTTGAAATAGGAAAGGAAAGGGGGGGAAATAAGATGATTGGGAGGGGTTGAGGGGAGGGAAATGGGGACAAAAACATGAGAAGGGATATCAATATGTGAGAAGTAATGCACCTACTACCTGGCGAATGTAACTGTAACCCTTATATACATTACATGGACAATATAAAAGGGTCATTTTGTGCATCTATTTATTTGTCCATTTCACTCACTTTTGTCCATAGGATTAAATTTTCCCTCTCTTTTTAAATGGAAATGACTTGAAAGTGTTCCCAGTTGAGAAATATATTTTCAGAAATATAAGGTTTTTTTTTTGTCTGGGCTGGCTTTGAACTTCAGTCCTCAGATCTCAGCATCCTGAATAGCTAGGATTACAGGTGTGAGTTACCAGTGCCTGGCTAGTAAAACTACTTTTGTGAACATGACAACTATAATTTAATAACTTGTACATGGTCATTTCTTAGCACATAGAGATGACTAGTTCCTGACATCAGAGGAATTGTAGTCACAGTTCTCCATACAGAAAAGAGAAACTTTGGAACCAGTTTCACATGTTTTATGATTAAAATTTTTCCCCATAGCACAGTGAATGAAATTCAGCCATCATTTACTGAAGTCTATTGCCTAGGGCTTAGACTATTCTTGATATTTAGAAAGCAGGAAAACTAAACTGAAATCGTAACTTATGAATAATGAAACAGACAAATCTACTCCCTCTGGTGAAATGGAAATAAATGCTGTACACCTCTCCAAATATTTGTTTATTTGTCCATTTCACTCACTCTTGCTTATAGGATTAAATTTTCCCTCTCTTTTTAAATGGAAATGACTTGAAAATGTTCCCAGTTGAGAAATATATTTTCAGATATATAAGGTTTTTTTTATTCCACTGGCAAGGAATATTTGTTGTTTATAACTATATCTAACTTTTAAATAAAAATAAAGAATACTTGGTGAGAACCAGATGAAAAGTAGCTATCTGAGGGTAAATATTGCTGAGTTGATGCCATTTATTCAGAAAGTGACTTAGAAATGGTTTCTAGTGCCCTGGAATTCCGGTCCTCTACAGCCTCAAGGACATTTGAGCGTACAATGTGTCACTGAAATTAGTCTTTATGTTATATATTAATAGGTCTCAATCAAGAGACAATGTCTAATTTATGAGTTCATTTGGTTATAGGTTTATGGTTCTCCCTCTCATAGAGCTGACCTGGGGAGACAAAGGAGCAGTTAAGGTGTTGGTCACCCAAAGGTGTATGGTAAATAAGTGATTTCAAATCCTTTGTTGTTGTTGTTGTGGAAGTTGTCTGAACTGTTGTAATTGTTGTAAGTCTGATGACCACGTTATCTAAAAATAGGCTTAAATATTTTCTTTTTTTTTCAGTCCTTAGCTCATTTGGTAGTGAGCATTTGTTTGATGAAAAGCATCATGATTAGTAATGAATAGATCAAGAATACACTTTCTTTTGGTTAATCTTAACATAAATCATTCATTATTTTGTATTTTGTTTCAGAGGTATTGCTGTTAAAATCCAGGGTCTTGCTCGGCAGATGCTCTGCCGTTTCAGTCACACATCCTATTTCTTTTGCTTGTTATTTTTCAAACAAGATCTTGCTTTTTGCTCTGGCTGCTCTAGACCACAAACCTTCTACTTACCCTTTTCTCATAGCAACAATAAAAGGTGCATGACAGTATGCTCAGTTTTTTTTATTGGTTTAAATGGAATCTTTAAAGCTTTCCCCCAGTCAGACTTGGAAGAGCGAGCCTCCTGTTCTCAGTCTCCAGTATAAGTAGGTAAGTAGTGTAACAGGTATGCCACTGTAACCAGCAGTGTATATATGGATGAATGTCTGAAGATAAAGGATGAATTGAAATAAATGGAATTTCCCTTTTGGGCTTATTTATTCTTGATAAATTGGTAGCATTTTAAAAATGGCTTGAAGGGAAAGTATTTAATTATTATTTTTTTTACCTTGGTAAAAAAGATTTTTAAAAGGGCCAGCCTGAGAAAGGAATACTGTGCAGCCTATTAGAGGGCGAGCGGGGAAAACAGATTTTAAGGTATTCATGAGCTTAAAGGCACAGTGTCATTATTTTATTTAGGATAATTCATAGAATTCCACCATACTCAAATACATGAGCAGTATTGATTCGATGCTAATGTGTTAATAGATTAATATCTAGGCAGTAGTTTTGTTATTACTCATATTTTTTTTATTTTTTATTGTAATTAGTAAAAGGGTTACATGATATTTGCCAGATAGAAGGTGCGTTAATTCACATACATTGATACCCTTTCACATGTCTTGGTACCCATTTCCCTCCCCCCCCACACCCCCCACCCATCTTGGTTTTCCCCCCTTCCCTATCAAATTTCAAATATCCAAATACAAATAAATTCAATATATTAGATAACAAAGTGAGATACTATACCAATATGAGATAACAAGGGACAGCAAAGGAGATGAGAGACAACATAGTACATTAAGGACAACAATCATTCATTATATGGCTTTTGTTTCACTATCCTGGAGGTCCTTTTAATTAGCTTCACATTATATGTCCTTATGTATCAAGATTTTGCTCTATTGCAAATCTCTGCTAGTAGAGCCCAAGGTTTCTACTGATTATGACGAATGAGGGAAACCATTGAGCCTAAGTTCCTTTGAGTCTGGCTTACTTCACTTAATATGATTTTTTCTAAGTCTTTCCATTTCCTAACAAATGGGGTGATGTCATTCTTTCTGACAGCAGCATAGAATTCCATTGTGTACAAATACCACAACTTGTTGATCCACTCATCAACTGAGGGACATCTAGGTTGGTTCCATATCTTTGCTATGGTGAATAGTGCTGCAATGAACATTGTTGTGCTAGTGGGTTTAGTATGTCCTTGTTTCTGGATGGTTGGGTAAATGCCAAGTAGTGGAATTGCTGGGTCATAGGGGAGTTCTATGTTTAGCCTTTTGAGGCACTGCCACACTGCTTTCCATAGTGGTTGGACGAGTTTGCACTCCCACCAACAGTGTTATTACTCATATTTTTATATATGGGTATCTGAAGCTCATAAAGTTCTATTAACTTACCTAAAATTGAAATAGAATGTGAGAAGTAGAAATGATATTTAATCCCGGGTCTTTTTGATTTGACAATGCATACTTTTAAGTGCTGTAATAATTAGAAATAGCACCCACAGGCAAAAATAGAGGAATTAAAGCAATGCAATATTTTTTTAGAGGTTTGTCCTAGCCCTATTGCACAAAGACTACATTAGAATTTGAGCAGGAAATGTTCATTTTTGTGACTCTAAAATACATTTTATATCTCTTTAATTTGTACATAAAATAATCACTGTAATCATTTTATAATTACTAACTACCAAGTAGCAATTGCAGCATGGCAATTATTGTCTTAATCAGCTTGTTTAGCTATATTTTACTTTTTATGGATGCAATAGAGTGGTCTATTAAAGAAAAATCAATGTCAAAATAAGACCCAAAAGGTTCTTAAAATAAATGTAGAACATTTTTTTCAATGATGGGAAAACATCCTGCCATACTTCATACTTTATCTTCTTTCTTACTGAGATATAAAAGTGTGTTTTCTTAACACCTTAAATTCAATACAATATAGTGTTCATACAACCTGCTAACATTGAGGAAAAAATCACCAGGACTGGCTGAGGCAGTAGGTTTCTATCTTGCAGTCATGAGGCTCTGCATTCAATCCACAGTGCTGTCAAAAAAAAAACCACACAAACCAACAGTACTCCATTTAATTTTGTACCCAGGAAGTTGTGACTCTCTTGCTAATTGCATCGTGATTATTATCTTGACATTACCCAGTGTACTGCCAGTTTAGTAGGAGATACTGAATAAATCCATGTCGAGTTGATTTTCTGTTTCCTGTAGAACAAATTCAAACCAAGAGTCCTAGTAATATTTTAAGAATTGTAAACATTGTGATGATTGTAGAATCTCTTCTGCTGGCTGATGACCTTTCTTGAAATGCCATGCTAATTTTAATGTACACAGGTTAATTTTACTATACTCACCATAGGGATCACAGACCTCTCAGGGTGAACAATCATAGCTTAGGAATTTGAGAGATGTTCATATTAATTTTAATTCTGATATTACCTTTCTATGGCTCCTTCAGGTAAATTGTTTAGCCACAGTCTGAGCCATCTAGCAGTTCTCATAACTACTCATAGTCAAAGTCTTTGGAACTATAAGTGAAAGTAACAGTTCCGAATCGTTCCAAATGGTTTGCATAATGTTCTTGAATATAGTACATTATTGTAACTAAAATTCGTCTCAGTTTCTAGAGCTTGAGATCTCCAAAAATGCCCATCAGAATCAGAATCAGAATAGGGACTGTCCTACGAAATTTGTTTCTCTAACATTGTTCTTGACAGAGTAGCTGTGCAGCACATGTTTGTTCAATGAGGGACTGATGAACATAGAGAGAGGATTAACAAGTCAAACAGATTTAAAAGATAAATCATACCTCATTTTTACTTTATGCTGAGCTAGGGTTAGAGGTCAACATTGCTATACGATTATACATTGCTTAAGAAAATCCTACATCTTCACATGTGATCTGATATGCTTGAAATATCTGGGCAGAGATTTAACATTTTCTGTAAGAAAAGATGAATGGTTTCCATTCTCTGAATGCTATGAATACTTTCTATACCAATATTTTTTTTATTAACCTAGCAAAATCAACTTTTTCTAAGACAGGGATAGAATTTGGCCATTCGAAGCGTATTCTAATAAATTCAAATGAGTCTTAAGAGTAGGAACATATTTAACATAAGTGAAGTCTATTTTAAGGAGAAAAAGAATTGGTTTAGGCATGTGACATGTTGCCACTTGGGGGCACTCTTTACTCATTTAAAGTAGCTTTGATGGTAAGAGAAAATAGGTGTTTGTAATAAAGGGAAGTGACAATCCTGGGAGAATTTCAATAGTCTAATTTTAAATGTGGTTTGCAGGTGTTTTGGAATTCTGATAACCTGGATCCGGTGGTTTCTGGAGCTTGCCAGGGTGCTGCAGAGCTAAAGAATGCCACTCAGGTAAATGGAAAACACTGGGTTTGCATTTAATGATGTTTTTACTCTGCAAAATTTGGCATATTAGATTTACCTCTTTGATTTTCCTTTGTCTCCATTCTGGAGGACATGGCTTTAAAAGTCTGACTAGTATACAGATAACAAATGCATAATGAATAACTTTCCAAAAGCAGAGTCCCTCCTAGGCAATCACATAGATCATTAAAAATTCTACAAAGTAATCCATGACAAGTTCTTTGTTACTGGATAGCTAAGCCTTATTTACAAATGAGTTTTGGATAAGGTAATTGAGCAACAGCTGTCACCAGCCAGTTTATTTGTTAGAGAGCCCTTTTTAGGAAGTGCAAATTGGGGTATATGAACACATATCCAGAATGCAACGGATTGTTAGGTCAGTCAGAATGTAAACTGTTAATAATAGCATGCTGGACAACTGTCATTCTTTTGTTTGATCAGTCACCACTCCTAAGCTTTAATCTGACACCAATTGCTTTACTAGACCATTAGGAAAGAAATTATATTAGGATATGTGTTCACTGGGATACTTGGGAATAAAATTTCCAGCTCAGTTTGTCTTGTTCTTGTTATGTATGAAAATACTCAATGCTAACTCTTTTTCAGTGTTTGGGGGTCTGAGATAGAATTAAAGACTCAAGCCTATCTTCATTATAATTGTAGGGTCTGGGCAGCAGTCCCAGCCTCCTGCTTAAAACACCTCCCAGAGCGTAGCACAATAGTGAGTACAGTTCAACTTGATGAGAAATGGCATCAATCACATAGTTATATCAGGACCCCACCCAAGCCACTCAATTATGAAAATCTGTGCACCATGGAACTTGCATGCCACTGCACTTAAAATCAACTTAGACAATCTAATTGACACGAATAGACGGGGTCCCCCATTTCAGTAGATGAAGCTGAATAAGAAGTAGTCACTTATTATGGGATTGTTATTTTTGCAGTTAGAGCTTTGGAATACAATGTCTTGATAAGCTAGTTTTCTGGTGGATAAAATGCCAGTTTTCAAGCCCTTCTAAGGCGTAGAGACTAGCAGAAGGTATGAGTACTTTTCAGAAGTTTATTAGGTGTCTTTTCCTTCCTTCTTTCCTACCTTCCTTTCTTCCTTCCTTCTAATTGTAAGGATTGAAACTGAAACCTCATTCATGCCAGGTGAAAACCCTGTTTCTCAGATAAGATTTTGCTTTGTCTAGGCTGGCTTTGAACTCTGGATCTTTCTTTTTTCACCTTTGGAGTAGCTGAGATTACAGTTTACCTAAGTCTCTGAGTTCTTTTGTTTGCTACAGTCTGAGAACAGCTGTTGAGGAGTAATTCCTGTGACCGTTTAAACATCAATCATATAATGTGTGTTTAGTACTGTTCATATGTACTGTGAGTGGCTTCTGACTTTCATTTACCCAATAAGGGTTCTCTGGAGTCAGAGGCAGGAATACTTCAGTAGTCAAATTCATGGGGGAGGATTCTGATTTGGAGTTTTGATTTGTTTTCAGAAGTATTCTGCCTTCTGTAGACAAATCTAAGGTCAGTACTGAGGAATAGTACTTTCCCAAAGGAAGTTAATAGTTGTTGATGACCAGCAACAAGTTCTTGTAAGATGGTCTTTTCCAGTTCCCACTGAGGAATGGCATGAAGGGATATGAGTTTAATCATGGGACGTGCCAAGGCTACCCCTGTTAATCAAGCTCCCTCCAAATGACCATTGCTAATATTCACTTTGAAGGCTGTTAAGAATTTCTGCACCATTGTTAGCTGTATTGTTTAAATTTTTTTCTTTTGAGAATCTTATATCATATGGGGGTATTTTTAGATTCTCCCACAGGCTGCTCTTATCTTTTATTCTGTGAGCTCACAATAAAATGTGGACTTGAACCAAAAAGTTCCACCATGTACTTTTCTTTTTGAGTTTCCTTCTGCTGCCCTAGGGGTCAATGTCACTGAGAAGGCAAGCTTTATAACTTAAATAGCTCAACTAGTCAAAAGTGACAACTCTGTTAAAAAAGAAACTGATTTTAAATCTTATTTCTCAATTCTGTATTTCTAAGTGGATATTCTATTTAAGTGTGAAGATTAACAAGAATAAGAATTACTTTGACTGTTTTTTTCTTTTTCCTTTTTTTTTTTTGGTAAACTTTGGAATCGAACCCAGAGCAGTGTTGTGCTAGACCAACTCTCTACTCTTTTTTTTAAATTTTTTTTAAACTTTTTATTGTAATTAATAGAGGTGTTACAGTTATATTTGCCAGATAGAAGGTGCATTACTTCTCACACATTGATACCCCTTCTCATGTTTTTGTCTCCATTTTCCACCCCTCATCCCCTCCCCTCAACTTGTTTTTCCCCCTTCCCTTTCCTATTTCAAATAAACAAATAAAGGTATATACAATATGCCAGGTAACAAAGTCAATACTGTAACAATAGGAGATTAACCAAAGAGCAACCATAGAGAAGAAAAATAACAGTGTATTAAGAACAACAATCACACAAGATAAAGCTCTTGTTTCCATATCCTGGAGATCTTTTCATTTAGTCTCATCCTATATGACCTTATGTATCTAGGTTTTGAGCTATTGTAATCCTTGGCTAGGAGAGTCCTAGATGTGTACTAATTATTACCAATGAGGGAAACCATGGAGCCTATGTTCCTTTGAGTATGGCTCACTTCACTTAATATGATTTTTTTCAAGTCTTTTCATTTTCTTACAAATGGGGACATGTCATTCTTTCTGACGGCAGCATAGAATTCCTGGTGTATAAATACCACATCTTCGTGATCCAATCATCTCCCGAGGGGCATCTGGGTTAGTTCCACATCTTTGCTATTGTAAACAGTGCTAGCCCTCTACTCTTAAGCCACATTTCCAATCTTCATTCTGTGTGTGTGTGTGTGTGTGTGTGTGTTGTGTGTGTGTGTGTGTGTGTGTGTGTGTGTGTGTGTGTGTGTGTAAGTGCATGTATGCATGTGCTTGAGGGTCCTGGGGATTGAATTCAAGGCTTGCTGCTATTCCTGAGCTTTTTGGCTCAAGGTAAACTCTCTACCACATGAGCTACAGCTCCACTTTTAGATTTTTGGTGATTATTTGGAGATAAGAGTCTCATGGACTATCCTGCCTGGGATGACTTGAGCTATGGACCTCAGATCTCAGAATTCTAGGTAGCTAGGATCAAAGGTGTGAGCTACTGGCACCTAGCTTCACTTCAATTTTTTAATCCCATGAGGGCCCAGTGACAATGGTCAACCAGGAGACCACACAAATCATATTTCAAAGCTTTTTAAAAATATCATTTCTTATAGGAAATCAATTCCATGAGTACCGTTCTGTGACAGGAGTAGAGTGAATATATGTAGGCTCATTAAGATTCTGTTCTGTGTTTTAAATCTGTGAAATGAAAAGCATGTTTCTAATAATGGAGACTGTTTACTTCTGTCATCCTTTAGGCTTGCAGACTGATGGAGTCAGACATAATAGCTTCTACCATTGCAACTCTGGCTTGCTAATAAGGGTCTAAAAGTGGTCTGAGTAATTTGAACAAGATCTCTTAAAATTGTCACTCTGATTGACTACAGTGAATTGTATGTATAATCTGTTAATTGTTGAACTTTATAATTGAAAGCAGCTGTAGTGACTATGTTTCTCAAACCTCTTAGTTGAAAGAAAAGGAAACAAGTTTAAGAAAACCAATTTCATTTTTATTGGAACACAAAATTTACAGCTCTACATAGTAAAATGCTAATCATATAAACAGCAAAGGAATGAATAAAACTTCAACACTCAGGCTTACCACTTCATGGCTAAAAAAGTCTCAAGTTGCCTTTCATTTTTTTTTATTGTCTTTTGACTTTGGTCTGTAATTATTAACAGTGAAACCACACTTCTCTGGATGGGATATCAATAAAAGCCCCGCTTTTCTCATTATTGTTATAGTAGGATATAAATTTATAATATACATTTTTTTCTGATAACCAAAAAAGTCTTGCTTAATAATGCCCACTAGAATTTACAATAGCAATTCTCACAGATTTTTAAAAAAATGCATTCTGTTTTTCTTTTTCTTGGACTGAGGATTTGATTTGGAACAGTTAATCGCCTTTGGAGTTGTTTATGATATTCTGATTATGTTCTTAGTGCTTTTGGCAGTCCTTGCAAGAAAAGGAAGAGAAAGAAAGCCTGGGTTGATTGTGGGCTGCATGAGGCTGTGCCCTGCAAAAGTCTAAGTCAGATGAATAGCAATGGTTGAACACAGACAAGCAAAGCTGGAATTTCTTCCATTGTGTTCTATAATGTGTGGCATATCACATTGTGTCATGATTCTCCTGTCTCTTCCTTTCCATGTCTAGCCATCTCTACATTCTTGTCACTTGCTTCTTCCCCATGACTTCCCTATTTCTCTCTCTTTAATCAAATGTTTTACTCCAAAAGAATATTCAAAATGATCTTTCCAAGTAATTACATATGCATTGCAGCACTCACTTCTGTAGTTATTGACAGATAAACTTCCAGTTTGTATTTGAATATTTCTAGTAATGAATGTTTGACTACTTTCCCAGGGATTTTATTAATGGGCAACTTAATTGGTTAGAAATCATTTCAGTAGTAGTAGAGTGAAGTCTTTTCTCTGTGAAGGTGTAGCCTCTTAGTTTTGTTTACAGAAATTATTCAAAATAAATGTGAACCATGATTTATGTTATAATCCATTACTATACATATAAAGTCAGCTACAACACTCTAGTCAATAGCCTGCCCATATTTAGCTGACACAGAAATAAATTCTCCTACTATTGGTCAAAATACCCTCAGATCTTCATGGTTTGTAGAATGCTTGTCACCTTGTTTACTTCCTGCGGTTTTATGATAATATATCAGTCGAGCTAAAAAGCAAGACTGTAATTATCTGTAATACTTTATTGGCTCTGACCTAGAGATTACTGTTCAAAGTCTGACCCTAACACTCAACTTGTTGGTTTTTGGTTACTTTTCTAATAAAAGTCACAGATTTATTAGACAATTTCTCTGTTTTGTTAAAAGTAACAGAAATTTACAATGGAATCCTACCTGGAAGTTGTAGTTATTAGCTGTTAGCATAGATTACACTATGATACTTTTTAATCAGTCAATCGGATTTTGCTCTACTTTTCTGTTTCCTACATTTTTGCGGGGGTGGGGGCAGTGCCTCGGTGGGTGAGGGAGGCTTGCTGCTGAAAAAATACAGGTGCTTAAGAGGTGGTGGAAAACAGAAAGTTTGATAAATGTAGTCATTATTATACTCATCAATATTCCCTTTTTTATTTTTCTAAAAGTAAACTGCTTAAATTAACTTTGAATTAGAGAAATATGGAGTGAAGGAGCAAAGCAAAAAAATAGGAATTGATTGGAAAATTAAATGCTTTTTTTTTTCCGGTCCTGGGCTTGAGCTTAGGGCCTAACACTCTCCTAGGACTTTTTTAAGGCTAGAGCTCTACCACTTGGGCCTCAGCACCACTTCCGGCTTTTTCTATGTTGTGGTACCGAGGAATCAAACCTGGGTCTTCGTGCATGCTAGGCAAGCACTCTACCACTAGGCCGAACTCCTGACCCAAGTTAAACATTTTAAAACATTTTTACTGTTTAAGGTGATATACAGAAGGGCCATAGTTACATATATCACGTAAGAGTACATTCTTTTCTGGTAATGTAATCTCTTTATTCTCTCCCAGTTTTTCCCTCCCATCTCCACCCACAAGTTGTATAGTTTATTTTTAACATAGTGTCTAGTGAGTACTACTGCTGCATTTGTTTTCACCCTTTGCCCCTCCATTTCTTTTCCCCTCTTAAAAGAAAGATAAACAAACAAGACAAAAAGAAAAGTCAACAAAAATAGCAATGAAGAAAAAACATCCTATTTCCATTTCCTGATAGGCATTATGCTTTTGTGTAAAGTTCAAGTTTTATAGGAATAAAAAATTTTAAAATCCATTAATTGTAATATTTTTCCAGTAAATGTTTAATCTGCTTATAATTAAGGAACTGGGTTATCAAAAAGACCTTAGTTTTTCTTACATTTTCATCATTGGGGAAACTATTTGTTGCTTTGCATGCTTAACCTAATAGATGTTGCTTAAGAAACAAACAAACAAAAGGCCAGACTACAAGATATGTCATGGGTCAGTGGTGCAAAGTGGGAAATCTCTTCTATTAGGCATTGTCTACCATTTGAAGAAGCAAGATGGATTGATAAAAGCTATTAAAAAGTGGAATTAATGCATATTTTATGGACTCTACAACATTAAGGGGAAGATTAAATTTAAAGGTGGCCATTTCAGGCTTTACACAGTACTTTATAATTTTATTTTCATCCTTTCAAGTAATGTGGGTGTAATGCCAGCAGACCAATTATGTTCCCTAGATGAAATAACTGTGTTTAGCAGCTTGGTAATCAAGGATCTATTGTCTAAAACTCTTCCTGGCGTTTATGATACAAAATTGTTAAGGCATCTGCTTCTTTATTCTGATAGAATTCAGATGGTTGACAATGTCCACTGGCCCATTTATCATCCCTGACCTTCCCCCATAGTGTGCAAAAGATGTTTCATAGTCAATTGCAGTATGCTTTTTCCCCCATTAAAAACTCATAGCCATGAACAAAGGTAAAAAGAGTTGCAAATAGAAGCGTATGTATGAATCAGTGCATGCATTGATTTGCACTGTAGGAAAATGAAAATGACAATGTTTTCCTACATAATATGACCATAATTGCATTCCTTTTTAATGCATTCAGGCACCAGTCATATCTTTCAGCATGTACAGAATAGAACTTTTGTTGACTAACATTTTTCTCTCTCATAAAACACTTGTGGGAACATTTCCTCACCAGTGAGGAAAATATTGGATGCGCTGTAGAACTAGAGATACACAAATGGATCAAATATATTTTGGCTACAAACAATGAAGAATTTGTAGATTTTGGAATTTTTTTTATTCTTATTTCAATAGGTTGTGCCCATACCAAAACATGCCTGGTGAGTTCAATATAGGAATGAGTATTTGAGGGATGAGATGTGGTAGATTCTAGGGAATAGCATTTTGAATATAAATCAATGGCTCTGTGTTAACATGAAAGCCTTTTATTTGACATATAATGAGCTGTTCCTCAACGTAAAAAGACTAATAAAAATACAAACAGATATAAACTTTATCAAGTCTATATAGCACATCCTTACCAACAAAAGTATACAAAGTGCTGATATATCAAAATTCTGATGAACTGAGAACTGGGGCTTGCAATTGGATGGTTTGTGGTAGGGTTCAGTGGTTTCTGGTAATAATCATCACTAGTATCTCCATGATGCCAAAAACTATGTAATATTTGGGCAACCAACTCCATGGTATGAATAGACTTGGGAAGCTGGAGTCTCCATCTTATAAACAGCTATGATTTTTTGGATTCTTTTTCCAACTGTGAAGTAAACTCTTAATCATCCACAACATATTCTGTTCTCTCATGATTATCTTGGCATGCTTGGCTCTGGCAGGTTCTTGCTAGCAAACAATTTGGGCATTGTTCAGTGGTTGTCCAACATCTGGCAAACACCAAATGATGGAAGGATAATCTCATCTGTGGAACACCATGCAATCAATATTTCTGTAGAAAAAATTGGGAGACTAGCTATGCATGTTTTCTTTTCAAGGCCAGCTTATCATCAATAAACATAATTTGACATTGCCCTGATAAGATGAAACTTCATCAGAAGTCAATGCTTGTAAATCCATGTTATGTGCATTTGTATGCATGAATGTGTGTACGTGCGTGTAGGAGGCAGAGAAGCAGGGGAGAAGGGAAGGAGAATTAATTTAGAGAGTTTAGATTTCAGATTCATAGGTCATAATTCCACTCACTGCTTGCCTGTCTCTGCCAATAGCCTTTTTTAAGCCTTATTTATAATCTTCCTGAAAAATTTCAAGTAATATTGCAAAAGGACTTTCAAAGACACTCCAAAGTGATTCATGTAATGGTGCAATAATTACATTTCCAGTCTTTCTGAAGCATTTCTCACAAAGTTGGTAAAATTTTTTCTGAGATTTATTATTTTCATATGGACAGTGAATTGTTGAAATTTTATTTTATTTAAATAGATTATAACTTTTGGCAATTTGCTTACTCCTTGACTTTGATTTACTAAGCTAAAAAGTAATAAAATCCCCCTGCATAGATTATTTTGAAGATTGAAGCAGATAAGATGATACAAGCAATGCACCTTAGTCAGGGCTTAGCCAAATGAAGCATTCAATAAATATTAGTTAGCATTGGCCCATGGAATCACTGTTTGATGTGGTAACAAATATGCTAGAGAATAGAACAAATAAAGAAAAGAAGAAGCCTGACATGAAAAGTGATACAAGAAAGAAGAGAAGGAGAATAGGAGAAATGGAGAGTGTCTTCGTTTATTTTGTTTTATATAGCTAAACACCGAACACCAGTTCGGTGTTTATGAAGGAAAAATGTTCACTTGCCTGACAATTTTGAAGGCTGGAAGTTCAAGTTTATGCAAGGCAACCCCATCTTTTGGACCTTGATGAGAATCCTTCTGTTTGCATCACAATGTAGTGGAGAAATGGAAAGAGAACTGGAAGCATGCAAGAGGAAAATTCAGGGTAGATGCCAAGCCTCCTTTGTAGACTGATGTGATGAGAGCTTCATTGGTCTCTTCTGCAGTTTATTTCCCCAGTGACCCAGGCATCTCTCAATTAAAGACATCTCTATTAAGGATTCCACAACCTTTCCACATTACCACACTGGGAATGCCGCTTCCAGTGCATGAGTGTTAGTGGCATGCACTCTTTCTACCTTAGCAGAGAGAAAGGGAGGAAAAGATGCAGGGAGAGACAGAAGGGATAAGGGGAAAGAGGAGAAGAAAGAGGAAGGTATAGAAATGGAAAAGAGAATGAGAGGCAGAGAAGGAAGAAAAAAATGAACTTTGGATATGGAGGTAAATGGATGGAGACAATAGGCAAATATGAGATGAAAGCAAGAGGTTGTGGATTATGTTGTTTGTTTTGTTTGATAGTTCTGGAATTGAAAACAGGATTACATACATGCTACTAAGTGTGCTATACCCTCAGCCTTTCTTCCTTTTTTTTTTCATTTCTTTTCTCTTTTTTTGTGCATTATGGGGCTTGAACTTGGCATGGGCACTGTCCCTGAGTTCTTGAGCTCAAGGCTACCACCTTACCGTTGAACCAAGCCCCACTTCCCATTTTCCAGAGGTTAATTGGAGATGAGTCTCTGGTCCTTTGGTGCCCAGGCTGGCTTTGAACCTTGATCATCAGATCTCAGCCTCCTGAGTGGCTAGGTTTACAGGCCTGAGCCACTGCGCCCGGCCAGCCTTTATTTCTTTAAGACCAATCTTTCTATATAGCCTGAACTGGCCTCCAAATCAGAATCTTGCCTCTGTCATTCAAGTACTGGGATTACAAGTGTGTCACAGTTCTTTGCTTACAGTGATTTTCATGGTCTTCTTTTTCTTCTGGTTACCATAGGACTAAAATGGGAAAGCCAAGGAGAAAGTAAAGATGTGAGTATGGTACCTGTCTCCTTCCAATCCAGAGATTATTTTATCATTTCTTCACATTTGATGTGCCAGTTTTGTGGCTGAAGGAATTATGAAGGCAAAAAACAATTATTCCTTTTCATTTCCAGCTAGTCATAATGTATTCAAGATGAAAGAAAAGTTCCAGGCACACAATCCTTCTTTCATTTAATTTTAATTCTTGCTCATTATTTTTCTATTTCGAAAGTTTTTTTTTAATTTTTGAGGTTGTGATTATGATGCTTAGTTTTCAGAAAAATGGAGATACTGATAGTTGTCCAGAGAAATACAGAAATCAAATCATTAACTTGTAATTTAGCAATGAGAAGAAATGTGAGAAAGGGGAACATTTGATTGCTTTTTTCCCTTGACAATAATGGGATTTGTTGGTACAACTTAAAATATATTTGTTGTGCTGACTTCTTTATGGAAACAATGTTTGACATCAAACCACAAAAGCCTGTAATTGTAGGAAGCAGAGATCCCCAGTGTACAGAATTTTATTCTCCTGATCTGTTACTTCATGCATTTGATATATTCCCAATTTAGTTCTGGGTGGGTTTCCTCTTTCCAAACTGATACATAGTGAGTTTGATGAAGCAAAACCAGCATGAACTATATAATAGGTCACACTTTACAAATGGGAATCTGGACCACTAAAAATAAATTTCACCCATTTCAATTATTATAGCCATCCCCTTTTGTGAATCAACCTGTTGCAAAAATTCGCATGTACATTGCTCATGTTTTATGTAATGCCTGTAAGTTTGTAATGAGATCATTATTATTTTAGTAAACATTAATCTCTGTTTTAAAAATTAAATTGCCATTTGGAAGATCAACCTTACTTGCTAAGAAAATTGCTTCATCCTTTATTTTTAATTTAAATATTTAAAATTATATTTGCCATTTCTTCAGATTAAATATAGAACACAATGGAGTTCATCCAATTTCCTGCTCCAAAGCTAGTTCCTGCTGGCTTTATTAACATAATATTTTTTTTCTTGAATCAGATTTTCTTTTCTATCTCAGGAATTTTTGAAAAATGACATTTACATGCAATTAAGTCTTGTCATCTGCAAAATGTTGTCACAGTAGCTCCAGTTGAGGCTGACTAGAACAAACTGTTTTACAATATTACATGTGATACTATGCCAGAAAGCCAGCTTAGAACATGATGCATAACATTGCTGTCAGCGAACACTTACTGCCAGTTCCGATAATAATCAGTACATATAAAGACATAAAATTGGAGTCACTCTTCCATTTGAACTTTGATGAACTTCTAAAAGAAATAGCTCACCAATGTACAGAATTTTTGGAGAATTGTATCCCTTCATTTGTGAAACTGAAAAAAATAACAAAAAGACTCCTGAAGCTCCCATCTGTAATTTTAGCTATTTAGGAGGCTGAGATGTAAGGCTCTAGGTTCAAAGCCAGCCTGGACAGAAGGATTTGTGGAACTCTTATCTCCAATAAACTACCAAAAAAGCTGGAAGTCGAGCTGTGATTCAACTGTCAGAGCACAGAATCTCTGGGGTAGTAGTACCTAGATCCTGAGTTCAAGCCCAGAATTAGCACCCACCAAAACAAGAAAACAAACAAAAACAGGAGACCACTGGTAACAGGCAAACCTAGACTGTATTCAAACTCAAAAGACAATGTGGGGTGTCAGCCTGATTAAACTATGATATCTGCCTAACTATGGTGAAGTCCCTTTAGCCCTTTAGGCAATTAATATTCACTTTAACCAAAATGAATGTTAGGAAGATGAAATATGTTTTATCTAGAGTATGGGCACTAGTGGGAGTGAATGAAGATGGTGAGGGAGGGTGAACATGACAAAATATTTCTTGTACTGTATAAATAATGGAATATTGAGTTGAGATTATTTTCAAAAGTGAGGAAAAGAATGAGGGAGAGTAAGAGATGGTGCCTCTGGCTAAGGTACATTGTAGGTACATATGAGCCATGGCAATGTGAAAGCCCTTTTTTTTTTCTTCTTTTTTGCTTTTTTTTGCCAGTCTTGGACTTGAGTTCAGGGCCTGAGCACTGTCCTTGGACTTTCTCAAGGCTGGAGCTCTACCACTTGAGCCTCAGCACCACTCTGGCTTTTTTCTATGTATGTGGTACTGAGGAATCGAACCCAGGTCTTTGTGCATGCTGGACAAAGCACTCTACCACTAGGCCAAACTCCCGGCCCAATGAAAGTCCTTTTTATAACAAATTGAGTAAAAGAAAATAATGTTACTTGAATGACTCATACGGTGATTGTATTGTCTTCTGTTAGGAGCTTAAGAATCAACCCATCCAAGATAGAACACAATGAACACATTCCACCTGCATATCAGACACGTGTGGAAATTGTGATTTCATTAACTTCATCTCATAAAGTAGCTCAATGATTTTGGGATCTTTGCTAATTCTTATTTCCACCTTAGATGCCCCATTAAAGTCACATAGGCACGTGATCTGGTGCTAATCTCTGAAACACACCATTGTGAACAGCAGGTTAAGGCCACACTACAGTGAAAGGAATACAATTGATGTTACCTTATGGAATTTTATTCTAATGATATAATAAGGGCATATTTTACATTGATTTCTCCCCTCCATTTGGAAGAAAAAAAAACAATTTGAATCTTGAATTTGGTTCAGTATTGTCTATATTTAAACTCAAATGCTTTACTTTATGTGCCAGTAGGTCAATTTTTTTCTTCATTGCATTATTGAACTACCCCAAATAGTGTCTCTGTGGATGGCATTTTCATGTTTCTTTCTGCTTTATAATGTATCAAAATTCACAGATCAAAATACAGCTTTGGTAAACTGTTAGAGTAGCATATTTAAATTTCATCTAGCAGAGTTTACTCTTGTGATATCTGATTAAATAGCTGATAGTCACTTCAGCTTTCTTGCTACGAATAGGTAACTCTAGTCTGACTGGTGGCATAGCAGTCACTGTGACCCTGCGGATACTAAACTGTTGAGAGTGGCTAGAGCAGCTTTCTGAAATGAGGTATTACAGAAAATTCAAAGCATTCTGCTTTAATTCCTATGACCCCTCAAGTCTTCAGAAGTTGAAGCCTAAACCAGAAAGTGAACTCCCCACTCAACCCATGTTTTTGACAGAAACAGAGGAAAGGGCAAAAAAAAAAAGAGATAAGAGTTTGAGTGGGCAAGAAAAAGAGAGAGAGAGGGAGAAAGGGGGAAAGGGGGAGAGAGAGAGAGAGAGAGAGAGAGAGAGAGAGAGAGAGAGAGAGAGAGAGAGAGAGAGAGAGAGAGAGAGAGAGAGAGAGAGAGAGATATTACTACAGTACCAGTGTGCTTCAGAAGTGATAAAGTAATAATGTGAACAATTAAAATGTGGGAGAGATGAAAGAACTGGTTTCAAATAAAGGAGCAGCAGTAGGTGAGAGACATGATCTTTTTTCTTCCCAATGATGCTTCCATGAATATAAACCAAATGAAGCACTGTGAAGTTTTAATCTCTGTGTTGAAGTGATGGGAAATAAACCATCAATAGTGATGATATCAACAATAAACATCATTGCTCATCAACTTGTTGTTTTCTAGAGATTAAAATGCTTTGGATATATTTCTTACTTTTCTTACTTTGTATTTCAGGTGCTAGATGTTCTTGTTCCAGTTTCACAGGCGTGGAAACTGAGGCCCAGGAAGGACTAATAATAGCCATGGAACAAGGCCTTCAGATCACAGATTAGTCTTCATTCCAGAAAGTCTGACTTCACAGCCCAAGTCGCCAACATTGCATTTGACTTCTTTTGTGCCAGCAAGACTGAGAGAAGAACAGAATATCTGCTCATTCAAATACTCCACACCAGTGGCTAGGACTTTGTCTATGTCATTAGGCCCTGGCACACACCCTTGTATGAATTCATATTTCTGTCCTCAATTTTGAATGTTCTTATTTTTTCAGTTAAGGAATCCATGTATTTTCTGCCACAAGGCAACATGTCAGCAGTTACCTGATGTCACTGCACACTGAGTGGGGAAACAATAGTCAAAGGAAAGGAGAGGATTGTGCTAATGTTGGAACTTTCCAAGGGGAATATTTCAAGGAGGGTTAGATCTAGTTTTTAAGTAGTTGCTCACATATTTGTCATTTTACTTATTTGTGGTTGAACTGAATAAGCTCTCAACTTTTGTATATACAGTAGATAGAATTCTGCAAACAAAAATGAGCTGAAGATTTGGGTAACAACCAAACTAGTGGCTTTCTTGGTGCCATTCTTGAAGGGTTTCACAGGGTACAGGCTCACCTTCCACTGTCTGTTCTCACTGTAACCTGATCTCATTTCCTGTTAGCTCTTCGCAAAACTGCTTTACAACTTGTTTCTAAATATGTGTACATGATAGAAATATTTCTACATTCAATTTTATTGGAAGTTATAAACAGCTCCTATTTTATTTGGAAGAGAGCTTGTTGATGATTACAGCTGTATTAGGAGCATTCGAATGTTTTTAATAAAAGCTACATTTTGAAAACCATTAGGAGAAAAGTTACTCATTTATCAAGTGTATAAGGTAGAATGGATTTAAATAGGAACCAAAATTAGGGTTTTGTTAAGGCTCAAAGAGAGGTGTAACCTTGATTATAAAACCTGAAAAAGATACTTTATTATATAACATGTTTTATTAAAAGGGAAAAGACAATTCAAAATGCTAAGATAAAGAATATTTGAAAATTTTAGAAAAGTACAAAGGAGAACGTGAATCTAGGCCATGTCTCCTCAATCTTCAGTGCAAATGTTGGGAGAAACCCACTCAATTTTTAATGTTGTCCAGACTTACATACATATACATGTATAAGCCTAAAAATAGCATAAAGTAGTTTTCATCCTATTTTTTCCCCAAACCTATAAAAATATTATATTGCACTGGAAATTCTTTTTAACATCAATAAGGTTTTTCTATAACAGGATTTCTTTCCTTTTTTTTTTTTTGCCAGTCCTGGGACTTGAACTCAGGGCTTGGGCACTGTCCTTGGGCTATCTCAAGGCTAGAGCTCTACCACTTGAGTCACAGCACCATTTCTGACTTTTTTTTCTATGTATGTGGTTCGAGGAATCGAATCTGGATCTTCATGCATGCTAGGCAAGCACTCTACCCCTAGGCTAAACTCCCGGCCCTGATTTCTTGCCTTTAAAAAAAATAATTTGGAATTTCTCTGACAATCTGCAGAAGCTATTATTCAATTCAATTTCTCCATAAAAGTCAAGGATTTTATTCCATTTTGAATTGGTTTAGCACAGAGCGGGAGGCATGGATGCACTTTCAGGTTTCTACATGTGGCTATCCATTTTCCCCAATATGATCTTTTTGAAGGGGTTAATTCATCCCAAGTATGTTTTTAGCATTTTGGTTGAATATCAGATGGCTAAAGCTGTGTGTAATTACTTTTCCAGGCGCTGTTCTGTGTCTTAGAAGTTGTAGGGTTATTGAAGGCCCTATTTATTATGTATTAACTCATTTCATATTACCTGGGTAATAAGTTGGTTTGGGGTAGCTTCTTTTTTATACCGGTCCTTGAAATTGAACTCAGGGCCTAGGCACTATCTCTGGGTTTTGTCAAGGCTAGCACTTTGTCACTTGAGCCACAGCACCACCACCCACCAGCTTTTTCTGTGTATATGGTACAGAGGAATCTAATCTAGGGCTTCGAGCATGCTGGGCAAACAATATACCACTAGGCTGCATTTCTGGCCCTGGGGTAGCTTCTTTATATTCTCTCTCCCCGACTCTCTCAATTTTTCTTCAGGGATCCTTCTGATCTGCCAAGAAATATATAAAGCCGGTAATTAGTGTTCAGATTTAATTGGCTTGTGTGTCTACCAAATACATATAATGCATCAATTTATCCTTTCACCAGTCTACGCGTTCCTTAAACAGTATCTGCTTTGACTCTTCATGTCAATATTGCCTGTTATCAAATAAAGGGACTACAGTTATTCTAACACTTGTACTGAGGCATACTGTGGTGAAACAAGTGATAGTACTATAGGAAGAATCTCACTGAGTGCTGACATGATTCTTAATTCATTACCATGTAAGAATTTCCATTGTTGGCACCAGCTATGTTATTTTCTAGGACGGACTTTCCAAGTTCTTTTTTTCTCTCTCTCTCTTAGTAGTATTTTATTTTAAAAGTTCGCCATTAGAGCATTTATGATAATACCAAATACTTGAAGGAAGGCGTTTTCTTTACACAGGAGTAACAGTGGTCATGAGTTTAAAAGTGTGTGGATTTGGGTACAGTCTTGGTTTAGAGCAATAAAATCTGTCATCTGAAGGGAATAAACATAATTTCTACCTTGTTCTGAGAGAGAGGGGGGGCACAAATGACACAGATCTGAAGATTTCATTTAGTTTGCTGGAATCGTTGCTTACTTCCAGATCTCTCAGCCACAGCATCTTTTCAAAAAGCAACAGGTAAACTCTTCACCTCTTTGGTGGTGGAGATAGGGGCCCCATTTTACACAAAAATATCTTAAGCAAGCATTCTATTTCCCACTCCCTCGCGCACATAATTTCCATTCTATAACCATTCCAGAATCAAGTTAAATATTATTGATTATAACCTTGCCATACATTTACCTATATAATGAATGAAATGTCATCTTTCATTCTTGTGACTATGATAGAAATAAAAGACTCAGGGCCGTGTTTAGCGCTAAATGCAAGAGACATCAAGTTATATTTCAGGAAGAGGTATAGTTATTTCAAGGCAAATAAGCATGTTCCCAGAAAGAAAATGCATTCATCTTTAAGCCTGAAGTACGTTTGCATCAGGTTTTGTTCCTATGTCTGGCTAGGTCCACCTAAGCTGTCTTCCTGCACAATTTTATTTACCAAAGTAGTAATAGTAGCATAGGAATTTTGTATGTCTCCACTAGTGGGTACACTGGACAAAATTATCTAGAAAATGATCAAAGAACAAAGGATAGTGCACATAATTAAAAATCTTATTCTGGCTTTTTCTGAAATATGTCATTCTTAATATATCAAGGATTTTTTTGTAGCAAACATGAAATTCAAACAACTTGAATCATTTTTTATTATTGTAATTAATAGAAGGGTTACGTTATATCCACCAGATAGAAGGTGCATTACTTCACAAACATTGATACCCTTTCTCATGACATGGTCCCCATTTCCCTCTCCCCTACCCCCCACTCATCTTAACATTTAGCAGATTTTTGATATATTACTGGGGTGGCTGCTAAGAATCAGCCTTTACAATCAGTGGGGTGTCTTGAAGACCAGACAAATCTTCCAAGAACTAAAGCAGAAAAAGGAAAAAGGGGAAAAGGAAAAATATATTTGTTGAAATCCTCACAAATTATTAAAAATAAATTTCCTTTCTATCTGTTAGATGCTACAAATTGGAAAACATTAGAAGGTCCAGTTATGATATACCCAATAGTTTTATGATTTTATTTCTAGAACATTTATTTTTCAAGAGGTAAATTGAGAATATAGAAGAGTCGTGAATGAGACAATTATTGCTGGTTCAGATCATCTGTGAGCAAATGTGGGTGAGATTAGTTTAAGAAAAGAAGATGAAGATTTATGTACATCTTATTTAAAACAATTCTGTCATGTTAGAATTACTTAATCTTCCTTGCATGCAATTTATGATCCGAGGAGTGAATTTGTTAATATAGAGCATATTTTCTGACTTTATTATAGGGCTATATATTTTCCTGCCTGAAACCTTAGTCTTCAGCAAATATTAATGAGTGACTGTGCAATAGTTTTGTTCTCAAGACTAGATGTATTCTCTTATCTGTTTTCAATGTTTATATGGTTAATGCCTACAAGATAGTTAAACATAAATTTGTATAATCTGTTGGAGAGTTGAATGCTTTACCTTCTGATACACCAGGATTAAAATGGAAGTATTATCTTTTCCAGTCAGAAGCCTCTGTGCTATTCTGTGGTGCAAACATGAAGTAGGCATAGTGATCTTACCTAACGAGTTTAGATGTTGGTTCAGATCCAAATGGATGTGACTATAATCCATGTATGAAGTAGTATATATATCAAAGTACTTTACTTAGGTGAAGATGTTTCTTTTTTTTAAATTCTGTGTTTCATTTTATTGTTTTACAATATTTTTTCTTTTGGTTCCAGTCCAGGTTCTTGAATTCAGGGGGCGGTTCCTAAGCTCTTTTCTTTTGTTGTTGTTGTTGGTAGTGTTTAAGGCTGTTGACCATTACAACCCCCACATTACTTCTGGCTTTTTGGTGCTTAATTGAATATGAGTTTCCCAGACTTTACTCTCTGGGCTGGTTTTAAACCAGCCCATGATCCTCAGATCTTAGCCTCCTGAGTTGTTAGAATTACAGACACCAGCCACTGATACCTGGCCTATATTATAATATATATTTTTTTGCCAGTCCGTGGGCTTGAACTCAGGGCTTGGGCACTGTCCTTGAACTTTCTCAAGGCTAGCTTGTGGCTTGAGCCACAGTACCACCACTTCTGACTTTTTCTGTGTATGTGGTACCAAGGAATCAAATCCAGGGCTTTGTGCATGCTAGGTAAACACGCTGCCACTAGGCCACACTCCCAGCCCTTAAAATAATCTTTTGCAGACCATGCTATCCATGAATAATAGTTTATACTTATCTATCTTTAATCTAGGAACTTTTGGGTTATTGATTTATGTATTTTAGTCAGATGGAAACCATACTTTTGGTGTAAAGGTCATACAAATAGTAAGGGTTAAATTAAAAAAGTCTACATTATCATATTGCTTATTTATTGCACTAATGTCAAGGTAAGAGCAGTAGAAGATAGCATTGTAACAATTTTGTGGATCTGGAATACAATATTTTGCTATCATGTTTCTTCACAAGGAATATAGAATACAAACAACAGTTGCCATATTATGTGGGGGAGTCATGTGGCATCTGGTGTCAAGTGGCTTTTGGTTTAATGTTTTGAGACATCATTAACTTTATAGAGGTTTCTGAACAGATGTCCGCACAGGCCTCACTGGATGGCCTCATGTGGACATAAAGAATATGTACACACATGCATGGTGAGATTTCTACATTAAGGATCCATTTCAATGACAGCAAAAATGCTCTGATCTCAGGAGCAACATGATGTGTTTGTTCTGTGACTTTTCAGCTTCAGCCACACAGCACAGCAGTCTGAGGTAGGAACCAAGGGATAAAATAAGCAAATAGTGCAAATTGCCACAAACCAAATAAATTCTACCCTTACCCATGATTAGTAAAGTGTTCATCTCATTTTTCTGGTTGCTCTGTAGATTAAATTCCAACTAAGAAATGTACAGCTTGGTCAGTAAAGTTTGCAAATGACTTTACAGTTGAGGGTTACCATCAACAGCAAATATGAACCTCGATTACTGAAACATTATAAAACAAACAAACAAGCAACAACAACGACAAAAAACTCCACAGCTGAGATGTGCTGCATCCCAGAAGCAGGTGCGAGGATCTGATTCAAATTAAATGGAATCAGCAGAGTATTCACAGCCACTAAGAATACAGTCTAAAAAGACAGGAAATTATACATATTGAATGCCTTAATTATTGAATTCTACAAGTTAACTATCAAAGTAGGCAACCATCTGAGAGGTACAATATAAGGCTGTCTGAAGACTCAGCTTTATCAGAAGAGGGAATTGTGCTGTTCAATGTATCTAGAATTTATCCTAGATTTTAAACATTTTCTCCGGGCACATAAGATAGGAGAAAAGTATCACTTCATTGTTGGCTGATCTTGAGCATTTTCACAGGCAGAGAACTCTAATAGGAAATGGGCCATACTTTCTTTTTTTCTCATATATTTTTTAGTGTAATTTAATAGAGGGGTTACAGTAATATTCGCGAGATAGAAGGTGTATTGATGCCCCTTCTCATGTTTTTGTTCCCATTTCCCTCCCCCACCCCTCCCTTCATCTTGTTTTCCCCCTTCCCTTTCCTATTTCAAATAAACAAATAAATATATATACAATATACCAGATTACAAGGTAAGATATTGTAATAATATGAGAATAACCAAGGGTCAACAAAAGAGATGAGAAATAACATAGTACATTAAGAACAACGATCACATATGTTACCAGGATATGTTACCATATCTTGGAGGTCTTTTCATTTAGCCTCATCCTAAATGGATGGGCCACATTTTCTTTAACAAGTTTCATATCTTCAGGTCTGGGAGTGTAGCCTAGTGGTCGAATGCCTTCCTAGCATATATGAAACCCTGGGTTCAATTATTCGGTACCACATAAGCAGAAAAAGCTGGAAGTAATGCTATGGCTCAAGTGGTAGAGCATCAGCCTTGAGAAATCCAGAAGACAGAGCCCAGGCCCTAAGTTGAAACTCCAGGACTGGCAAAAGAAGAGCTGCGCAATGACCCAGCAATTCCACTCCTTGGCGTTTACACAAACGTCCAGAAACAAGGGTATACTAAAGCCACTAGCACAACGATGTTCATTTCAGCATTATTTACCATAGTGAACATATGGAACCAACCCTGATGCCCCTGAGGAGATGACTGGATCAACATTATATGGTACTTATACACAATGGAATTCTATGCTGCCATCAGAAAGAATGACATGACCCCATTTGTAAGGAAATTGAAAGACTTGGGTAAAATCATATTCAGTGAAGTAAGCCAGAACTCAGTTGTAATAATTAATGCACATTTAGGACTCTGCTAGCAGAGGATCGCAATAGCACAAAATCTAGATTCATAAAATCATATAGGATGAGACTAAATGAAAGGATCTCTAGGATATGAAAGGATCTCTAGGATATCTTGTGTGATTATTATTCTTAATGTACTGTTATTTCTCTTCTCTTTTTTGCCCTTTGGTTAATCTCGTATTGTTACTATACCTGACTGTATTACCTGGTATAATGTATATTTGCTTATTTATTTGAAATAGGAAAGGGAAGGGGAGGAAACAAGATGATTGGGAGGGGGTGAAGGGAAGGAAATGGGGAAAAACACAAAAGGTGTATCAATGAGTGAGAAGTAGTGCACCTACTATCTGGTGAATGTAACTGTAACCCCTCTATACATTACAATAATACTTGTTTGTTAAAAGTAACAATTAAAATATGATGTAAAAAACAACATTAATAAAATATTAAAAAATTTATTACTCAAAAAAGTGTTCTGAAGATAATTATATTTTATAGTATTAAACAATCTATGCCTCAGAGTGTTTTTAATTTGATGATTCTAAGAATGTAAGATGTCACAAAAATGTTCTGTTTGTGAGATTAATGTGCTTATTAAAAGATTGTAAAAGTCTTTAGAAAACATTTTAGAGTATTGATGAAAATCACCTTTCCATACTGAGGGCAGAATAGCTTTTTATAAGGCTATTTTATCCTCCTCTTTATTTGTTCACCCTATTGTACTTGACTCCATCCTCCCTCTCCTTTTACACCATTTCCTGGTGTAAAAACTAAAATTTTAAGGGCTAATTTAAATCTACATACATTTTTAAATTAATCACATTTGATGATTTTTTATTTTCAAGGAACTTTTTTTGATATTTAACTGAAATATTCTTCCCTCTCCAAAGATAGTTTCCTATTTTTCCATAGAAAAGAAATCTACTTTTGGTATAGCTTTATGTTAAAACACAACAGATTCAACAGCAGAAGAAAAGAATGAGGGAAGTCAAAGTAGTTTTGATGGTTTTTCCTTTGAAATATTCTAATAAATCCAAGTATGTAGACTGAAAGTGGCAATGAGAAATTATATGCACTCTTCTAGGCAGAGTTATATTTCACCAGCACAATACACCACCACAACACCACGGTAATGGAGAAAATTCATAACAAATGAATATCAGTTTAATATCCACACTCATTCTGAAAACTTGATATATTTCAACTCTCAAGGATATGCCTATAATTATGCTTCTGAAGTGTTCAAGGACTTTATCTCAGCTAGACACTTGAACTTCAGTGTGAAAAGGTTAATTATTTAGAATATCCTTGAAAACATTCCTTCGTATGAGTAGATTACATGAAGACACTTTGAAGTGACTACAGAAGAAGTCCCAAGAAAGACAAATGTAAAAATCAATGATTTTTCTATGCTGAGTCTCTGAGGACTGTTTTAGAATATCAATAATAGCTACTAATCCTGTTTTCTCAAACTTATTTCTTTCTCGAACAATACATACCTCTGGAGGATTCTGCTTAAGCTGAGCTACAAATTTGAATTCTTGATTTTTATTATAGGATTAGTCCATAAAAATTTATTTGGTGATGAATAAACATGGCTTGCCTGCTAGGCATCACTTTGTGGTCTTTAGTGTATGACTCCATGATTGCATGGCTTTAAATAATTAAAAGGATGTGTATTCTGAATAACTACTCAGAATATTTCTCCTCTTGTGGAGGAGAAAAGAAACATATATACATACATACATACATATATATATATATAATTTTGTAACCATCAATTGGGGAGAAATTGAAGTTCTAATATTTTGCTTCCTTTCTTGCCTACTAAATATTCAAGAGTATTTATGAATTAGCTGTCCTAGTTTTAAGGAAATGAATCATTAACTCATGATTAATCATGTAATTCTTCACTGGAAATGGGAAGCTTCATCAAGACATGCAAAATTTGCTTTCTTTTTATTTTGTATAATGACATTGGAGCTTATTATCTTTAGCCTAGGTTTTAATTTCTTTCTTCAATCTTAGTAATAGTCCAAACAAAAACCTTTATGTCTCATTGACAATTTCTTTTTTATGGAGTGTGGGTCTTTCCAAGATCATCAGTTTTTCAGTAATTGAAACTTATCACTGAACTTAGCTCAGCATATGTAGCAGATTGCAGGTCAGACAGGATCTTACATACTACATTACAATTATGGCAATTCTCTTTGTTTATGTATAAGGAGAAATTATATTAGGAGGATAGTGGCATAGCTCACAGATCGTATGATTTGAATGGGGATATCGCTGAAACAGAATTTGTGGATTTTACCCATATTAATTGATGCATATATATTTTTGATCCCTTGGGCCAGGATTTTGGCCTAGTGGTAGAATGCTTGCCTAGGATGCACAAAGACCTGGGTTCCATTCCTAGGTACCAAGGGCAGTGTTCAGGCCCTGGGTTCAAATCCTAGGACTGGCAAAGAAAAAAAAGATAATTTTGATCCCTTGAAGCCTACTTTTTGTAACTATTGGCAAAAAGCTACAAAATCTTAGGGAAGAGATTTTGAATGTATAGCTTAGTGTTTAGCTTACTTCTGACTATGGCTATGTGTAGGCTTTTTCTACAGACATGTTAGATAACCTATATGAGAATAGAGAATGTCCCTAAAAAGAGGAACTGAAAAATGAGGGAGGCAGCAGTCAGCTTAGGAGTTTCATAGGTCATGTCTGCTTTCTATAAAATACCAAGGATACCACATTCTGAACTACTTTTGGAAGTAGTATCCTCTATATATCACAATGGATGCTTTTGTACATTTCATGCATCCTTCTTCTAAGGGTTCATCAAAGTCTAAGTTTCCTGAAGGCTAAGCATAGTCCACAAAACGTTCTCTCTTGATTTTCTTCTAGTGTTTCATTGCTTAAATTTCTAGTATGTTACCACCTTTGTTTCTTCGATTTAATCAGGTAAACAGATGTTCATTGAATTTATGCTGAGCATTGGGCTAGGAGTGGAGAATTTCCATTTAAGGACTACTTCTGCTGTCTAGCACAATGGATTTTTCTTCATTTCAAAGGTCAGTTAAATAAAAACAATAATTTGCATTCTACCCAGAATGCACATATAACATTGTACCTATTCTTCTGAAATATAGACTTCATATTGATATATATGCAATATATATGCACATATTAATATATATCTATATATACCAGGAGGAACTGAAAGTTTTGGGAGTTAAATATGGTCTTAGAACTCTTATTGCTCTTGATCTGCAAGATGTTGGCTAAGGTGATTGTCTGACAGTGAGTACAGTAGCAATTTCAAATTGCATAGTAACTTTACTGTTCTTTCCTTGTTAGTGAAGATGTGCAACATGCTTAAAAGATAAGGGAGTGAAAATTGGATGACAATAAATTCTCGTGTATATTTCATACTTAGAGGTCTACAAACCTGTCTCACAATTGTATAGGACATGGAGGAGACAGAGACAATAATCTTGTGTATTTCAATGTGATCTTATAGCCTAACAAAAATGCACTTGTTTAAATTTTGCTAGATAATTTTTAGAAAAGCATTGAGTAATTCCCCAACACATTCTATAGTTTCTAATGGCCTTTAGCCATGTTTATAGATGTAGTAACATTTTATAAACCAACTGTCCCAGAGAAAATCTGCTATATATCTATGTATCTAAGTATCTATGTATTATCTATCTATCTATCTATCTATCTATCTATCTATCTATCATCTATCTGTAGATAGCCATACAGGAAGAATCTGCCACTTTCATTAAGTAATGAATATTTTTATTTTGGCTGCATTCTTATTTGTTACTGCCTCTAAATAACTATATAATGTTGAAAAACTGGCTCATCTTTGTAAGCCTTGATATTTTTTCCATTAGATAGCAGTAGTAACCAGACTTTCTGTGAAATAATATGATGTAGCTCATATGAGGGGTTTCAAAATATGGAAAATGTCCGGCAAGTATCACATAGTAATAAGCTACTTTGTAATATACCCTCTTTCTGTGACATCATTTTTGCCCTGAAAAGATTTTCATAGTGAAAGTTTGCTAAAGAGGAACCATCATTTTTTTGGTGCCATTTACAAAGTTTTTAAATTGTCAGATGCCATAAAACACTTAGAACTCAGTTATGATCGCTGCATCAAAGGCTATTTAGCTGAAAGATGACTATACTTACAAATATAAATAATTATTTCTTCTATCCATATACTTAAGTGGTTATCATGATGACAGATAACAAAATTAATTTTTGAAAAACAACAGCTGAGTCAATGTGTCTGTGTAAATGTTAGCAAATGGCATTTGAGTCAGTAATATTTATGAAATATGTGCTGTTTGAGTGACATGATGTTACATAAGTGGAAAACTAAAATTGAACAGATAAAAAATAAGTAGGAATAGAGTCTCTTTAAGACTTTTGATATGTTATTTGGTAAAAATGTACGTGTGAAAAGTAAGTTTTTTATTTCTACAATTATCTTACAAAGGTTCCACTTATGATTTCAGACTATTCAATTCATTTTACAATTTGATAATACTTATGAGAAAACATATTACTAATGTACTGCTTAAAATTTACAGTAAATTCTACATTATTAAAGACTTTCTGAAAACAATGTAAATTCATCACACTTCCATTTTTCATTCATGTACCTCCTCTCAAAGTTTTCCCATATGATATCAATTGCCAATTTTACCTTTTAATCTTCTTACCTCATTATTTATGAAATTAACAGTGCTGAGATACTAAAAATTCATTCATTTATGCATGAATGTATGAGTATAGACTCATTTAAAAAGAGTCAGTAGGTATCACTATCTGAGATGAGGCTGAGGTTTAGTCAAAGCAGAGAAATCGATGAGATTATGTTAAGTGACTGGTAGTAAAAATGGAGAGGCGTGGGTGACATTCAGATATCTGGCAGCCATAATCATCCATTTTTGATGGATTCTGGATACTCTTTCTTGAGGTTGTGGATGAACTCGAATATACTAATAATCACAAGTCCAAATTAATTTTGAGCAAAAGAATAGAAAAAGTATTCTAATATTCATAATTGGAAGAGCCTTATTAAAGTAAATATATTTTGGGGGAAGCTTTCAGGTTTCCTGATACTTGTTTATGCTTCATTATAAGATAAATTCAACATGGTCAACATATATCCTTTAAATACAACTAGAACAAAGGAAAGCAGGCTTCAACAAGCAAAGAGGTTGTCAAAAGAAGTCTGAACAAGGTCAGATAAACGTTCCACATGCTGAACACATTTTCTTCATTTTAAAATCATCTGAAACAATCGCCTTTTCAGACTGCTCACTTGCCAACAAATGTTTTTTTTACTGGGGAGGGTTAATTTCATTAATGGTTGTGATATCACCGCCTAATTTACCAGTGTCCACATCACCCACAGAGGTTCTCACTTGGGCAAATGGAGTCTTCATGAGTGATTTCTACATCAAGTGTCAGTTTGGAAGCGGTTTGAAATCATGCCAGTTGGTGATAAATAGTCCAGAACACCCTTTTGATGTGAATCTGTATGCAGAAGTTACAATATTGTAAAACTTCTATCTTGGGGTGAGTATGTATGAAAATAAAAGGCCACTAGGAGATAAGATGGGATCTCATAATACTTTAGTGCATATTCCTCTCATTTTCTCTCTTTGTTTAAAGACTACATCCTTTGGCTCATTTTTTGTTTGTTTGTTTTAGTGAACTATTGTAAACTTTTAGAATGCTTACAAACAACCCATTATGTAGCTTCAAAATGATATTGAAAAAGTACAATTGAGGAAGAGCTCTGTGTAGCACTTTCAGAATCATATTTTTCTTCATGTCCATCCGAGTTGATCTATGCTGAATTTCATGTGCTCCGTGCTTTATCATTTTGTCACCTATATATTAAAGACAGAGTCTGGTAAACTTTAAGTGAATGTATGAGTTCTTCACCCATTGTCTCTTTGCATCCATTCTTTCACACTATGTAATTTGATGCTGGGTCAAGGACTCTACAAATTCCCTTTCTGCTTTTACAGGTTGGTGGATCTTCCAGTAGAGGCCCTAGTGGTAAGGAACTAAATTAACTAGAGGATAAAGGATATCTGGTCTCTTCCAGCCCAGAGATTTCCCTCCTAATTTCCAAAAAAAAGATTTTCTTCTTGGTTTTGTATGGAACCTGGAAGCTTAAAGTTGGACAAAGAACATACACCCAGCTTCTTAACTAAGAGCTCTCTTGTCCCTGCTACTCCATAGTGGTGGTAGACCTTCAGAATCTGGGTTTAGCAAACAAGAAATGCTGCCTGTTTTCTCTCTGGAGATTTTCTGGCCACCCAGAAGCTTTGTTTCTTGGCAACAACAATTCTGATTCCCATGCTGAATGCAGTATCACCTAAAGGTTAACATGCATGATTCCAACTTTCAGTTAGTATTTTATCAATGTTCCATTTGTTTGGTTGCAGAATCCCACTGATTAATGGAAGCCTGTGGGGGGAACAACATGTAACCGGAAGTTCACTCTTTCCTAGTTCCAGCTGTATTAGGCGTCTATCTACAGTCTCTCACTTTTATGTTTTCGGGAAGGGGGGAAAACATGAGTCAGCCCTCTGTATGATTTGAACCTCAGAGGCACGTATCTGAAGTTCCTTGGTAGGTATTTCATCTCTCTTGGCTTTGTATCTTCCTCCTACTGATTTCTGTGGCAGTTATCAGCAGTGCATAGCACTCCAATAATTATTTACAAAGAATCTTCTCTATTGATATCTTCAACCAGCAGCAGGTCAAAACTTCAGTTGTGCCTTATATATTCAAATATTAGGTTTAGTACTATATTGCATGTTCAAATTCTGCACAGTGGGAGTGTTCACTACCTGAAGCCAACGGTTAATTTCTGTCTTTTGTGGCTTGAGCAAGCAAGACAGGAAAATGTCTCATTTTAACATATATTTCTAAGACTCCATATGAAAAAAAATGAATGGACTTGATTGGATGCGATAATAAAATACTTATTTTTATTTAATTGAATTCTCATTCCTTTGCTTCTAATCTTTTTTTCTCCATTTATATCAATATCATTTCTTTTGTGTCTTTTATTTCACTAGGATTCTCCCATGTATGGTTTTGTTTTGTTTTTCCTGCTTGGGGCATATAATTTTTCTAAATTTGAACATTCAGTCTCCTAATCAATTAGGAAAAAACTAACCATTATTTCTTTCAAACTTGCTTCTTTCCATCTTTTCCCATCTAGAACTTTAATTTCAAATATGTAGAATTTTAATTTTTTCTTTATGTTGGTTTATTTTTCTTTTGCTACTTCTTTTATCCTACTGAATAATTAGTTGAATGCAATTTTTGTTCATGATAGTTTTACTTAACTCAGTATTTCAATACATTCATGGTATTTTCTTTTTTTTTGAAACTTTTTTTTTTTTTGCCAGTCATGGGCTTGAGCTCAGGGCCTGAGCACTGTCCTTGGACTTTCTCAAGGTTAGAGCTCTACCACTTGAGCCTCAGCACCACTTCCGGCTTTTTTCTTCGTATGTGGTACTGAGGAATCGAACCCGGGTCTTAATGCATGCTAGGCAAGCACTTTAACCACTAGGCCAAACTCCCAGCCCATTCATGGTATTTTCTACATCTATGACTATACTATTTGTTACTTTAAAACATTTTTGTTTAAGGCAGTGTATATTTTTTAGGTCTAGCCTTTCACTCAAAATTTTAAAATATGCATATGATATTCTAATACAATTAGAATTCTTCTTTGAGAAAGAAATAATAGAAAAGATAAGCACACAAAGAGGATATACTGAGATGATTTACTGATGTGACTACAGAGATTATGATGTAAGATGATGGGTCTTCCTGGAAAACTGAACAACTAGAACAAGCAAAGTACAACTTAGTATAAGTTCAAAGCCTTCAGAACTAAGGGAGACCTAGGGCCAAATTATCAGCCTAAGAGTCTGTAAAGCTACAAGTACAAGCCTTAGAGAGGGGCAGGGGAATATCTGCCTTTCCTTTGCCTTTCATTTTACCTAGGTTCTTAGTCAATTGAATGACGCCTACCCATGTTGGAAGAGGGCAGATCTTCCATACTCAGTATACTGATTCAATGCATATCTTTCTGGAAACATTTGCACAGAAGTACTGATACATAATGCTTTAGCACATACCTAGGTACCCTTTAATTAAATTAAATTGATGACTATTAAGTCACCATTATGTGTAGGTATTATACTTCCAAGTAATTGGAATCAATAGATTGACTAAAATTACACTTGAAATCATTGAAAATACAACTTACTTTTTCTTATCTAGGGACTTTTGTTCATGAAGATAGGGACATCAAAGTCTCTACAAGAATAGAATTGAAATAGTATTACACTGATTAGTGGTTTTCCAATAATCATCCTACTATAAAGAGCAAAGGTTTATCGTTTACAAGACTTGTCCTTCACATACTCTAATAATGTCAAGACATCTTAATATGTATTGCATAATCCTATTTTTGCAACATTATCCTTCTATTAGTATATTAATGATCTTGCCCTTTTCTTTGTAGTAAGGAGTAACATTTCATCATCATTACCTTTTCTTACCTTTACAATGTTAATGGAGAATATGCTTTTGGTTTGGGCAATGATTACCTCTTCCATTTGTTCACAGCTTTCTAAATCAGCTTTTCATTGACTCCTAGTTTGTCTTTTCAGTCCATTATTTTTACTTTCTTAATTGTTATGCTTAAGTTCAGGGAATCTTATACTATTTAAATTTACTTGTTGAGAATTTATTTGCCATATAAGAAAATGAGTGTTTTCTGAATCAATTAAAACAGAAATTAGATGCAGTTAACTTGAGCTTTAAATTACCAGCTAAAATAGCTATCTTCTTCCCCCTTGTAAATGAAAAGAATTTTTCAGAAGAGGATCTTGTATTTCTTTAGCTTAAGCTCTACTACACTGTAGTTACACAAAAGGAACTATGCAATCACTCTATGCTCACAATAGCTAAGTTGTTCAACTTGACTAAAAGTAGGCTTTTGTAGAGTCAAATTCCTAAAGAGGACTAAAATTCCTAAAAGGAAATATGTGACTAACATTGAAAGCACGTAATCAATTTTATTGCTGCACTGATTGAGGGGATATGTTTTTTTCAAAGATAAATGAAGGAAAAACCTGTGTACTCTCTTTAGGAATATTGATAGATCTTTTGGAAAACTGTTATGATACTTGCTGGGGAAGAGGACCATATCTGGGGCATGCTTGCTCTATCTGTCATTGCCTAAAATTCCTCATAGTAAACAAAGCTAAAGATTTATATGGGTAAATTCCTACACATATTTTCATAAACTACATAATATCTATTATAATCTAGTTCATATGTACCTCTTTACTGTTTATTTCTAGCTTATGGAAGAGTTCTTGTTTCTAAATTCCTGCTATATTTTATACTGGTAATTTATTTTTTTTTCAGAGGAAAGTATAAATTAGCTTTTGGTAAAATCTTGAGTAATAAAATATTACTAAGAGAAATTAAAAAGGTATTTTGTCCTTTATTGCAATATTCTGCAAAATGTCAGCTGACATACTGTGCAACAATTGTTGAAAATTCCCTCATTTATTGTCTCCTCATTTGTCTTCCTCATATTAAAGGAATTATTTCCATTGTACAATTAATTTTCTTTTGCCTTCAGTCTACCTCTCTCTTGACTTTTCTGAAATATATTGGTGAAAGTATTTACTTGCCTTTCTTTGCTCTACTATTTCAACTCTATCACACCCTTCTTGGATGCGCGCGCATACACACACACACACACACACACACACACACACACACATTAAAAACAGTGAATATGCTTTAGCCCTCTTTACTCTTTCATACCTTAAATGTACACAGTAATTAAGTTTATTTTAGTCTATTGGTTTTTTAAATATCCTTCTTCAATGTGTTACTTCATCCTCATCATTTCAAGTAACCTCTCATTTTGTGCCCTTAATTTCAGGGTAACTTGGGCTGTGTTAGAACGAGTTGATTGAACCCTGCCTACAGCTCTTTAAATTCTTGGATTTGTAGATTTTTAAATGTTCCATTATGGGAAAACCAAAGGAAATCACTAGGTGGAAAATTAATTTTCTGGAATACAGCAGCAGTGGCTCTCATGGTTGGATGAAATGAAGCTATAGACTCCATGCAGTTTCAGTTCAGAGCATTTTAATTCTCTGTAGGTTCTTAAACTTTGCTTGATGGCCAATGAGGAAAAGTGATTTGTATGAGAGTCTGGAGACCTCATCTGAATGAATCTAGATGCAATAAAAGAAAGTGGTTTAAAAATTTCTTTATTTTTCTTCATTCCATTTTCATTTGCTCAACAGTCTTTCTGTCATGTCCTTCTTCAAGGTCTCTTCAAATACAGTACCAGCTGTGAATAGCATTGCTTGGACTTACTGTTACAGTAAAATTTAAGAACATGAATTTCATTTTGCAGCTTGCAGCTTTTCTCTGAGAAGAATGTGGTATTATGGGTCTCTGTCCTTTCTTTCAATGTCTTTAAGCTTAGAAGTATTTTCTTTTTCTTGCTTTATTTTCTTTCTTTTTTTTTTTTTGCCAGTCCTGGGCTTGAGCTCAGGGCTTGAGCACTGTCCTTGGACTTTCTCAAGGCTAGAGCTCTACCACTTGAGCCTCAGCACCACTTCTGGCTTTTTGCTATGTATGTGGGGTACCAAGGAATCGAACCCGGGTCTTCATGCATGCTAGGCAAGCACTTCAACCCTAGGCCAAACTCCCGGCCCCTAGAAGTATTTTCTTTAATTGCCAAAGGTAGACAATTATGTTATAAAGTAACTGTATCATCTACTTTTGGAAGCTGATAATTTAAAAAATTGTGAAGACATTCATAAAAGGTGCAGAAGTTCATAGATTTTTGGCCAAGTTTATTTAATCATGGCTACAATTAGAGAGTCAAGAAATTCAGAGGGCATGAACTACAGCTTTTAAAAGCAATTAAATAGTTAACACAGCAGGTTTTTTAAAAAATTATTTTGTTGGGCTCAGAAAAAAGAAGGCAAGTGATCTATTTTATATCCTTATATTAATGACAAACCACCTGATAAGCAAAATAATGATAGTTGCTAGGCAAGGAGACCATACTTTTTGGTATATTTTATCTGGATATAATTGCTGAAAATTGTTCATAGTAAACAGTGCTATAGAGTTATGTGGATAGCTTCCTACAAATTACTGTATAAACCATGTTTATAATCTGTTATATATTAGTTTCTATACAACCTGAATTCTTGAAATTTAATAAAATTTGATACTATAAAAGATCTTCGATGTGTCAATTTATGACATGCTTTATCTAGATGTAATTACCTAAAATTCTTCACAATAAGTAATGCTATAGATTCATATAATAATTTGATAATTTGTGTAAGCATTTTTATAATATATAGTAAATTATATTGGTTTTGGGAAAGGTAGACCTCAGTTCTGGCATTAGATTTATGCTTTTAGCTTGTGCACTCTCCAGTTTGTCCAAACTTTTATAAAAGGATATACATCTATTTTAATAGTATTACTGCGGTTAAATGGGAATTTTGTTTGAATATTTGCCACAGTGATTGACACATGTTGATTTCAATTAGGTAGTAGGTATACCTACTATAGTTTGGATCTCAAATATTCCCAAAGGCTCATGAGTTGAACAGCTGGTCTGCAGATCATGGTGCTCTTGGGACATGAGGTAATCTTCTAGAAGTGGTCCTGGTATAGGATACCTGCCTCTGAAGGAGGTACAAGGAGGTATGGGAATGCTTATCTCTCTCCTCCTGTCCTCCTTCTTTTTTTCTTCCTAGCTGTCAAGAAATGAGCAATTTTAACCACTACCTGCTTCTGCCATGCTGTGCTAACTTGCCACAAGCCCAAAGCAATCTATTCAGTGGCAATTGATTAAAAATTCTAAAATGTGAGCCAAACTAAATATTTCTCTTTATAAGTTAATTACTTTTTAGTATTTTGTGTTGTAACCATAAGCTGACCAAATTTAAAAAAAGCTGAGTAATACAATGTCTTCCCTTTCTCAACCTAAGTGTTATGGCTGACTTTCCTATAACAAAAAACAGGTTAGCAAGAGAGAAGAAAAAAAAAAGTTTTATAAGGTACCTCTGAAAAGAAGACCTAAAGACCTTAGGGATACCTGTTTCTTTTAATGTGCTGTCTTGGTAAAGAATGATAAGCCATGTAAAAATATGACTAGACTAGGGTATGTGGTCTAATGGTAAT
Source organism: Megascapheus bottae (assembly GCF_031878675.1). Taxonomy (NCBI): domain Eukaryota; kingdom Metazoa; phylum Chordata; class Mammalia; order Rodentia; family Geomyidae; genus Megascapheus; species Megascapheus bottae. The sequence goes on along the minus strand of NC_143529.1, from coordinate 6,367,896 downwards.
ACATGGGATAGGAAAGGCCAAGTAAAGCCTGTCTCTTTTGACTAAGCATAAATCTTGGCTGATCTTTGCAGCAATTGTTATTCTGGTTATGGGACAGGACAGTTCTGGAATAAAAGTCTCATGACCAGTACAGGCAGTGCTTATGAGGAATGGTGGTGAAATATAAGGGTAACATTTCTAGACACTAGAACCTGCCTTGGGGAAGAGGAATTTTGGTTCTAAGTTACTTTGTCTGGGAAATAAGGACAGGAGAAGATCACAAAGACAGACCTTAGGCCCATCGACTGTTTTTATTTTAAAACTATTCAGCATGTCAGTGCCACATTTCAGAATATTATTTTCTGAATCTTAGAAAATTGAAATAAATTTACATCAACCTTTCAAAACTAGTACTATGTGTTGTTACAGGTACCAAAGTATAAACAGTTTTAAATCATATTTTGAATGACAAGATGAAAGGCAGAAAAGATTTATAAGATTCATAAGTGTTTGCAAAGACCTGGGATCTGGACAGAGGTTTCTAGATAAGGAAATCTATCATTCAGTTGAATGTCACCCAATTTCCCCAGGTAACTCATTTCAAGGATTTACTATTATTCAATCATATGCCCAAACAAAAAATTTAAATCTAAATATAGCTTAGTGTCAGAAACAAATGGACTAGTACAAAGAAAGCCCTCATCTGGGTACCAGTACCTCACACCTAATCCTAGCTACACAGGAGGCCGAAATCTGAGGATCATGAGTCAAAACCTAACCTTGGCAGGAAAGTCTGTGAGATGCCTATCTCCAGCTAACCACCAAAAAATCCAGAAATAGAGCTATAGGTTTAGGTGGTGGAGCCATAGCCCCAGACTCCTCTCTCTCTCTCTCTCTCTCTCTCTCTCTCTCTCTCTCTCTCTCTCTCTCTCTCTCTCTCTCTCTCTCTCTCTCTCTCTCTCTCTCTCTCTCTCTCTCTCTCTCTCTCTCTCCTCTCTCTCTCTCTCTCTCTCTCTCTCTCTCTCTCTCTCTCTCTCTCTCTCTCTCTCTCTCTCTCAGAAGAAATAATTTTTTGCCATAAAAAATAATTTTCTTGGGGCCGGGAGTTTGGCCTACTGCTTAAGGTGCTTGCCTAGCATGCATGAGGACCCGAGTTCGATTCCTCGGTACCACATACATAGAAAAAAGCCGGAAGTGGTGCTGAGGCTCAAGTGGTAGAGCTCTAGCCTTGAGAAAGTCCAAGGACAGTGCTCAGGCCCTGAGCTCAAGCCCAGGACTGGCAAAAAAAAAAAAGATAATTTTCTTTTTTGACATGAAAAGGTCCACCCCCATAAAACTTAAAATGGTTTTCTTTTATGTTTAGATGTAAAAGAGGCTATTTAAAAATTCAGGACACATTACATTTTTTTGTAATATTCCAAATACAGGATTCATTGTTAACAGATTACATTTGAATAATACTTTGGAACTAGAAAGCTCCCAGTGAGACTTACAACCTGGGGTATACTAGGAAAACCTGTACCCACGGGAGAAACACAATAGCATCCTAAACAGAGGACATTATAGTCATTCAGTCTGCAACCCATGGAATCAGTCATTTAGGTGGCTTGTGAAAGAACACCACCTGAATTCTTTAAAATCATTTCTTTTCTTCCCTCACCAATTTTCCTTCTAGTCAATTAGTGCTTTTGGCTGACAAGGGATTAATGAGAGAAATGCATAGAATTCTTGTGTTAGGTTGATTGGCTTTTATCATGGCATGGCCATATTCAATATTTTTAAACTGATGGTGAGTTTGTCATGCAGTCGGTGTAGCATTTTGATTAGTTGAGTAGTAATAAACATGAAGTGTTTCTTTAAAGCAAAGGTAAACATAACTGGGCAAATGTTATCTTTATTGTATCCACAATTTTCTCTCTATTTGAACTTTTAAATAATGGCATTATTGTCTTTATAGAATAGAATACAAATGCATAACAACCAGTTCAAACTGTGCAGTAAAAGACTCCAAGTTTCAGCACCCAGTAATAGCCACTGAGTTTGTTATGATGAAATTATAATTCAAATATCTTTCCATGAGTTGTGATAAGAAAAAAACAACATAGAAATAATACCCTATAAAAAGGAAAGACTGTGATAAATTCTATCTAATAATAAGATATGTGTATTTTAATATTACTATTTTTACCAGAAGAGAAACTACAAGAATGTAAACTACAAGAATAATTAAACTTGTTAGGACAGAGATTGCTTCTAAAAGATCTCTTCCAAATAAAGGATAATTTTTTGAGAAACAATTAAATTATATTATTGTATGGTACAGTTTTCCATTATTGATACATTAAAAGCATATTTCTCTCACTTGTTAAGCTTCATTCCACATTTGAATATAGTCAATGGTAATTTCCTGAGTTATTTCATGTTCGGGAATGTCTATAATTCTAAAGGACAGTTTTATTGGGTCTAAATTCTCAGTTCACATTTCATTTACTTCAGGAATTTGTAAACAATCTTGCTATTTTTTCATCATTACGTAGTGCTTGGAGTAATCTAAGGCCATTTAAATTCTTTACTCTTTCAAGTTACTGGATGTTTTATCCCCCATATCCCAATGTTTCAAGAAATATTTCTTATCCAGAAATTCAGTAGAATAATTATTTTTTTTAAAAAAAACACTGCTGTGCCAGGAGTTTGGCCTAGTGGTAGCGTGCTTGCCTAGCATACACGAAGACCACATACATAGAAAAAAGCCGGAAATGGTGCTGAGGCTCAAGTGGTAGAGCTCTAGCCTTGAGAAAGTCCAAGGACAGTGCTCAGGCCCTGAGCTCAAGCCCAGGACTGGCAAAAAACAAAACAAAACAAAAACAAAAAAAACCACTGCTAGTTATTCCATAACAACTTTTCCCACAATATACCACTGTACATTTTTTTTATTGTTGGGGTAATGTATAGAGGGATTATAGTTACATTTACCAATAACTGTACATTTTTTTAACCCACAGGTTTCTCTAAAGAAAGTGTCTTTTATTATACACTTACTTCTTCTGTACTGTCTTTGAGTTCAATTCTTCTGGAATGGCTGAATATCTTTTCTCAAATCATCATCTTTTCCTCCCACCCACGAGATGATTCTTCCTCTACTTGCTTTAATCTTTTTATTCTTTTTTTTCTGCATTTATTTGTGATACTCTTGTTTGCCAAATCTTTGCCCAAGGAATTCACATTCAAAATAAATTTATTCAAATTATTCAAATAAATTGCAAGATTAACCAACACTCAATATACTCTTTTTGCTTTGCAATTTCTTTTGAAGTTTTTGTTGCTCATTAGAAATGATCAATAAGAGCAAAAAGAAATAATTAGTACACCAAAGTAGAAGAATGCCCACAATCTCACATCAAAATATAGGCAAATACAAGTGTGCTTTAAAATAAAAATCATGCTTTGGTTATAGTTCCTGAACAAAATGAAATTATGTGTTAATAATGAATTTCTTTAGCACAATATTGTATGTATGTGGTTCTTCCATGTAATTGGATATAAGTGGAGTTTTTTTCATTATTTTGCATCTCAACTTATTTACAAATTAGCTTTCTATTTCCTCAAGAAGATTGCTTTATGTATTTCTTTCAGTTCTCTTCAATCACAATTTATGAAGGATGTGGTGGCTTTCACCTGCAATCCTAGCTACTCAGGAGGCTTAGGATTGCATATACATATGCAGACCCATGTATATGTGCAATAAGTATATATACATGTATACATATGCATACACATACATATATACATGTTTAAATGCTAATATCTTTGTTCATTATGTAACAAAAATCTTAATATTGAGCTCAGTGTCAGAGTGTTGCTGTGAACTTCTGTTATTAGGCATAACTAAAATGAGTGAAAATCATATAATCTTTTTATTAAGAAATAATTTTTCAAACTTTTATGAGGCTGATGAACTGCCTACCGTGCTAAGAAGCACTTACTTCAAACTTTTAAATGATACTCTTTACCATATCAATTTGTCTTAATTGAGGATTCCCATTCAACTTAAACATTTTGTAATGAGAGTTCATAATAATCCTATGTGTCTGAGAATATCTTTTGTAGTTTAGATGCCTTATTTTACTAAATTCTCATATAAACTCTATGACTCATATAAAGGTTAGGCGATTGAAGCTGGATAATGTACTGCCCCAGGGCCACTGTGTGTCTTGAAATTGGGTCTGGAATTTAGACAGATCATACAATGACTCTGTTTTAGTCCTTTTTAACTACAACTTCAATGGCTCACTGCTTTTCTTCACATCCTAGAGTTTTTGGAAACCTGGTCAAACACAAAGAAGTCTGACTTTTGCGCAAGTCAAGTGCTAACTGAAATACTGTAGAATTAAGAAATCCCATCATTAGTTGATATTTTCTTCATGGAATATTAGGTGGTAAATGGTCCAGAGCTTGTCTTCTTTAATACATATACAATATTTATTTCCTATATTATTTAGTCATTTTCTTGGGGGGGTTTTTTTGGTGGTGGTAGAAAGGGAGGGAAGATTTCTGAGTCAAATGCTGGCTTTCTACTGTCTCCTTTTCTTCTGAGACTGAAGAGTTCACACTTTTTCTTCTGCTGAACTTCTCACATTTTCCCAACCCTGCCACTTTTTAAATGATGGGCTTTAAATCAAGTCAGTTTTTAGATCATACATAGAAATTTTCTCTCTTGAAAACTATCTATATTCGCTTCTATTTCCAGAGTAGTGGATAATAAAAAATATCCACCAAAGATCTATATTAGAGTCATGTCAAATGTTCATGTGTAAGACGTCATTAGCAATATGGAGATGCAGTATCTGGATGACTTGCTTTGTAAGTCCACTTAATATTATTATTTTTTTGACTCCACATATGTGTAAAAGTAGATATAAATTTTTCCTTTCTTGTAATACGTAGGCTTATTTTTCCTCAAAAGTCATTTTGTCATATGTGTTTGTTATTCATTTTAACCAGATGACCCTTCTTGGCTAACATTATAAATTTTAGCAAGAAAACTGGTCTAGATTGCTGGCCAGTGCTTTCTATCCTTTTATTCACTGAGTTAAATAGAGTAGTAATGAAGAAATAAAAAATGATATGATAGGCCGGGAGTTTGGCCTAGTGTTTAAAGTGCTTGCCTAGCATGCATGAAGACCTGGGTTTGATTCCTCGGTACCACATACATAGAAAAAAGCTGGAAGTGGTGCTGAGGCTCAAGTGGTAGAGCTCTAGCCTTGAGAAAATCCAAGGACAGTGCTCAGGCCCTGAGCTCAAGCCCAGGACTGGCAAAAAAAAAAAAAAAAAAAAAAAAAAAGGGCCGAGAGTTTGGCCTAGTGGAAGAGTGCTTGCCTAGCATGCACGAAGACCTGGGTTCGATTCCTTGGTACCACATACTTAGAAAAAGCCAGAAGTGGTGCTGAGACTCAAGTGGTAGAGCTCTAGCCTTGAGAAAAAGCCAAAGACAGTGCTCAGGCCCTGAGCTTAAGCCCAGGACTGGCAAAAAAAAAAAAGATATGATTTCTTGTCTCCTGTATAGAACATCATTATCATCATCATCATCATCATCATCATCATCATCATCATCATTATCATCGTCATCATCATCATCATTAGTGTGGAGTTTTAAGTCAGGGTCTTGTTAGTAGGGGTTTTTATGTATGGCCTTTATCATGTTGAGAAAATGTCTTTCTATTCTTAATATTTTAGGATTTTTTTCATGAAAGGAGATTGACATTTGTGCATTGCTTCCTCTCAATTTTTTGAGATTTTTGTGGGAGTTAAAAATAATTTATTAAGCCGGGTGTGGTGGCTCACACTTACAATCCTAGCTACTCAGGAAGCTGAGATCTGAGGATCAAGGTTCAAAGACAGCCCAGGCACAAAAGGACCTGAGACTCTTATCTTCAATTAACCTCTAGAAAATGGGAAGTGGGCCTTGACTCAAGAGTAGGGTGGTAGCCTTGAGCTGAAGAGCTCAGGGACAATGCCCAACCCCAGGGTTAGGGTGATAGCCTTGAGCTGAAGAGCTCAGGGACAGTGACTAGGTCGAGTTCAAGCCCCATGACCCACAAAAAATAATTTGTTCATGTATTATATTCCATTACTTAGTTGGTACATGTTGAACTAATCTTTCCTCACAGAAAGATATTCTGCTTTGTCATATATATGATCCTTTTAATGTGTATTTTATTGAGGAATTGTGCCACAATGTTCTTCAAGGATTTGAGACTATGATTGTCTTTTCTTATGGAATATTTGGCTTTGATATCAGAGTGACTGTGGTCTCACAAAATGAACTGCGTGTCCCCCCTCCCCCCACCTGATGTTTTTTTCATATATTTTTTATTGTAATTAATAGAAGGGTTACATGATATTTGCCAGATAGCTGGTGCATTAATTCGCATACATTGATACCCATTCACATGTCTTGGTCTCCATTTCCCTCCCCCCACCCCCCCACCTGATGTTTTAAAAGTGTTTTGACAGCAATTGGCATTAGGATTTTTTACATGCAGATGAGGAAATGTCCAAACCAATGATTGGCTGTGCACTCATTATGTCTAATCTAAAGTCATAGTTATTCTTCAGCCAGGTATTAGTGTGAATCATCCTGTATGCTTGACTAGATTGAATGTGTTTATCATGGTCAGGAAACACTGGTGTACACCTCAAGTCAGGAGAAATAAAGCATGAGCATCTGAAGAATGTTCTATCAAAGAGCTGCAGAATACATATTCTTCATCATATGCTATCTTCCCGAATAGACCTTCTTTTAGGTCTCAAAAAAAGTCTCAACAAATTCTAAAGAGAGAGAGAAAGAGAGAGAGAGAGAGAGAGAGAGAGAGAGAGAGAGAGAGAGAGAGAGAGAGAGAGAGGAATAATTGTCTGTATTTTATGAGACAACAGTGTAGTGAAACTAGAAATCTACAGCAAAAGAAACTACAGAAATTAAATTAACCTTTGGAGATTGAACAATACACTAATGAATGAATAGTGGGATATGGATAAAATCAGAAGGGATATTAAAGCATTCATTCAAGCAAATGAAAATTGAAAGCAATGTTAGAGGGAAGTTTAGCATATTAGTTCCTACACAAAAAACCTGACTAGTTCACAGGAATTTAAATTCGATTTTGACTTCCTTTCAAAATTTAGAAATCTAAAAGGCAACATTAGTCAAAGTGATTACAGAACACTAGTCTGTGTATGCTTGTTACACAACATAAATTTGTAATACCCTATCAAGAATGATGAAGGTATTTGATTTCTCTGTTTTCAGTTGTTTTGATTCTGTTTCTTTGGTATCTAGCAAGTTTTTTTCACATGCTATACTAACTAGTCCACTGATCAAGAGATCATTGGATACTAGTTTATCTGTATTTTATCATATCTCTAGAATGTCTACACTTTCTAGATAGTGTTATATATTAACTACTGGAATGAGGTTCTAAAAGCTGATACCTAACATGTTCAATTGGAAAAAGATGAAGCAAGATTTGAATGACAATCATGTTCTTATTGATCTGAATAAGTCAACATTCCCTCTTTTGTCAATACAGAAATGCATTCTGGTAGGGGTGCTGAAACACACATGTATAACATTCACTTATGGATAACTTTTTTTCTTTTTTATTGTGTTTTATTGTTGGGATAATGTCTAGAGGGGTTATAGTTACATTTGTCAGGTAATAGGTACATTATTTCTTGAACTTTATACCCCTTCTCATGTTTTGCTCCCCCTTTCCCTCTCCTCAACCCCTCACCATCATTTTGTTTTCCCTTTCCATTCTTAATTTCAAATAAGCAAATAAGCGTATATACAAGATACCAGGTAACATTGTCAGATACAGTAACCACATGAGATTAACCATAAGAGGAAAAGAAAGAGAAAAGAAATAGCTTCACATAGTACATTAAGATCAACAATCACAAAGATAAACCTCTTGTTTGCGTATCCTAGAGTTCGTTTTGTTTAGTCTCATTCTGTGTGACCATATGTATATAGCTTTTGAGCTATGTGATCCTCTATTAGGAGAATCCTAGATGTGTACTGATTATTACAAATGATGGAAGCCATAGAGCCTTCTTTTATTTTTATTTTTTCTTTTTTTTGCCAGTCCTGGGCTTGAGCTCAGGGACTGAGCTCTGTCCTTGGGATTTCTCAATGCTAGAGCTCTACCACTTGAGCCTCAGCACCACTTCTGGCTTTTTCCTATGTATGTGGTACCAAGGAATCGAACCCAGGTCTTTGTGCATGCTAGGCAGGCACTCTACCACTAGGCCAAACTCCCGGCCCTTAGAGCTTTCTTTTATAAAAAATCATATTCCTTTTTTTTTTTTTTGTGGGTCATGGGACATGAACTCAGACTGGGCTCTTCAGCTCAAGGCTACCACCCTACCCTTGAGCCAAGTCCTACTTCCATTTTCTAGAGGTTAATTGGAGATAAGAGTCTCAGGTCCTTTTGTGCCCCAGCTGGCTTTGAACCTTGATCCTCAGACCTCAGTCTCCTCAGTAGCTAGGATTATAGGTATGAGCTGCCGTGCCTGGCTCATATTCTTTTTTAACTAATGACAAATCAATATGTAAGGGCAAAAGTTCTTGTGAACTTCCATCTAATCATCTATTCACTATTTTACATTTTACATTGCTGTGTTGATTTTTTTCCAACACAGAACTTCAAGGGATACATTCAGATTGCAAAGGACAGAGTTCAAGACTAAACTAATGCAAAACCAACCCTTAATTTGCAATATATGTTAAAAATTATTTCAAACTAGGAGAATGGTAAATGGAAGAAAGGAATTGGGAGTTGAGAGGAGAGGATGGGGACAAGGATGAAAAGGGTGGGATAGATCACAATGCACTTAACACTGATTCGTATGATCAGTTGAAATCTCCTGGCACAACTAATTAAAATGACTAAAAATATAATTTTCAAAAGTTTAAACAGAAAGACTAAAACCAGAAATTTGGAAATAAAGTTAAGGGAAAAAACTAAATTGAACAATTAGTTCATGTATATGAAATCATGCTATTAGGATCATATAAACAATTTGTAGAACATCTGAGTAAGTAAAAGACAGTAAGGTTTTAGTGACTTCCTAAAAACTCTTCTTACGTGTTATTTTCTCTTTCACAAAGTGTTGCTTTTCTTATTTGACTATTAGGTAAGATGTTTCTTTATTGAAGTAATTCCTAAATAAGAATATTTTGAATATGAATGTTTCTTATTGAAGAAAGTTGTATTTCACTGTGAAGTCTTGCGCCACCATATAAATAATTCCAGAGGAAAGATACTTAAAGTCGTCTGAATCCTGTCCTTCTGTGAGGAAGCTAATGAAAGTAGATACAGCTGTTCAAAAGTCTTTGTGATACAATAACCTATATTCTTGTATTATAATTAAAAATGGATAGCATTTTCCCTTGTTTATTTCTAGCAGTGTTTTTCTATTATTAACTATTATTAACCAGGTGATATAAAATACCTTGTTGTTTTGTTTGGTTTGATTTTGGGGTTTTGTTTCTGTTTTTTGCCAGTCTCTGGGCTTGAACTCAGGGCCTGAGCACTGACCTTAGGTTTTCTTGAGTCTAGATCTCTACTACTTGAGCCACAGCACCACTTTTGGCTCTTTTTTTTTCTTTTTTTGGATAACTCTTTTAAGCCATAACTTTATCATTCTGTTTTAAAAAGGAAATGTTACTATCATTTAAAATAGTCCCAGATTTACAAAAAAGTTGCCAGATGATTACAAGCCATTTCACATACTCCTCTACCTGTAAGTAGCAGAGAACTGGGGTACATAAGACAGGTGTGAAGTGTCACAACCCCCAAATGCCCATGAATGCCTCGGAACACCTTCTGTGGCTGTCACTCTTGTGGTTGTGTGTCTCATGCAAATAAGGTAAGGAGAGGTGATTGGCTCTAACTGGTCCCCAAAGCAATGAGCAGTTTTGTTTGTTTGTGTTTTTGCAATTATGACATCAAGTACCCTTTTAAATGTTTTCCCTTTTTAACAGCTGCATCTCATTAAAAACTTGGAATGAGCATTCAGCACATGTGCAATATTGCTTGAGTTACATAATCCACTCATGTCAGTAAAACCCAGATGAATTTAATTACTCCCAATACATGTCCTAAACACCTTCCTAGAGAATAAAAGAGAACTAACCTGAGCCACGAGATTCAGGAGACACTTGACTCAAGTCCAACTGTCACTCTTACCAGTGGCCTTTCATTTTTTTTCTTTCTTTCTTTCTTTTTTTATTTGCCAGTTCTGGGCATTGAACTCTGGGCCTGAGCACTGTCCTTGGGCTTTCTCAAGGCCAGAGCCCTACCTCTTGAGCCACAGCACCATTTCCAGCTTTTTTCTATATATTTGTTGCCTAGGAATCAAACCTGGGTCTTCGTGCTAGCTAACACTCTTACCAGTAGGCCAAACTGCCTGCCTTTTTTTGTGGGTTATGGGGCTTGCACTCTGGGCCCGGGCACTGTCCCTGAGCTCTTCAGTTCAAAGCTACTGCCCTACCCCTGGGCCTGGGAGTTGTCCCTGAGCTTTTCAGCTCAAAGCTACCGCCCTACCCCTAGAGCCACAGCCCCATTTCCCATTTTCTAGTTATTAATTGGAGATAAGAGTCTCATGGTCTTTTGTGCCTGGGCTGGCTTTGAACTGTGATCCTCAGATCTCAGCCTCCTGAGCAGCTAGGATTACAGGCGTGAGCCCCTGCCCTTGGCTCACTTTTAATAAACTTTGCTGCTTCAAAACATGGTTTGTTTCTCTTATCAATTCTTCCCCCAACCCACCAGACCCAGAGCTTGAACTCAGGCTCATGGCACTGTCAATGAGCTTTCTCAAGGCTAGCACTCTGTCACTTTAGCCACTGCACCACTTCCAGCTTTTCTGTGTATGTGGTACTGAGGAATGGGAGACGGGGCTTCATTCACTCTAGGTAAGCACTCTACCAGGAGGCCACACTCCCAGCCCCTCTGATCAATTCTTTAATGGTGACTCCCTACAAATCCCCTAGATCCTGCTTTAACGGTAACGTTAACATATATGTGTCACAATTTACTACCAAGTCCATTTTCAGATCTTATTTGTTTTTCTTAATGTCCTTTAAAAATATTTTTAGGACTTTCTTCCCTCCTGGATACCACATTGCATTTATTCTTCATGGTTTACTAGGCTCCTATAAACCATGGCCATTTTTGCTTTTGACTGTTTTACCATATCCTGTAAATTACCATTTACATTTGCACTAGTAAATTTAGGTACACTAGTATATTTTTCATAGTGTCTGTAAATTCCAATGTTACTATACCAACTTAGATTCTTTACATACCAATAGAAATGTCTTTACTTTTCATTATGGACCAAAGAGTTGTGTTCTCCCCAAATGCATATGTAATAATATTTGTAGGTGGGATTTGGGGAAGTAGTCAAACTTAAATAAAGAAATTGAAGGTATTTAAGATTAAAGACCTTGTGGTTTTCAATAGTTTCCCTCATTTGTCATAGTTAGTATAAACCTTGGACTCTCCTAGCAGAGATTTACAATAGGCAAAACATAAGGTCCTATAGATACATAAGGTCATATAGGATGAGGCTAAATGAAAGGACCTCCAAGATATAGAAACAATAGCCATATAATGTGATTGTTGTTGTTAATGTACTATGTTATTTCTCATCTCTTTTGCTGTCCCTTGGATAACTCATATTGTTACAATATCTTACCATGTTATCTGATATATTGTATATATGTTTATTTGAAATAGGCTAGGGAAGGAGGGAAAACAAGATGAGCGGAGGGGGTGGGAGAGGGAAATGGAGACAAAACCATGAAAAGGGGTAGAAATGATCGTTAAGTAATGTACCTTCTATCTGGTGAATATAATGTAACCCTTCTATTAATAACAATAAAAAATTAAAAAAGAAAGATTAAAGGATTTCATGATTAATGCCCATATTAGATTAGAGAAACCAGAATTCTCCCTCCCTCTCCACCCCCCCTCCCCCTCTCCCAACATTTGTAGAACTGAGTGATGGGTGATGGGTTAAAAGAATTGCAATGGTGTTCAGGTGCATACTGAAATGCCTAAATTCCTCTGAAAGAAAAGAGAAGAGCTGTAGAGTAATATTCCATGTACTTATGGAATATGTTCACACTCATAAACAGTGCTGGTAGGGCTAACAGCCCTTTTGGTAAGAATCCAACTTGAAATAATATTCTTGGAATTTTGAGTAAAGATGATCATTGTTATAAAGTGGCAAAGAAGTTTGCTGAGTTATGTTTACATCCCAATATTTTTTGGCGGGCCTTTACATGATAAAATTGGATAGTTAACTGAGCACATTTCTAAGTAAAGAACAAGGGTGGCTCGATTGTTTGTGACTGCTTATAATGCCATGTTAACAAGAGACAGACTTATAGAACAGGAATATTTTAGCAAAAAAGAGAGCCTAATTTTAAAGAATTAGACAGTTTTCAGCCTGTGCATATTGCATAAATAACAGGAAGATTATTTTAGAAGACAATGACATTCTTTTTGGACTATTAATCAAGTAATTATAAGAACACATAAGCAGAAATTCTATCCAGTCTCAATTTATGCAGGCTCAGATGAATTAAAGTAAGGCTACTAGACTATTTAGATTATTCAAAATTAGGAAAATAAATTATTTGTCTGTGAACTGTCCTTGAAGTAAGGAGACAAATAAGCCAGCAGTGATGCCTCCTATCTGTAATCCTTGATATTCAAGAGGCTGAGATACAGAAGGACATAGGTTTCAAGCAGCCTGGCAAAAATTTGTAAAACTCCATTTCAAAAGACAGGGACATTCTTCCTATCAGTTCAGCTGAGTGGGAAGCATATATAGGAGGTATACCTTCCAAGCAAGCAGATAAAAGGTGAAACCCTGTTAAAAAAGAAAAACAATTGCTCTGGGGCCATGGCTCCACCTGCATAGAGAAAAGTGCTACTAGCAAAAAAGACAAAGAAAGGATAACCTTGATTTAAAAATCTGGTATCTTACTAACAGTAGGCTGATACTATCTGACTGGAGCCCTAAGGTGGGGTTACCTGCACATAGGAATGCGGTGGCAGAATTCCTACACTACTGAGCCTTACTAGGCAGGTTAGACCTTGCGTGCAAGAACACTGGGAATGTGTTCCTCCATGACAGAGCTGCAAGAACTAGACCTTCATACCAATACACCTGGAAGGGATATCACCAAACCAGAGACCTATACTTGAGCCCTAAAGATCATGGATTTAGCTTCTTCTTTCCTTCCTTCCTTCCTTCCTTCCTTCCTTCCTTCCTTCCTTCCTTCCTTCCCTCTTTCCTCCCTTCCCCCTTCCTTCCTGTTTCTTCCTTTTGGAATGGGGATGTGTCCAATATTAGTTTTGCATCACATGTCCAAAGCACCTGACAGAACCAGCTTAAGGGAGGAATGATATATTTTGCTCATTCTTTCATGTATTTTTGTCCATGTCTGCTTGATGGCTTTGACTCATGAATTTTGGCAGAGCAGAGTGGTGGGAAAAATAGATGCCAGGGGATATTCTTTATTTCATGGTGAACAGCAAGAGAGAGAGAGAGAGAGAGAGAGAGAGAGAGAGAGAGAGAGAGAGAGAGAGAGAGAGAGAGAGAGAGAGAGAGACAGAGAGAGAGACAGAGAGAGAGACAGAGAGAACAAGAGACAGAGAGAGACAGAGAGACAGAAAGAATGAGAGACCACTTTGTTATCTGATATATTGAATTTATTTGTATTTGGTTATTTGAAATTTGATAGGGAAGGGGGGAAAACCAAGACGGGTGGGGGGTGTGAGGGGGAGGGTAATGGTTACCAAGACATGTGAAAGGGTATCAATGTATGTGAATTAATGCACCTTCTATCTGGCAAATATCATGTAAGCCTTTTGCTAATTACAATAAAAAAATAAAAAATTAAAAAAATTAAAAAAAAGAAAGAATGAGAGACATACTACTTTCTTCAGCTAGAACTAATCTCTTAAATTTTTCAGACTTCTACCCACCCTTCCACAAATCATACCCCCCCAAATCAACTGGAGAGTTAAGTATTCAACATATGAGCCCATGGGAAAAAATTTGTTTTCAAACCATAAATCTAACCCATACCTGTCCTACCACTGCATTCTATTAGCACATAATTCTGGTTTAACAGATTTAAAGTTGGAGAGGAAGTTTACTTCAGGGTGAATTATTTTCCAATTTCACTTGTCTGATTCAAATGATATTTAGACAAGGATTTTAGACTTAAGAATTAGCTAAAACTAGGATGAGACTAAATGAAAGGAATTCTAGGATATGGAAACAAGAGCTTTATCTTGTGTGATTGTTCTTAATGTACTATGTTATTTCTCTTCTCTTTTTTTTGCTCTTGTGGTTAATCTCATATTGTTACTGTATCTGACTTTGTTACCTGGTATATTGTATATACACTTATTTGTTTGTTTGAATAGGAAAGGGAAGGGGGAAAACAAGATTATTGGGAGGGGTAAAGGGACGGAAATGGGGACAAAAACATGAGAAGGGGTATCAATGTGTGAGGAAGAATGCACCTACTACCTGATGAATGCAACTGTAACCCATCTATAACATTATCCCAACAAAAAAGAATTAGCTAAATCTTTGGGGGGGGGGTATTGGATGGATTGACTGTATTTTGCTCTTAGAAGGATAGATTTTGGAGGACCAGGGAAGAAACTCTATTGACTAAGTGTTTATGTTCCCTGACAAATTCATATGTTGATTGTCGATGCTTTATTCTTCATATGATGGAGTTTGAAGCATATTTTGAGAAATGAATCCTTTAAGAGGTAATTAATTTTAGATGAGCTCTCCATAATGGAGTTAATACTTTGAAGAGAATAAGATCAAAGCTCTCCTTGTTTTTCCACCATGTGAGTGTTTAGCACAAACTCTAAAATGATGAATGAGAATCCTCATCAGAGAACTAGATTTGCCTGCATCCCAATTCTTGCCTTTCAATACAGAGATAAATAAGTATCTGTTGTTTTTGCTACCCAGAGCCTAAATATTTGGAAAATATCACTTTAGTTATCACTTGAGCAAAAGGCATAAAGTTAGAGGAATTAATTTTTCTCAGATAACCAATCCAAAGTCACTAGTATATTCCATAACTTAGAAGCTTCAGAAATGTTATTTTGTTTAATGTCTCATTTTACAAGCATAGGTAAGTTTCATGCTGCTTGTCTTGTTCAGCTTTTACAGATGGGGAGTATAAGACTCTAAGGCCCCCCCCCATAAAAATTGCAAGCCACTGAAGATTATTAATTAGACCACCACGCCCATCCATTTGACAGTATATATTTGGCAGTATATATACAAGGTATATATCTCACTGAATCCGAAGGAGTAAAACCAATTTCAGGAGAGATTTTTCAGGAAGTTGTTTGTCTTATTCTAAAACTAATCGTTGATTGCATTGTCTTCTATTTAGCTTGCCTTTGATTCTGTGACCCTTGTAATGTACATTGTCTGTTTTGTTATTTTTATTCAGAATGAGTCATATTTCGACCATCACAGAAAAAAGAGTATACTCAATGCTCCTTTGGTATGCTGTACACCTTTCCTTAGGAGCACCGACATAATTTGATGGACCTGACATCCTCCATTCTTTCTGTTGTCCTGTTTAAGAAGCAGACAATAATGTAAAATTTTCAAGAGGCACTCTGGCTGTCTGAAATTCTTTTATTTTCTGAAAATCCATGTGGCTATTCATTTCACTCAGAATCTGCTACCTCCAAGTTCTATGGATATGTCATTCATATCTTTTCTGCCTCCAGAGTTTGCAACGTTTGTCTAATCAAAACCAGAAGTGGCCTGAAAGTAAGTCTGTAGTGAAAGGATCATCATTTCCATCTCTTCACTGTTTTTTCATTCATAAGTCTAGCCATCCTTTAAAATTATGAAATCAAAAGTCACCATGGTGTTCTATTCTTCATATCAGTTGCATCAATTACTTATGTTAACAGAACGGGAAGGTCTGTAGGGAATACAGTTACATGAGAGTCTGAAAATAAAGGGTATGATATATCAAGAAACAAAAAGTGGAAGCTAACATTAGGGAAGCTAATATTCCTGGATGTAATAACACTCATAATCCTTTCTCAATTTCACAGTAGATTTGCAAGACAAGTTTCCTGTGGAAACTGTTGTAGGTCAATATCTGAATTCAGACTCTGTAACTTATAGTTAATCAAAGTACAAATATCAGTCTACATCCTCTATGAACAATGCTGACAACTTGCTACTGGAAGCTTCTGGTTTTACAATGCCAAGAATTGTACATTGCACATTGTTTATTTGCTTTGCCAGTCCTAGCACCTTGAACTTTGGGTCTGCACACAGATTTTTATATATTTATTTATTTTTCCAGTCCTGGAGCTTGAACTCAGGGCCTGAGCCCTGTTCTTGGGCTTTCTCAAGGCTAGAGCTCTATCACTTGAGCCACAGCACCATTTCTGGCTTTTTCTATGTACATGTGGTACCCAGGAATGAAACCTGGGTCTTCGTGCATGCTAGGGAAGCACTCTACCACTAGGCCAAACTCCCTGCCCATAGCACAGATTTTTCTGCTTAAGTCTAGTGCTGTACTAATTGAAGCAAAAGTCCACTTCCAGCTAATTAATTAATTAATCAATTAATTTCTGTGGTTAATTGGAGATAAGAGTTTTATTAACTTTCTTGCCCCGGCTGGTTTCAAACTACATTCGCAGATCTCTGCCTCCTGAATAGCTAGGGTTACAAGCCTGATGGACCAGCACCAAATTGTTCAGTTTCTTTTTTTCTTTTTTACTGTTGTGATTAATTTCATTTATTTAAAAATTTTTATTATCTTTAGTTGTACATTGGAGGTGCCATTTAAGAAAGTGGTCTAAGAATACAGTGCATCTTGATCAGTCACCCCACAGTTTCTTTTTATATTATTAATTTGTTTTGTATTTCATTATTATTCATTCTCGTCTCCCTCACTTTGTTTGGAGGCAAAAGTATTTATTCCACAGGTAATCCAATCATCATTATTCATTTCCCTCTTTCTCATTCACTCAACAATTAAATATTGATTCTCCTTAAGGTTCTAGATACTCTGTTTACCCTATGAAGTTTAAAATTCATGAAGTAAGCAATCACAGGAACATACAAATGAGGTTGAAATGTAGTTGAAATTGAGAATATTATTTATAAGAGATAGTTTAGAACATACAAAGGGATTTTCAGATCTGTACATTGATACAGGAACAGTTTTAAATAAGAATTAATACTTCAGAGAGAGTGAGATACACGAAATGTATTATTTTAACAGGCCCATGTACTGGGTAGAAAATCATTGGAAGACATTTAGTTAAACAAAAATGTGGTCCGATTTAGAAAGAATCTTCTAATTCTGGGTAAATAATGGGTTTGATAAAGACTGAAAATAGAAACAGTCCTGGCCTCCATTGGTACATTTTTTTCAGATTCTGTCTTCTTATCAGAATCATTACAGTACATTAGTAAAATTGACTATATTTATTTATCTGCAAACTCTGTGGTCTCTTTTCAGTACATCCTCTCTGATACATTTTGTACTATTTTCTCTTGTTTTGCCTGACAGGATACTGTTTGTTGTAGCAAAGTATTTTCTGGTTCCTGGAGGCAGAAATAATGACTAGACAACCCTCATGGCTGTTTTTTTTCCCCCACACCATGATGATATGCCTTCTTTATACCGAATTTCATTCGATTCAAGAATTGCTCATGCTGTGCACGTCCTTTAAATAGAAGTATAATAAGTATATTTTCTTCTGGGAAAGGGTTTTAAAAACAAGTAACATAGCCAAAAATATGCTTTCTAAATTCCAGCCGCTGTGCATTTATGGATAGGACACACCAAACTGATGTGTGCTTATAGTATATTCAGTTGATTTCAGGACTCTTGGTTACATATATGGGAAGAATTCATGTTTAGGTGGTGGCAAGAGAATCAATGGCAATAAAGTTGTAAAATTCTATACGTTGTATAGAATTGTAACATTTTTCACACTGATGTAGGAAAATGCCCGAGATAACAACTTAAGGAAGAAAAGATTTCCCTTGGATTTACTTTCAGAGAGCTTGTCCATGCATGGTCTGGCGACTTCACTCCATGCACTTCATCATGATGAGGGGAAGCTTACAGACTTCACATTGGTGATGCTCCAGGACATGTTATTTTCACACAATTTGGACTTTCAACAGGACTCTCTTGTCATATTTCACTATGTCTTTTCCTTGACATCAAATACTCCAATGATCCACTTCATTTGTTTTTAATAGCAATAGCTTTTCTACTTTCATGTTAGAATAATGGAGTCACACAGAAAAATCTGATGAAGTCAGAGTTAGAATCCTAGTTTCCCCTTCAATAAATCCCTAAAACCTACCAGTGATAACATCAACAGTTGGCCTCTCACATGCATGATAAGCAATCTAGCATTTGGGGGGGAGGGTCTCTTCCTTATCATTTGGGTCTCGGAAACTTTCTCTGCTGGGATCCAAACATTTTGTTTAACAAGAACAAATAGAGAGTAAGTGAAATAAATCCATGTGAGAATTGAGAAAGGCACACATTATGTCCATTACCGTTACCATTTTCTTTTTTTCCCCATATATTTTTAATTGTAATTAATAGAAGGATTACATTATATTCACCAGATAGAAGGTGCATTACTTCACAAACATTGATACCCTTTCTCATGTCTTGGTCCCCATTTCCCTCCATCCACCCCTGCCCCTCATCTTGTTTTCTGTCCTTCCCTATTAGATTTCAAATAACCAAATACGCATATATACAATATATCAGATAACAAGGTGGAATACTGTAACAATATAAAATAACCAAGGGACAGCAAAAGAGATAAGAGACAACACAGTACATTAAGGACAACAATCACTCATTATATGGCTTTTGGTTCCTTTTTTTTAACCTTTAAAAGATTTACTTTATTCTTTCATTATTATAAAAGTGATGTACAAATGGGTTACATTTACATAAGTAAGATAAAGCATACATTTTTTTTGACAATGTCACATATTCCGCCACTCTCCCGGTTTCCCTCCAAATTGTATAGTTCACTTGAAAACGTAACTTTTTTTCTTTCTCCATATATTTTTATTGTAATTAATAGAAGGGCTACATTATATTCACCAGCTAGAAGGTGCATTACTTCATATACATTGATACCCTTTCTCATGTCTTGGTCCCCATTTCCCATCCCCCACCCCCGCCCCTCATCTTGTTTTCCCCCCTTCCCTATCCGATTTCAAATAACTAAATACACATGTATACAATATATCCGATAACAAGTTGAAATATTATAACAATATGAGAGATGGGCCGGGAGTTTGGCCTAGTGGTAGAGTGCTTGCCTAGCATGCACGAATACCCGAGTTCTATTCCTTGGTACCACATACATAGAAATAAAAGCTGGAAGTGGTGTTGTGGCTCAAGTGGTAAGCTCTAGCCTTAAGAAATGTCTAAGGACAGTGCTCAGGCCCTGAGTTCAAGCCCCATAACTGGCCAAAAAAATTATGAGATAACCAAGGCACAGCAAAAGAGATGAGAGATAACATAGTACATTAAAGACAACAATCACTCATTATATGGTTTTTGTTTCTATATCCTGGAGGTCCTTTCATTTAGTGTCATACTATATAGCCTTATGTATCTAGGTTTTGTTCTATTGAAAATCTCTGCTATGAGAGCCCAAGGTTTCTACTGATTATGACAAATGAGGGAAACCATTGAGCCTATGTTCCTTTGAGTCTGGCTTACTTCACTTAATATGATTTGTTCTATGTCTTTCAGTTTCCTTACAAATGGGGCCATGCCATTCTTTCTGATGGCAGCCTAGAATTCAATTGTATATGAATACCACATCTTGATCCACTCATCAACTGAGGGGCATCTGGGTTGATTCCATATCGTCACTATGGTAAATAGTGCTGTAATGAACATTGTTGTGCTAGTGGATTTAGTATGCCCTTGTTTCTGGATGATTGGGTAAATGCCAAGTAGTGGAATTGCTTGGTCATAGGGGAGTTCTTTGTTTAGTCTTTTGAGGAACTGCCATACTGTTTTTCCATAGTGCTTGAACGAGTTTGCACTCCCACCAACAGTGCAGACCGTTACCATTTTCTTTTTAATTTTTTATTGTAGGGATAATGTATAGAGGGACTATAGTTATATTCATCAGGTAGTATGCATATTACTTGTTGAACATTGATACCCCTTCTCATGTTTTTTTTCCCCTTTCCCTCCTACTAACCCCCTCACTATCATCTTGTTTACCCCCTTTCTTTCCCCATTTCAAATAAACAAATAAGTATATATTCAATGTATCAGGTAACAAAGTCAGATTCTATAACCACATGAGATATACCATAAGAGGAAAAGAAAGAGAAAAGAAATAGATTCACATAGTACATTAAGATCAACAATCACAAAGATAAATTTATTATTTCCATAGCCTACAATTCATTTCATTTAGTCTCATTCTGTATGACCACATGTACATAGGGTAAAACCATTTTTCTAATTAGATGAAATATTTTTTAAGATGCAAACATTCTTACCAACATTGTATTGTTAGAGTTCTATTTGACTCCATCCACCATTACCATTTTCTTTACAAAGGGAAGTGAGAACATTTTGCTGAGCAAATCTAAGAGTTGACTTCCTTATGAGATCTGTGGTTATATCAAGGTACATTCACCGTGCAGGAAAGTATTCACTATCCATCAACTATTTGAAAACTGCACATTTAAAATAAGGATCTTGAGTTCTGCATAATAGAGTAGCTGATGATGATGATTATGATGATGATGATGAAGATTATAGATGTTTAGATAATGGATGCGAACTACTGATAGTATGTAATAGACACTAAAATATTTTGAAGATATCTCTACAGAAATCAAACAAAATGCTAGGGATTGGAATGACTTCATATTGAAATATTCTACTGCAGAAAATACACTGTTTAAAAGGTTCCTAAAGAAAAATTATAGCAATTTTATCAAATGTAATGCATGTTTATAGATCATGGAAGGAAACCACATGGGAAAGATTTATGGAAACAATTAGAACAGTTAACATTATGAAATGTGAGGCTCAGTGTTACAGAAAGACTTTTGCCAAAGAAGCTAGAAGAGTTCATAAAGAATAATTAATAATAATTTGAGAAACAATGAAGAAGTCAATAAAATGTGATTAACAAGGGCCTATATTGTATTGGAAATCACATGCCCTTTAGAGCCAGGAATCAAGTTTTTATTTTTGCATTTGTAGTATGACATCATGGAAAAGTCTCAATATCTCAATGATTATATCCTATAATAGGCTATGAAATGACTTTCAACAAGAATTGATTGAAAATATTCTCAAATCCATGTATTTTTTTCATTACTGTATTTTTATTTAAGAATTTATTAACATTATTTTTACATCATATTACAAATGACGTGTTTAACAAACCACTATTCAAGAAGGGATTCTCTACATACAATCATTGGCACTTAGATTTTAGAACATAATTAAAATTAGGCTGAGGGTATGTATGTCATAGATTAATCTATGCAAAAAACATTATGTCTATAGAGTCATAAATTTTTATGTATATATAATTGTGATTATATTTCCAACACCATGTCCATAGCATTAGGTATGCAAATATTGAGTCCTTGCTCTTGTACTGTTTGGATCTAATAGCCACATATTTTTATTGAAATTAATAGAAGGGTTACATTATATTCGCCAGGTAGAAGGTGCATTAATTCACATACATTGATACCCTTTCTCATGTCTTGGTCCCCATTTCCCTCCCCCCACCCCCACCCCTCATCTTGTTTTCCCCCCTTCCCTATCCAGTTTCAAATAACCAAATACAAATATATCCAATATATCAGATAACAAAGTTAGATACTCTAAAAATATGAGATAACCAAGGGACAGTAAAAAAGATGAGAGATAACATAGTACATTAAGGACAATAATCACTCATTATATGGCTTTTGTTTCTATATCCTAGAGGTCCTTTCATTTAGCATCATACTATATGGCCTTATGTATCTAGGTTTTGCTCTATTGGAACTCTCTGCTAGGAGAGCCCAAGGTTTTTACTGATTATGAGAAATGAGGGAAACCATTGAGCCTAAGTTCCTTTGAGTCTGGCTTACTTCACTTAATATGATCTTTTCTAAGTCTTTCCATTTCCTAACAAATGGGGCAATGTCATTCTTTCTGACAGCAGCATAGAATTCCATTGTTGATCCACTCATCAACTGAGGGACATCTGGGTTGGTTCTATATCTTTGCTATGGTAAATTGTGCTGCAGTGAAAATCATTGTGATAGTGGATTTAATATGTCCTTGTTTCTGGACAATTGGGTAAATGCCTAGGCGTGGAATGCTGGGTGATTGGGGAGCTCTATGTTTAGTCTTTTGAGGAACTGCCATACTGCTTTCCATAGTGGCTGAATGAGTTTGCACTCCCACCAGCAGTGTAGTAGTGATCCCTCCTGGCCACATCCCCTCCAGCATCTGTTGTTATTAGATTTCTTGATCCTGGCCAATCTAACTGGAGTGAGGTAGAATCTTAGAGTTGTTTTGATTTGCATTTCTTTTATGACCAGAGATGTTGAGCATTTTCTTCATGTGTCTATAGGCCATTTTTGTTTCTTGTTCAGAGAAGACCCTCTTTAAGTCTTTGGCCCATCTTTTAATGGGATGGTTGTTTCTTTGGAGATTAGTTTTTTAGTGATTCAATTTTTTGAGTTGTTGATATATTTTAGATATGAGGCCTTTGTCCGTTCTATGGTTGGTGAAGATCTTCTCCCATTCTGTAGGCTTCCTAATTAATTTACTAGCTTTGTCCTTTGCCATACAAAAGCTCTGCATTTTAATGCAGTCCCACTTAAATAGCCTTTCTCTAATTTGTTGTGATTCTTGGTCCTTATTAAGAAAGTTTTGACCTGTGCCAAGGAGGCCTAGTGTATCCCCTATTACTTCTTGTAAAGTTTTCAGTGTGTCAGCTTTTACCTTGAGGTCTTTGATCCATTTGGAGCTAATTCTAGTGCAGGGTGACAAAGAAGGATCCAACTGTAGTTTTCTGCAGGTGCTTAACCAGTTCTGCCAGCACCACTTGTTGAAGAGGCTGTCTTTCTTGCATTCTATTTTTTGGCTCCCTTGTCAAAGATTAGATGGCCATAGGTCTGTGGTTTAATATCTGGGTCCTCAGTTCTATTCCATTGGTCTTCAGGCCTGTTCTTGTGCCAGTACCAAGCTGTTTTGAGAATTATAGCTCTGTAATAGAGTCTAAAGTTTGGTATTGAAATTCCTCCCGCGCTGTTCTTTCTGCTAAGTGTTTTTGCTATATGGTGTCTTTTATTATTCCATATGAAATTTTGGAATGCCTCTTCTATTTATTTAAAGAATGCCATTGGGATATTGATGGGCATTGCATTGAATTTGTAGACAGCCCTTGGCAAGATTGTCATTTTCATAATGTTGATTCTTCCAATCCAGGAGCATGGAAGGTTTTTCCATTTCCTCAGTCCTGCTTTAATTTCCTTTTTCAGGCTTTTAAAGTTTTCATCAAAAGGATCCTTTACATTCTTAGTTAAGATAATTCCTAGGTACTTTATTTTCTTTGAGGCTATTGCAGAAGGAATTGCTTTCCTGATTATCGCCTCGTTCCTCTCACTGTTGGCGTAGAGGAAGGCAGTTGGTTTTTGAGGGTTAATTTTATACCCTGCTACCCTTCCAAAGTTTTGGATCAGCTCAAGCAGCTTGGTAGTGGAGTCTATAGGATTCTTTAAATATAGAATCATGTCATCTGCAAAGAGGGATAGTTTTACTTCCTCTTTCCCTATTTGGATCCCCTTTATGCTTGCTTCTTGCCTTATTGCACTGGCTACGAATTCTAATACTATGTTAAAGAGGAGTGGAGAAAGTGGGCATCCTTGTCTCATTCCTGATTTAGAGGGAATGGCTTTAGCTTTTCGCCATTAAGTGTAATACTAGCTGTGGGTTTGTCATACACAGCCTTTATTATATTGAGGAATGTTCCATGGATTCCTAGTTTCTCCAGAGCTTTTAACATAAAGGGGTTTTGGATCTTGTCAAATGCCTTTTCTGCATCTTTTGAGACAATCATGTGATTTTTGTCCTTGCTCCTGTTGATATGTTGAATTATATTAACTTATTTGTGTATGTTGAACCAGCTTTGCCTCCCTGTGATGAATCCTGTTTGATCATAGTGTATAATTTTTTTGATGAGTTGTTGTAGACGGTTGGCCAGTTTTTTGTTGAGAAGTTTTGTATTGATGTTCATCAAAGAAATGGGTCTATAGTTCTCTTTCTTTGATGTATATCTGCCTGGATTGGTGATGAGGGTTATACTGGCTTCATAGAATGAGTTTGGTAAAGAGCCTTCCTTTTCAATTTTGTTGAAGAGCTTGAGGAGAATTGGTGTGAGCTCTGCTTTGAAGACCTTATAGAATTCAGCTGTGAATCCATCTGGCCCTGGGCTTCTCTTAGGTGGAAGGTCTCTTATTGCCATTTCTATTTCAGTGCTTGAAATAGGCCTGTTTAGTTGGATTAGTTCTTCTTGGTTCAGTTTGGGTATGTTAATATTGGCTAGGAATTCATCTATTTCTTCTAGATTCTCAAATTTGTTGGCGTAAAGGTTTGAGAAGTATTCCCTGAAGATGCTCCTTGTTTTGTTTATTCTTTCTAAGTTTTTATGGATTCCAATTCATTTAATTTTGCTTTGATTTTAATAATTTGCTTCCTTCTACTGGTTTTAGGGTTGGTTTGTTGCTCTTTTTCTAGGAGCTTAAGATGACACATTAAATTGTTGGTTTGCAATTTTTCCAATTTGTTATTGTAGGCACTCAGAGCTATAAATTTTCCTCTGAGTACTGCCTTGGCTGTGTCCCAAAGGAGGTGGTATTTTGTGTGCTCCTTTTTGTTAAATTTCATAAATTGTTGGATTTCTGTTTTGATCTCTTTTTTGACCCTTTGGTTATTCAACAATGTGTTGTTCAGTCTCCATGAGTTACAGAGTTTTTGTTGGTAGAGTGGGTGTTCAGTTCCAGTTTGGTGCCCTTGTGGTCTGAAAGAGTGCAAGGAATAATTTCAGTGTTTCTGAATCTGTTCAGGTTAGCTTTATGGCCCAAGATGTGGTCTGTTTTGGAAAACGTTCCATGTGCTGCTGAAGAAAACGTATATTGTGTTGTTGCTGGGTGGAATATTTTGCAGATATCTGTTAGATTTGGTTGGTCTATATAGTTGTTCAATTCTAAGTTTTCTCTGTTGAGTTTTTGCCTTTTTGATCTGTCCATAGGTGAGAGCTGTGTGTCAAAGTCACCAACAATCACTGTGTTTTGATCTATGTATGGTTTCAGTGAAAGTAAAGTTTGCTTGATGGAGTTTGGAGCTCTGGGATTAGCTGTGTAGATATTTAGGATGGTTATGTCCTCCTGGAGGAAAGATCCCTTTAATAGTATGTAGTAACCTTCTTTGTCTTTTCTCACTAATTTTAGTTTCAAGTCTATTTTAGCTGATATGAGGATGATAACTCCAGCTTGACAAAGTTTATTCCAACCTCTCACTTTCAAAAAATGTTTGTTTTTTTGGGTAAGATATGTCTCTTGAAGACAGCAGAACGATGGGTCTTGCTTTTTGCTCCAACTAGATAGTCTATGTCGTTTAATTGTAGAGTTAAGTCCATTGATATTGAGAGTCAGAATTGAGAAATATTTATTAGTTCCTGCCATTTTTAAAAGCTTTCATTAGGGCCTGTATATTGACAGTTCTTGTGGTACATAGATCGTGTAAGTGTTAGGTGCATTTCTTTCTCTGTATTACATTTGTGTTAGTTTTCTATGTGTAGAACATCTTTGAGAATTTTCTGTAATGTTGGTTTGGTTGCTACGTATTGTTGCAGCTTTTCCCTGGAATGGAATGTTTTTATTGTTCCCTCAGTTATGAATGAGAGCTTAGCTGGGTACAGTATTCTTGGTTGGTAGTTATTTGACTTCCGGGCATGACATATATCCTTCCAATCTCTTCTTGCTTGCATGGTTTCTGCTGAGAAATCTGGAGTTATTCTGATTGGTTTGCCTTTATAGATGATTGTTCTCTTCTCCCTGGCTGCTTTTAGGATCTTTTTTTTTGGTCTCTATTGATCCAGTTCAGATTATAATGTGGCATTGGATGTCCTTTTCTGGTCAGGTGTGTTTGGGGTTGAAAAAGCTTCTTGTATCTGGATGGGCCTGCCTTTCTGGGTATTTGGGAAGTTTTCTGAGATGATTCCCTGAAGTATATTTCCAATACCATTGACTTCTTTCTCCAGACCCTCCTCAATACCAATTAGCCTTAAATTAGGCTTCCTAACTTTATCTTGGACCTCCTGTAGTGTTTTCTCATATTTCCTACATTTGAATTGACTTATTTTCTGTTCTTTCTCTATAATAACTAAATTATCTTCAACTCAGGAAATTCTCTCTTCTGCATCGTCTAACCTGCTATCAAAGCTATCTACTTTATTCTTCATCTCCCTTGCTTCTAATTGCTCATTTTTGATGCCTTGCATCTCCTCTTTTAAGTCATGTATGGATTTCTTTAACTCCTTGATTTCCTTGAGTGGTTAGCTCAGTAGCTTTATTCTCCTTGGACATTTGTTGGAGTTTGGTCAGATTTTTGTTTGTGGATTCTATGAATTCATCTATTTTTCTTTGAAAAACCTTTATCATGGCCTCCTTTATGGCTTCCCCTTTTTCACATATCACCTTGTTTATGGTTTCCTCTTGTTTAGCTGTGGCTTCCTCCCTTATCTCTTTCTTTATGTTTTCACACTTTTCATTAATGATGTTTATCAATTGCATTTGTACAGCACTTGGAAAACTCTCCTCTAGATTTGCCACTGACTGCTCCATTGCCTGTTTATCTTGGGTGGGAGATGCTATTCCTTGATTTGACATTTTTCTTGAGTTTCTTGTTCTGCCCATTTGAAAATGGGAGCGAGATTAATACTAAACAAAATTATAGTTTTTCTGATATAACCAACCTAGACCTTTTTAGTTGGCTGACAATAGATGTTCGCATTTTTCGATTGGGAATATCACTCTCTCTTTCTTTTTGTGCACTTACACACAAATCTAATACAACCACAGATTTCCGAATTATGACCAGAACAATAAGCCCCCCAAATCCAATCTCTATTGTATTTAAGGCCCTCTGGACCTAGAGTATAATTGAACACCTAGATACACAGCATTGCTCAACAACCATCAAATGTAGAACCATGCATTATAAGAGTTGAAGAATGCACAGAGGACCAGAGATAGAAAAATAATGTGAAAGACAACAAGGGAGGTAGGAA
Organism: Megascapheus bottae; assembly: GCF_031878675.1. Lineage (NCBI taxonomy): Eukaryota > Metazoa > Chordata > Mammalia > Rodentia > Geomyidae > Megascapheus > Megascapheus bottae. Next base: position 6,340,438 of record NC_143529.1, on the reverse strand, counting down.
AAGAATAATACAGGAGTGTAAGATTATTATAGCAATGAAGAAAATGTATCGTGTAAGGATAACTGACCTAAGGTGATAGACAGGTAGAATATTTGAGTAGAAAGTTTAGATGAACTTAGATAAAAGTTATGTGAATAAGAAGAGTAAAAAGAAGAATATATAGAAAAAAGAGGGAGGTAGATATAGGAGATTTCAATGATACAAGTTTTAAAAAGAAAAAAGAAACCAAACAACTACAAAATAAAAGAAAACAGAACACACACACACACACACACACACACACACACACACACACACACACACACACATACAAAGAAAAGGTGGGGGGAGATTCCTCACTATTGTGAGTCCTTACCCAAGAGAGACTAGGGTTGAGAACCAGGAGTTTAAAAAGCAGGTGACTGTATCAATATAGATATCATTTTTATTCCGAGTGTACCCAGAGCTGTCTCTGTGTTTCTAGGAACGACCACAGTGACAGAAGGAATGCAGGAAATAAGAGCAGAAAAAAAAGAGAGAAAAAGAAAAAAAGGAATGAATCATAACATTAGAAAAAATGGTGTAGGTAAAATGGCAAAGAGAAAATAAGAACACCTAAAAATGCAAATAAAAAGGGGTAGGAGAACAACAAAAAAAGGGTATTCTTCAGTTTTTTTTTGGGGGGGGCAGGATAGGAAACTTGTGTCTCCACTAAATTTGGGATCCAAACACTTCACAAAGTCTTTTTCTCTTGTGATTTGGCTTTGCATTTTTTTGGATCAGATTGCTTGTTTGGTAAAACAAAGCTGAAAGATCCACAGGCGGCTTTGTTTACCAGGTCTGTGGCTGGTGCAGGGGATGGACTTCAGCAGCACTAGGGCCAGATTTCTGGCTAAGGGATCTCTGGGAAATCCTTTGCCAGTTAGAAAGATGGCACTGTCAGCATCACCTCTCAGGCTCCAATTGCTTTGGCCTGGGTCTTTGCCAGCAGTCAAGATGGTGCTGCTCTCAGCTGGTGGGGGAGGGGGCTCCCTCCCAATGCCATTCCTTGAGCAGAAGTGGAAACTTCTCCTTGGAGCTACTCACAAATTGCTGGATTCTCGGGTTCCGTGAAGCTGGCAGGTCCGTGCAGGGCCAGGTGTGGGCTCTGGGCTCGGGGAAGCTCTGTGTGGCTCTGTCTGCAGCTAGTGGGTCTGCGCCGCCATGAAGCGCTGTCTGCTCCGTGGCTGGTGGGGCTCCACGCTGTCTTCTTGTGCTGGTATTCTGCCCTTTTCCTCTCTGACTGACATCTCTGTGGTGCTAAAGCTTACTTAGGATCAATTTTTGGTAAAGAACTGTACCCTACGCTGTTATAACGTGAATCTTGGCGGGAGCTCAGTACGTCTCACACTGAACCGCTGCCATCTCCTGCCGATGTCTCAAATCCATTTATTTTTTTCTAAACTTGTAACATATAAATGATGCATTTTATTTATTTATTTATTCATTTATTTATTTTTGCCAGTCCTGGTTTTGAACTCAGGGCCTGGGTACTGTCCTTCGGCTTTCTCAAGTATAGTGCCCTACCACTTGAGCCACAGCATCCCTTCTGGCTTTTTCTGTGTGGTACCTAGGAATCGAATGCCAGGCTTCGCGCATGCTAGGTGAACACTCTACCACTAGGCCACGCTCTGGCCCATTTTTATTTATTTATTCTTTCTGGTCATGGAGCTTGGGCCTGTGTGCTGCCCTGAGAGTTTTTGCTCAAGGCTAGCGTGCTTCTTCCAGCCAATGTGGCACTGGGTTTTACTGGAGAATTTATTTAAAATTGCATCACTGGGGATGACCCTCAGAATGTTCATGGTCAAGTTCTCATCTTGGAGTTTGGGTAGAAACAGTCCTTTTGACTCCAGACCAAATGTTTGGCTGTGGTGACAGACTCATGGCATAGGCCATAGTGATGATTTCATGATTACATACTTCCAAACACATTGAACTGTGCACATTTCATGGATACAAACTATCTGCAAGTTGATTATAACTGAATTGTGAAATGGCTTTTTAACACATCATTTGAGATCAGTCAATGTTGATGTGTCAAAGTATATTTTCAAACCCTTTGTCTTTGATTCCCAGGGTCTAAATATAGTTTTATTAATAGAGGATTAAAATCAGCTTCACTTCTTAACTTCCTTTTATTTATTATGCTCATGCTGAGACTTGAAATCAAGGAAGTCTGGGCACTGTTCCTAAGTTTTCTCTACAAAGCTATCATCATACTACTTCAGCCACAGCTCCATGTCCAACTTTTTTGGTGCTTAATGGGAGATAAGAATTTCATAGGCTTTTCTTCCTGAGCTGTCTTCTGTGATCTTCAGATCTCAGCCTCCTCAGTATCGCGGATTACATGTATGAGCCACCAGTACCCAGCTCAACTCCCATTTTAAAGCTGAGTTAAAATCCACAGTGTGAAATGTACGGAACTTGAAGGCAACATTTTGTAAATACTAGTGATTGTGAAAACTCTTTTGACAAGTAACAACCAAAACCCCAACCAAGTAATAGAAACTTTTCTTTAAATCTTTCCAAGTTTCCTCAGATTTGTTTTTGCTCGCTTGTACAGCCTGTCCGCAGAAGGAGTCATCTTACATTTAAGCCCTTAGAGCAGCCTTCCCTGTTCTTCCATTCCATACAAATGTTTATGATTTTATGCAAATGTAACATATGCCTTTTCTCTCCTAATAGAATGCATTTGAGATTAATGCCCAATATTATTTTCATCAATAGCTCATTCTGTTATATTGACAAATACTATTTCATTATATGTTTGCACAACATCTTGTATATTCTCTGTGGACATTTAGTTTGTTTCCCATTTTGGGCTATTATGAATCAAACTGTTGTAATTATTCAATTCAAGCCTTCTCTTTGACATATGTTTTCATGTCTCTTGGGTGAATGTCTCCACGTGGTACAACATGCATAGGTGGGATTAATGTCTTTGTAAGAGAGAATCTATGTTTCTGGTTTAAGAAGAAATATTAGCAGCAGATCTCTTAAGGTTATATTGGCAGTGGTAATTTGACTCCTGTCCTTGTTTGGGAAGAATAGTAGAAAACAATTAAATCTCAAGTACAGTTACTGGCACCTGAGGGACATCGCAGGTAGTGAACTACTGTCCTTTCTGAGATAATAGCCTTGGCTGTGCTGTTTGATATCTTGTTTCTTTGGCAGCTCATTGCCTCCTCTTTTTCTCCAATTCCTCAAACTATACTTGCAATGCAGTAACAGTAGGTGTATCCCAGGACAAAGGCTGGTGAACCAATCCTTAAAATAATTAAATTATTTTAAACATTATTTTATAAATTAATTAGCACTGAAAATTCTCCCCCAGAGAAGGTGGAGAATTGTGAAAGGGGATGACACTGACAAAGATATATTGTACTTGTAAATGGTATGTAGAATTGAAACCTCCTTGTAGAACTATGTAGATAGTAAATAAGTAGTCAAGGTGTTAAGGAAACATTATGATACAAAAAATAGAAAGATTGTGCTTCAAGTATGAGAATTAGTCTCCAGAGATAAAAGAGAAGGTTTCTGGTATATCTGTAATTTTGACAAAAGGAAAAACAGTGGTAATTTGGAAAGTTTTTGTTTGGAAATTGAATTTCAGGTATATTGACTTCTGACAAAGTAACTTACAATCATCTGGAGTGGAAGAGAGTACAATGTCAAAGGACTATTCTGAATTACAAGGAAAGTTCTGTCTTTTTCCAGACTTGGGCCCTGGAGTTTGGGGTCATTGGCTGTGGTTAGGAGCATCAATTGAAAATACAGAAAATGAGGACAGTCTCAATTTATTATCATTTAAACTTGCTGATGTTTTTATATGGATTCAGAACAAATGAAACAGAGTATTTTTATCTATTAATCTGTGATGGAAGTAAAAATTGAACTAGCCCCAGTTTAGCCAACTTCTCAAGCGCTCTGCTTTGAAGTATTGAAATGAATGAAACAATATTTGTTGACTCCATATTATATGGGACTTTTAAAAATCAATCATAGGCAGCTGACATAAATTTCCTGTAGAGCTTAAACCACCCTGCCCCCAGAAGTTTTAGAACAAATGATACCTAATGCAGTTGGGGGAAAACGTCAGAGAGCTTTTAGTTACAAGTTAGTGGCCCTCTTAAGTAATCAAGATCTTTGCTAGCTAACATATTTCTTTTTTTTTTTTTTTGCCAGTCCTGGGCTTGAGCTCAGGGCCTGAGCACTGTCCTTGGATTTTCTCAAGGCTAGAGCTCTACCACTTGAGCCTTAGCACCACTTCCGGCTTTTTTCTATGTATGTGGTACCGAGGAATCGAACCTGGGTCTTCATGCATGCTAGGCAAGCATTTTAACCACTAGGCCAAACTCCTGGCCTAGCTAACATATTTCTAAAAGACATTAAATTAAAGGCTGTGGAGATGTATAATTTTGAATTCTCTTTAAAATGGGTTTTGTTTTAGTTTGGTTTATTGTAATTAATAGAAAGGTTACAGTTATATTTGCCAGAAAGAAGGTGTATTACTTCACACACATTGATAACCCTTCTCAAGTTTTTGTCCCTATTTCCCTCCCTCCACACCCTCCTTTCAGCTTGTTTTCCCCCTTCCCTTTCCTATTTCAAATAAACAAATAATCATACATACAATATACCAGATAACAAGGTTAGATACTGTAACAATTTTTAACGTGAAATATAACACCATAGACATTGAATGCTTTCTTGGGCATACTATATAATATTTTTATATACATACACATGATGTAAAGTTTCAATTAGGTCCAGCATACATATCAAACATTCATGATTGCTTTTTGGAGAAACTTCACAAATTCTTCCTTCTGTCTTTTTGAAATGTGTAGAGAACTTCATGTTCCTGTTCAATCCTAGTTTCCATAGTACAGCTTCTGCTTCCTTCCCTCCTCATTTCTCTCCCCCCATCTCTGGTAAGCAATATCCTGCTTTCAACTCCTGTCAGATCAGCTTTTGTCGATTCCAGATATTCTACTCAGCCCAAGCCCATGGAATCCAGGATGAAAGCCATCTTTCTCTCCTGCTTCTCCCACAAATACCAACCCTCCTTTTAAAGAAGCACACATCTCAGTCCACCAAGCTCCTCTGTAATGATTATGAAACCTTCCTTTCTCTGAATTCTACCACTGTCATTTGGACTATAAATATGGAGTGATCCTGTACCACCTGTGACTTCTCTTTTGTTTGTTATCTTCACATGCCCCTTGACATAGTTTTAAGAGTATGTGTGCTCTTATACTGTCTCTATAATCAGAATATAAACTCTTTTTTTCTGCCAGTCCTGGGGCTTGAACTCAGGCCCTGAGCACTGTCCTTGGGCTTTCTCAAGGCTCGTGCTCTACCACTAGAGGCACAACACCACTTCCAGCTTTTTTCTAGGTATGTGATACCCAGGAATCGAACCTGGGTCTGCGTGCATGCTAGGCAAGTGTTGGGCCTGGTCGTCGTGTCTGGGGCCTGTTCACCATTCCGGCACAGCGGCCATTAAAGGGCTTTGGCCAGGCATTCCTTGCATACCTCTCTTGAGGTATTTCTGTGTAGGTGACTCAACTGAACCCCCTAGCGCAGGTCCTCAGCCGGCGCCAGCTTTCTTGCACGGGTCCCGCTCAGTAAAAACCTGAAAGTTTGCCCTGACCCTTAGTGATAGCACGTTGGCCTTTTTTCTATTGGTTCCTTTTTGCTTCCCCACCTCCTCTTTCCCCCACAGTATATAACTGAGTGCCCAACGCAATAGAGATCTGCGCTTTCATGGCTGACACAGCTCCTGGCTCAGTGTTGTTTTTTCCCCCGGTAATTAGGGGAGGGCTGGGTTATCGGTCCTTGTCATCTTACTTGGCTCCATGGGACTTCAGGCTGGCCCTGGGTGTCCAGCTCATACCCGTGTTGCTGGAGAGCAACAGGCAATCACTCTACCATTAGGCCAAACTCCCGACCCAGAATATAAACTCTTTAAGGAAAAAGCAAAATTTATCCTTTTTATTTTCTTCTTCGTACGTAAAGCAGTGTTTTGAAATTTGGGTGTTCTTTAAATACATATGGATTGAAGTGAAGAGATTAGAATGATAAGAACGAATAATTACATTGTGTGAGTTTTCCAAGCACACTGTTTTTAATCCGACTGCTTATTCTCCTGCTGAGCTCTCAACGACACAGATTTAATGTGGTAATTCCAAGAGATACAAAATAAAATGAAATTCCTGAGTACGGAAAGTTGTAGGTGCTTTGTAATAATATATAATAAAGTTTATCGACTCTGAAGCACTATTTTTAACCATGCATTCATTTCAGGATGTATTTTATTTCACACTGCTTTTGTTAAAGTACTGGTGGAATATTGTATTACTGAGCTGAAGAGTTCATAGTACCTTCAGCATTTGTCAGTATACTGTTTAGAAAACACAGTATTAGTAAAGAAGCTGTGATTTATAGTGCCAGTTTTTAATCTTTTCTGTGACAGTTTTCTGGAGAATGTGAGATTTAAGCAATAGCTGAAAATTAAGGTAATGCTTGACATTTTATTCAGACAAAAGAGATAAATGATATGACATTAAATACTCATTCTTGGTATTTTTACCCTCTGTTTACATGATATTATTCATTATTATCCTAAATAAAAATTTGGGTTATGACATTTTACAATGCTTATTTTGGGCAGAATCATATACAATTACTGATATTTAATATTTTCAACTTACAAAAATGGTTAAATCCTACGATACAGCCTATCTACTATTCACTTATGTAAGGTTTTGTCTTATGTGTGTATTACTTGAGTCTTGGAGGCAGTCTTTTCTATCTAGGAATGCACATTTTTATTTAAAATGTGCAACTACCTGTTGATGGTGGCTGACACCTGTAACCTTAGCTACTCAAGAAGCTGAGATTTCAGGATGATGGTTCAAAGTCAGCTGGGGCAGGAAAATCTGTGTGAGACTCTAATCTCTAGTTAACTACCCAGAAAATTGGAAGTGGCTCTGTGGCTCAAAGTAGTAGAATGCTAGCCTTGGGTGAAAAAGCTGAAGGACAGTGCCGGCCCTGAGTTCAAGCCTCACAAACAAAAAAATAAAATGTGTTCTTCCACTGTGGTTGATTCAGGTAACAACCGAGATTTTTTTGCTTTTTCTTTGGAAGGTGTGGCACATGGCAGGATACTGGCAGGTGTTGTCAGTCCAGTGCTGACTTCACCTTCTGAATGGCAGGTAGTCAGCATCTAGTGTCACTGTCACTGCTTCAAATAGCTCAGAACACTCCTCAGAACTGCCTTTCCTGTTTTCAGTTAGTACAGTCTCAGCTAAGTATCAACATGTGTAAGGATGAGGGAGCAAAGTTTAGGCTATGCATCTATGAACTGTGTGATTATAGGACATCCTGGGAAACAAGCATTTGGCCAAAGGGAAACACAATAAGTAATAATCTTAAGGGGCTGCTTTTAAGGACAAATCCTAAAGATTAGGGACAGTGAGTGATTCAATTACAGAAAGCTGTCAGAAATTGTTAGCTAGTATTACAAGAAAGTCAGAAAGGAAAATATGACAGATCTTAGTGATGTTGGGTGTTTGACAGTGCAATGAAAGCTTCCTCCACAAGGTCCAAGTAAAGATTTATAATACAAAACTAGTATGCTCTCTGTGTGCAAACTACATTTACTATGAACAAACTACATTTACTAACAGGCTTACAACATCTGCTATGGCCTCTGCAGCCCAGATGTTTAGTACTCTATTTCACCTGAAAGATTAAATTTACATGAGTAGATTGTTTTTGTGGTTGTGTAAAGTCATTTGTGTTAGACAAAGCAAATGTAAAATGACTAAGCTAAAGAACCCAAGCTGAGCTCTTGTGGCTAATTTGTCTGTGTGAGGAGATGAAAGTTTCTGAAGCTATGCGTATTACATTCCTAAATGTCACCAGTATCCTGCAGTTGTAAATGATTTACCATAGGTTTCACAAGGTGTTAATGGTTATTCAATTTTACAATGCAAACAAAGTCCTTCCAATTATTTTTGATGAGAAGCAATGAATCATGTAATTTAAAATATCAATTCACGTACTGTACGAGGGCAAATTCTTCTATCAGATGTAAACCTCTCCCTGCTTATCATTTCAGGCTTCAAGAGACATGTTTCTTCATATTCATTTTGACAAGTGAAATGCACATTGCTTCAAGAAAATACAATGGATCACTAAATAATGCATATATTTGTGAAACATCTTAACGTATTTCTTCTCTAGGAAAGAGTACTGCTTTTGTCTTTTCAAACAAATACTTAGATGTGTAAACACAGGTGTTTATTATCTGGAATTCTAATGTTATACATACAAGTATTTGAGTAGGACGTATTTTGTGGAACCAGAATGTGCACCTTAAAACCTTTTCTGCTTGTTTAACCTTGAGCAGGTCATTTAGTTTCATCAAGAATAAGGTTTTTTTTTTTTTCCCCTCATGTAAGATCTCTGTAAGTAGCTCAGACTGGCCTTGAACCAGGGATTCTCCTGCTTCAGCCTTCCAGTGCTAAGACTCTAGGGATATACCACCACTTCTGGTGAAAATCAGTTTTCTGTACTATGAAATGTAAAAAACTTACCCAGCTCATTAAGTTTTCATGAATATTATATGACTTTAATGCATGAAAACCCTCAGAACACTGCCAATACCACTAACAAGCATTGGTAAATGTCAAGAGATTTTTATTCCTCGGCATTCTCAAAAAAATTCATCATTAAAGCTTAATGATAATGTTTAAACAAAATAAGTAACAGGAAGCTAGAGAATATGTTTTTGGGGGACTTGGGGAGAGATACAGAAGAGGAGGAGCTGATGAATGGAGAAAGAACAGGTGCAAACTGTTATAATGTATGTATGGAGATGAGAATGTGGGATTCAGAAAGATGGGAGACAAGGATGGAAGGGGTGACACCAATCAAGATATAGCATACTTGTAAACTGACACATGAAACCCCTTGTTGCTACTACTTCAAGATAATAATAATAATATAGTAAAATAATTAATTGTATTTAAAACCATTTTAAATATATAAACAAAGACTTTGGCAATGGTGTAAAGAGAATTGACCCCTGCCCCCAAATTTATGGATTAGAACTTTAGCTCCACTGTGATTCTATTAAGATCTGGAGCTTTTGAGAAGTGTTAGTTAGTTGAGGCCTTGATTGTGTGATCCTCGTGATGCAATTAGTGATTGGTTTTCTTGGGGAAAAAAAAAAAGAAAAATAGACTCGAGATCTTACACATTCTTTCTCTCTGTCTCACTGTCTCTATCTCTGTGTCTCTGTCTGTCTCTCTGTCTGTCTTTGTCTCTGTCTCTGTCTCTCTCTCTCTTCTTACTCTCTCTTCTCACAGTTATGGGTTACAACAAGAAGGTAACCCCGTGTAAACTAGGAATCAGGCCCTTACTAGAAATCTCTGGCACCTTAATCTTAGCATTCCCATCCTCCATAACTTTGTGGATCAATCTTATTTTGTTACAGAAACCTGAGCAGACTAAGAAAAGAAGCAACTAGAGCACGAACTTCTCTCCTCAACATTTCAAATATTCTTACTATAATTTTCTTTTCAACATAATTTTAACCATGCATCAATTAAAAAAAGCACTTTACAAATCATGTCATTTTGAGTTATAGATTTAACAGTGCACTAACAAATTATAAGGAACCAAAAAGACATAAAGTGGTTCTTGTTTCTTCATATCAATGTATGTTCTACTTGAGTTTCTCTATAATTATTGTCCCATGAACAAAAGATTTAGAGTAAAAATATCACTATATTCTCAGATTGGTTTGCCTGCTCAATAGAAACACTACATTTTCCATCTTCTATAAAAATACTTGGCATCTATTTTTGTCAGTCCTGGGGCTTGACCGTGGAGCCTGAGCATTGTCCTTGGGTTTTCTCAAGGCTAGAGCTCTACCACTTGAGCCACAGCACAACTTCTAGCTTTTTCTATGTATGTGGTACTGAAGAATCTCCTCAGGTTTTGGATACTCCATACCATTGTTGAATTACAATCTACAAACTCAGAATAATTCCATCCTCACAAACAGACTTTTAAGATGCCATATTGAGAGAAACAAAGTAAAATAAGTTAGGAAACAACATTTTTGATGTATACTTTACCCTTGCTATTTTCCTGGTAGTGGTATAATTACTATAAATAGATATTAGGACAACTCTTTTTTATTCTTTCCATATTAGGACAACCTTTTTCACTTTTTTATTGTAATTAATAGAAGGGTTTACATTATATTCACCAGATAGAAGGTACATTACTTAACAAGCATTGCTACCCCTTCTCATGTTTTTGGCCCCATTTCCCTTCCAACCCCTCCTGTCATCTTGTTTACCCCCTTCCCTATCCTATTTCAAATAAACAAATAAATATATATACAAAATATCAGATAACAAGGTAAGATATTGTAACAATATGAGATAACCAAGGGACAACAAAAGAGATGAGAAATAACAGTACATTAAAAACAACAGTCACACCTTATATGGCTCTTGTTTCTGTATCTTGGAGGTCCTTTCATTTAGCTTCATCCTATGTAACTCTCCCCATAGAGAATGAACAAGCAAGTTATATGACACATTATTATTTGCTAAATTACTAAAACAGACTCTGGAATGAATATCAAGATATAGAAGAATATGTGATGATCAGCAGGCTTTTAGTTTGGAATAGTAGTTTTTACAAATGAGTTGACCATTTGAGCATCAATAGCATTACTATTTAGGTATCAAATATTTGCTCACATCTTAGAACTTTTCCATAAGTATGTATTTCTAGATTGAATTTTCTTTTACATTGAACATAATTTTCTTTCACATAGAATAAAGAAGCAGTAGAGTTCTTAAGAGTATGGGAATAGTATAAGGACAGACATTGCCATAGAAGAACAACAAATTCACTTGTATCACTTTTTTTTAATCAGTAAGAATGAGATACTAAAAAGGAAGAAAGTTGTAAGAATTTATCACATATAAATGGAAAATAATATATATATAGCACAGAGTACAAAGATCCTTAGAGTTCAATGAAAAAGATGTGTGTAGATAATTAAAGAATAAAAATGGTGGCAGATATGGTGGCTCACGCCTGTAATTCTAGCCACTCAGGAGGCTGAGATCTGAGGATCAAGGTTCAAAGCCAGGCCACCAAAGACGTTGATACCCTTATCTCCAATTAATCAGTAGAAAACTGAAGTGGTGCTGTGACTCAAAGGATAGGGTGATAGCCTTGAGCTGAGGAGCTCAGGGACAATGCCCAGGCCCACAGTTCAACTCCTCCACCAACAAAAAAGAGTAAAATATATGTGCAAAATATAGTCAGGTAATTAATTTGGTTGAGCATTTAGGATGCTCACAAACTCATGTTCAAATTGGAGCTTGGTGTGAGACATGAGAGTAGATAATGTAGATAATAGGTATCTAGCAATCTGATTTTTCAACCATGCTGTATAATTCAAACTAATTTGTTTGGACATGTCTTAATTTTGAAATAAAGAGAACCCAAAATAAATCCAATACCAACTTCTTACCCTTCATATATTTTCATTGGGCCATTGAGGGTGGTTTTTTTCTGTTCTTTCAGAGCCTTTGTTTAGTATATTACTGTTACCTGAAGGATCCTTCCCCAAGATATATACTGGTTCTTTCAATTCAGTGAAGTCCAGCCAGACCATGTTCATATAAACTGATATCAATTTCTCTTTTCCTATTAGTCTTCTCCATGGTGGCAGTCATTATCCTATATGGTGAAATACTCTTTGCACTTGATGAAAATTGAGATGTGTACATTCGTTTAACCTTACACTTGCTAGACTTATATCTGCTTAGCATTTTTAGTATTCCATTCTTGCTGATATATAAAATAATAGGAAAAATATTTATTGCTCTGCTACAAATAGAATAAATTTCTGTCAGTAATAGCACAATGCCACAGACTAGGGAAGTGCCAAAGGAATGAGGCTTCATTTATGTTTCTGGTCCAAAGTTAAGCAGTTTCCTGTAGTGATAATCTTTTCACTGAGTTGCCCTAATAACTTATCAATCCATCAATCATAACAATGGATTAATTCATAAAGACAGAAACCTCATCCCCTGTTGAAGGAATCATATATATCCACCTGTTAATAATGAGGATTAAATTCAAACATGAGTTTGGAAATGACAAGCCATATTCAAACTATAGTACTCACCAATAACATTTAAAATCATAAAATGATATTTTCAAAGTAATTAACTTATGTTAATCTTCTCTCAATGATATTATATTTTACTTATCCTGCAGAACTCAAATGTAATGTGACTAATTTTATATTTGGAAGTTTATGCATTTGCAATATTTTTTTCGTACAAAGTACAAATCTTGTAGAAATGATGACATTTCTAGGTACCATAAGGTTGTAAGTAATAAAAATTTTGTAAAGTTAATTGTGATGTAATTTTAATGTCAAATATAATTAAAGGTATACATTTTCATGATTTAGTGGAAAACTTTCTGAAAGATTGATCTCTTAATGAGATGAGGCTATTTATTTTTAAATTCAAATATTCAGGCATAAATGTTACTTATTATTCTAAAACTGCAGTGTACATATTCATAGCTATATTCTGAGGAAATATTATTTAAATAAATTATAAATAAAGTGGTAGTTCTATACCAATATTTTTGAGAACTTTGATGTGTAACAACGTGAGAAGGGGTGTCAATGTATGAGAATGTAACTGTAACCCCTCTACTCATTACCCCGACAATAAAGAAAAAAGAAAAAAAATTAAAAATCTACTAACAGGCAATTCCATTAGGCTCTCCTAGAATTTTCTAAGAACAAAATAGTAGAAGTCACTAGAAATGATGAATGATTTATTCACCGGGTTGTTGCTGTGTTCACTTTTTCAAGCCCGAAAGAGTATTTCAAAGTCTTTAACAAGATGAACAAAATAACTTAAGCTCCATTTGTCATTTCTGCACTTGGAGATTATGTCATTAAATTAGCCACAATCATGGTAAAAACAATATTATTGTGCTAAAAGTTTCCCTATTGATTTTTTTTGCCAGTCCTGGGCTTGAGCTCAGGGCCTGAGCACTGTCCTTGGACTTTCTCAAGGCTAGAGCTCTACCACTTGAACCTCAGCACCACTTCTGGCTTTTTTTTCTATGTATGTGGTACCGAGGAATCGAACCCGGGTCTTCATGCACGCTAGGCAAGCACTTTAGCCACTAGGCCAAACTCCCTGCCCCTTCCCTATTGATTTTTAATAATGACTTCTGATACATATAAAACTAATACTGCTGGGTGCCGGTGGCTCACACCTGTAATTCTAGCTACTCAGGAGGCGGAGACCTGAGGATTGTAGTTCAAAGCCAGCCTGAGCACAAAAGTCTGTGGGACTCTTATCTCGAATTAACCACCAGAAAACTAGAAGCAACACTGTTGATCAAGTAGTAGAGCACTAGCCTTGAGCTGAAGAACTCAGGGACAGTGACCCTGGCCCAGAGTCCAAGCCCCATGACTGACCAAAAACCACCACCACCATCACCAACTACAAAACTTTAATAATGTCCTTAAAAGATGTGACATAAAGAAAAGAAAAAAGTGGACAGTCCAGTGGAACTTACATAGTTAATCATTTCATTTTCAGGTTGAAAATGATTAGCTTATTAAAGATAGCTTTATGACATGTTTTTGTGGTTCTTAATTTTTGTTGTAAGTCAGATAATGAGTGCATCTCTTTTGGGCCAATGCCATCCTCCGTTGACTCTCTTTCATTGTTTGCCTCTTGTCCCCATCAATAGGCTGTAGAGTTCATTTTCAACAGTGTCTAGTGAATACCATGGATGAATTTATTTTCACCCATTGTCCCTCTATTTCTGCTTCCCTCCTTTTTTTTTCCAAAACAGATAAACAATCAGGAAGACAAAAAGGAAAGAAAACAACAACAGCAAAGACATAACCTCTTGTTTCCATTTCCTAGAGTTCATTGAAAAATATTTCTACGATCAGAGGCATATAAACATTTGGCGTTTGTGTTCCTCCCCTAGGAATAACCTCCTTTGGTCTCACCATGTGATAGGTAAGGTTTACCATATGTCAATGTATTTTAGATTTAGCTGGCATAAGCATGGACCATTGGTCTCTCTGAGCTTGGCACACTTCACTTAATATGATTTATTTTAAGTCCATTCATTTCCCTGAAAATGACATAATATTATTCTTTCTATTGGTTTTGTAAAATTCCATCACATATAGATACTACATGTTTTGTAAGGCATCTGGGCTATCTCTATAACTTGACTTTTGTGAACAGAGTGACAATAAACATGGATGTGCAAGTGTCTTTAAAGTAACCTGGCTTATGATGTTCTAGGAAGATACACAGGACATAAAAGTAAGTTTTAAGAAAAACCGGGCTAGTAATTCGGTCTGGGAAGAAATAAATCCTATCCTAACGTTAGAGGAAAATTTAGGAAAATACCGTAATTTGGTGGATAGCTGTAATGATATGGAGGGGAATGTTTGATGTTAATAAGTCTTAAATACCTTCTTTTTTAGTTTAAGGCAAAAATTTGATCTTTATAGTTTAGGCTGGTATTGAATTCAATGTGTAGCCCCGGCTGGCCTGAATTCATGATTCTTTTGCCTCAGACCCCTTAGTTCTGGGATTGCAAGTATGTGTCTCCGTGGCCAAGTTAAATTTCATACAAACGTCCTTAAAAACAATACAGTAACCTGTATTGTTATATAACATAGAATTAAAAGCTACACTAGTTCAAAGAAGTCCCAAATTGAAGATTAGAGATGACTGAATGAGTCAGGCACTGATGGTTTTTATCTGTAATCCAGGTTACTCAGTGGACTGAGAGCAGAGGATTGCGGTTCTCAGACAACCCAGGCAGAAAAGGCTCTGTGGGACTCTTATCTCCAATTAACAACTCAAAAAAGTAGAATTGGAAAAAAACAGACTTGGTGCTGTGTTGCACAAAGAGGCTCAAGAGATAGAGCCCAGGCCTTTAGCTCAAGCCCCACAACCAACCAAAATAACAAACAAACAAATAAATAAGAAAACAGAAGAATGAGTGATCATCACAATAATCAAAAGCATCCTGTTTTCACAAGGAAAATAGAGAGCTAATAGGAGCGTAATTTGAATGGGTGCTAACTAGTTTATGTATTCCATTTTATTGTATCTTGGTTGAGCAAATATAATAGTTTAGCTATAATGATTTCTAAGCCTCATATAGTTACAAAATGTCATGAATATGTTGTTTTTTCTTAAAATGAGATGGTAGAATCTTAGAATTACTGAGTCAGAAGATACTAAATTGATACTCTCCAGTTTGTTTTGATTCACTAGAGGATGAGAGCTTTAAGATCTCAGATATGAAATTTCATCTCACATTGAGATAATTGAATCATCCTGTGTAACTCTTTTGCATATTTAGCAATGTACTTTCCATCAATGACTTCTTGTTTATATCCTAGCTGAGTTTATCTTGCAGTCATTTAAACTCATGGCTTCTTACTTTGTACTCAGTGGAAGGAAGAAAAACGGGCATAAATCTACATTTTTTTCTGATATGTATTATTTTTCTAACATTCACTAAACTCAGGGTAAAGCAATGATATAATGATTTAATTTTTTTCATGATCACCCTTTGCCTCATATTATAGGCCAGAAGGGAAAAGAAAATTAAAATGTGTGTAATTTCAGGAAAATTATAATACAACTTCTAGAGAGTGTGTATAGAAACAGAAACCTTCTCTCATTGCTGGGGAGGATGTAAAAATGTGCAGCCATTTTGGAAGACATTTTAGAAGTTTCTGACAGAATAAGCAAGATGTTACTATGTGATATTTGGGTATAGGAAATGAGAAGCTAAAAAATGCACCAGAATATATATATATATATATATATTTAATTGAGTTCTTTTTTATTGTAATTAGTAAAAGGGTTACATGATATTTGCCAGATAGAAGGTGCATTAATTCACATACATTGATACCCTTTCACATGTCTTGGTACCCGTTTCCCTACCCCCCTACACCCCCCACCCGTCTTGGTTTTCCCCCCCTTCCCTATCAAATTTCAAATATCCAAATACAAATAAATTCAATATATCAGACAACAAAGTGAGATACTATACCAATATGAGATAACCAAGGGACAGCAAAGGAGATGAGAGACAACATATTTTTTTTGATTTTTTTTGCATTTTTTGATTGTAATTAGTAAAAGGGTTACATGATATTTGCCAGATAGAAGGTGCATTAATTCACATATATTGATACCCTTTCACATGTCTTGGTACCCGTTTCCCTCCCCCCCCACACCCCCCTCCCGTCTTGGTTTTCCCCCCTTCCCTATCAAATTTCAAATATCCAAATACAAATAAATTCAATATATCAGATAACAAAGTGAGATACTATAACAATATGAGATAACCAAGGGACAGCAAAGGAGATGAGAGACAACATAGTACATTAAGGACAACAATCATTCATTATATGGCTTTTGCTTCAATATCTATACCAGAATATATTTATAGTCATTGTATTCAAAATCGTCAGAACTTGGAGGCAATGATGTCTTTCTGTAGGTGAGTGGATACAGTGTAATACTCCCAGATAGCAAAATATTATTTGGCACTAAAAAAGAAACAAGTTATGAAGACATGAGAAGACATCAAGGAAATTTAGATACGTATTACTAAGTGAAATATTCCAAAAAGAATAAGGTATCTACTGTATCATCTCAAATGTATGACATTTTCTTAAGGGAAGAACTAGAAAATGCTGGGTGAAGTGGCTCCAATCTGTTATTCCAGCTACTTGGGAAGTAAAAAGTAGGAAAATCATGATTTGAAGCCAGCTGTAAGCAAGTATGAGAGTCTATGTTAAAAAAACAAACAACCCAAGTCAAAGGTTGAGGGAGGGAAATGGGGACAAAAACATTAGAAGGGGTATCTATGTGTGAGAAGTAATACACCTACTGTGTGGCAAATGTAAATGTAACCCCTCTATACATTTCCTCAATAATAAAAATAGAATGAAAAAATATCCATGTCAAAAGGGCTGAAGACATAGCTCAAGTGGCTGAGTCAGAGTTCTTGCCTAGTTAGTGTGACAGATGTCCTGAGTTCAAATTGCAGTATCAACAGATGAATAACAAAAAATAGAATGAAAAAAAATAGAGATGAGAAAAAAATCGGCATTTCCAGGAGACATCAAGGAAGAAAGACAAATACACTATAGATGATACGTAGGCTACTGGACATGTATCTATATAAGGGCATATATATGTGTGTATGTATATATGTGTACATAAATATATATATATATCATTGTACATTTGCCTAAACTCATAGAATGTGCAAGATCAACGTAAGTCCTAATGTGAAGTAATGGCATGGTGTAAAGGTGATGTGTCAGTGTAAGTTGAACAAAGATAACAAATGTAACACTCTGCTCGGGTATGAATGTGTTTCAGGAGCAAGTGTGTGGGAAATGTCTCCATATTCCTCTATATTTTTTTGGTGAACCTAAAACTGCCCAAAAAGAAGAGAAGAAAGAAAAAGGAAATAGAGAGAGGTTGGGGAGGAAGGAAGGAAGGAAAACAAAGAGAGAAACAAAGAAACAGGAAGATATTAGAAATCAATAAATGAGAGTCTGTTTAGCAGAAAAATTAACAGCAAACATTTATGTTAAATTTATGTAAGCCAAAGATCCATCACTAAAATAAAAATAAAAATAAATTTATGGGGCCAGGAGTTTGGCCTAGTGGTAGAGTGTTTGCCTAGCATGCACGAAGGCAAGGGTTCAATTCGTTGGTACCACATACACAGAAAAAAAGCTGGAAGTGGTGCTGAGGCTCAAGTCTTAGAGATCTAGCTTTGAGAAAGTCCAAGGACAGTGATCAGACCATGAGCTCAAGCCCAGGACTGGCAAGAAAAGTTTACTTTTGCAGAAAATTCTTTTTTAATAAGCCACTACAATGCTATTTTGTCAATAACTTTTTGTAATATCACTGATGTAAAAGGGATTAAAATAAAGTCAATGCAGCCTTCAAATTAAACAATTTTCACTTACGTAAATGGCACCTTAATGTTACTTTCAGAAAGATGAAGGTTAAGTACAGTAAATACTTTAAATAGCAAAGTCGTTTGCAAGTGAAATTAACAAGGATTTAATAAGTCTTCGAATTGTGAACTTCAGATAAGAAAAAAAGCGTTCCAAATAAAGTTTTCTTAGAAGGTCAAGGTCTTAAAAATCAGTATTTATGATCAATGCTGGTTGCAAGATGAGAGTGTATTTGTAAAACATTTTATATCTGAGCCTAACTAAAGATCATTGAAAGTGCAGAACTCAAGCCTTGGCAAAGTGGGCTTATTATGATAAATTCAGATATATTTTTCACTACTCCTGTTTTCACAAATATGCCAATAACTTGGGCAGAAGCAAGAAGATTTGATGAATGACTTGGATTTGAGATGCTTTTTATTTTATTTTATTTTATTAATATTGAAAATAGTAACATCGTCTGTGAAGTTATTGACATAATATGTATGAAGCACTGGGTTCAATCTCTCAGTACAAACCAGAAAAAGCCAGATTGCCCTAAAGAAACGAAAGGGAAGGATGTAATTAGCCTGAGAGGGGGATAAAGGAATGCAGTTATATTTGCACCTTTTTATTAATAATCTTCTGAAAAAAATAATTAATTTTATATTTTTAATTAATTGATTGTGTTTTTTTTTCAGTTCTGGGGAATAACTCAGGGACTGGGCATTGACCTTGAGATGTTTCAAGTCTACAGCTCTACCACATGAGCCACAGCACCACTTCCAGCTTTTTCTGTGTGTGGTACCAAGGAATTGAACCCAGAACTATGTGCATGCATGGCAAGAACTCCACCACTAGGCCACACTTCTAGCCCTTTCATTATTCAAAATTTTTTTTTTCGGAGCCTTGAACTGGTTTAGGCAGATATTCTACCAGTAGAACTGGATAAGGCCCGTATTATTTTTATACAAATTTTGATTTGAACATTTTATTTTAAAAATTCAAATTTAAATATATAGTAAAATCTCAGCCATAAAGTGTGTGTATGTGTGTGTATGACCTATTAATGAAAACAATATTGTGCTTGAATAAATAATTGTCAATATTTATGCCTATTTAATATGTGACAGAAGTCTTGCAAAATATTTTACTTGTAGTTAAATTCTCTTAATGACCGTATGAAGTATATGAACTATTTAAAAAAATTTTAATTGTAATGTATAGAGGGGTCACAGTTATATTCAACAGATAGTAGGTGCATTACTTCACTCACCTTGATACCCCTTCTCACGTTTTTGTCCCAATTTCCCTCCCCCATCCTCTCCCAATCATCTTGTTTTCCCCCTTTCTCTTTCCTATTTCAAATAAACAAATAAATGTATATACAATATGCCAGGTAACAAGGTCAGATGCTGTAACAATATGAGATTAAACCAAGGGCCACAAAAAGAAGAGAGATAACATAGTACATTAAGAACAACAATCACACAAGATAAAGCTCTTGTTTCCATATGCTGGAGATCCTTCCATTTTACCTCATCCTATTTGGCCTTATGTATCTAGGTTTTGTGCTATTGGAATCCTCTACGGGGAGAGTCATAAGTATTTACTAGTTGTTACAAATGAGGGAAACCATTGAGTCTATGCCTGGCTTACTTCACTTAGTTTGATTTTTTTTTCCAAGTTTTTCCATTTTCTTACAAATGGGGTCATGCCATTTTTTGTGATGGCAGCATAAAATTCCATTGTGTATAAGGACCACATCTTACTGATCCAATCATCTTCTGAGGGCATCTGGGTTGGTTCCATATCTTTGCTATGATAAATAGTGCTGCAATGAACATCATTGTGCTAGTGGATTTAGTATCTCCCTGTTTCTAGGCATTTGGGTAAATGCCAAGGAGTGGAATTGCTGGGTCATAGGGGAGCTCTATGTTTAGATGTCTGAGGGACTGCCATACTGATTTCCATAGTGGTTGAATGAGAATATGTACTATTAAAGGCCACCATTCATGATTAAAGATTTAAGTTTCTCTGTGTGTGTGTATATACATACATACATACATACATACATACATACATACATACATACATACATATAGATAGATAGATATGTGTGTATATATAAGTATAGATATGTGTGTATGTATAAGCATAAATACACATATGTACATTATATGCCTATATGAACATATATGTATACCTGTACACAGAGACACACACATGTCTATCATCCATCCATCTATCTGTCTATCTGTCTTATATTTCTGTGAATGTAACAGTGCCCTACAAAGTCTGACTTCTTAGGATTTATTTAGGAAAGATATTCAGATAAAAGAAGTATGTTGGGCTGGGAGTTTGGCCTAGTGGTTAAAGTGCTTGCCTAGCATGCATGAAGACCTGGGTTCGATTCCTCAGTACCACATACATAGATAAAAGCCAGAAGTGGTGCTGAGGCTCAAGTGGTAGAGCTCTAGCCTTGAGAAAGTCCAAGGACAGTGCTCAGGCCCTGAGCTCAAGCCCAGGACTGGCAAAAAAAAAAAAGAAGTATGTTGAAAGATTTAATTAAGCAAAACTAGCTTGAAAAGGAGAGCTGATAAGGTTTAAAATAGTTTGGGGGACCACAGTCTGGGGATCTCTAGCACTCATGTGTGTATCAGAATTCAAGAACTAGACATCAAGACTGTTTCTTGAAGTTTGGATATGAAGTTGTCTTTCCTTCCTTGTAGGAAGAGTAGATATATTTAGCTATTATTATAAAAGCAGTGAATTGGATGATAATCATCTGTGACATGGCCTGATGCTTATGTTACATCCATCATGGTGGGATTTTTCTGTGGGATTTATACTTGGACTCATTATATGCTATGGATAATAGAGATCTTTGTCTCTGTTCTGAGTATAGTGTGTTGCAGTGAGAGGCATTCACTCCTGTGTAGAGGAAAGCCAAATTCCAGTCATGACAGAGACAGTAAAGAGGGTGCCAGGCACTCCGCTCCTGATTCTGAGGCCAGAATCCTGCTTTCAGATACCCTGGTGATTTTAGTGGCTTTGAAAACTTGTCATTGCTTTTTAATGCCTGTGAATTTGAAAGTTCACTGACAGTCTTCTATTGATATTTCAAAGTTTTTTTGGGGGGGGGATGTCATGGGGTTTGAACTCTGGCCTTGGCGTTGTCCCTGAGCTCTTCAGCTCAAGGCTACCACCCTACCCCTTGAGCCACAGACCCAGTTCCAGTTTTCTAGTGATTGACTGGAGATAAGAGTCCCTGGCTGGCTTTGAACACAGCCCCAGTTCTCGTTTTCTAGTGATTAATTGGAGATATGAATCTCTCAGCTATGTCTTTCCCTGGCTGGCTTTGAACCGAGACGCTCAGATCTCAGCCTCCTGAGTAGCTAGGATTACAGGCATGAGCCACCGAGCTTTCAAAGTTTTATCCAAAGACTCGAACCTAAATATGATTTCATTGACTGTCACTGGATTTCCCTTGCGTTTTATTTCATATTTCACAAAATATAGCCAACTTTAGTAAATATTTTCCAGGATCGTGTGTAAATTAAAAATGAAAGGCAGGGGCCGGGAGTTTGGCCTAGTGGAAGAGTGCTTACCTAGCATGCAGGAAGATCCAGGTTTGATTCATTGGTACCACATACATAGAAAAAGCTAGAAGTGGTGCTGTGGCTCAAGTAGTAGGGTTTTACCCTTGAGAAAACTCAAGGACAGCACTCAGGCCCTGAGCTCAAGCCCAGGACAGGAAAAAAAAAATCAAAGGCAGCTTTACATCTCATTCTAATGCTTTCTTACTATTGTTATATAAGATTGTAGATACTAGGCCCACATTCCTGAATTGCATATATTGGGCTCAAACCCCTTGCCCCAATGTATCAAGTACATAAACAATGAATAAGTGGTAAAGGGAAGAAGAAGGAAATTTCTTATGCGGCATGGGCAGCTCTAGGAAGAAAGCCCTTCAATTCATCTTTTTCTATCAGAGATTTGCTTTAGATTTAAATAGCTGGAAGAGATATGGGTACCCTTTGTCTTGGATATGTTTTTCTGAATTAGGGAAGGAGAGGGGAATCACAGAAATGGTGGGACATAGGGGGAATGCAGCAGCATACTCACTAGACACTATGAACTTTATATCTTGGGGGAAAGGACTCGGGAGGCAAAGGAGGAGAAATGAGGAGGGGGTGACACTGCTGGAGAAGAAAATGAGGTAAAATGGGACAAAAATGGAAGTTTGACAAAATCATTTTGCTATATAGATTTAATTTGGAATAATGTGCTTTGCATAATTATTAATAAATATATATTTAATTCCTAAAAAGTAATATACACATAACTTATGTAACTGTATCCCATCTGCACATCAACTTTACAATAAAAAAGTGGTCAGGGCTGAGAGGTATACGCAGTAAAACATTCTCAGTCACGGGTATGTTTTAGTGGTTATGTGTGGCTGTCAGCCCATTTTCTCAGGATTCGTTAGCTGGAGTCATGTTATAAGGGTCACTGATGCTAGGCAGGTAATTCTATTTTTTTTTCCTGGTTTCCAAGTTGACTGCAGGAGAGACTGTCTCAGGGCAATGACAGACAGAAAATGAAGGTGGTGATGAGCAATGTTTATGTTTGTCTTTAGTTAATTCGTGGAGTCAAATAAGGAGTCATTGCTTCTCAGCAAAAGCAACATTTGAGCACCTGTTACCCTAATTCTGACCATGTAGTATGTTCCGGATATTACAAGATAGTGGCAAAATCACCAACATGATACAATCTGTTATTGAGAAGTTCAGTATGGTTTCTGGTTCTTCATTCTGGGACATATTGGTCAATGATTAGGAGCAATATTTTTTTCTGAATATTTTCTGAGACTAATCAAACTGGAACTATGACTAGGAATTCAAATGTGTTTTATAGCCACAGTCAGCAGCTTCTCATTCTTTGCACACACTACCAGCTGAAAGATTGAGTTTGTATCAGGATCCTCTCTTAATTTCTATATGGTTATTGAAGTGCCATTGAAAACTGTGATCTCTCCTTTACTTCATCTTGAATGGGTTAGAGAAACTGATTTCTAGATATCTTTGGTTTATAAATCCATTATGTAAATATATATATGTGCATATATATTGTTGGGAGCCAGAGTGGGATCAAACTGTACCTTGATTTGCATCAGACATGGCTTTATTGTCTTATTGCTTTCTGGCCCTATTCTATGTAAATGACCTGAGAATTACCATATGAATGTAACACCTGGAGGTTCCCTGGGTCAGGAGGAGGGAAGAAGGGGGAGTGGAAAATAAATGCGGAGTCTCGGCAGTCTTTGCCTGGACTGCGGACATCCCGGACCCGGTGTGTCTGTCTCTCTTCTATTTCTTCCTAGTCCTTGCCCCCTATTTCAGGAACCCCAATCTGCGAACCCTGGTTTGCTGCCGGTTGGCCCCGGCAACTGGCGCCCGAACAGGGACCCTGAAAATCTGGGACGAAGGTGAAGGACCCCTCCCTGTGGTGAGTAACACATCGTAGGACTATTAAGAGAGGATCTTAAGAGAGTGTATAGTCAGGAGTAAAAATTATGGGTCAAGTTAATAGCCATAGGTCATATGTACCGATCTTAACAGGCCTACTTGAAGCCCACGGAATGTGGGTGGAAAAAGGGGTGCTTCAGAGCTTCCTACAGTTTGATCCCACTCTGGCTCCCAACAATATATATTACTTCTCTCATAAACACAGAAGTTTCTCATATGAACAGTCTTCGGATTCTTCAAGATCTGATGTAAAAAAATCATAAAATATACTTTGAATTTGGTTTTGTTTCAAAGGTTATTTACTATAATACTAGGGTTCAGTGATTATACAGTTATTTCCAAGCTGAAAAAAATGATATTCCCTGTTAATTTGAATGACAAGCAAGTTTTACTTTATTTTTCCAAAGTAATATGGCCATCTGTTTATCTATTTCCCATCTGTCTATGTACCTTCATATTTTATGATGTCTGTGTTTTGAGTTGAGCAAATTCATTTTAATTGTTATCTTTTAAGCCCATGCATGTGAAACCAGGAGGAAAGGGCAACAAACACTTTAATTATTTTCCTTCTGTATTTAATATTAAAATGCAAATTTAGTTTATCTAAAATATGTCCACAATGTCAATCCCATACGATTTAAATTTGAAGTTAAAGTTGGCATTAATAAAATAAGCAATTGTATCTGTCAAGATTTGTAGATTTATTTTGCTGACATTTAGCTCAGCTTGAGAAAGGTAAATAAAGTAATGCCTTATTAACAAAGCAGATTATGTTTACATAGGTTGTAATTACAAATCTCACAATAATCATAAAATATTTAAAACAGAAAAAATTGAACTTAGTGCTTAAGTAAAATAGATATAAGTGAGTTAAAAACCTAATAAGTCAGTAGAAAGGCTATTTTCTCCATACCAGAACTGAAGCAGATTTGAATTGGAAGGAATCCTTGCTTTTTGCATACTTACTGTAAATACAAGTTATACTTCGCTTCAATCAGGGATATTATCTTGTCCAGTTCTTTTAAACAGTATCACAGATGATTTCCAGTGTCTTACTATCTTATTATTGTGCTATTTTTCCTATTCTCATGCAAGTAAATCCAACCTTCTTCCATGGTCACCTCGTAGCTTTAAACAAATTTCAAAAAAAAATGTAGAATCTTAAATGTAGGAGTTTTTCAGCCTCTACTGAGTCTTCAGATCTGGAAAGCACTTTTGTTCTCTTTTATCAACTTTCTTTTGATTTACATTTTAGTAAATACAAACTAAGCTAAAATTTTTATTGTCACTTTTATTTTCAGTGTCATTACACTCTATCTATATAGATGCATCACAGAGAAACCTTAATTGTCAGATGAGATTTGCCATGACTTTGCATTTCCTCTTCTAAATACTTCTATTGTAATGCTGTTCTTTTTATTTTCACCTAGAGGAATTGACATTTATCTTTATTTCAAACATAGCTACTGTGCCCACATCATGGAGATTAAATTCTGTGAGTTTTGTAAGCATTCTTGAGTCTTTTTCTCTAGGGATTCCTTGCCTTCTTTATTATAGGGAAGCAACAATAGCTTTTTCCTTTCCTTTTTATCTTTCCTTCAAGCCCTTTCCCAGTTACTCACCTCGAACATATATGATGTGGTTACCAAACTTTATTTTTAATCAAAATTCTTATCTATCCATTAATTACTCTTAATAAGCAGGGAATGTTTAGTGCCCGAGGAAGCCACCTTCCTGTAGTCATTCCTCACAGAAAGCTGTTATTTCAAATTACATTCTGTTCACCATTTGTGTAGTTCTGGACATTGCCTATTACTTTCTCCATGAATACTGTTCACCATTAGTTTTCAGGATATTCTTATCTCTCAATTTCAAATCACATCTTTTTTGCTTATAAGTTTCCTTCAGTAGCATGTTCATCTTTCCTTGCTCTTTGAGTTTTTGGATTTACCAGAATTTACTTCTTCTATCTTCATGTTTCTTTTTAGGGAGCATGGAGCCATTTCCAGTCCTCTATCTTGAAATCAAGGCCTGGGCATTGTTACTTATAGGTTTTGCTCAAGGATAGTGCTCTACCACTGACATATAGCTGGTTAACTGGAGATAAGAGTCTTATGGACTTTCCTGCCCGGAATAGCTTCAAACCATGATTCTAAGATCTCAGCCTCTTGAGTAGCTAGGATTACAGGAGCCACTAGTGTTTGACTTCATTTTTCTTGTTTAAGTCTTCTTCGGATATCCCCAGATTTAACATGCCTATTATTTCCATAAAAATCTTAGCTAGGAAGTTGCAGTTTTATTATAATTAGGATGATCTTGAATTTTGAATTGCTATGCTTACCTAGTATTCTGAATCTACTACATGATTAATATATTAAGAACAATTTTCTTCTGTACATTATCTTTATTTTTATTGTAATTAATAGAAGGGTTACAGTTATATTCTCCATATAAAAGATGCATTACTTCAAACACATTGATACCCCTTCTCATGTTTTTGTTCCCATTTCCCTCTCCCCATCCCTCCCTTCATCTTGTTTTCCCCCTTCCATTTCCTATTTCAAACAACCAAATAATCATACATATGATATACCAGATAACAAGGCAAGATATTGTAACAATATGAGAATAACAAAGGGAAAACAAAAGATATGGGAAATAACATAGTACATTAAGAACAACAATCACAGATTATATGGCTCTTGTTTCCATACCCTGGAAACAATAGCCCCATCCTATATGGACTTACGTATCTAGGTTTTGAGCTATTGTAGTCCTCTCCTAGGAGAGTCCAAGGTTTGTACTAATTATTAAAAATGAGGGAAACCATTGAGCCTATGTTCCTTTGGGTCTGTTAAGACCAATTTCATCATTTCTCTTCTAATTGTAGGTTTCTGTTCTGTATTTTTCAATGAAATATAAATATCAGCATCTTCTCGACCTTTTGACCTGGGATCCTAGGGAAAATAATAGTTTTTTTTAACTCTCTCTTCTCTCTTCTTTCCCAATATATTTCAGAATTCTTTAAATCTTGGTAATTCTAACTCTGGAAAAACTACTGACTCGTATTATTATTATTCTTTCTGACACTATACTTGAAACCTTGTCATCTTTCTTTTAGATAATTACTATGTCCACCTTACCTGTGCTCTAATTTGTGTATGAAATGTCCCCTGAAAGGCTCATGTGCTGAGGCTTGGTCTCTAGCCAGTGGCACTATTGAACTATTGAAGATGATTTTTATCTATTGAGTGACTAGTCTAAAGATAAGCTCATAATTGAATGGATAATTAGAAGATGAGGTCTAGTTTCAGCCTTCCTCTCTCTTCTTGTATTCTCCTTTTACCTCTCTTCTCCTCTTCTTTTCCCCTTTCTTCTCTGTCTCTGACTGTGATTTTCTATCTGCCTGTCTCTTATTTTCTATTCTTCCTGGCCACCATAGAGTGAACAGCTTCATAGTATGTATCCTTATTCCAGAACATTCTGCTTTGCCTAAGAGCAGAAAAGCTAGCAAATCATGGACTGAAAGTTTAAAACTATCAGTCAAAATAAACTTTACCTTCTTTAGGCTGATCTTCTCAGATATTTTGTCACAATGGAAAGCAGTACATTTTATTTCCTATCTAACATTCTTATTTAAGATATTTGTTACTCTGTGACCTGAATTATTTTCACCCTTTTATTGAAAATTTCTTTTGTGGGCCTGGAGTTTGGCCTAGTGGTAGAGTGCTTGCCTAGCATACATAAAGACCTAGTTTTGATTCTTGGGTGCCATATACATAGAAAAAGCTGGAAGTGGTGCTGTGGCTCAAGTGATAGAGCTCTAGTCTTGAGAAAGCCCAAGGGTAGTGCTCAGTCCCTGAATTCAAGCCCCATGACTGGCCAAAAAAAGTAGTAAAAATAATTCCTATTGGAAGCAGGGCAGCAGTAGAGATACTAGCTAGTCAAGAGACAAGATCTGAGGCTTCTGGTTCAAAGCCAGCCTAGTTTGGAGAATTATGACACTCTTCTCTCTAATTATCCACCAAAAAGCTGGATAGAGAGAGAGCTGAGGGCACAAATGGTAGATTGCTAGACATGAGTGAAAAAGCCCATAATTAACCCTTAGATCCTGAATTCAAGCCTCAAGACTGGTACAACGAGTTTCCCTTTGGCCTCTTTAGTGGCCAAATAATTAGGGCAGATTTCTTTCAGTGCCTGAGAAAACATTTCACATTTAGTTTTATCTTAATTTCCCAGGCACATCTTCCATTCGCATCTGTATGTCGCTTTATTCCAGCACAGATCTTTTTTTTTTTTTAAGGTAATGATTTTTATTTTTAGCGAAATCTCCTTTTTTTTCCTTTCTTTCTTTTTTCTTTCCTTTTTATTTTTGCCAGTTGTGGGGCTTGAAATCAGGGGGTGAGCACTAACCTTGGACTTTTCTCAAGGCCAGAGGTCTACCACTTGAACCACAGCACCATTTCCAGCTTTTTCCTATGTATGTGGTATCAAGGAATCAAACCTGGACCTAAATGCAAGTTAGGCAAGCACGCTACCACTAGGCCAAACTCCCGTCCCCCTTTTAATTTTTAAAAATATTTTATTATTTATTTTTACATCATATTTCAAATGTCATGTTTAACGAACAAGTATTCAAGAACGGAATCTCTATTTACAATAACTTGTACATAGATTTTAGAACATAATTAAAATTAAGCTGATTTGTTATATATCATTGATACATATTAATCTGTGTAAGAAAACTTTATGTCTATACAGTATATAGTCCATCATAGATTTTTATATCTATGTAGTTATGTTTATATCTACAAGACCATGTCCATAATCTTGGGTACCCAAATATTGAGTCATCAGTCTTGCACTATTTTAATCTAATATCCACATATTAAGGATACCATGTGCCTTTTTTTCCTTTGGTCTTGACTTATCTCACTCACCATGATTCACTTTAATTTCACCTACTTCCCAGTGAATGCCATTATTTTATCTTGTCTGTTGGCTATGTAGAATTCCATTCTCTCTATATATACCACATTTTTGGTATCCATTCATGTTTCTCTTCAGATTGTATAAATCTTTCATCTCTTTTGTTTTTAAAGCCTTGCTCATGTGGCTCATTCTACCTATAAGAGGATATTGTTCCTTCTTTTCCTTATATACTTTCTTTTTCAAAACCTAGCTAAAAGTTTTCATATTGCACTTTGAAACTCCTAAGAAGTGGTATCTGAAAACAGGACACAAAATTTGGAAAGCTATCTGGTAGGACTTTTGGAGAAAATCAGTGTATTATAAGACGTAGATTTAATTTTCCTATGGATTTCTAAAGGTCATATTTTCACTTTGACCTGAACATTTTATCTATCTTAGCCAAATATGAGAAAGTAAAGATAAATTTCAATTATTTATTATCTATTTTGTGTAAAATATATTGGTGGGTTGGACTCTGGTCAAATAACTTCAGCTAGTGTTGCTCATCGTTGATAGAAGCACTTAACCTCAAGTGCTGACAAAGTGATGTGGATGGTACATTGGCAAGGACTGGTTCGAATTCAAGTGGTATCTCATCCTCTAGTCTTATCCGATCACAAGACTGGCTCTGGGGGATTGCACATTGATTCTTATGATCTCAGCATGGAATTAATGCTCTCATTTATTACATTCTAATGTATCAAAGCTGGCTTAGATACAAGGAAGAGGGAAATAAAGTGATAAAGATGAGATAAGCTATAAGAGAACAGTTGGGTTATCTTCATAACCAACCTCTCACAAACTGGAAAGGATATTTTAAAATGTTATTCACACAATGATGTATAATAGTTGAATTGAATAAAAACAAATGATTAAATAAAAAATGTAAAAAGTGAATATTAAGAAATGCTGTTTTAATCAGAGAAAGTCTGGATAAGTGAGACTGCATTAAACTGCAGAGCTTCTGTATGGCAAAGGACATAGCTAGCAAATTAACTAGAAAGCCTACAGAGTGGGAGAAGATCTTCACTAACCATACAATGGACAAAGGCCTCATATCTAAAATATATCAACAGCTCAAAAAATTGAATCACTCCAAAACTAATCTCCAAAGAAACAACCATCCCATTAAAAGATTGGCCAAAGACTTAAAGAGAGTCTTCTCTGAAGAAGAAATAAGAATAGCCTATAGACCCATAAAGAAGTGCTCTACATCTCTGTCCATAAAAGAAATGCAAATCAAAACAACTTTGAGATTCCACCTCACCCCAATTAGAATGGCCATGATCAAGAAATCTAATAACAACAGATGTTTGAGGGGATATGGCCAGGAGGGATCATTATTACACTGTTGGTGGGAGTGCAAACTCATTCAACCACTATGGAAAGCAGTATGGCAGTGCCTCAAAAGGCTAAACATAGAGCTCCCCTATGACCCAGCAATTCCACTACTTGGCATTTACCCAATTTTCCAGAAACCAGGACATATTAAATCCACTAGCACAATGATGTTCATTGCAGCACTATTTACCATAGCAAAGATATGGAACCAACCCAGATGCCCCTCAGTTCATGAGTGAATCGACAAGATGTGGTATTTATACACAATGGAATTCTTTGCTGCTGTCAGAAAGAATGACATTGCCCCATGTGTAAGGAAATGGAAAGACTTAGAGAAAAAACTCATATTATGTGAAGTAAGCCAGACTCAAAGGAACTTAGGCTCAATGGTTTCCCTCATTTGTCATAATCAGTAGAAACCTTGGGCTCTCCTAGCAGAGATTTACAATAGAACCAAATCTAGATACATAAGGGTATATAGTAAGACGCTAAATGTAAAGACCTCCAGGATATAGAAACAAAAGCAATATAATGAGTGATTGTTGTCCTTAATGTACTATGTTATTTCTTATCTCTTTTGCTGTCCCTTGGCTATCTCATAATGTTACAAAATTTCGTCTTGTTATCTGACATATTGTATATATCCTTATTTAATTATTTGAAATCAGATAGGAAAGGGGGGGAACAAGATGGGGATTAGGGGTGTGGGGAAGGGAAATGGGGACCAAGACATGAGAGAGGGTATCAATGTATGTGAAGTAATGCACCTTCTATCTGGTGAATATAATGTAACCCTTCTATTAATTACAATAAAAATATATGAAAAAAACAAATGTTGTTTTAAGGTCATGCTGCCATGTCTGTTTTAATTCTTTATTTTTTTTTCTGCCAGTCCTGGGCTTGAGCTCAGGGCCTAAGCCCTGTCCTTGGACTTTCTCAAGGCTAGAGCTCTACCACTTGAGTCTCAGCACCACTTTTCGCTTTTTTTTTTTAAATGTATGTGATACCAGGGAATCGAATCCGGGTCTGCATGTGGTACCAAGGAATCAAACCTGGGACTGCATGCATGCCAGGCAAGCACTCTACCACTAGGCCAAACCCCGGCCCATATCTGTTTTCCTTCTGGGCTATCAGAATTCATAAATTATGGACCAGTTATCATTGAGATTCATTGACTAATTCATGCACATGAAGTTTGGCCTTTACAGTAAATTGTATGATGTAGAAGGTTAACAATAAAACACTAAATTAAAAAATATTTTAGAGAAGTAAAAATGATGCTAACGTGCATCCACAAAATAATAAGGAAGAGTTGGAAGTAAAATATTGTATGTTGAGAAAGTCAAAGAAAGAAATATCAGGCTTCCTTCAAATTATTATAGAAAGAGCTGGTAAATAGTTTTGAGACCTCTCCTCTGTAAGGTATGTGGAAATTGCCTGCAAGAAGACTGGCTGCAGTTGATATTGTCAATTTGTTCATGGCCTGGCTTTCAAGTGATGAGCACCTGAAGCTTGCACTTAGCCGACAGAGAGGCATGCTTCACTGAAGTGGCATTGGAATACAAATAAATTGAATACCACTTAGAGATCTGAAATGCCACTGTGAGATGAAAGGCAAACCCCACTGAAAGTGACAGCAATATTTTCTCTTCTGGCTAGAGGAAAATATATAGGAAAAAATGAGAGACCTCTTTAATGGAATGAAGAAAAATCAGTGCTTCTACAACCCACCTACTATGGTTCTTAATATGATTCAGTAAATGCTTTCAAACAGAAGTACATTAAGCTTTGAGGCAATCAGAATGAAACTGCTCAGTTGTCACAGTGGTGTAAAAGAAGTGGTACCTGAATCCTACAAAGATATGCATAGGATCTGTGGCACATCAAGTATTTTAGAGCTATTTGATACTCCACAAAGGTGAAGCTGTTGCCATTTTCATTGAGTGCTTTGTGTGTTTTGAAATACACTCAGTAGACTTTTTCTTTTCTTAATAAATTTTAAATTAATTGATCTCAAGAAACTGACTACACATCAAATTTAAGAATCCTGACATTTTACACACATAAGCCACAACTTGCTAAAGAGTCTCATAGAAATTCACACTTCACTTTAAAACTAATCAAGCATGTCCTACTCATTTCTCAAGACATGGTGGCACATTAAATCTCTAAAGGTTTAGCCATTAAGCTTTAGAGATATAAGTGTCTCAAGTAGATGGTGGGAATGGCATATTAGCTACGGTAGAATAAATCTCATTTGAATCTTATTAATGAGAATATGTGATTGTAATTTTAATCATCATACTCTCTTAAAGCTACTTTATAATATATCCATTGTCTTGCTTGTCATAAAATACATTCATATATCCACATTTACTTATGTAATGGATATTTGGCATAAATAGTCCAACATATTTTCATAAAAATATATTTTTGTCTCTGTATATTTATGTCATTTCTATCAAATTAATGTTAATAATTTATATATATCCAGCTTCTGAAATATTTAAAATATTTTAATTTATTAAACAACACGAGTATTCACTAATATACTATGGTATAGTAATAATAAACCAAATTCTTAACTGCCAATAATGTTATTTTTTTCTAACTACTAAATGTTAAACTTATGAGCTTTATGTGTACACAAGAATATGTTAGCTATGTCTGAGTCTGTAGGAAATGAAACTTTTATTAATTGTAAATATTTTAAATTTCAAAACATTTTTCTACCCACTAATGAGCCAATGAAGACTGAATATTTATCATAAACAAATATGTGACTTGTTATAAAGGCATAAATATTTAATTGACTGAAGACTTCCTTTTGCATGGTATTGATTTCTGGCAGGATCTTAAGCTGGTGATAGGAGTTGGTTGAAAGTACAGTGGTGATTTCTGGATTTTTCAGATCACAGCACGTAGGCAGCCAGCCACTCCATTCATCTGTGTAGATCAAATCCTTAGTTGTTTCCATGTGCAGAACTAGTATAAAGATTCCCTTTTGAAATGTTTCAAAGTAATTTTCTCATTTCATTCTTCATGATAGCATATCATGAAGAAAGGGATTTTTAAAGCATAAAAAAAATCTTAGCCATGAAATGGACACCTAAGAGTGATTCGGCTCTCAAAACTTGGCATTCCTAAGATTCCTAAAGTAAGACCAGACTAACCATCAAGGAAATATGCATAGCACAAAGGTTCTTCTATTACATTAGTGTCTTTGGTAGAGAATAACATGGGATATATTTTGCAATAGAAATTTGTAGAATATCTTTCTCTGCTTTTCTGTGTCCATTTGTGTAATGCAGACATTCATATCTATCTATCTATCTATCTATCTATCTATCTATCTATCTATTATTATCTGTCTAAACATACTTCCGTAGAAGAGAAGGGGACATAGAGAGAGAGAGATACATAGGTACATAGGTGAATGTGATACTTGATTATGTAATACTGGTTTTTAATATCTTAATAAAGATCAGCTTCATATTTGAATAATAGAAGTAGTTATCCTAGCAACTAACTATCACTTAATGAAATGGCTGAACTTGCAAAATTAATTTCAGGTATCATATAGTTTCATCTTTTCAACTCATGCTATCACATTTTGTTTCCATCTGCTGTAACATAAATAGATAAAAATATTATTACTTTTCATATTTTAACACTTGAAGCATGAGACAAACAGACTATAATATAGTATTTCTCTTCTATATCTTTTTACAGCTCCTTTGCCATTTTCTGTTAGGCTTTAAAAAAATAAATCTTGCCTCCTTATCTTACTTCCCTTTCCTTTGTTGAGAATTTAGAAAAGGAGTGAGAAGAATGATGCATCATTCTAGGATGTCTTAAAAGCAGGGTGAAGTTGAAGGTTTATTTGGGTTCACATTTTGTGGAAGTTCCACTGCATGGTATATTGACCCCATTTCTTTGGGCCTCTGTCAAGTTAGAAACTCATGGTGGGAGAGGATGGCAGACTAAACCACTTACCTCATAGCCAAGAAATGAAATGAGTGGTGATGACTTCTATTATTCCCCTCAATGACATAGCCCCAATTACCTCTTCCTAAGCCTCATTTCTCAAAGGTTCTGTCTACAAACTCCAAATAATGATACCATCAAGTTAAAGCTCTTTGGGGGACATTTAGCATCTAAAGTAGTGCAGATGGGGAGTCCAATTCCATATGGGAAGTAAATTAGCTATTGCTTACCCTCTCCTAAGAGATGATCCCAAGAATTCAGTGGATGGTTTGCTTAAATCAGCAATTCTAACCTGAAGACTTGACTCTTCGAGACTATTTTGTAATTAATACTGTGCTAAAAATACCACAAACATTTGAAATGAGATTTACTAAGTTCTACCCTAAGAAGGCTACTGCTGTCTCATGATAGTTTATTAGTCATGACCTATTACATGATTTCTGCCCTTTGGGTTTTTGATGGGTGACTTACAGTAGTGTTACAGAGGATCCACCTTAGAAACTGTAATGGGGACCAAGACATGTGAAAGGGTATCAATGTATGTGAATTAATGCACCTTCTATCTGGCAAATATCATATAACCCTTTTATTAATTACAATAAAAATATATATAAAAGAAGAAACTCTTAGTAGGTTTTAAAAAGTAATTAGAGACTAACTTAGACATCAAAAGCAGAATTTCCAAGTGTCATGGCAAAGATTCAAAGTTTCATAAATTATTTTGCAGCTGCTTTTAAGAACTATTAAAAGTTAAGAGTAAAGCCTGGTGCTGGTGGTCCACACCTGTATTCCCAACTACTAAGGAGGCTAAGATCTGAGGGTCAAGATTTGAAGCCAACCTGGGTAGAAAAGTCAATGTAATTCTTATCTCCAATTAAGTTCTCAAAAAAAATTCGTGAAGTGGGTAGTAGAGCTGTGGCTCAAGTGGCACTAGCCTTGAGTACAAAAGTTTAGGGACAGTACTTTGGCCCTGACTTCGAGCCTCAGAACTAGCACACATAATACAAGAGTAAGAAAAGAACAATTTTATCCCAAATCATCCTCAAATGTTTAGGAGAGATACTAATATAGTATCCCTTATCTTAACAGTAAAAAGGTAGATTTGTTATGTTGTTGTTTTTAATGCGTTGGACTATGGTAGTCAGAATCCCCTTGTCTCTAGCACATTCTCATACATAAGCATAGAAACCTTGCTATGTTTCAACCTACCTAACAAGCTAAGAATGTTTTTGACCCAATGCGTTCACTACATGGAAGACAGAAGCTCAGGAAAGAAAAGCAAAGGAGAGGTTATGTGACAAATGGTGATATATATATATATGTATATATATGCGTGTGTAGATATGTAAGTGTATATGTGTGTGTGTGTGTGTGTGTGTGTGTGTGTGTGTGTGTGTGTGTATGTAGACAGTTTGGTGTAGTGGATGATTTTCTAGTTCCAAATCTTTTTTTTTTTTTTTTACCAGAAAAGTCACTTCTCTCAAGTGGTTAAAATAGACAGAGTGGTGGAGTATTCAAAGTTTCTCAAAATCCTGGCATTGTACATAGAGCACATTTTACCTTTACATTTTTATAGAAGTATGAACACAAGAAATTAAAGATGTCTCTATTTTATTCCCTGAACTATAAGCTGGAAGTTCAACACTATCTCACCAGATCAAGTGACAATGAAATGATATCTGTGCTGTGTCCCCTTCTGGGTGTTGGAGGAAATAACATATTTTATGTTTTTGCCTAGCTTGCATATCCTGTCCTCCATCTTTAAGGCTAGCAATGGTGAGTTCTCACATCACATATAACTCTTCCTAATTTTCTTGTTACAAATGCTTTACCTAGATAACTCAGGATCACTGCCTGTCTTAAGGCCAGCTGATTAGTTACCTTACCTCCATTAGTGTCTTAAATTCCCTTTGCCATATATTTTGCTTCAATGTTCTAAAGATTAGAATGTAGCAATCTTTGTGAAAGCACTATTCTGTATCCCAAACACACACAAAAGGGAAGATTGTATAGATTTACATTATAGCATTAACATTAGGTGCATGTAGTATGTTGGTCTTATTTTCTTTGTACATATGTGTGTTGTCCAGCTTTTTATAATCAGTGCCATTAGAAATGAAAGCTAATTTTTAAGCAAGTTTCTAAATTATATTTGCTACCCATTTGCTGAGTATTACTGAGACAAAGATCATCCATCAAAGTTTATAACTCAGGCATTTTAAAAATAATTTATTTTAAAAGTTGATGGTGCACACACTGAATATCCTAGGCTCAGAGACTTAGGAAAGAAGCCAACCAGGAGAGAAGATCTGGCCTTCTCAGTCATTGATTTCTGCACAATCAATTGACTTGGATCATGCAGTTAATCCAATTCAGTAGTTAAGAAAATTGAAAAGAACAGCTGTGTGGTTTTTAGGTCCAGTGCTTTTTTTTTTAAACAAGAGGCACTGAGAGCAATGCTATTTGTGTGTCCTGTCTGGAGATTCAGAAATGTGAAAAACAAGAAAGCAAAGTAGTGTTTTCTTCCTATCTTCTGCAAAATAATATTTTCTTAAAAGCAATAGTAACAATATAACATGAATTCTCATATACTCCCTAGGAATATTTAAATTCCTAATGGATATTTTGCTGAAGGAAAATAAATCCAAGTCAAAATAGAGCAATGTCATTTTGTTGAAAGCTATTTAAAATAGTTTTTCCTATCAGAATGAAGTTATTTCATTTTCTCTTAAATAAGAACAAATATAAACAAGGTACCTGAAAAGTGCTTGAAAGCACTGTGGTAATGAATTGGGTTTGTATGTCACTCCTAATTATGATTTGATGAATAACCACATTTAAACACAATGCAAAAGAGAAAAATACTTAAGCAATCCCCTGTTCTGTCATTCTTGTAAAATAGAAAATGGCTCAATTAGATGCTGTGCTACAAAATTCACACTAACTACTATCAGAATAATAGGTAGTTTCCTCTTTGTGAAATTAATCCTCTTTAAACTATCAATGAGACCTTTATTTCTCGTTACATTCTTATTAATTGTACACTACTTCACAGGCTCTTGTTGAATAGAAGAAGGAAAAATTAGTCAAGGAAAGGTCACTTGCTTTCCTTACGAGTTGAATGCTAATTAGTCAGGAACACAAGACTCAGCTTGTGAGGTGATAAGGTACTTGAACTGTGCTTGGTTAGAAATGTTACAAACTTATATGCCATGAAGAACATGGCAAGAACATGAGGCCCCATTATCACACCTAGAACATTTTAGTTCCCTTTTGAAGTCAGCTCTCCTTGAGGAAATACGGTAATTTGTGGCATACTAACATGCCTCCTTCACTTTTAGAAAATGTTTCTTAATCTTTCTTGACTTCCTGAATCAGATCATTCATCTACCTCGAGATCCCCTTTGCTGTTGGAGGGGGAGGGTCACCTTGTTTTCTTCCTCTTCTTCTCCATTTCTTCCATTTGGATTACTTCCCCTCTGGTATCCTTTAGGACTCCTAAAATCTCACCCAGTCATTACAATGACTATTCAGTACACAATCTAAGCCATCTAAACTAAATTGTTTCAAAATAACAACTAGTACTATCCACTTCCTACTACATATTGCAGGTTGAATTCTATGTAAATTAAATAATATTACTTTAGTCACATGTCAAAGATTCTGTAAGATTCATGGGTTACTAGCTACTATATTTGGAAGCTCTATAGAGAATATTTTTTATCATTATAGAAAATTCTCTTAGAGAATGCCATGATGGAATAATAAATTCTTACTAATAACTTCAGAAAATGGGTATTAGCTAAAAATGTCACTAGGAAATAAAGACATGTGGTTATCCTACTGAGTCTTCAGCCTACCTCTCTACTGGCTCTTTCTTTTCTTTCTGCTGATGTAAAAAAATGTTTCTATACAGAAAAACAACAGACATAACACAAGAAGGGGTATCAATATTCAAGAAGTAAATGTACCCACAACCTGATGCAACTGTAACCCTTCTCTATGTGATCCTGACAATTAAATAAATAAATAAAGAAAGAAAGAAAGAAATCAAAGTAGGCCCCCCAAAAATAGAAATTTAACAAATGTAACCACAACCACCAGCTGTCACCCTCCTACACTGATCCTATTTGTGACACTAGATATTTAGCCAATCTAATAAAAATAAACTTAAGACAAATGACTTTTTTTGGCATTGATAGACAAAACAATCACTCAAATAAGTTTATTTTTACTTCATCATTGATTGCTTTGTGCCACTATACCTCATCAATCGTGTCAATAGTTGAGTGTTTTACATATTCTTTGCATGGCAGCAAATGCTTCATATTTATCAGTACTGGATTGTTTCATTATAACCTTGAGAAGCTGTTTTGGAAGTCAGTCAGCATGCAGCTCCCTATCTGGAATTTCCTGACATGAATGGAAACTTGGAAACTCCCACTGAAGACAAAGTCAAAACTTTAAGAATGCTAGAAATACTAGAAATTGGAGAGACTCAATGTTGAAGCTAGTTCTGAAGAAGGAGAAATGTTAGATGAATAATAAAGATCAAGTAAAGAATCCAGTAGAGAACAAACATAAATTGAAGGAATGAAATTGACACAAGTATTAGACGATTGCTGGTAATATTGTCCTTGGATTTTGCTTGGGTCAGTAAGCATGGACTATGTGGATATGTCAGATTAGGAGAAAAATAAATGTAGAGGTAAGCCAAACCAAGATGACAATACCAAATTGATTACAACTATGATCAATACTGTAAAACTCCTCTTTGCTTCTTATTAAGGCTGAGATGAGTCCTGTTTTCCATCTATTTCTTAACATTACCTTTTGGATATAGTTCCTTAGACTTCAAGCTGACCAAACTTTTGCAACAATACACCGAAATTACATACACTAAATCAAAGCAAGATTTTTTCTTTCACAGTTTTTTTTTTATCTCTGACAAAACGGCAAGTAACTAGGCTCTTGGGCCAAAAACATGAGAAAGGGTAGTGATGTTTGTGAAGTAATGCACGTTTTATCTGGTGAATATAATGTAACTCTTCTATGAACTACAATAAAATATATTAAAGAGTTTTCTTGGGAAGAAACAGTATGATGGATATGCAAATAAAGATCAAAATGTGCAAATTGGTGCCATTTATTACACTTCAGAGTGTATCCTATATGGTTGTTTGTTGTTCTGAGTGAGATACATTCTAAAAAAGTGATAATACAGCAACCATCTGTACATTTTAATTTTGAAAAATTTCTAACTGTTGAGCTCTTGACTTGAGCTTAAGATATATGATATAGAAAAACAGCTCAGGATTATTTTCTCCCTTTGAATAAAACAGAAATGTATTTGGGTGTTTAAAAGAATGAACTAATCATTAACAATTATTCTTTCATGAATCATTTGTTATCATGAAATGTAAATGTTTATAATTAGAGATATGGTTGCAATATAATCTCTATCATAAAACATGACAGTTCTCCAAAGTGTTGATTTTAAAAGGCAAGAAATTGAACTAACCTTAAGGGCATAAAGATCAAAAGAAAAAGTAATGATTCTTTTCTTTACTATGCATTTAGATGGTTTCTGAAATTCATTATATTGTATTCTGAAAATTTATATCAACTTCAATGAAGTAGAGAAATGACTTCTTTTGAGTTACTCCCTATTAAAATTTTGTTTTGATAAACCAATAAATGCTATGGGTCTCAAAATATTTTCTGCCCTTATTTAAGAATTTCCATTTTGTGGAAAGAAGTTATTCTCTTTGTTTATGGAAATGAGTATAATGCAAGATAGTATTAATTAATGTAGGCGTTTGCTACTGGTCACCCTGTAAATTGGTTAGAATAGGGCCGAACACAGATAAATAATTCATGGCTCTTCTTTGTCACTAAACAGCTGGGTGACTATCAGAAAGTCACTTAAGCTTCCATTTCCACATTGGGAAAATGATAATAACATTATAATCTGTTCTCCATGGCTGTTGGTAAGAAAATAATGGACATAAAATGTTTAGAT
This sequence comes from Megascapheus bottae, assembly GCF_031878675.1. Classification (NCBI taxonomy): domain Eukaryota; kingdom Metazoa; phylum Chordata; class Mammalia; order Rodentia; family Geomyidae; genus Megascapheus; species Megascapheus bottae. Next base: position 6,300,468 of record NC_143529.1, on the reverse strand, counting down.
AACCATCAAAGAAATGATTCTTCTCTCATATGGAGTGCAGATCCAACTGAGATAGATGTAATCAGACATAATGGAATGAAGATGCCAGCTGCATCATTGAGAGAGTTAATTGGAGGAATGACTTTATATCTATAGTCAAGTGCATTTACCAATACTTTACCTTGAATCCGTCTTATTAAGTAAGTCACAAGCACAATGGTGTAAAGCAAATGCTTTCTCTGCAGGGGACACTCCATAGCACAGGGAAATCCAAACTACATCCATCTGCTTGGCAAGCTAGCTCTCAACAAGCTCCATGGACTCTGGCCACACTTTCCTAAACCTCACTTCTTGAAGTAATTAGTTTAAGTGAGTAATGAAAACACAATTCAGAAATAATGCTCGGCTCTGACCTCTCTCCAAGAGGAGATAACTGTTTTCTCCTGCCATGTGGGACAAGGGAGCCTTCTGTTGAGATCTCCCTTTTATTTTATCATCAATGTTCCATAAAAGACAGAGGTTAGAGGGGTCAAGACTACATCTAGTTTTCTTCATACCCTTGCGGTATCCTAGCACTGTCATTAATAGATTTTCTGGGATGAAGATGTGAAGGAATATTGTGCAGAAAAATGCTATTCTATGTCTTGATTCTGACAATTTTGAACCAACTTAGTGGTTAGAATGTTGAACTGTTATTGCAAAAACAGGAATTCTAATTCTCATCCTTCAATGCTGGTTGATTTGGGGAAAATAATTTAACTTTTTTCACTAAGGTATGATGCTAATAATATCACTGCTGTGAAAGTTCTTTAGAAAAGATGTACAGTGTATTGTACAAATGCTGGAGAATCACAGCTCCGTGTTTCCCATGTAATGAAAAGGTTTCTGTATGCTCACATTCCTCCCACTGGTGTCTGATTGCCTACAGCCTATTCTGAAAAACCTAGCACAGTCCAATTCTCTATCCATTCATCCATCACTTCTAGTAACAAGAGAATGTAAATGACTCCAGTGTAACTCATGTTTGTTTTAAAAAATAGGTATACAATAAAACTTGTTTACATAAAAAAACACAGCCTCTGATGGATCATCCACTGGCACAGACTAAAAACTCAAACTTAACATTGCATTTGTGCTTTTTGTGTGTGTCGGGGAGGCAGTCCTGCTGTGGCTTGAACTCAGGATCTGAGCACTGTCCTTGAACTTTCTCAAGAGCTCTGCCACTTGAGCCACAGCACCACTTCTGACTTTTTTCTATGTATGTGGTATCCAGGAATCAAACCTGGGTCTTTGTGTATGCTAGGAAAGCACTCTACTGCTAGGCCAAACTCCCGGCCCTGCCATTTGTGCTTTCTAATGTCTGCCTCCTGTTATTCTTTTTTTTCCTTTTTTGCCAGTTCTGGGCTTGAGCTCAGGGCCTGAGCACTGTCCTTGGACTGTCTTAAGGCTAGAGCTCTACCACTTGAGCCTCAGCACCACTTCCAGCTTTTTTCTATGTATGTGGTACTGAGGAATGGAAACCTGGGTTTTCACGCATGCTGTGCAAGCACTCCACCATTAGGCAAAACTCCAGCCCTCTCCAATTATTGTTTTCTCTTGTATACTTAATTAATGAATTTATTTACACATTCCCATTCAATCTTCTTGTACAACTTGTACATTGTTTTATATATTTTCTTATATTTGTATTTATTAGAGTGCCTAGTTGTGTGCTGTGCACTTAGAGGTCATTTCCCAAATGTTTATTGGTTTGAAAAAACCACAATAAAAGAAATGACCCAGTGATGCTTCTCCCTTAGTGAGTTATTTTTTTTCTGAAAGCACAAAACTATTCCCTGAGGACAGCATAACACAGAAAGATGAAAGCACTAAACATTAGCTTGATAGTTTTTAAACCTTTAAAAGCCCAGAGAATCTAATAACAAATGCACCCAAAATTTGTTTTTCTGTTTCATTATTTCTCTGTTCTTTGTGCTGCTGATTAACTTGTAATCACCATGCTAATGAGGTCCCTCGTGGGCCACTTCACATCTTTAATCTATGCCCATAAGGTGAACTGAAAATATACTCCTTAATCACAATTAGAATCTAATGAAATACTTTAAATGCAGCAACCTATTATTGCCCTCGTTTCTGAAATAATTGTTGGAAAAAAGTATCAAAGAGGGAAAATAGCTTCATTACATTTGTAAGCAAAAGATATGCACAAGAAGGCCCATCTCAACACTATTATTATCCAACAAAATGATGTCACACTTAATATGAAAAGCTATTATATACCTTGATACAGAATAATCATCATAACAAAATAACAAATTCTAGCTGTCCTAACAGTGTCTATGACATACTATGCATAAGCAGAGAATGTGAAATGATATTATGTATATGAAATATACAGATAGAAGCAAATTTTTAAGTAAGCATGAAAAATATTAACCACAAATGTTACACAAGTGGATTACTGCCACGACAATATTCCTACTTTATGCTTTTGACAGTAAGCATCACATTCAATATTTGTGTCTTTAAAAAAGCAAGTTTCTATGCAATCTGACTTAATAATGTATTTTCCTAACGCATTTTGCAAATAAAACATGAAAGAACACGTTAATTAAAATTCATTTGGCTGTATTGCACTGGAAGGTATTTTTTCTGATTAAAAATTGCAATGCAATTGTAAAGGTATAGCAGCAATACCATTTCAGTGCTGAGTGGGAAATGCATATTATTTATTTCAAACACTTTTATCTGTAAAGTCCTTTGCCTTTCAGAATATTTGTTCCCTATATCCTTATTCTAGTACAAGGAAAATTCATAATAAAACAACTATGTTTAATTCTTTAAAAACTCATGGAGATTCCTTCTTGAGATAAACTTTTGAAAATATACAGTGTACATTATAGAGCCCAAATTTTGGTTTTGACTCTTTTTTCATTATTGAAGTAATTAGCATTGTCACACATGCCTTCATTTGGACTGGCTTAAATTATTTCTTTTTTTTAAATCTAATTTTATTGTCAACAGAGGGTAAAATAAACTTAAAATATATGTATGCAAAACCAGTGTCTATTTTACATCTACTATTCTTTTTTTCTAGTGAATATCTACTTTTATTGAATATAGATTAGAATACATCTGAAAGGGCACTGGCAACCTCTTTTTTCATAATATTTTATTGTTGGGGTAATGTATAGAGGGGTTACAGATACATTCGTCAGGTAGTAGGTGCATTACTTCTCGCACACTGATGCACCTCTCATGTTTTTGTCCCCGTTTTTCTCCCCCCAGTCCCTCCCAATCATCTTGTTTTCTCCACTTCCCTTCCCTATTTCAAATAAACAAATAAAAGGATATACAATATAAGAGGTAACAAAGTCAGAAACAGTAACCACATGAAATAAACCATAAGTGGGTAAAAAAGAGAAAAGAAATAATATAATATATTATGAGCAGCAATCACAAAAGTAAACCTCTTGCTTCCATATCCTAGAGTTCATTTTGTTTATTCTCATCCTATATGACCATACATAGCTTTTGAGCTACTGTGATACTCTGCTAAGACAGTCATAGATGTGCATAATTATTACAAATGAGGGAAACCATGGAGCCTATGTTCCTTGGGGTCTGGCTTACTTCACTTAATATGATTTTTTTTGCCAAGTCTTTCCGTTTCTTTATGAATGGGGAATGTCATTCTTTCTGATGGCATGGAATTCCATTGTGTATAAGTACCACATTTTGATCCGTTCATTTACTGAGGGGCATCTGGGTTGGTTGCATGTTTTAGCTATGGCAAATAATGCTACAATGAACATCATTGTGCCATGTTTCTGGACATTTGGGTAAATGCCCAGTAGTGAGATTGCTGAGTCATAAGGGAGATCTATATTAGTCTTTCGAAGAATTGCCATTCTGCTTTCCATAGTGGTTGAATGAGTTTACACTCCCACCAACAGTGTAGTAGCTTTCCTTTCTGGCCATATCCCCAACAGCATCTGTTGTTATTAGAGTTCTTGATAATGGCCATTCTTGATAATGGAGTGAGGTGGAATCTCAAAGTTTCTTTGGTTTGCATATTTTTTATGGCCAAATGTGTCGAGCATTTCTTCATGTGTCTATAGACCATTCTTATTTTCTCTTCAGAGAAGTCTCTTGAAGTCTTTAGCCCATCTTTAAATGGGATGGTTGTTTCTTTGAAGATTTGTTTTGGAGAGATTCAATTTTTTGAGCTGTAGGTATATTTTAGATATGAGGCCTTGTCTTTTGTATGCTTAGTGAAGATCTTTTCCCACTTTCTATTTAACTTGCTAGCTATGTCCTTTACCATACAGAAGCTTTGAAGTTTAATGCAGTCCTATTTGTCCAAACTTTCTTTAATTTGTTGTGTTTCTGTGTCTTTATTAAGAAAGTTTTGACCTGTACCAAGGAGACCTAGTGTATCTCCTAGTCTTTCTTGTGAAGTTTTCAGGGTATCTGCTTTTACCTCAAGGTCTTTGATCCATTTGGAATTAATTCTGGTGCAGGGTGACCAAGAAGGATCCAAATTTAGTTTTCTGCATGTGCTTAACAAGTTCTGCCAGCACCATTTATTTAAGATGCTGTCTTTCTTCTATCCTATTTTTTGGATCCCTATCTAAGATTAGGTGGCCACAGATCTGTGGGTTGGTTTCTGGGTCTTCACTTCTATTCCATTGGTCTTAAGGCCTGTTCTTGTGCCAATACCAAGCTGTTTTGGTTACTATAGCTCTGTAGTAGAGTCAAAAGTTTGGTATTGATATTCCTCCAGTGCTATTCTTTCTGCTAAACAATGTTTTCTTTATTCTGGGTCTTTTATTATTCTATATGAATTTTTGATTGCTTTCTCTATTTCATTAAATAATGATGTTGGACTATCGTTGGGTATTGCCATTTTCACAGTTTTAATTCTTCCAGTTCTTCCACGAGCTTGGGAGATTTTCTCACTTCTTCAATTCTACATTTTTTTATATTTTTTAGTGTAATTAATAAAAGGGTTACATGATATTTGTCAGATAGAAGGTGCATTAATTCACATACATTGATACCCTTTCACATGTCTTGGTACCCATTACCCTCCCCCCACCCACCACCCACCCCCCATCTTGGGTTTCCCCCTTCCCTATCAAATTTCAAATAACCAAATACAAATAAATTCAATATATCAGATAACAAAGTGAGATACTGTAACAATATGAGATACCCAAGGGATAGCAAAGGAGATGAGAGATAACATAGGACATTAAGGACAATAATCATTCGTTATATGGCTTTTGTTTCAATATCCTGGAGGTCCTTTCAATTAGCTTTACATTATATGGCCTTATGTATCAAGATTTTGCTCTATTGCAAATCTCTGCTAGTAGAGCCCAAGGTTTCTACTGATTATGATGAATGAGGGAAACCATTGAGCCTAAGTTCCCTTGAGTCTGGCTTACTTCACTTAATATGATTTTTTCTAAGTCTTTCCATTTCCTAACAAATGGGGCGATGTCATTCTTTCTGACAGCAGCATAGAATTCCATTGTGTACAAATACCACAACTTGTTGATCCACTCATCAACTGAGGGACATCTAGGTTGGTTCCATATCTTTGCTATGGTGAATAGTGCTGCAATGAACATTGTTGTGCTAGTGGATTTAGTATGTCCTTGTTTCTGGATGGTTGCGTAAATGCCAAGTAGTGGAATTGCTGGATCATAGGGAAGTTCTATGTTTAGCCTTTTGAGGCACTGCCACACTGCTTTCCATAGTAGTTGAACGAGTTTGCACTCCCACCAACAGTGTAGTAGTGATCCCTCCTGGCCACATCCCCTCCAGCATCTGTTATTATTTGTTTTCCTGATCCTGGCCATTCTAACAGGAGTGAGGTGGAATCTTAGAGTTGTTTTGATTTGCATTTCTTTTATGACCAGAGATGTTGAGCATTTCTTCATGTGTCTATAGGCCATTTTTGTTTCTTCTTCAGAGAAGACTCTCTTTAAGTCTTTGGCCCATTTTTTTAATGGGATGGTTGTTACTTTGGAGGTTAGTTTTGGAGTGATCCAATTTTTTGAGCTGTTGATATATTTTAGATATGAGGCCTTTGTCCGTTGTTTGGTTGGTGAAGATCTTCTCCCACTCTGTAGGCTTCCTAATTAATTTACTAGCTATGTCCTTTGCCATACAAAAGCTCTGCAGTTTAATGCAGTCCCACTTATCCAGCCTTTCTCTGATTTGTTGTGATTCTTGGTCCTTATTAAGAAAGTTTCGACCTGTGCCAAGGAGGCCTAGTGTATCTCCTATTCTACTTTAATTTCCTTTTTCAGATTTTAAAAATTTTCATCGTGGAAGTCATATATATACTGAGTTAATTCATTAATATTTAATTTTCTTTGAAGTTATTGCAAAAACAATTGCTTTCCTAATTTCTGCCTTGCTCTTCTCATTGATATGACTACTATTCTTATAAGTTACAAAACAATCTTTATGCATCCCTGTGAATTACTATAATCCTAGATTCAGCAGGGGGTGGCAGTAGGATCAGATATCTTGGATTAGGTAGATAGACACTATATCAAGAAAACATTGCCAAACTTTGACAGAAGTTATCTTCATGTGAAATGTGAACATCAAGTTGAGGAGTATAAACAAATGTTCAATTCTTCACCACAGAATTGAAAAAAAAACATCATGACCCAGTAACTAAATGATTAACACCTAGCTTAAGGAAACAGTTGAGAACCTAGAGCTCCAGCAATATCTGATATATACTGAATAAATTTGAATATTTTGAATATCATTGATAGTGTAATATTAGAAATACTCATCTGACACATGAATATTTTGCATAAATACTGTATATAAAAATATACATCAATATTGGATCAATAAGATGTGGTATTTATACACAAGGGAATTCTATGCTACCATCAGAAAGAATGGCATCATCCCATTTGTAAGGAAATGGAAAGACTTAGAAAAAATCATATTAAGTAAATAAGCCACACTCAAAGGAACATAGGCTCAATTGTTTCCCTCATTTTGTCATAATTTGTATAAATCTTGGACTCTCCTAGCATAGGTTTACAATAGGGAACTCCTAGATTCATAAGGCCATGTAGGGTAAGACTAAATGAAAGGACCTCCAGAATATAGAAACAAGAGCCATATAATGTGTGATTGCTATTCTTAATGTACTATGTTATTTCTCATCTCCTTTCTTGCCCCTTGGTTATCTCATATTGTTACAGTATCTTACCTTGTTATCTGATATATCATATATATGTTTATTTGTCTGTTTGAAATAGGATAGGGAAGGGAAGAAAACAAGATGAGGGGAGGGGATGAGGGGAGGGAAATGGGGACAAAAACATGAGAAAGGGTATCAATGTGTGTGAAGTCATGCACCTTCTATATATAATGTAACCCTTCCATTAATTACAACAAAAACTATATTCAAAAAATAGACATCAAGAACAAAAAAGAAAACATTGCCAAAACCATCCAAAAAAAATCACCAGCCCATGGGCCCAGGAGCTTGGCCTAGTGGTTAAAGTGCTTGCCTAGCACGCATGAAGACCCGGGTTCGATTCCTCTGTACCACATACATAGAAAAAAGCCGGAAGTGGTGCTGAGGCTCAAGTGGTAGAGCTCTAGTCTTGAGAAAGTCCAAGGACTGTGGTCAGGCCCTGAGCTCAAGCCCAGGACTGGCAAAAAAAAAATCACCAGCCCAAACTTTGCAATGACAATATTGTCAAGCTACCTTTGTTTGATATCTTCATGATAATATTTTATACAAACTTGGTGATATTACAGCATATCTTAGTATAATCAAGTCTAAATCTTTTCTCCTGAGTTTCTAGTAATGATGGGTTCTGTTTCTTTTTCTCCCTCGTTGTTAAAAAAAATCTCACTTTCAGAAATAGGCATGAAATGAATGCCCATGGAAGTCTGTTTCTCATTTTTAAGATTTGTCATTTGCTCTTTGTTTGGAGTTATGTGTTACATTTTCTTATTCTTCATAGTAGATCCTTATCAGAAACACACCTTGCAAATATTCTTCCCTCATTCTATAATTTCTTCTTTCTTATTCTACACCACATTCTTTGTTTAATAAAAGTGAGTTTAGAGCTGAAAGTTTGGCCTATTGATAGAGTGCTTGCCTAGCATGCACAAAGACTGGGGTTCGATTCCTTGGTACCACATAACTAGAAAAAAGCCAGAAGTGGTGTTTAGGCTCAAGTGTTAGAGCTCTAGCCTTCAGAAAGTCCAAGGACAGTGCTCAGGCCCTCTGAGTTCAAGGCAAGGAGTGGCGGGAAAAAAGTTAGTTTATAAGAGTATTTATCATTGCTTTGTTTTTTGGATATCAGATGGAAGAACATCTTTGATATCTAAGATAATAATGCTTTCTTTTTTTTCTTCTAAAAGTTTTAGAATGTTTGATTGTGTATTTAGGTTCTTCAACTGGTTTGCATTATTTTTGTATGCAATATGAGGTAGCAATCTAAATTTATTATTTTTAAAGGAATAATCTTTAAGTATTTGTACCAAGGAGTTGTTTTTTAAAAAAGTAGTTTAAGAATGTAATATATTTTGATCAATGTTACCCTTTCAGCACTCTCACCCATCGTCAATTCATTCTGTGGTGTGCATTTTGTAGTCTCAAAGCCTTTAGCTATAAGAAATGGTCTTTCTCCTTTGAGTGATCTGGATATGCTCATTGGAATCAGCTGGATGTAGATCCAAGTTTTATTTCTTCACTTTCACTCTATTCCAATGATTTCTTTTCAGTCTTGGGGCTTGAACTCAGGGAACTGTCCTTGAGCTTCTTTTGCTCAAGGCTAATACTCTTACTACTTGAGCCACAGTGCCAGTTCAGCCCTTTTCTGTTCAGGTGGTACTGAGGAATCTAACCCAAAGCTTCATGCATGCCAGGCAAGCATTCTAACACTAATCATTAAGTTACTTTCCCAGGCCTATTCCAATGATTTTTAAAATATCTATCATCATACCAGTATGATTTTGATTGTTTTATTTTAACTGAAACTTGGAAACTTAAGCTTTTCAATATTTTCATTCCTTTTAAATATAATTCCATTCATTCAAATCTCTTGAAATTGTGTTATTTCATTCCTAATGAATATAGAACATGATAAACAAGGTGACAGGTAAAAGATGATTAATATGATGCTAAAATGATGATAAAAAGCTGACAAGTATCACAAGGAAAACATAATATGATGCAGATAACAAGCAAATAATTCAATGCCATCTGACTATTCTTAAAGACTAAATATTATAAAACAAAAACAGTCCAGTAAAAAAGCTAATGTTCTTATAGCAAGAAGAGGCTCTTTTAAACTATCTTTAATCATAAAAATAATTTCTACTGAAAGCAGTTTCTACTAAATTAAACCTTTTTGTGCACTGAAGACATTAAAAAAGATTGAGCTCAAGATAAAATAGAATATTTCAGCCAGAGAAAAATCAATATTTCTATTTATGAATGAAAAATAAAGATGAAAAGAAAGTAAGGAAACCAATTTACAGCTCTACATCTTTTAAATGAGAGTTCTACAATGAGTGAACCATGAAAAAGTAAGAAGAGTTCCCCAATACAATATGATTTTAGAGATTGAAAAGCCCATTTAATGAATCCTGAAATGAATGGAAGGACTACACCTACAAGGTATATACAAAAAGGATACTGGAAGTGTCCACAGGATTGGAAATCAGAATATCATTTTCCTTCACAATAAAACACACCTGAAACCATAATATCTCAGAAAAAGTAATTTTCTATCTATAATTCTGCAGTCTGTGCTCTCAAATCTAGGGTATTCGATTTAAAAAATCTGAAGACATGGACTTTTAAACAGATTTACAAGTGGTGCTGAATGAGTTGCCAACCCAGGAACCATGCTTTCAAACTCTGTGAAAGACAAACTCAGGTCAGGTCTATAAGCATCTTACCTGAGAAAATACTAATTTTGAGAAGGTTCTAGTATGATTTAGTCACTAGAGCTCCTTCTCTTTGGGCTAGAGGTTATGGTTAATTTGCTAAGTTAAAAAAAACAATGTTGAGGAAATGATTTACAGAAAAGACGGAAATTTTGAAAATCGCATCTTTCCACAATGACTAGAACCCAATCAGTGTCACATATCTAGTCTCACAAGAACCAAGGATCAATGTACCTTCTTCATTCCATGAAGAGACCATCTTTCCAGCCTATTATGGAACACATTTCTTTTCCTTCACGCAGAGGAAGTCAACCCAGGGATCAGCAGAGGAAAAACACTGCTATCAGAGAAGATTCTTAAATGCCTCTTTGAGACATCTGGCCATCTAAAATCAAAACAGGGGTGTTACGGTCTGTTATCACCTTTTGAAGGATAGAAATTCTAAGGCTGGTAATGTTTTTATAGTCAATCATTTTTTTCCAAGTCACTTTACCCGGTTGTGCTGAATTGATTATTTATAAACCAGTATTACAAATTCCTGCAGTTCTTGTAGAAGTCAGAAGGAGGAATATTCTCAAAGGTATAAGAAGAATTGTTCACATTTGGAATTAGAATTTAGAGGCAAAAATCCCCAGTCATAGCAGTGAAATAGAAAGTCTGAAAAGTTTAAAAAGAATTAAGTGATTATTGCTCTACACACATATGTATAGATTCAGGAAGAGCAAAAACAGACGAAGGAGAAATCTTCCCAAATAAAGCCAGCTACAGAGTTTTTGTAATAGTTGATATGTCTTAGTTAAACATCAAGGGAAAATTGGCAAGGAGTGCAAAATTTCAAGGTGTTGCTATATCAGAGTTTATCCATGTCTTTGATGTGCTTTAAAAGAAATCGTTGTAGAAGTTATTTCATCTCATATGATTTTCTTTTCTCTAAATTGGGATTAAATTTAGTTTATGTCAGTGATTCCACCTGCTCTTAGGCAGTATGTGCTAATCAGGGCACAGTGCATGCTGTAATTTAGAGAAGATCATCAGGAACAGTCTGTTTGGGTTCACATCCCAAATTGCACTTGCAAACTGTTGTTACTGGACAGGACCTCTGTCGTTTTCATTTTGTCTTTTCTTTCTTAATAGAGCTTATCTACCTCTGTAATACACAAATACAAAGAATTAATTGAAGCATTTAGAAAATACTAAGCAGTCTAGAATGTTTTACAGGTGGTATTTATGTAATCACAAATGTACATCAAAACTCCAAAATGTTTATTTGTTAATTCCCTGGGTCACCCTAATATAACCAGTGATAAATATCAGGTAAGGATGATGTTCTAAGCTCATTATTTAAATTTGATTTAATTCTTTTTTTATTCTTAAACCAACCTTATTACATTGATATTAGCATGTTTGTTTTATAAACCAATTACCACAATTGATGATATAAGAAATACTTGTCTGAATTCTTTAAGTTAAAATACTGCAACTGGGTTTTTCCATGGATGTACTCAGACATTTTGCACTTAAACTATTTTATTGCATAATCTTGAAATCCACAAAATTCACATAAAATGAGCTATCTATAAGGTTCTGCAAAATGATAATATGAAAAATGAATGAGAAAATGATGAAGTATTTAAGTGCTGCTAGTTTATGTATTATGAGGCTAAAGCCTTCATGTCTCTGATCTCTTCCTTCAATAGCCTCCAGAAATGACAACATCTCTGATAGGAGGCAATTACAAATATATATTTGTAAGTGCCTTGTTATTAGAAACCATAGCCAAAATATGGAATCATACCAGATGACCATCAGATGAAATAAATGCGGTAGATATTAGAAAACTTGGTACACAGTAGCATTTGATTCATCTATGAAACAAAACGATATTGCATCCTTTGCAAAGAAATGGAAAGACCTGACAAAATGAATGTCTAGAGAAATAAATAACGCATGTCTTTTTCTGCATATGTGCAAACAAGAATGTATTTATAAATATATAAGTAAGTATTTTAGATACTATACAAATATATAAATGTATTAATTGAAATGTGGTAGATTTAAGGAAGAAAAACTGCAATTCCTTACAAAGACTAAATCAAAGCTCAATAAAATAAACTTTAGGAAACAGCTCCTTGAAAAGGGTAGAATGGGACTAAGGTAGGAGGTGAGGATAGACAAGAAAAGAAGACTGGGAGAATACTGGAAAAATAATCAGAAAAACGAGGAAAACGGTGGGTTGGTAGGGATGGGTGAAAAAATGGAAAGTAATATTGATCAAGATGCACTGTGTTCATAAACTGCTTTGTTGAATGGCAACTCCTTTGTACAACTACTTAAAGAATATACAAATACATAAAAAGAAAAATGTTTCATTTATATCTTCAGGTATAAAAATCAAGTTACCTAGCAATCCTCCCACACTAAATGGATGCATAGGTCAGGATTGAAGTTGTTTATCTTTCTTCATGAAGAATTCCCCCTTCCAAGAATAGGTGAATGCCACGTAAAAATTTCTCTTCCTCTGCCAGCCCTGATGTTTTGAATCTCATTTGAATCTTGTCATTTGGTTACACCATCAAGATCATGAGAAGACTTAAACAGTGAGGAAGATTTCTATAGTAGGAAGAATAAATGAGCTGCCTTTCTCATTCCCTGCTGAAGGGAACTAAATTAGACTTGCACTAATGATAGTTTCTATTCTAGGAAAAGTTTAAATGTCTACCTAAGTAGACCGTGTTCAGAAATATGGCAGACTAAAACAATAAAATCCACACTTTCTCATGGCATAGAAAAGCAATTATGGGCAACTTTTTCAAACTTCTCATTCCTTTACATTTTAATCTAATTTTATCCATTTTCTAGTCATCAATTTAATCTCTCTTTATGTGTCCAGGGTGTGTGTGTGTGTGTGTGTGTGTGTGTGTGTGTGTGTGTGTGTCCTGGGTGTGTGTGTGTGTCCTGGACCTTGAACTCAGAACCTGGGCACTGTCCCAGAACTTTGCTGCACTCAAGGTTAGCGCTCTGCCACTGGAACCACAGCTCTACTTCCTGTTCTTTGGTGCTTATTTGGAGATATTCTCATACAATTTCCTGCCTGGCCTCTGGGGTGATTTTTTATTTAAGTCATTTTTGTTTAATTATATAGTCTATATTTTGTTATACTCAATGTGTTGGAGTGGGGAAAACGTGGAAGAGAATAGACAGAATGGAAGCTGGTGACCAGGAGGTTATCCTGTGGAAATCCACCCCCAAAACCGTTTTATGCACCGATTATTGCCAGGTACTCTTTTGGTACATATTGTAAATATAAAAACAGTTCCTGTGTAAATAATAAGTAAATTGTGGAACCACAAAGACAATTGTAACTAAATGAGTGTAATGCAAAAAGATAAGCGTCTTCCTGGCAGAGAAAAATGAAGAATGAGATAAGAATATCTGCAAAGTATTTTTTAGTGCTGGGTCCTGATGGAGTCTATTTAGTTCATGAAGTTAGGTTTATTTCTGTATGACTAATGAGAGAACTGAGAGGCTAAGGGTGTTGACTTGATTTAACAGTCAGTATCTCTAGAAATAATGGAAATGATTGTGTGGTGCCAGTCTTTACAGAATTTACCTGATCAAAAACACATCAGTCACAAAATTTCTTGAAGTATAGACTTATTGCCTGGAAACCAGAAAAAGCACATCAGACATTCCAGGATGAGTACTAGAGAATCTCTAGTTTTAATAAGCAAACATAAAATACATTTTCTTTACTAAACACATTTTAGAACCTCGGAAAAAGCATCTGCATATTATAGCTTATTCTTGAATAAAAAGCAAAGTTATCATATGGACCAGAAAGGAATGTGCATGAATGCTTTTGTTTTTTTTTTAAAGGGCTTTTAGGGTGGACATGTGACCTGGTGGTAGAGTGCTTTAGAGTGCTTGCCCAGCATGCACAAAACCATGGGTTCAATTCGTTGATACCACATACATAGAAAAAGTTGTGGCTCAAGTGATAGAGTGCTAGCCTTGAGAAAGCTCAAGAACCATGCCTAAGCTCTGAGTTCAAGCCCCTGGACTGGCAAAACATATATATATATATATGTATAGGAGTTTATTAGGTGAAGGGAGATGATATCCTGAAGTTATTTTACAACTAATATAAAATGCATATGCTCTTCATGTATTACCTGATAAATGGATTGATACATACACATATCTAAATACATATACATAAATATTATAACAGATCCAGTATAATATTTAATGATTCACAATCCATTGATATAGACATGTACATATACACTTAACAGATCTTTCATAGTTAACAGCGTGTTAATAAAGGATGGCAGATAAGAACATGTAGTCAGAAATATACGTTTCCTAAAGTCCTGTCTGAACATCCAGTGTGGTACAGCAGTTTTACTTTATCCAGAGTTTTTCTTTCTACTGTTTCAATTTTCAACTATGACCTGAAAACATTAAATGGAAATTCTATTATAGTTCATGTTCTATTTGTTCTATTTTATCAATAGTTATGATTGCAATAATCACATATTGTCAAAAATTTATAAATTAAGCCTGGCCACAAGATAACTTTTTCAAGTTTCTAGTGAGACAGCTAGAGTAAAAATATCTTTCCTTCTTTAATTTTCCATTCTTCCTACAAAAATGTAAGGTTAGTCACTAATCATTAGTGTTTAACAGAAGCTGTGAGAAAAAGGTTGGCGATTGGTTTCTATTTCTAGGCTGTTTCTCTGCCCACTGCAACATAGTATCCCTTTTCTTTTTTTTTAAAGAATTTGTTAACTTTGATTTTTACATCATATTTCAAATGACATGTTTCATAAACAGGTATTCAGGAAGGGAATCTCTATATATAATCACTGGCACTTAGATTTTAGAACATAATTAAAATTAGACTGAGGGTTTGTATGTCATAGATGATCCGAAGGCTGTGGGTTATTGTTAAGCTGCTTAGCATCCCTTTTCAATAATGTTGTGGCCACACTAATGAGCTGTATTTATTTATTCAGTCAAGTAAATGTCTATTGATTTGGATCTGCAATGGAGACGATGACGGCTATAATTAAGCAAATACTTAATGAACACATGCCATATACCAGACACCATTCCAGTCACATACCACCACAGTGCCTTTCAGATATACAGATCTTTGTCTCTGCATCCTAGTTTGGAAGGCCATCTGGTAGTAATAATATACTAACCCACTGGTGATTCGCTATATCCACCAGGCTCGCTTTTAAGTAAGTTCCCTTAATCAGTGAATCAATTCTATGGCTTTGATGATTGTGTGACTGTATGACATAAATTCCATTTTCAACTAAGGAATAGCAAATGATAGTAAAGATCTAATTTCAATTATAACATTTGAAAATGTTATTATTTTTGTTTGTTTTTCTTTTGTTTGGGGGTGTTTTTTTTTTGCCAGTTCTGGGCTTGAGCTCAGGGCCTGAGCACTGTCCTTGGACTTTCTCAAGGCTAGAGCTCTACCACTTGAGCCACAGCACCACTTCTGTGGTAATGAGGAATCGAACCCGGGTCTTTGTGCATGCTAGGGAAGCACTCTAATACTAGGCCAAACTCCCAGCCATGAAAATGTTATTTTTATTGTCATGATGAAAGATATTGGAGTGTTTTTTTGGGATCACATTCTTAGGATTCAAATTTTTTTCTGTGATCTATATCTTAAATATGATTCTTCTGGTAGACTTTAGAGAAATTTTGATTTCCATCATACACTTTTTCTTACTACTAACATTTTATGATAGTTTTTGCATGCTTATTGTTAATTAATGAACCAATCTTGGATATCCTTACTAATCAAGGCTCCAGCTTACTCAGTGTTTATTGTATTTTAACCTCTCTTGTCTTTTGTCCATTCTAGGATTTTTTTTCCCATGCTACCACTTTTTCATTTCGTAGTCACATTTCATTAGGCTTCTTTTCATTGTGCCAGTTTCTTGACTTTATCTGCACTTGATGATCTTGAAAGGGATTATTAAATTAGGTATGTTGAAATCATGTGCTTTCCTCACCAGTATGCTGAGTTTTAGAAGGAAGATTATAATGTAAATGGACATTTTTACTGCATTATATCAAGGATACATATATTCTTTGAAAGGAAATTATTATGAAATTTTACACTTGAGGAATAGAAATCATGAAGCTTAAGAACTGAATATGCACATAAGTTATCTGGAATTTTGTAGAGGAGATTTGTCTATCTTTAATTTATTCATTCAATAATTTATTTACATCAGCATAGACTCATGGATATTTTTATATTTAAGGTTTTGGAATCTAATGCTGCATTGCTTTTTTTGTTCTAATTATTTCAATATTTTTTCAATGAGAGCTCTTCATTAGCTTTGGGGTTCCTATGGTACTCTGGTATATTATCTGTCTGTACTTTTATTTACCCATCTATCTATCTAATCATTCATGTCTTAACATTATGAGAATATCAGTTGGTCCATATTCATGTGGTATATTATCTCTTGCAGTCTCAGACCTAGTGATACCTTTAAGAAATGATTCTCAGAGAATTTCTTGTCTGGGATAGCTCTGAACTGTGATTCTCAGGCATGAGCCTCTGGTGCCAGCTTATAATTACTCTCATAGTGAATAATTGGTTTTCAATAGCTACCATCCATATAGTTAATTGTTGAAAATATATGTAAGTTGAAAACTCAGTTCATACAACAAAGCACTAAATATGAAAATTCAGGAGCACTGATGCTGTGGGCACTAGTTGTTTACCCTCTTTTTTCTTTATTTTATCAGTCCTGGAGCTTGAACTCAGTGCCTGAGCACTCACTGCCCTTGGGAATTTTTAAGGCTAGATCTTTACCACTTATGCCGCAGCAGCACCATTTCTGGTTTTTTCTATGTATGTGGTACTGAGGAATCAAACCTAGAGCTGGGTGCATGCTAGGCAAGCACCCTACCAATAGGCCAAACTCCAGGCAGGTTGTTTACCCTCTTGATTACATAAAGGACAGAGTTATTTACTGCCTAGTACCAACACAATTGTCATGTAAGAATTGTAGAGTGTAAAAGGTAACGAGTCAGAATGTGAAGTAGAGTTGTTTTATAAATTTTTTGAATGATAAAATGAAAAGACATAAGTTGGAAACTCCTTACAGTATCAAAATGTTTAACATTTATGTTGGAAACAGCTTATCAATTAGAGTTAAGAGCTCTTGTGCAATTTGTTTTTGCCTTTCATCTCAAGAGTCCACTCATTTCCAGTGATCTAAATTAGAATTTTCCTCTTTCAAAATCCTTCAATAAGTTTGTTTCAAACATTTGTAATACACTTAGATGCTCTTGGAAAAGTCTTGATTATTTCATTGGTAAGGCAGAATTTATTTAACGATTAGCATCATGTGATAGTCAAATGTTAAGTAACTTTATATTGATCAATTGACAACATTTGAGAAGTATCTTGTCCAAATCTTGTTTCTATTCTAATTTTGGTTATAGATGCTCCCTTAATGTGGTTATTGTCATTTATTACTAAGCTTGCTTCAGTACTAATATACTAGCAGCGCAAATAAACATAATTTTAAAAAAGTATTAATCAATTTGGGTTAATATGCTTATTTTCTGAAATTGTTCTTTATTTTATGGTATACATTTTGTGACTTTTAAAAAATATCATATATAACGTGTGTAAATTTTATGCTTTATGAGAACTTGGATATCACTGAAGCCCTGGCTTCTTAGCAAAAAGGTGGTATGTATTAGAAATAAATATTGAACTACTGACTGTCAGTTACATTTAGTTCTCTCAGGTTAACAATGATTATCATAGAACCCTCTGATAATATTATTTGCTGAACCAAGTCTCTCAGTTAGTGCAGAGCCAACATCTAGGTGCCTTTGTAGAATCTTGAGAGCCTTGGAGCCTGCCACTCTCTCTGGGAGAACTGCTGAGAAGCAGGCTCTTGGAACTTCCTGTGTCTTATACATGTATTTCATTAAGTAACTTCATTTCATTTTCTTTATCCAATAGTATTTTTCTGCTAATCAGACTGCTGTCAAGTAATCACAACCACATATTTTATTATGTGGTTTCAATCGTAACACGTCATTCTCAGAGTTACTCTTTATGCTGTCTACATTTCACCCATAGTTTATTTTCATCTGCAATCTTACTTCTCTCTCTATGCATGTAACCATGGAAACCATCACAGAATGTCTGCATTTTACAAATTGGAGTATAAATTATAGGCCATTACAATTGCTATGCTACTGTTCTGTTAAGAGGGCTGTATTTTCACCTCTGCCAAGGGTTAGGACCGCTCTTCATTCCAAGAGGATTTGGGGTAGTTTGATAAAGGAATGGGCCAGTCTCATTTTGATATTCCCCACAATCAGTGTCAGGTTGAGATAACTTATTATTGGAAAATATATAAGTTTTAAGTTTTTATCTAAACTTTATGCTTTCTTTGAATAACTGCAGCTCTAATTGAAGATCGTGATTCTATTCTAATCTCTATTAAATATACAATTCTACAAAACTCTCTTCTGAAATACATTCCACATATTTGTGAAGCCCTTTGTGTTAGTTGCTGCAATACATGTCACAGGTAGTAATTTTAAGAAAGTAATGGATAAAATAAATCAAGCAGGAAAATTAGTGTAATAGAATAGAATACAGACCATCAGTCAAAGACCAATATGTAAAATAGAAACCACCAACATATTTAAGACATAAAGGATTTAATGTAAGAAATGGATGACCCAGTTGATAGAGTATGCTGAAGAGCTGTCCAGGAATACTGAAACAATCTACAGATTGGCAAAAACAAATAAAGCTATAAGTTCTGGGCTGGATGGACAAAAGCAAGAGACCATGTTATTGGACCCAGAGACGAGATTCAGCAATGGGTCATTTGGTTGACTTCTAGATGAGTGAGCCCATCTGGCTGGTACTGAAACCACTGGGGGACAAAAAAAAAAAACCAAAATAAAAAACAAAAGCAAAAAAGTATCTGCCAGAAACACTTACAGAACAAAAAAATCCGTGCTTCTCTAGTCTTCTGAAATTATCCATTAATGCTTTTCTATGGATTTTTTGGTAAGAAGACTGATAAATTGATATTGTCACCAATGGTTACAATGAAAACACAGAGAGTATAGAGTAAAGGATGAAGCCGATGAAAAGGAGATCCAGGATCCATGGAGGGTAAGATTCAAAAGACAGAGAGATGAAAATTCTGCAACTTCCTCCATGCCATATGGGATTTATTCTGTATTTGAATATATACCTACAGATAGCTGGACACACACACACACACACACACACACACACACACACTCACAACTTCAATGGTTTTAGGAAAGATAGTTACTTACACTCCAAAACATACTCAATTTTGAATTATGAAAATGCAAGTAAGCGTAGTAGATGCCACAGTCCACAAGTTTTCTAAAATTTACTGTGAAATAAAAAAAATGTGGTGATTTAGGATCTAGAAAACCTTGTATTTTATATTTGATTCTTTCCTTTTTGCTTCTATTCATACACGTGCTTTTCTCTTTTCCTAAATTTGGAGTATTCCATGGGTCATTTTTTGTACATATTCCTGCTGTCATTGTTCACACAGAGACACGGAGAGGCTCAGGGACTATGATTATGGGAACTGAAGGTGAGAACAAATCATGTCGGTTCCTATATGATCCAGTGGATGTATGCCAGAGGAAAGAAGTGCCAGAGTGAAAGAAGGACACTTATGGTGGAAAAACTCTCACAGAAATGAAGGAACACAGAAAGATGGGCTGAATTTAACCAACTAAATGATAACTGCAACACAGGTTGACACTTGAGAACTAGTCTGTGCTTTTCAACTTTAATGTGCTGTTATAGTGGAGAGTCCTTTAAGATGATCAGCTATGACTGTCCTGTTTAACATATCCAGGAATCCGAGCCGGGAATTTGGCCTAGTGGTAGAGTGCTTGCCTAGCATGCACAAAGACCTTGGTTCAATTCCTTCCTACCACATATATAGAAAAAAGCCGGAAATGGTGCTAAGGCTCAAGTGGTAGAGCGCTAGCTTTGAGAAAATCCAAGGACAGTGCTCAACCCTGAGCTCAAGCCCAGGACTGGACAAAAAAGAAAAAATCCAGGTGTCTGAGCACAATATGCAGCTTGAGCAGGGACTTGCTTTGGAAACAATCAATCTGGGCAGTGAAACATTCACATCTATTTCCCCCTCTACTCAGAAGAGTTAATGTTTCTTCTTTTGTGTGGGCTTTACGGGGGGACTTCTCAGACCCAGATGTGCAGAAGATCTTGACATCCTCCTATGAGTATGTCCAGATAATCTGTCTGGAAACAACTTTAGTTGAGGTTCTGTGTTACCTTGCACAATTGGGGAAGGGAAATGGAAAGAAAGCTTTTCCTATCAGCTCCAATCCCAAACCAATCCACTGACAACAATTATTCCTATGATTGCCCTTGTGCTTGTCAGTACAAAAAGAATGGAAAAGATCATTTAAAAAAGCTATCGTCGGTCAGGAATTTGGCCTAGTGGCAAAAGTGCTTAACCTACAACAAAAACATTTTCAACCATTTCAATTACTGTTTTAATTGGCCGAGACTGGCTGGTAGATTATCCTCTAATCTCTACAAGAATGTTATTTGGAAAAAAATTGAAATATGCCCTGCATGGAAGCCACCGCGATCCGTTCATGTTCTAGCTGGAACAACTTTCTCTCAGCATGCTGGAAATATTAGAGGAAACTTGGCACTTTCTGAAAGAACTTAATGTGCAGGTTATATAAAAGCTTAATTCACTATCAGCATTTTATTGGAAAGTATGAAAATGTAATATGTCTAAATCCAAGATAAAGAAAAGCAACAAGGTATTGTTTTATTTGTATAACAAATACCTCTAGCTAATATATAGGTTCCAGTGTTTTTTTGTGTGTACCACATACACAGAAAAAAAAAAAAGCTGGGAGTGGTGCTACGGCTCAAGTGGTAGGGCTCTAGCCTTGAGAAAGCCCAAGGACAGTGCTCAGACCCTGAGTTAAGTCCCCATGACCAGCTAAAAAAGTTATCTTTTATATTCTATTGGAAGAACCATAGGAGAGGACAATCAGGTATGGCATAAGTGGTGCCTTCTAATATGGCAGAACAAGAAAGAAGTACATAGGACAGTTAAAAAAGGGGAAGAAAGGGAGAAAAATAAAGGAGTTTTAGATAATCTCTAAATATCACCTCAATAAATTCACAGTAAATGAAACCATCATATATACCTCATGTGGTTTTTAAAATTAATTTTTAAGAACAACACTAAAGAAACCATTTCCATAAAAAGAAAAAAAAGGAAAGTATACTACCTCTAGGTTTGAATGTTCAGGCAAGAGTGGCTACAGGAAATCTAGAGAAATCTAAGAAATAGGTGCATTTTGAAAAGGGCTGCAGCCATGAACAAAGAAGGCAACTTCTGTTAAATCTACAACAGTGATTGTGAGTAGAATTAAGATGAAGCCTGTTTTGTTTTTTCCACCTAGCATCTGTTTCCCCCTGCCTCAAATCTCTTAGATCTCCCATTGGCTAATTCTGGTAAATTTCAAGGAGCAAATGTGAAGGTTCAGCTTTCTAAAACAATAGTCTCCTCTGGAAGCAAAGATAGGGCTAGAGAACAGACGTGAGCTTCCTTCCTAATATTCTCTAATTTTGTAATATCATTGCCCTTTTAAGCATTGTGAAATATGTTGATCACTATAGAAATGGCTGCTGCACAAAATAGAATGAGAACAGTAAAGCACATTTCACTGTTATGGCCATAAGCCACTAGATTCAATCTCTATGATTCAACATGAAGGCCTGTGCAAACTAGCAAAAAGCAAAGCAGTCAGCAACAGTAACAAAAACAATCAAATCTCAGAATTTTAGCCATATCATATTCATGTGGCAGAAATCAGCAGAAAAATATTATGTTTAGACCTACCATTGGCTCATCCATTAGGCTCAACTATGTTTACGATAGTATGGGGTAATTGCCTTTGGAAATAGATGCAAACAGTTTATTTGTTAGAGCTCATGAAAAATAAAAATGGGGCTGGCATAGAATTTGGCCTATGACAAGCACCATATGAAACAACTTTATTTTCTCTGTGATTAATTATATACTCTGCTAATGTAGAGCTCAATGATGCCCTTCTTAATCATCCTAGACTTTGTTTTGTCTCCGTGTGGTACCAAAGGAGGATTCAGAGAAATTTAATGATAAGGCTAAAGCCACTTATTTCTCAAGATCCACTGGTTGATTAACCATTTTTCTTTATATTGCTAGTTTGGAGGCTAAAGTGTAATTTTATATGACCCTAGAGAGCTATGGTTATTAACTAAATTTTTCATAGAGGATAAAAGTCCAAGAAATAGCATTCAGCTCATGTTATTTTAGCATGATGGTTTGCAAACTAGTGTTTGCTATGGTCACTGATTTCCCACCTATGAAATTATGTATGCCTTAATATGATAATTGATTATCAATCATCAGACATTTGAAAATAAACAATGTGCTGGGCACAGTAGCTCACACCTCTAATCCTAGCTACTCAGTAGGCTGAGATTTGAGGGTTGAAGGTCAAAGCCAGCCCAGGTGCTAAAGACTGTGAGATACTGATCTCCAATTAACCACTAGAAAACCAGAAGTAGTGCTGTGGCTTAAGGGGTAGGGGAATAGCCTTGAGCTGAAGAGGTCAGGGACAGTGTCCAGGCCCAGAGTGCAAGCCCCATGACCAAAAAAACAAACAAAGAAACAAACAAATAATGTGCTTTTATTTGTACTAGTACCAGGCCATTACAGGCCATTAAAGAAAATGAAATAACATTTAGATCATGCTTCTACATATATTTTTCATATACCTAATATGCTACCTGTCTATTTTTAAAATGAACATTGATTGTTTGGATCTATATTTGCATACCCAGTGCTATGGACATGGTATTGGAAATATGAACACAACTACATAGACATAAAAATTTATGACTATAGACATAATGTTTTATTACATAGATTAATATGTATCTATGACATACAAACCCTCAGCCTAATTTTAATTATGGTGCAAAATCTAAGTGCCAGTGACTGTATATAGAGATTCCCTTCTTGAGTACTTGTTTGTTAAACACATCATTTGAAATATGTTGTAAAAATCAATGTTAATAAATTCTTTAATAAAAAAATTTAAAAATGAACATTCATTATTATAAGAGACTTTTTTCTTTTATCTTTTTTTTTAAATAGAAGTAGCCTAAGCACTGAAGAGTGTGCAAAGCAGCAAAGAAGTAGTGCAATGAATGTGTACATCACAGGTCTATATTACCACTTTTCAGTGGTGGCAAAAGGACAATAAAACAAAGCACATCTTCCCCTCTCCATTCTCTCTCACTTAGAACCACTTCCTCCTCTCCAAAGGCAACCGCTATCTTCACATCCAACCTACTAGCTGAATGGGTTTTGGACTTCTTTAGATAATTATGTCATATTTACTTGTGTCTGACAGCTTTTATTCATAGCTTTATTACTGAAAATACACATTAAAGTGACACTTACAAAAGAAATGTACTCATTACCTGCCTTATATTACTGTCTCTCCTCTGTACATCACCTTTACATTAAAAAAATAAAAACTTAGCCAAAAAAGGAAAATACTCATTCAACCTCAAACATTAAACATTTTAAGATATTTTCAATTTTTAGCTTGCATGAATAATGTCTTTGTAATAAGCTTTTATTTTAAAGCTATTGTTATTTTCATCCCACCTCCCACCTTAAAATTTACTACTAAATACGGTAAAGAATATTTTATAGACAATTTGCCACAGTTAACAATCTAACTTCGTGTTTCTTTTTCTACTAGAGTTTTTACCTTTATTAAATTCTTTTATTGCAACTGTTGGTATGATGAGATAATCTTTGTTATCTCCCATTAATGGAGTAAAATTACATATAGTGGTGTTTGACTATTAAAACAGGTTTTCATTATAGGACCAAATGAAAATTGGTCATAATATATAAACCTTTTCTGCATTAGATTGAGTCAGTATATTGACAATCATTTAGAAATTCTTTGCAAGTACATTTATGATTTGATTACTTTAATTTGTTTTTGATTCCTGTTACAGATTCATCTTATATTTCCAAAATTTCTACCTCTGTTTGTAATATTATTTTCTTTCTAGTTCCTTTGTGTTTTTACTTATATTCCTTGATTATTTTTTAAGGTAGAAAACACATTTGTTTTCCATTTTTTATTTGTAATATACGGGTCTATTTCTAGGCACAACTTACTCCAATTTATGCAAAAACTGTCTGGCTAATTTACCTATATCACTGAAGAATACTGAAAGATATTTTTATTGCATTTTGAAAATGGAACTGCATTTGGTCTGATTTTGTTTTTGATGAGAAGTCAACCCTCAATCAAATTGATTTCTAATGGTGATCTTTCTTCTCTACGTGTAAAGCTCTACCTCTCTTCACTTTTCAGTATTTTTCTGTTTTTTATTTCCCTTTAAGGAGCTCGTATATAAAATTGGTTGCTTATTTTGACCTGTTTTTATTAAGTAAGTTTTAAATTTTTGTATAATTAGCTATTATTAATATGTTTGTGTTTAGTAAAGAGAAATGAATAACTATTATTTAATGATTTTTTGAGTTCTAATTATTTTATTAACATTTTGTAAACCTTAATTACCATTGAAATTAATAGATGTGTTATAGCTATGGAAAAAGCTAATGAATTTGATTTTTTTTTTTGCCAGTCTTGAGCTTGCGCTCAGGGCCTGAGCACTGTCCTTGGACTTTCTCAAGGCTAGAGCTCTACCAGTTGAGCCTCAGCACCACTTCCGGCTTTTTTCTATGTATGTGATACCGAGGAATCGAACCTGGGTATTCGTGCATGCTAGGCAAGCACTCTACCACTAGGCCCAACTCCCGGCACCATGAAGTTGATTTTAATTCTGTCATTTTCTTTCTTTGTACTCACCTGCTTTGCTTCTCTTTCTGATCACTGGGATCAGAACTTTCCTTGTTCTTCTATTTTAGAGATACACATACAGGGCTTGATTAGAGATCATTTTGGATTGTACTTTTCTTGGATACCTATCTGATATCTACAGCATTAGAGTGACAATTTAATAACTAAGTTAAAAATAGCAACCAAAAATATTACAACTAAAGTGCTATCATCATACAAACTCTCAAGAATGTTTACTGTTCTTTTGTTTCTTAGTCACAGGCATGAGGCAAATGCAGTGAGGCTACATCACATAGAGGTCAAAGAAATACACAGGTAAAAATGTGAATTATCAAGACTGAGAAGATGCAAGGGACACATACAAATCATGCCAAAAGTCAGTATAGTCAGATAGGAGAATACATGTGTGAATCTTTTCACAGGAAATAAAGATCAGAGATAAAGCAGAATTGGGAAAGATCACAAGCAGTTTGAAATAAAACACAGCAGCAAATGACACATTACAGGAAGTTACTTCAGATCACACACAACACTCTGTATCCTTGGCAACACAAATATGCGAGTTAATACCTCACCTGTGTTCTGAGATATGCTTGGTAATGCCTTGATATCTGTCTTGGGTTCAAACATTGCCTTTGCTTTCATTCTTCTACTCTATTGCTAAATTTCAATGTTTTTATTAATGAAGAATTTCTCTAGTATTCACACACACACACACGTCCAAATACATACATGCATAAATGTAACTCCTTTGCTTCTGTTTATTGCACCTAATAGGTTATTTAACTTTCTTGTTCTATTTGTCACTGTATTTTCTTTTTTGTTAAAGATCCTCTTTTTTTTTTGGCTATGCTGCTTTCATTCTTTAAAATTTCCTTTTCTGACATTCAACTCCACCAACTGATTTTTCTCTTTATTGCAAGCATTTAACCATTCATCAACATTGTCTCATTAACTTATAAATACCTAAATACCATTTTAAAATATTTTCTTTATCCTTTCCCTTTAGCTATCATCTTATCTTTCCTCTCCTGTCAATCTTTTTGTATATGTATGGTATGATCATATATATGGTCATATATATGACCCTTCAAATACATCCCTTCAGCTATTCCAATGTGTATATAGCCTAAGGAATGTACTATATCAAAAGACATGGTTGAAGTCTGGTCTAAGACATTAATCAATACATCAGTCTCATGAAGTCCCAGTGGAGGATATGTAGTATCTGTCCTCTTCTTTATAGCTTATCTTCAATGAAACAATGTCATTACCAAGAAATACACAAGGTGCAGGTTTGTCTTTTGCCTAACAACACTTTGATATGTAAGTATCAGGGTAATACATTAAGAAATGAAGATTTTTATGGGATATATGAACAAAAGAAAGGTACCGATACCAACCATAGTTTGCCTTATCAGTCAGGAAAGCTCCTATTGGCTTGAAATGAAAGAACAGAAACTTCAAAAAATACTGAGCAATGTTCCTTCTTCCTCCCTCCCTCCTCCCCTCTCTCCCTCCCTCCATCCATCTTTTCCTTCCTCCCTCCCTCCCTTTCCTTTTCCTGGAAGGGATTGGAGAACAAGGAGCTAATTTGAACATGGCCAAAGAGTGTGTGCAAGTAGAGATGCATTGATGTGAAAGACCATTCTGAGAAAAGATATTGAAGGCTTACATGTTTATTTTAGAGCAGTTGTGGGTAGCATCAAGAAGCTTGGAGAAGGAGACAAAATGCTCAGTTGTAAAGTTTTATGGGAAATTATGTGTCTGGGTGTGGAATGTATAGAAGATGATAACTTTCATGATTTCAGAGAAAATCCTGGATACTAGGTTTCAGTCAGTCTTGAAATGAACAGCTGCAGTCTAGAACCCTGTTAAAGAAAACCACCGAAGGCAGAATTTGACAAGAGTGGAAGGACCACCAATCTAGGCCAGCCAGAACAGAAAAGTCCAAAGGACCTCCATCTCCATGGAGTGAGGCAGAGGTAATCCCCACAGTGACAGGAATCTGGAAGTAGTTGGATCCTGGGAGAAAGTAAGACCTCATTTCCCAAGTAACTAATACAAAACAGAACTGGAAGTGTGGGACAAGGAACATAGTGCAGTTTCCTTAACTTAAGGCCCTGAGATCAAAGCTCAGTACTACTTCATCCTCAAGCAAGACTGAGGGAGTTTATTGTGATCCTATTGCCATGAATTCACAATCTTCTCTCCATTCTTACATTCATTTGTCTTTTACTTTTGGTAATTCTGACAACTCCTTTTGTGTAGTTGAATTATACGACCTTCTCAGATGTTGTGCACATCAGGCTTTTCATAAATGCATATGTGCAAATGACCTATCATGCGATGTGTTGTGATTTTTTTCTCTTTGTAGGAATTTTGTTATTGATCTCCTTTAAATAAAAAATATGCACCATGCTCAATGGTTTACCTCATTTATCATAATCAGTAGAAACCTTGGCTCTCCTAGCAGAGATTTGCAATAGAGCAAAGCCTAGATACATAAGGCCATACAGTAGGACGCTAAATGAAAGGACCTCTAGGATATAGAAATAAAAGCCTTATAATGAGTGATTGTTGTCCTTAATGTACTATGTTATCTCTCATTTCTTTTGCTGTCCCTTGGTTATCTCATATTGTTACAGTATCTCACTTTGTTATCTGATATATTGGATATATTTGTATTTGGTTATTTGAAATTGGATAGGGAAGGGGGAAAACAGGATGAGTGGTGGGGATGAGGGGGAGGGAAATGGGGACCAAGACATGAGAAAGGGTATCAATGTATGTGAATTAATACACCTTCTATCTGGTGAATATAATGTAACCCTTCTATTAATTATAATAAAAATATATGAAAAAACTATGTGCCATGGACTGTCTGGATAAGTATATATTTCCTTAAATATTGTATCAAGTAAATGCTATATTGTCAATATTTAAGCCATCAAAATTATGTGCCTTGACTTACTTATATATTTCTTCAAATATTTGACTAAGCAAATGCGATGTTTTCAATATTTGACCCATTTAACAAAATTGTCTGATTGTTGAAAAGTATTTTCTTGACTATTTAAAAACTGAAATTCAATATGTGATGAAATATTTGCATCAGGGTACTGATATTTTCTTTGCTTAAAAATTTAAGTCATTTTCCTAGTTATATGAATTCAATTATTTCCTCAGATAATCAACTAATTAGTATATATTGATAAATACATTAAACATTTAAATATCACATCCATATTTTAATTGTTATTACAACTTAAAATATAAAAAGCATAAAATCAGAGATAAAAATAAGACTATTTTGAATCAGGAGTCATACATAGAACTGCTGTGCATGTGAGGCCATGGAGAACTTGAGTATATTCTGTTTCCTCTTTGAGAAAAAGGGCAGGAAAATCTTAGCTCAGCAAAGGGAAGTTGTTTTTCAATTTGAAAAAGACTGATCTTTTTTTTTTTTTAATTTGGGAAGCAGCTGAAAAGATTTACAAGAGGAATTTGTTGAATCAGAGAAAGTCAAGTTTTAAAGATAAGATGAGAAACACAGTCAGGTATAAGTCAGGCACAAGGACATTTCTAGCGAACACACACACACACACACACACACACACACATTTCTGACTCTTCAGCACTCTTCTGACTCCTCATTGAACTGTCCCAAGATTCTGCTTCCCAGAAATCTCTGCTGTGTACACAAAAGGTCACCATTGTACCATACATTCTATTTGGTTCTGAACCTAGAAATCACTCAAACTGAAAAGCAAAAACAAAAAACAAAAAAACACTTAGAGTTTAGCAGAGCCCTTTTCCACTCAGCACTTAAAGAGGCAAAGCATATATAGCCTACTTTCTTCATAACAGTAATTCCATTTTACTTTTTAAGTGCTTTGCTTTGAGTAGGCAAGTAGGAGGGGGAAAAACTGATTTTAAATTCCTTAGGGAGAAAATTACCTCCGAAAGTCCATTTCATTCTTCAAGACTATTATTACAGGGCAAAACATTAAAATGCTGGAGAGCTGGTGGAACAATAAAGTAAAGGTCAGTCGGCATGATACCAACTTAGTCAATGAAAGTACTTTCTAGGTAAAAGCTGTCCTCCTTTTTAGTAAAAATGAAAATGGTAAAGAAAACAATTTATTCATACAAGATTCATTTGACTTTTTTCCTCTGAGGAATATATTTACCTCTGTTCCTGTGTTAGGAAACCTGAAGAAAAAACAAAAAAGCAAAAAAAAAAAAACCTAAAAAAAACTAAACCCAATAAACACTGAACTGCTATTTGAATTTTATAGGGTCACTGACTGACTAACAGCCAGTCTTACTCTGGGGAATTAAGGAGATTAATTAAGGGAAATACGAAACATGCCTCTTTGTATGTGCCCATATGTATAAATGCGATGCATGCACACTTGCTTATGTAGAAATTGTTATCAAGAATGCAAAGATAGCTTTTGAAAAATCTAAATAAATAAGCTCTATTAAGAAACTATCTCTAGGAGCTACTGGTCCACACCTATAATCCTAGCTACTTAGTTCAAGCCCCAGTACTAATGTTTGTACACACAGGAGTGAATGTGTGCATATGCACAGATATGTAGAGACTATAAGAATTTATCTGAAAGTTTCTAACAGTTTTTGGTAAAATGAATCATTGTCCCCAGAGTTTCAATGGCTCATCCATTCCCTTTCATATTCTCCTCCAATCCTGATTACTGTGTTAGTTGTATAGAGTAGCAAGAGTGCCACATTGAATTCACTCTTTTCTCTTATTGCTGGTCACTGGGCTTGAATTCAGGATCTGAGAACTGTCTCTGGTCTCTTTTGCTTTGCTGCTTTGAGCACAACTCCTTTTCCTTGAGTTTAGTCTTCAGTGTCTCATGTGTAAATTATTCTCTTTTTCATGTTATCTGTGTTTCATAAAAGAATATGAGGCTGTGATGTCTTAAGATGTTTCCATTTTTAATTCTAAAGTACAAGCCATTAATCATTTGTGTAAGGAATGAAAAAATTCTGCTGTATATCATGTGTACAAAGCTTCAGTTATTATGAACAACACATGATTTTGTTAGTAACTCAAGGCAACATAGTCTAAAAAGTCTTTGAATTTATTTGATTGTACTAAAATGACTAAATACCCTGTATTAAATAAAATAAACATTAAGTATAGCTTTTCCTTAAACAATCCCCCACTGCTTAGGACACAAACTCCTTCTCTTCAAATTGCCCACAACTTGATGATCTATAATTGTTTGGACATTCAGGCAAGATAGTTCAAAAACCTAGATCAAAGAATGAGAAAAGCATAACTCTACTAGTGTTTGGAGTTGTCTGGAAGTCAAGGTGTTACTAGGAACATATGCAGAGATAGAACACAGAGAAGTCTTGCACACATGATAAGAGATTTGGAAATAAAAATATGAATTTATATACCTTTCATCATTCCTTTCTCATCCAGATTTTTCTCTTGGCTTTTCTCCAAATGGATTTTTTATTTGTAACACTAAACTACATGGTATCTTCCAAAACTTAAACAAAAATTAGAAAAAAATCCAATTAAAATGGTTACAATTGAATCTGACAACATCAAAATAACACATTATGTACATATGCTTCAGGAAAGCATTTTAAATTGGCTCTTTCTCTTGGTGTCTGAGAACTGTCCATAGTTCAGTTATTCATTCAGTGAAATGAATTTGTTGCATATTTTATGAATTTAAGAGTTAAATGTACGGATCAATGATTTTCAAGACATGCAGCAGCTGCTGCATTTCCATTAATTACCTTTTAAAGCTTGCATGTACCTTGCTTATATACCTATGCTATTTGCATATTTGGC
This sequence comes from Megascapheus bottae, assembly GCF_031878675.1. Classification (NCBI taxonomy): domain Eukaryota; kingdom Metazoa; phylum Chordata; class Mammalia; order Rodentia; family Geomyidae; genus Megascapheus; species Megascapheus bottae. Next base: position 6,269,678 of record NC_143529.1, on the reverse strand, counting down.
ATTCATCTATAGAATTTTTTAAAATCTATATTTTGGCATTATCAAGGTTTTGTACAGGAGAGTTAGTATTTCAGAAATCAGGTGATGAGTACAATTCTTTTTTAGAACAATGCCACCCCCTCCTTAGCTTTCCCCTGGCTTACCCCTCCCTGCCCACAAATTGCACAGTTCATTTTCCACATAGTGTATACTGAATGGCAGGATGGCCCTTCTTCCCTCCTTTCTGCATCCTCCCTTTCCTCTTCTATTCCTCCACAAAAGGACAAAACCCAAAGCAAAAACATATATTCCCATCATTACCACCACCACCACCAATGACAACAAACATCCTTGTTTCTATTTCCTGGAAATTATTCTAATAAATAGTAATTTGAGTGTCCAGAGGAGTTATACATTACAGACTGCTTCATTTATAAATAATAACTGTATAAATCTCTGTGGTCCTTGTAGCTTTTGCCCTTCTAGCAGCTAACACATACTTGAGAACAGTGTAGCTTCCTTCATGTTTATCATTATCCCATAATAGCCTGATTTTGGATTCTATTGTTGATGTTTCCCTCAGTAATCTTTATGTATTGGTATAATTGTGAGTATATTTGTGTGTATGCATACATTTTTTTCTTTGTGCTTTCATATTTGACTTGTCATACCAATGATTATTGTTTTAGAAGTACTCTGGCAGAAGGCTATATTAAGAAGAAAATTATCAAAATTCTGCTTATATGTTAGTATAGGATATAGCTGAGAATAGGTAACTGACTTGTTTTTTGTTATCACTTAATGTAGGGGGGGTCTTTGTATAATGCCAATGACATAAATCTAGCAGAGGGCCATGTTCATTTATAAATGAGCTTTTCATTGGCCTTTTGATCTTCATTGACTCTTTAGTCCTTCAGTTGTAAGTGTATTTGTGCATCTATTTATAGTTGGGGCTCATATGAAGAATATTTCCCCACCATATGCTTTTGGTGGACAAATTACATGGACATAAACTAGAGGGCTACTTACATTTTAAGAATAGCTTGTAGTGTATAGATTATGATGACTCAATTACACAAGAATAATAGGTGTGAACTAAAACTTCTTTGTGTAATCTGTGACACACAGATCCTCTAGACTGATCAAATGTTCATTCACTCATTTACTCACCTCTTTCATTTTCAGTGGTATGTTTCTTGGTGTTTAATTAGGAAAGCATTTATCTCTGCAGTTTCTGAAAAAAATTTGTTCTTTTCTCATTTTAATATTCTTATAGAACTAATAAAATTTGGTATCTTTTACATAAATAAACTTTATGTCAGTTTATAGTTTGGTCAACATAAATACGCACTAACTGACTAAGGTATCTATACAATGGTGGATTCTAGCAATGTAACTTCTTTGAACAATTAACAGATGAGTTAATAAATGAATATCAGAAAGTTAAAACATATTTTGTTTGAGTTGAAGCTTCGGGGGGAGATACATGGAGAAAGGAATGGTAAGTGAACACAGCATCTCACACATGAAACTTCTAAAATCTTAATAGTAACAGTGATTCCATCTTCCCCATTGTACTTTGAGAAGCCTGTCTATAAATTATACTTAGTTTTCCTCTGATCTTTATTTCTATAACAACACGTTCCTCAGTATACCAAATTCCCTCAGATGGATCCATAATCATTTGGGCATGTCTGTTATGTGTTTCTTATGGTTTGGACTTTATGAACAGAGCAACCTAGTGAAGGAGACAACGCAACAGCCAAGAGTGTTATAGTGAACCATGTATGCCTCTACATACATGTTCATACCTGATGTTCATACCCCCTTCTTCCCATTTCTTACTAAGGGAAACAGAAGAGAAAGAAAATGTACCCCAGCTCCTAGAACGAATGGCTATATTTAAGCACGTTGAGTACAGAAAGTACAGGAACACATATTGAGTCTTTCATATAAAGGGAGCCTTGAACATATTGACCTCAATTTCTTTTTAAATTGTGCTTTGTCTCTTTTAGAGGAAGTCCTGACAAAATCAACATTTATTTCTTTATATGAAGATCAGAATGCAGTGACAGATTTTGATGCTGTTAATAGATACTTTCCCCTGATTTGTAGTAAACTGCTCTTAGCAAAATTAATGCCACATATGTTTCTATTCCAACTTCAACATCTTTTCATTTTATATTTATTTTCTGGGATGAAATGAGCTTATATCAAAATTTTTATTGGAATTTTTAATTGTCTCTACTGTTAACTGTCTCTACTATTAGACCATATACAATAATATTTGGCACTAAATGCAATTGCAATAAAATTGCATTTTTGAAATGTTCTGTGGGTATTTTTTTGTTGAATTTGAAGACGGAAGCTCAAAGCATAAAAAGAAAATGTTAAATGACTATTTGCCATCTATTGGATATTAAGGTAAACATTTTTGAGGCAAACAGAAGGTAAATAACTCATTGTAAGTGTAAGATGCTTACTAAGTAACCAAATGGAAAAGTGAAATGGTTAGTTAGCAGAACATCACAGAGATGACATGGTACAGATTTCCTGCTGATGATCATGGAGACCTCAGGTCAGTTTTGATGAAATCTGAAAGCATCTTTCATTTACTTTAAAATCCTGCAGTAGAAATGTAGAATGAGTACCTATTTCAGGGTGTAATTTATTTTTGGTCTTGGATTGACTGAATATACTAGAACTTTTTTGTTTTGAATCATTTGGCTTTATATTTTAAGGTGCTTAGTTACTTTTGACAGCAGTTATGAAGAACAACTTTAGGAGTCATTAGCTTTTGAAAGTCTTAAGGTATATTTATCTACTGGAATTTCCCATCAGTGCCCATAATGTGTACCATCTGGCTAATAGAAAACAATGGTTAACTATTGAACCTTAAACCAATCTCTTAGTATAATGAGTAGGGATCAAGTATATGGACTAACTAGAAATGTACAAATAATTTTATGTATTATGAATCTGATTAAAAGAATCTTGTTTTTCAGGTATGCAATACCCTTCAGAAATAGACTTCATGTAGGATGTATTGCACGTATTCTGAGATACATGGAATCTTTTGTCCTATACTAATCCAAAGTGTGGTCCACCAAACAAAAGACATGTGCTTTTAAATATATAATCAAGTAGTTTCAACCCTTAATTAGTCTTTTCAAGCCAAGCTATAAGTACTATTGAAGTAAGAAATTTTCAAAACACCTCTTACACATAGTATATCTGAAACTGGGATTTTCCTCTTTGTTAACTAATACAGTTTATTGAAATGATAAGCAAACTTGTGTTTTTATAATGGGTCAGTTTGGCAAATTAGGGCTAAATTTTTACTTAAGATTAGGATCTTACTCTTATACACAGACTTGGGAGGGGTATTGTAGGTGCTATCTCCCTTGATTTTTGCATTTCAAAGAAATGGCTCCTTGGGCTTAGAGAAAGACATTCTAAAAATTTTTAAACTAACTGAAAACCCATTTATTCTTCAAGAGGATTTATATAAATATCAAAGAAAGAAGGTGCTTAAAAATTGCAAGTTATCTAAAACAAAAGCTAAAAGTGGGTGAAAATTTGTAGCATTATTCCCAACAAGTAGAATTAAGCCTCTTATTTTTAATTTGCAATTTTAAAAGCAAGAAATAAAGACTTTAAATTGTAGTTAAATACTACATATTTCAGAATAGGGCAGCTTCATTTTTTATAAAAGACTCTAAGGAGAAGATGAATGCAAGGGATTGAATGGGTAGGATTTAGAAACATTCAAATTAGAACAAAAGCTTTTCAGTAATAGTGAAAATAGCTGGTCCTGCTTTCCCTTTGGGAACAGATGGTATGTTAGTATTGGCTGGCATGGTCTCCTGTGTTCACACTTATGGTGAAGAACTTGGAGGTAGATCTGTGAAAGATGGTGGCTGATTTAAGGCCAGTGTAGGTACAAAAATTCATAAGACTAACTCAACCAAGAAGGAGAATCTCAGCCATGCTACCTGTGCATAAAACAAGATCCTACTTCAAAAATAACCAATGGATCAAGAATCTGAAGACATAGCAGAAGTGGTAGTGGGATTGTTTAACAAACATCAAAAGCCCTGAACTCAATCATCAGTATAATCATAAACAACTAAAAATATAAGCATTAAGTACGAAAGCATAAACAATAGGTAAAAGTTGGAACCAAAATAAGGATACTCCATCTAAGTGGTGCTATGCTGGCCATTTGACAGATGATAGGGAATTGGATTTAACTGGTGCCATCTTGTCTTCATGGTAGTCAGGGCAGTTCCACCCCCAGATGGTAGACTTACCTGAATTCCTAGACGCAAGTGCAGGGGCTTGGACACTAGGTTACTAGATCTGTCAGTCCTGGGCTTTGAACATGGGAGACTTGTGGCTTTCCTGTGACACTGCCCCATAGCCCTGGCCCTATTTAGGACCAGGTCAGATCAGACACCATTATACCATGCCTTGTGTCTCCTATCTCCTGGCTCTCCTCTGGTCACTACAGCATCCCACGTCAGCTCTCCATTGGAATTGATCTGGTTTGTTGGCTCTTTCGCTGTTTATCTGTGCTTTACTAGTGTCGTGACTCAGTTTTCTAACACTATTAAGTGTATTCCAGGGGCTTCAGGTCTTTGTGACAAGGCCCAGATAAAGACTCCCAATAAAGACCTCTAAATATGTGGCTTCTCTGTTTCTTATGTTCCAATTCCCATACAACAGAACATTCTAGGGACATGTGAATTATAAATAGGTCAGGTCTATTTAAAGATACTGAGATAAGAGAGGCAAAGTAGTGTTTAAAGAAATTAGTGGTGAAGAGAAGGTGGAAGGATTAACCTGTACATTTACATTTTTGATATCAAGCTATGCTCTGTTTGTTTTCTTCTGGCAAGGCCAGATTGCTGATCTCCCTTCTAATTTGAGTCCTCAAGTAATCATAAAGTAATTATAATAACTGGTAGTCTGCCTTCAATTTATTTGGATGACTGGGAAATAGACTTGTTTTGATATTATTAGAAATCAGAGGTCTAAGTTAAAGTTTATGTTAAATTATAGTTTACCTGGAAACAACTGGTTACCATTCAAGTTAGAAGTGAAACGAAGTTGTTATTGGAACTCTCAAGTACCTTGAATAGTTAAGAAAACATGCTACATGAATACTCAGTAAAGGGGCCCCTTCTTATTATGTTATTATTCAATTAGTTAAGGGTACAAAAGTCCAAAACCTTTCCAATCTTTCAAAATTAAGACTGGGAGCCATCTTAGCTTCATAATCATGTTTGGATTGATGGATATGCTAAGACTGAAACAGAATAGATTAGGGGAAATGAGGCATGGTAAGCTTACAGCAAATACAGGAACTATTCATTCATCTACTTCCTTTGGACCAAAGTCATTTTGGGCAAAAAAGGGGGCAGAATGAATTGAGGAAAATGAGGTCTCAGAAACATGGTATGTAAAACATAGAAGCATTATCTTTGCTTCAAAGAGAGGCAGCAGGATGACTGCCTTCTTGCCTCTCACTCTCTAAATTAACATTTTTTTGGCAGGATACTTCTTTTCTGAGAGAAATGCTAACCCAAGTAAAATGTAAACAACCAGAATGAAAAACAAGAGCTAGGAACTTAACAAGTCTGCGAATAGCAAGGAGCCAGGCACCAGTTGCTCACACCTATAACTCTAGCTGCTCAGGAGGCTGAGAGATCTGAGGATCATAGTGCAAAGCGAGCCCAGGCATGAAAGTCCATAAGACTATTCTCACCAATTAAGCACTAGAAAACCAGAAGTGATGCTGTGGCTCAAAGTGGTACAGTGCTACCCTTGAGCTGAAGAACTCTGGGACAATGCCTAGGCCCAGAGTTCAAGCCCCATCACTGACAAAAAATAACACTAAAAGTAGATGAGAGCAAAGATAAACCCCTATCCTTTCCTGTCTTTAAGTCAGAGCCCACTGCCTTTACCATATTAATACCCCTGACAGCTAAAGAGTTTTGTTTCTCTCTGCTAAAGCACCTATACTCTGTTAGAGTTTGTCTCTATTTTTCTGCCTGCTAGCTTGCTTATGTACTCACTAAATAAAACTCTGCCGATTTTTCTTACCATTGTGACTTGCCCAGAAGTTCTTATTCTGTGATTAAAGTCAAGGACCCTAAGTGAAAAATCCCTATTTTTAGAGGGAAACATCACAAATCTTCACGTGCATGTGGTGACAAGATGGTTAGATATGGTCAAATTATTATCTTTGGTGCTGTCATACCCAGTGTGGATAAAATGATCAAATCAGAAGTCATTATAAAACTTTAGATAGACTATATCTCTCACTGTGTACTACACATTAAAGTTCTTTAATTGATTGTTGGGGTTTGACTTTTCATCTTTATTTTGATAACCTTTACCAGGAATTTGGTATTAGAGTATATTTTTTCTCATAAAAGCAAACAAGCAATCAAAAGAACAGGCTTCTTCTACCAAAGGAAATGTAATTCTAATATAATCTATGAGGGTGAAATATTTGTGTCATCTTTTTGATAAACTGAAGATCTATGACTGTAACTTCCTTAAAGTAACCTAGCTAGGATGTGGTAGAGATAAGATTCAAATCCTGGTCTCACTTGATCTCATTGCCTTCTCACAATTAGAATATTATGATTTTTTTTAATGTGAGGCTTCAGCCTTCTTGTTTCTTGTTTCAAATAAAGCATTATTATTTTTCCTTCAACACACTCATTGAACACAACAGATCTTTGCTTTGTACTTAATCTTTGTTGGCATCAGATTTTGCTTCTCACTAGCCCCATTGCTCTTAAGCTCTGAATTTTTCATTTTGTTTATTTGGTTGAAGTTCCCAAGTGTTCAGCAATGTTAGAAGGTATCAACAGATAAACAATCCTGACATCAAATGCACTTACATATTTTATTTATTATAATGATCTAGAATGATTTTTCTTTATTTCTTAGTTTCACAGTATTTTCCACCTCGGTTAGACTTACATGAACAATTCCTTAAACATACCAAACTAAAAAAAAAAGCCATAAAAAACAAAACTAAGGCTGTGTTTGTATTTTTTTTTTAGTGCCAAGGCAATTAGTGAAAAAGCAAAAGTGTCAATCAAGCCTTTCTTCTTTTCTTTAAATCAGGTCCCCAAAGTGATTGAAATAACTTTTTCAATTAATCTAGTTGTTGGTTTTCTTTGTATAGACAGTGCAATAGTCAAATATTATTTTTTCCTTTCATATCTCCTATTAATTAAAAAAGGATTCTTTCTTTTGTGAAGCCTATACCTAGCTTGTCAGAAACTGAATTCTTTTATTTTTCTAGATTCATAATTACCATGAGAAACAAAGCTATCACATGCAAATTAAATCTAATCCCTTGGAATCTTAACAAGCACATCAATGTTTTACATCTAAAGGAAAGTTCAGACTCCTGAGACAGCCACAAAGATTTTCTTTCATGTACATAGGCAAATGTCCTACACATTAAATTACTTTTTAAGTAGGATTTTGGGAAAATTATAAAAACTGTTCTTTAAATTCTCATTCAAGTGATATTAATGCTGCTGCTAATGCTTTTGAGTGTGGCAAAAAGAAATTGGTCAAATGGTAAAGAGATGTTAAACACTGGTTCAAATCTAACATTCTATTTGTAGATTGCAATCCCTATCCCCTCCTTGTGGCTCTACTGCTTGAGCCACAGCTCCACTTCAACTTTTTTTTTTGTGAGTACTATAGTTTATTGGTACAAGATTCTCACAGACTCTACTAGTCAAGTTGGCTTTAAACCTCAATCTACAGATCTCAGCCTTCGGAGTAGCCAGGATTAGAGATGCGAGCCACCAACACAAAACCCAGTAAATAAAATTTTTTTGATATCAACTGGTACATTGTTACCAATTCACTGCTGTTTCAGTGTGGAAAAACTTTTAACCAGAGTACAGAAAGAATAATTAGTCCTGATTCTCCTGTTTTCTTTGACACTTTCTTTTTCCAGTCAATAGTTCACAGGTACATAGTATAAGCTGACATGGTGAGGAGAATCACCATTCCCTTGCTCATCCTTCACCTGTGATTATAGCTTAACAACTCATCCCTACCTTTGACTAAACCAAAGTAATATTCAAACAGATTTTGAACTCTGAAGAGTTTAGCTATGTTTAGACGAGTCATTTGAGTACGTATGGCTAAATACAAATTTGTCTTAGAATATGGAGGCAGAGAGAGCAGTGTATTCTACACTGATGTTAAACATAGTTGTGACAATGTTCCTCTCAACTAGGATAGTTTGGTTTAAATCAGAAATAATTGACCTAATCTCATGAGAGGCACAGAATTGTACTCTGATTTTGAGTGAAATATACAAATAAGTACTCAATAGTCCATATTCTTTCTTTGATGAGGAACCAGGGTGAGATGCTATTTCTAGGAACTCCATGTAAACCCCTCTCCCGTAATTGTCTGTAGTCCATGTTGTTACGCAAAACAAAATCTATATTCAGTTCAAAATGTAAAATAAACCATTAAGAATTGGTTAGAATGAAGTTAAAAGGAACTGCAAAATGCTATCAAAACTTAAACATGCATAATTAATCAAATGCTTTTTCCTGTAAGCATATATAGAAAAATCAATAAACATTTGGTCAAGATATAGATACTGGACACTAATTTCTTTTTCTTTCTTTGCCTCTCTCTCCCTCCCTCCCTCCCTCCCTCCCTCCCTCTCTCTCTCTCTCTCTCCCTCTCTCTCTCTCTCTCTCTCTCTCTCTCTCCCTCTCTCTCTCTCCCTCTCTCTCTCTCTCTCTCTCTCTCTCTCTCTCTCTCTCTCTCTCCTCTCTCTCTCTCTCTCTCTCTCTCTCTCTCTCTCTCTCCCTCCCTCTCTCTCTCTCTCTCCCTCCCTCCCTCTCTCCCTCCCTCCCTCCCTCCCTCTCTCTCTCCCTCTCTCTCTCTCTCTCTCTCTCTCTCTCCCTCTCTCTCTCTCTCCTCTCTCTCTCTCTCTCTCTCTCTCTCTCTCTCTCTCTCTCTCTCTATCTCTCTCTCTCTCTCTCCCTCTCTCCCTCTCTCCCTCTCTCTCTGCCCTGGGGCTTGAACTCAGGGGCTGAGCACTGTGGACACTTTTTGCTCAAGGTTAGCACTCTGTAACCTGAGCCATAGCACCACTCTGGCTTTTTCAGTGTATGTGGAACTGAGGAATTGAACCCAGGGCTTCATGCATGCTAGGTGACCACTCTACCACTAGGCTACACTCCCCGCCCTGGACACTAACTTCTGATTCCAATTATCATGGTACTCTACATGCAAATAAGACTAAACCAACTCTGTATACAAAAATGAAAAGTTTTCTATGGGTAGTGTTTATGGTCAATAGCCTCTTTGAATACTCTCTTTTCATTTTGTTACTTATCTCAAGACATCTCTACTTGTAGGAAAGATACTTACTTAAAAAATTACTATATAAGCCAGAGCCAAAGAACCATAGACTGCAAGGTTTCCTTCATTTGTAATAACTAGAATGCACTTATAAATCTACGAATAATCTCAATAGACAGACAGGAAAAGACAATTAATTCTACCTGGACATGGATATGTAAACAACAATCTACACAATTCACACAGAGAGAACAAAGAATTTTCATAGGCGAGGATAGCAATTGCTCAATAGTTATGTGAATAAAGACATATAAAATGATGCTTATGAAATGAACTCGAAGAAATGGAAGAGATTTTTGTATTATACTGTTTGATGTTCTTTTTTTTCTTTTCTTGTTTCTGTACCATTTGTCCAGATATAGCCATATGTGAAGTTAGGAAGGCTAAGGGAAGTCACAGAAATGTCAGGAAAAAGGGTGAGCCAACTCAGCTATCAAGCTCACTTTGTTGAAAATGAACTACACAACTTGGGGAGGAAGGGAAACCAGGATGGGAAAAACTGGGAGGGAACGAGGGAAGGAGTAACACTGCTCAAAAGGCAATGTACTCATTAGCTGACTCATGTAACTGTAACTCCTCTGCACATCACTTTTACAATGATTTTTTAAGTTACTATAATGGAAGGGAGCATATTAGGTCTGTACTATAGCTCATAATCATAGAAAGGAAAATTTAACTACAATAAATTCTCAGCTGAAAAAAGCAGGTTTGGGTGGTATCAGTAAAAGAAAAAGAAAGAAAGGAAGAAAAGAAGAGAGAAAGAGAAAAGAAAAGGAAGATAACAGGGAGAAGAGGGAGGAAAGAAATAAAGAAGAAATTAAAGGAAAAAAAGAAGGAAGGAAAGAAGGATCAGTACAGTTAGCTCTAGGAGAATTTAAGTTGAACTCAATAATTAAATAAAAATGAATACACAAAAATGAATACACAAATAAATAAATGGTCCTAAACTGGGTGCCAATGGCTTATGCTTGTAATGCTAGCTACACAGGAGGCTGTGATCTAAGAATCACAGTTCAAAGCCAGGCTGGACACAAAAGTCCATGAGACTCTTATCTTCAATTAAAATAGGAAGTGGTGCTGGGGCACAAGTGGTAGAGTCGTAGCCTTGAGCTGAAGAGCTCAGAAACAGCACCCAGGCCTAGAATTCAAGCCCCACCACCAACAAAAATAAAAATTAAAAAATAATAAAAATAGGGGCCTGGAGTTTGGCTTAGTGGTAGAGTGCTTGCCTAGCATGCACAAAGACCCGGGTTCCATTCCTCGGTACCATATACATAGAAAAAAGCCAGAAATGGTGCTGAGGCTCAGGTGGTAGCGCTCTAGCCTTGAGAAAATCCAAGGACAGTGCTCAGGCCCTGAGCTCAAGCCCAGGACTGGCAAAAAAAAAAAATAATAATAAAAATAAACATAACAATAAAAATAAATGGTCCTAAGATCAAGACAAAAATGAATTCTCTATGCATAACTTATATCAGAATCCTTTGAGATGCTTGTTTGAAATGCAGATTCTTGGGTCCTTCTTCAGAATTTATGGAAATAGTGTAGAATTTTAACAAGCATCTTAGGTGATACATAAGCTCAGAGCTTTGAGAAGTTGTGTTGATATCTAAACTATGAAGAGAAGTACAATAATTCACAGTATTTATAAGAAAAGAATCAGTATGACCTTTGATTAATGGCCCTGAGAAAGAGAATAAGACATGTATCTAAAAATACTACCTTAGAATTGGAAAGGTGGATGGGTGAGAACAGTAAGTTATTAAAAACCAGGAATAATTTAAGAACTAATTTTACAGATAATTGATAATGAAATGATCTGATAATAGTTCAAGAATGGTATGTAGGGTAAATTGTGAAGTTATAATTAAGAGAATTAAAGAGACCAGCTGAAAAATAATTAAAGAAATCAAGATAAATGGTCACAGAGCAGGAACAAGATACTTACTTCATAGGGATAAGACAGTCTTTGGAATGGGACATTAGATTTTAGATTTATCTACAAATCTGCAGTGGAGAAAAGAAGGATGATGTTTTTGCCTTGTAGGGAATCTTTCAGAGGCAATCTTTCTCAAGAGGCTTATGTGCTCCTTGAATTGAGAAATTTATAAAATATCAGTAAATATAGTTTTTCTTGCTAGATGTAGTTTTCCAGGTTAAATGAAAACATAATAGCACTTTTACTGACTATGCCTGCAGTGTAATCTTATATGCAAAAAAGTTGTGGCAAAATAGAATGTATAGCATTTAAGAATAGAATTTACAGAATATTCAGATAGAACAAAAATGTGGCTTACCATTCTTCAAATAACTGATTAATTTAAATGCTCATATAAAATTACTTCATTGAAATTTAATAACATAATAATAATTCATATCATCCATATTTTTTTGCTTCCTAGAAGTATGAGTATTTTTGACCCATCTAAATAATAGTTAAATTTGAAATCTATGTGAATATAATATAAATAACATTGAATATATGATTGTGTGATTGTGTCTAACTAGTCTGATGATTTGTTTATTCATGTTGCAATATGTATGGCTTGTGTTTATTGATTTTTTTTTGCTTTTTTTTTTGTCAGTTGTGAGTCTATAACCCTGGTCCTAGACGCTATCTCCAAACTCTTCAACTCAAAGCTAGTGCTATACCACTTTGAGCGACAGCACCACTTCCGATTTTCTGGTGGTTAATTGGAGAAAAGAATATCACAGACTTTGAACTGTGATCCTCAGATCTCAGCCTCCAAGATCTGTAGCTACGATTACAGGCACGAACCACTGACACCTGCTGTGTTTATTGATTTTTAAAGTAGAATATGTGTTCTAAAATACAAACATCCTTCTGCCACAAACTTTATTATTCTTTCTACTTTTTAACTGACAATTTTGATGTAATTACAAATACATTTGGAATCATAAGAAATAACTGAGGGAGATAATAAGATCATTCTTGTGTCATAGCCTACAATGGTAACATTTTGTGAAATTACAACATAATGTGATAAGTGAAAGGTTGAAATCAATAAAACCTACATATCATATCCAGTTTTCCTAGTTTTACTGCTGTTATGTGTGTGTGCACGTGTGTTAAGAAACAAAAGCCACATAATGAGTGATTGTTGTCCTTAATGTACTATGTTATCTCTCATCTCTTTTGCTGTCCCTTGGTTATCTCAGATGGTTACACTATTTTTACCTGTTATCTGATATATTGTATATATATTTATCTAGTTATTTGAAATAGTGTAGGGGAGGGGGGAAAACAAGATGAGTGGCTGGGGTGGAGGGAGGGAAATGGGGACCAAGACATGAGAAAGGGTATCAATGTTTGTGAAGTAACGCACCTTCTATCTGGTGAATATAATGTAACCCTTCTAATTATTACAATAAAATATATGAGAAAAGAAAAAAAAGAACATTACCAAATGTGTAGTTTCATGAATTTATTTCCACTTAATAATTCTACAGTTTCATTACTGTGAGAATCTCATATATTGATTTTTAAAAAGTCTATCACATCTCATCTGCCTTTTAAAAACATTTTAGTAGCAATATTCTCAAGAATTTTTATTTCCATGTGAAGTTGAAGACAATTAAGTAAATTCCAGCCCACATCACACACAGTAATGATTATAATTGTGATTGTTTTAAGCATTAAAGAAAAATTAATTGTAGGAAAACATGCATTTTGTCAGTGTTGCTAACTAGTGACCAATAGGAATGCCTGCAGTTTGAACAAATTGAATTTATACAGCAAAAGAGAACACAATGCTAGGGACCTAAGATGTCTCAGAATGTTAATGAGGAGCTGTGATAGTGTGGACAATTTTGAAGATTTTGGGGAAATAAGGCTTCCTTGGCCTGTACTGGATCCTGTCAAACACAGGGGTAATTCTATATGTCCTATACAGTGAATGAAAATATTATTGTACAAGGCATCAATAGGTCAAGGAGGACTTCTATTATACAAAGGCGGTGATAGAAAAAGAGGCACGGTTCATATTCATCAGTGTGGAGAATCATTGGTCAATTTTGTTATTTTACATAGGTATGTATATATGTATAAACAAATATGAATATTATACACATGAATGTATTACAATTCATATATCATTCTATTTTACCTGTGGAAATATAAATATTTATGCACATATAAATTTAAGTATATAATACTAACAAAGAATTTGTAAGTTCTTCGCCTAAGTGCTCATTAAAAAATAAGAGAAACTGTTCTGAGGAGATGCTTTCATTTCTGCAGATTCAAAATACCATTTGCATGTGCATGTGTGCGTGCGTGCATGTGTGTGTGTGTGTGTGTGTGTGTGTGTGTGTGTCTGTGTGTGTGTAATAGTACTATGGCTTGAACTCATGTTCTTAGTTCTATCCATAAGCTCTTTTTGTTCAAGACCAGCTCTCTACCAACTGAGGCACCACTTTACTTCCTGGTTTTTGCTAGCTAATTGATGAACTAGCGAAGAGTTGCACAGACTTCTCAGCCCAGGCTGACATGGAACTGTGAACCTCAGATTTTACCCTCCTGAGTAGCTAGAATTATAGGCGTAAGCCACAATTGCCCAGTTATAATCACAATAAGGTGGAATCTAAAGTTTATGAATTTACAGTAGAAACAAGCCACTTTGAATAAAGCATCCCAAAATGCAAAGTATACATCAATATATGAATATGAACAGAAAATTAAAGATAAAATAAGTTATTTGAGGTATACTGTAAGTATGCCTGTGAAAATGATTTATTATAATAAATGGCATGCTAACAATGAAAAGGTGAGCTGTTAGACGGACTCTTCTCCAGACCTATTTCTTTCACAGCGGGAGATGCCATGGATTTCTTGTTCTTACAAATGAATCATTGTCGCATAGTGAGCAACTGCAACAGAAATTAAATATGAATCTGCTTCTCTTCTTAAATATTAACAGCTCAATCATTACATGAGGAAATTTAGTAATACATAGTATAATTAAGGAAGTCAGAGCTTCTAAGAGCTCAAGATTTTCTTCGGAATATTCAGATGCTTCCTGTACATGAAGATAGTCCATAGGAGACCAGCGTTTTACTGGTGGTTGAAGTTTCATTTGAAGGTGAAATATTTAACTTGCCACATAATTAGATTAAAAAATATATACAAGCCATGCAGATGGCTTTTTAAATAATATACTGCATTTTGATGCAGTAAGTATTCTGATCGTTCCCTCCCTCCATCCCACTCTTTATTTTTTTTCCATTAGCATTTTACAGTTATAAAGTAAGGAAAGGTTACAACTAATTATAACAAAATAGTTTTAAACATTTAATGATAGCATAGCTTTGAAAACTTGTTTAAACTTGACCAAATTAAGCACTATGTGTGTGTGTGTGTGTGTGTGTGTGTGTGTGTGTGTGTGTGTGTGCACATATTGTGCATTAGTTCTTAGGCTTGAATTAAGGACCCGAGTGCTGCCCTTGAGTGTATGTGCTAAAATTTGCATTCTACTACTTGAATGATGAGTCTACTTCTGGCTTTTTGGTGTTTAAATGAAGATAAGAGTTTTAGAGGTTTGTTGTCTGGACTGTCTTACCTATTGTAAACAATGCTGCAATGAACATTTTGTGCTGGTAGCTTTAGTATTGCCATGCTTGTGGTCTATTGGATATATGCCCAGTAGTAGAATTTCTGCATCATAGGGAAGCTGTATATTTATGGCTCCTAGGTACAAGGTTGAAATTTCCTAAGATCTAGAATCATAATAAATCAAGGAAAGACTGGATAAACGGGATTGCATCAAACTGAGGAGTTTCTGCATGGGAAAGGAAATAGCTAGCAAGATGAATAGAAAGCCTGCAGATTGGAAAAAGAATTTTGCTAGCTATACATCAGATTAGACAAGTGCCTCATATCTAAAATATACTTAGAGCTCAAAAGATGAAACCCCTCAGAGACAAATCCTTAAAAAAAACAACCCTATCAATAAATGGACTAAAGACTTAAAAAGAGACTTCTCAAAGAAGTAGGAATAGTCAACAGATACATGAAGAAATGTTCAACATCTCTGGCCATAAAAGAAATGCAAATCAAAACAACATTGTGACTCTGCTTCACCTCAGTTAGAATGTACATACAGAAAACTAACAATGACAGATGTTGATGGGGTTGTGGGATAACGGGAAAGCTATTACAACTATTGGTGGGAATGTAAACCTGTTAAACCATTCTGGAAAGCAAGGTGGGAGTTTCCAAAAGAAAAATCATAGAGCTTTCTTATGACCAGCAATTCCATTCCTTGGCATATATCCAATAGACCACAAACCTGACCACACTAATGCTACCGGTACAACCGTGTTCATTGGGGGTATTGTTTATCATTGTCAGGTACTTTAAAGAAAGACACAGCAAAAATAGAGATTGTACAGAAGAAAATAATCTTTTTTTTCCCTGATGCGGTCATCCATTTAAATTATTTTCAGGTACTGTAGATACAGTAGTGGTTGACAAGAAAATGTCCTTGGAGCTTACTTTCTAGTCAAGATCTTCACAGATCAAAAATGAAAACAAACCTTAGAAATGTTTTCTAATGTGATTCCAGAAAAAATATTACCCCAAGGGAAATAAAAATTTCCCAGTAAAATAATGCAATACTGAAGTTTCATTCTTGCAAATGCCTTAATATGGAAGGAAAAACATAATAGAATTGAGGAAGAAAATTGTACCTAGAGATCCATAGTTTAATATAATCTCTCCCAGACTATTGGAAGCCCCTCCCATTATAAAAGGTCTCGAGTGATGTGAATTACTTAAACATATAAAAGTTATTGTGTTTTTGTGTTTTTGTCTGTAAACAAATGAACATAGAAATAAGATAATACATATATTTTGACTTTAATGAATTGGGATACAGATTCTTGTAATGAAGTAATCAAAACAAACAGATTTTAGTTTCAAAAAACCTAAAACAGCAAATAACTACTCTTACCATATTGGATTAAAGCACTGAACTGATAAAAATAATTGAGGCAAGAATTGGATCTATATAGAAAATCAAACCATGTAGCCAGGGCATTAGATTTAAATTTTATAAATGAGTACCTTGCAGAAGGAAAATAAATTCAGTGTTTATTTACAGGCATCTTTTCCATTTACATAGACAATACTAAATTAGACAAATTATGGAAACAGCTCTGCTCCCTCCTCTTCTCTGTATAGGATTCTGTGTGTTGGATGGTTCACTTGGGTCATTGCCTCACCCTTCATCCAGTTGTATACTTTGTCATATTTTCATGTTGAGTTTAGTAGAGTTGATAGACATTGTATGTAAATTTATGTACTACATTTAGAAATATTTGATTACTTTAAACATTTCTACATCACTGACCCAGAGAGACATAATTTGACGTCTTCATAGCTTATGGGTTTGGAGAATAATTCTATGCTTGAGAAATCAACTTACACAGGGAAGCAGAAACTTTAAGCTCATGTTGTGAACATAATACATATATAAAATATGTACCTAAGTGTGTATTTTATTTTTATATAGGCCTGGCATATTTGTTTAACATCAAATTGCTTGCAGATGTTTAAAAATACTCTTGACATTTTATAATACTCAGTTTAAAACACTGATTTTTTAGTTTAAAAATAATTGATAGTTATTGAAGAGTAGTAGGGAAATGAAGAACAACATTATATGCAAGCAATCATGATTTCATAATCTAGCTTCTTATTCTGTGTTCTCTTTAAATAGTATTTTCTATTCCTCTTTCCTTATTAAAAATACATGCAAGAATTCTAGACTAAACTCCTAGATACCAAGTGGGGAGACTCCAATCATGATTCTTTCCTGCTAGTTTGCTACTTATTTCCTACACTGTATGATTTATGAACATCTAGAGTTTTCTCTAAGGCTAGAAAAGCACTTCCTACTCAGTGGTGCCTGGTAAATTTGTAATGTTGGAATCTTAGGTTACTGGTAGAATAACTGTTGGTGTATGCAGGGCCTTGTGCTCTTGCTCTTGTTCATAGCTAGCATTTACCACCTAAGGCACATTTCTTTTTCTGGCTTATGACTGATTCATTGGAAGTCTCTTTGTGGTCTTCTATGCGTTTTTATTTATGTTTGTGCACCATATGCCTTGTTCTATTTCTACTTCTAATTAAAAAGCTAGAAAAGTTTGAGTAAACATGCTTCATCGGTGTACTTAAACTACTGTATTACTTCTAATTATTTCTTAATGTAGCATTGAAGTATAGAAGTTCTTAAAGTGAAATAAAAATGAAATGGCTCTGTTCAGAAGACAGAAATATCCTGCAGCACTCTGCTTATTAAAGGGAGTGTTCGTCAGCAAAATTTCTTTATCAACAATCAGCATCTTCTTCATAACTCTTAAATTATTCATTAATGCAATGTAAAATCTGATCTCTTTATTCTCCAGCAAAGTTGAAAGAAGCAAAATCAATGCTATTTATTTATTTGAAACATTCTGTAGTTCTTTTGGTTTTACTGTGTTTGAATAATAATGCAGATAATTTTGATATACAAAGTTTCTGTAACAATTTAATTTTTTTAATAATGAAAGATGGAGACACCATTTTGCTGATTTCTTTTATTTTGCAGAATCGCAGTTGATAAATGTCTCTTCTTATATATATGAATTTCTCTTTGCTGGCAGCAAAAATTCTTGTAATAGTTTCATATCTATTCCATTCTTGTACCTTGAACAGTTTATAGTAACTCCTTAAACTTCATTTATCTCTCTCTACCAGAGGCTAATCGCAGAATAAACATAGGGCTGTTGGTCATCTTCATATATTATCTGTAGAATCAAGAGTAGACTGCAATCTTGAAGATTATGTCCCACTGAAGTCCTGACTTCTGTTCTTGATTCCTCTAAGCAATGAAGAAAAATAACATCTGTTGAGGATTTTAAGTGTGAAGAGTAATGTCTATTAGAAGGGGCAACTGGAAGGTACTAATGTAAGGTAATAGTAGCTAAGCTGTCTTAATGTATTTAAATGTTCATTCATGATTGTTGTTGATTTGTTTTTGTTTTTGTTTTTGCCAGTCCTCGGGCTTAAACTCAGGGCCTAAGCACTGTCCTTTCTCACGGAAAGCGCTCTACCACTTAAACACAGCATCACTTCTGGCTTTTCCTGCATCTGTGGTACCAAGGAATCAAACCCAGGGATTTGTGCATGCAAGACAAGCACTTTACCACTACAAGCACGCTCCAGGCTCTATCGTTGTTTGTTGTGTGTGTTCTTTAGTGTTTCTGCTTTTAGAAATTTCATAGAGATTCTGACTTTCCAGATCATTGATCATGTTCTCCTTGATGTTTTTGGTAATAAACAAATTTTCAATGTTTCTTTACTAAATTTCTAAAAGTTCACATGAAGAAGACTCCTGGAATTCCTCTAGGAAAGGGAAGAGAAAGCATTAAAAATTATTAGCATAAGGGGGAACATGTTGAATAGAATCTCAGATACTCAGAAAACAGTAAAGAGAATTTCAAATCAGGTTGCACATGACTCTAGTGGGAAGATAAATTAGCAACCATTCTGGAATGATGATTACTAGAAAAAAACAAAAAAAATTAGAAATATTTTGTCCCCCTTTTCCCTTCCCCCTACTTTTCCCAATGGTTTGAGAAGTAATGCACACATTATCTGACAAATGTAACTAACCCCTCTATACATTATCCTGACAATAAAATACAATAAAAACCCTAGAAATATAACTACCTATGGTTCTTTAATAGCACTCTTAGACATTTATTTGAAAGACTGAATGCCAGGATACAATGAAGACACCTGCACACTCATATTCATTGCAGCACTATTTACAACAGCTTTGGCATTAAACAGCCCAGATGTCCTGCAACTGAGGGATGTATTAAGAAAATGTGATTCATCACGAATTCATTATGAATTTGCAGGTAAGTAAATAAATCTGGAAAGATTTATATTGAATAAAATAAGCCTGTCTCAGAAAAAGGGCACCTATTTCCCCATTTTCCATCACATGTGGATCTTGGGTCTGAAACATAAACACTTATGTGAATGCATAAAAGGTCATATACATATGTAAACAATGAAACTGACTAATATGTTAGGCACATGAGTGAGATTCCATAGTGTAGCATCATTAATACAGTTTAACCAAATAAATATCAGTAAGATTCACATTTCTTGACTGAAGTGGATAAAGTCTAATGGGAAAAAGGATGAAGGAGGAGAAAGCAAAATATTGGACACAATATGTGAAAATGGAATCCAAATGAAGTGAATGTATTTCATTAAATACATAAAATGAATGAACTGGTAGGGGAAGGGATAGGCATGAGGGGTTGATGAAATGGTAACTCTGATCCAGATGATTTGTTCAAGTGAGTGGATATCCTTGTGTATCTATTTCAAGATATCTAACTTTAAAAAAGGTGTTTAATTGTCTTATTGTTTCTTTAGTTATGCCATTTCATTTCATCTAAATGAATGTTTTTTTCTGAAATGTCAAATATAAATCCATTCACATAGAAGTTCACACAGTGCCCCTTTTTTCAATGATCATAGAATTTCATCTATTAGGACAGACTAGAACATCTAATTTTCAGTAGGAGGAAACTCTAAGTTGAGTATTAGACTATACTTTTCACATGCAGGGAATATATTAGTGTTTAGTATGGAAAATAAATGTTTATTTAATTACTATGTTAGACAACATTGAAAATAGAAAGGCAACTTGATATCTGCATATAGCAAAAATGTTTCTATATTTTAAGCACATAATTAACAAAGATAGTGTGATTTTGTAAGTGTCATTTTATTCTAGGTCATACAACTCAGCTTGAAGCAATTGGAATTACAGCTCAGCTGGGTGTATCAGAGTAAGAAACTCAGTCACAGCAGAATAAAAGACAAGCCTGTAGGTGATTTTAAAAATGTATAATAAATATCTCACCAAGAGGTCAATCAGTATTTATTGAGCCTCCATTTAAAATTGTGGTCAAAAATCTCTGTAAGCAACATGCAAGATGTGTCAGGCAATGCTACCAGCAAAGTATTCCATCCAACCGACCTGAGTCAGGGCTATAAAGACAAAATTAGGAAGAGCAGTTTGTTCAAGCAGGTGGTGATAAACTGCGCAACCCTTCAAAGAAGAATTCATAAAATTAACAAAATGAATGATGCTCCTATATTTGCGAATCATATGACCTTAATAGAAGTTGAATCCAAAGATTGACTTTAGACAACTTCTAGTATTTTACTCAACTTTTTTTTTGTGGCAAAATGCAGTTTTATGCAAGTCTGTGGGGAGATTCATTAAGATCAAATGAAACTGAGATGTTAGGAGAATTTTAAATAATAAAAACTTCCTTTAAGAGTCCTCCCATCCAGGGAGGGAAGATGGCGCCGAGACAATAGGGACGCTGCCTAGCTCTCTCTCAAAAAAAGAGAGAACCAGGGAGTCCCATGAGGCAATTACCTTAAGAAATCCACAACAACAAACTCAAAAGGCAACGGAGAAGGACTCAAACCGGAAAAGAAATCCAGATAAAGCTCACATCCAACTTTCTCAAAGAATTTGGAACGCGAGGACCCCTCCCCCACCTCTCTCCACCAGCTCCAAGCCGCGAAAAGCTGCAGGGGAGGGTGCCGGGCCGGGCAGACCCGACTGCTGCAGAAACGAGCATAGGACTGGGCCAGCGAGCCACAGAAGCAGCGGAACCCAGACTCGGAACCAGGACAGCAAGCAGCGGAAACCAGACACGGAACACAGGCGGCCACGGAGATCCAAGGGGAGTGAAAGACTCCCCAACACCGTGGAGCAGGCCACAGCCAAATGCAGAGCCCCCCCTCCCCCAGGCCATTGACTGGAGACTGACGGGCAGGCAGCACTAAGACCCAGCACCCCACCAAGGGAGGTGGAGGTGTCCCAGCCCCCACCCGCCCAACAGGTCTTAATGAAAGCTTTTAAAAATGGTAGGAACTAATAAATATCTCTCAATCCTAACTCTCAATATCAATGGACTTAACTCTCCAATTAAACGGCATAGGCTGTCTAGTTGGATCAAAAAGCAAGAGCCATCGTTCTGCTGTCTTCAAGAGACACATCTTACCCAAAAAAACAAACATTTTTTGAAACTGAGAGATTGGAATAAACTCTGTCAAGCTAATAGCCCCCCTAAACAGGCTGGAGTTGCCATCCTCATATCAGATAAAATAGACTTCAAACTAAAATTAGTGAAAAAAGGCAAATAAGGTTACTACATATTACGAAAGGGATCTTTCCTCCAGGAAGACATAATGATCCTAAATATCTACACACCCAATCCCGGAGCTCTGAACTTCATCAAACAAACTTTACTCTCACTGAAACCATACATAGATTGAAACACAGTGGTTGTCGGTGACTTTAACACACCACTCTCACCTATGGACAGATCAACAAGGCAAAAACTCAATAGAGAAACCTTAGAACTGAACAACTATATAGACCAACTACATCTAACAGACATCTGCAGAATATTCCACCCAGCAACAACACAATATACGTTTTTCTCAGCAGCACATGGAACTTTTTCCAAAATAGATCACATCTTAGGCCATAAAACAAACCTGGTCAGATTTAGAAACACTGAAATTATTCCCTGCATGCTCTCAGACCACAAAGGCATCAAATTGGAACTGAACACAAATCTCCACCAACAAAAACCCTGTAATTCATGGAGATTGAACAACACATTGTTGAATCACCAATGGGTCATCGAAGAGATCAGAACAAAAATCCAAGTTTATCAAATTTAACAATAAGGAGCACACAAAATACCAGCTCCTTTGGGACATGGCAAAGGCAGTACTCAGAGGAAAATTTATAGCTCTGAGTGCCTATAACAACAAGATGGAAAAATCACAAACCAACAAGTTAATGTGCCACTTTAAGCTCCAGGAAAATGAGCAACAAACCAACCCTAATCCCAGTAGAAGGAAGCAAATTATTAAAATCAAAGCAGAATTAAATGATTTGGAATCCAAAAAAACTATAGAAAGAATCAACAAAACAAGGAGTTGGTTCTTTGAAAGAATTAACAAAATTGACAAGCACTTAGCAAATATTACCAAAAAAAGAAGAGAGCATAGAGAAATAAACAAAATCGCAGACGAAAATGGTAATAGTATGACAGAAATTACTAAGATCCAGAGTATCATGAGGAAATACTTCTCAATCCTTTACGCCAAAAAATTTGAGAATCTAGATGAAATGGATGAATTCCTAGCCAATATTAACATACCCACACTGAACCAAGAACTATCTCAACTAAACAGGCCTATTTCAAGCACTGAAATAGAAATGGCAATAAAAGACCTTCCACCTAAGAAAAGCTCAGGGCCAGATGGATTCACAGCTGAATTCTATAAGATCTTCAAAGGAGAGCTTACACCAATAATCCTCAAGCTCTTCAATGAAATTGAAAATGAAGATTCTTTACCAAACTCATTCTGTGAAGCCAGTATAACCCTCATCCCCAATCCAGACAGAGATTCATCAAAGAAAGAGAACTATAGACCTATTTCTTTGATGAACATTGATGCAAAACTTCTCAACAAAATACTGGCCAACCGTCTACAACAAGTTATCAAAAAAATTATACACTATGATCAAACAGGATTCATCACAGGGAGGCAAAGCTGGTTCAACCTACACAAATCAATTAATATAATTCAACACATCATCAGGAGCAAGGAGAAAAATCACATGATTGTCTCAAAAGATGCAGAAAATGCATTTGACAAGATCCAACACCTCTTTATGTAAAAGCTCAGGAGAAACTAGGAATCCATGGAACATTCCTCAATATAATGAAGGCTGTGTATGACAAACCCACAGCTAGTATTACACTTAATGGCAAAAAGGTAAAGCCATTCCCTCTAAAATCGGGAAGGAGACCAGGATGCCCACTCTCTCCACTCCTCTTTAACATAGTATTAGAATTCCTAGCCAGTGCAATAAGGCAAGAAGCAAGCATAAAGGGGATCCAAGTAGGGAAAGAAGAAGTAAAACTATCCCTCTTTGCAGATGACATGATTCTGTATTTAAAGAATCCTATCGACTCTACTCCCAAGCTCTTTGAGCTGATTCAAAACTTTGGAAGAGTAGCAGGCTATAAAATTAACCCTCAAAAAACAACTGCCTTCCTGTACGCCAACAGTGAGAGGAATGAGGCCTCAAAGAAAATAAAGTACCTAGGAATTAGCTTAACTAAGAATGTAAAGGACCTTTTTGATGAAAACTTTAAAACCCTGAAAAAGGAAATTAAAGCAGAACTAAGGAAATGGAAAAACCTCCCATGCTCCTGGATTGGAAGAATCAACATTGTGAAAATGACAATCTTGCCAAGAACTATCTACAAATTCAACGCAATACCCATTAATATCCCAATGTCATTCTTTAAAGAAATAGAAGAGGCAATGCAAAATTTCATATGGAATAATAAAAGACCCCGTATAGCAAAAACACTTCTTAGCAGAAAGAACAGCGCAGGAGGAATTTCAATACCAAACTTTAGACTCTATTACAGAGCTATAATTCTCAAAACAGCTTGGTAGTGGCACAAGAACAGGCCTGAAGACCAATGGAATAGAACTGAGGACCGAGATACTAAACCACAGACCTATGGCCACCTAACCTTTAACAAGGGAGCCAAAAAAATAGAATGGAAGAAAGACAGCCTCTTCAACAAGTTGTGCTGGCAGAACTGGTTAAGCACCTGCAGAAAACTAAAGCTGGATCCTTCTTTGTCACACTGCACTAGAATTAACTCCAAATGGATCAAAGACCTGGAGGTAAAAGCTGACACACTGAAAACTCTACAGGAAGGAATAGGAGATACACTAGGCCTCCTTGGCACAGGTCGAATAAGGACCAAGAATCACAACAAATCAGAGAAAGGCTGGATAAGTGGGACTGCATTAAACTGCAGAGCTTTTGTATGGCAAAGGACATAGCTAGTAAATTAATTAGGAAGCCTACAGAGTGGGAGAAGATCTTCACCAACCAAACAACGGACAAAGGCCTCATATCTAAAATATATCAACAGCTCAAACAATTGAATCACTCCAAAACTAACCTCCAAAGTAACAACCATCCCATTAAAAAATGGGCCAAAGACTAAAAGAGAGTCTTCTCTGAAGAAGAAACAAAAATGGCCTATAGACACATGAAGAAATGCTCAACATCTCTGGTCATAAAAGAAATGCAAATCAAAACAACTCTAAGATTCCACCTCACTCCAGTTAGAACGGCCATGATCAAAAAATCTAATAACAACAGATGGTAGTGGGAATGTGGTCAGGAGGGATCACTACTGCACTGCTGGTGGGAGTACTAACTCGTCCAACTTTCATTATGGAAAGCAATATGGCAGTGCCTGAAAAGGCTAAACATAGAGCTCCCCTATGACCCAGCAATTCCACTACTTGGCATTCACCCAACCATCCATAAACTAGGGCATACTAAATCCACTAGCACAACAATGTTCATTGCAGCACTATTCACCATAGCAAAGATATGGAACCAATCTAGATGTCCCTCAGTTGATGAGTGGATCAACAAGTTGTGGTATTTGTACACAATGGAATTCTATGCTGCTGTCAGAAAGAATGACATCGCCCCATTTGTTAGGAAATGGAAAGACTTAGAAAAAAATCATATTAAGTGAAGTAAGCCAGACTCAAAGGAACTTAGACTCAATGGTTTCCCTCATTTGTCATAATCAGTAGAAACCTTGGGCTCTACTAGCAGAGACTTGCAATAGAGCAAAACCTAGATACATAAGGCCATATAGTATGAAGCTAATTGAAAAGACCTCCAGGATATTGAAACAAAAGCCATATAATGAATGAGTGTTGTCCTTAATGTACTACGTTATCTCTCATCTCTTTTGCTGTCCCTTGGTTATATCATATTGTTACAATATCTCACTTTGTTATCTGATATATTGGATATATTTGTATTTGGTTATTTGAAATTGGATAGGGAAGGGGGGAAAACTAAGATGGGGGGTGGGGTCTAGGGTAATGGGGACCAAGACATGTGAAAGGGTATCAGTGTATGTTAATTAATGCACCTTCTAACAGGCAAATATCATGTAACCCTTTTATTAAATAAAAAATATAAAAAAGAGTTCTCCCATCTGTATATATATATATATATATATATATATATTGTGTGTGTGTGTGTGTGTGTGTGTGTGTGTATGCTAATACTAATACTGGTATGCTTCCTAGTCTCCCCTCTTTCCTTTTTTTTTTCTTTTAAACTCATTCTCTAGCTCTGCCACTCAATCTATGACTCCTGGTTTGGATTTTTGTTGGTTAATTGGAGATAAAAGTGTCTCAGATTTTTCAGTCCAGTTTGGCTTTGAGCCTCATTTTTTAGATATCAGCTTCCTGGATACCTAGGATTATAAGCATGAACCACTGGCATTAAGCTAAAGATTTTTATGTTCTTATGAAAGAAGTTAGCATTTTGAAGCACATAAGCTTATTTTAAAAATAGATAAATCATCATCCTTTTCTTTACAGAAAGTGTAAAAGGATTTTCTTTGCAGATTTTCCCCAAATAAAAATTTTATAGTGAATTAAAATGTACAATAAATTTGTGTTAAAACAATGTTATCAACCAATTCAGTGTCTAAGGAATACATTAAGCTTTTAATTGCATGGCATTTGTTAGTTAAGGGTTGTAGCATAATTGTTAGTGAGTTTTCAGAAGTGTTTCTTGGAGATAATGTTTGAATAATCTATTGCCTCAATTTGAATAATTTATGCATGAACTAGTGTAGAGTTATAATTGCAATTACCACATCCAGTTCAGTAGCAATGAATTACATTTGAAGTTGGATGCCGATTTTAGGGTATAGCCTAGGCTTTGCTTTTACATTTCCTTTTTTGAAGAGTTCTGAGTAAACAGAGATGACCTGGAGCTTGACAAAAGTTCCCAAGTGAAGTTTCAAGGAGTATCTATCTAAAGATTTTTATTTCACTTTTTATTATTCTTAATTTTTTAAATACCTGGAGTCTGCAATCCAATCTTGCATGCTTCTGTGTCATAGTGATAAAGCACAGTGAAGAATGTGCCCCTGGTTGGACAGAAAGGACTTTCTACTTTTTTTGTGGAAAAAACAGCTTCTCTCATCAATAATTTCCTGAAGCAATAGTCCTGCGGTGTAAACAATATTTTATACGGATGATAGTGGAACAGAATTCGTTATTGCTGAAATTTGTGCACTCCACGGTGAAGAATGGATTAACCATGGTGGAACACAGAAGGAAATACAATTTCTTTTCACACTAAACAAAAGGGTTAAGGTTTTTCATATGAGGGAAATTTTTGACACAAAGAGACAAAGGCCAATATTTTTATTCCACAAACATTACAAACGATAAATCACACAGCCAAGTGATAATAGTCTTAAAATATTTTGCCAATTAAAATTTAATTGCATCAAGTGATGTCATTTTGTGTTATTCGAAAATTTTCAAAATGCATCTCAAGTGTTGACAGATTTAGAGGGCTAGTATATATTATTCTTTATGGGAAAAGATGTCACTGGCCCATGATTTTATTTTTATACATCTGGCAGCTAACAAATCAATATTTACAAATGTTTAATTAATTTGGGAAATACTGAGGCAGTCTTAATTACAATATAGTTAGAGATCAAGCACTGTCACAGAAGTCCTTTATACTTGAAGCTTTAGAATTTATTCTCATTTACTATAGCCAACTACCTCCAGATCTTTCACATACACCCTGTTGTTTTCTACTCTTGCTACAGTATAGGGAGTTTTAAAATAAAAAATGTTCTCAAATGGAGAATAGATTTGAGAACTGAGAAATATAAAATAAATTAAAAGAAGAACTGCAATTCTTCTACCATAGATATTCTAATATATGCTGACTTATAGAATAGAATATAGGATGAAACTGGAGTTCAATAATATCTGTCCTCTCCTTCTAAGAA
The DNA here is from genome assembly GCF_031878675.1 of Megascapheus bottae. Taxonomy (NCBI): domain Eukaryota; kingdom Metazoa; phylum Chordata; class Mammalia; order Rodentia; family Geomyidae; genus Megascapheus; species Megascapheus bottae. Next base: position 6,242,255 of record NC_143529.1, on the reverse strand, counting down.
AAATAAAACAGCACCAAATTATTATTATAGCCATATTTTGGTATAAATACAAAAGTTTGATAAAATTATTCAGCTTTTTAAAAAAGTGACTTCTTTTTCAACCTCCATATGCTTGACAACACAATTTGTTTCTGCTATAATGTAGGGAAATTCCCATTTGTTAGTTTTAAGTCATCATAAAAAGTTAAAGTGGTTAAAGATAGGCATGTATTAATCCCTCCTCATTTAGATTACTGAGAAGTTTAAAAGTTAAGCATTAGAATTAAAGATTTATTTTAATTCAAACTCTAGTTGAACTAAAATGAGCTTCTATTTTTTAAATAACTACCAGGACCCTGATTGTAGTATACCTACTAATCTATACTTTCTTTTTCAAATGTGAATCAAAAATTTAGAGCAGATTTAGCTATCACTATTAAGCCTATAAAACAAACAAGCTTTCAAATGTACATATAATTGAAATACACAATGATTACTCTAATGGATATATGCATAGTCTTATACAAATTCAACTGACAAAATTAGTTTTCAATATTCTCATCTCATTTAAAATAATTATTAACTTAATCTGTTTAGACTACAGTGATTTACTCTTGACTCAGTAGATCAGTACAGGATGGGTATTCTAAAAAAAGACATGGTTTTGACTAAGCAACCTCCTATTGGAGCCAACACTGTTTACAACATTTTAAATATCCAAGTAAAGTAAAACATACTTTGTACATTTATTGCAGAGAAGAGCTACTCGGAGTACAAACTCTAATATCACTCTTCCTTTGACTTATTCCCATTTTGTCTCTAGATGATGGTGTTTGCTTGGCCAGACCTTAATCTCTGTATCAACAAAAAGTAATTACCTGTGAGGGCCATAATTTCATCATAAGTAAAAATATTGAGATGTGTGTCTAGCACACATTTAGCACATAGTGTGTCTATGTCTGTGTCTAGCACACAATATTAACTTATTTTTATGGTTTATAAATAAATACATGGAATTAATTGCAGATGGGACTATTTGTTATTGAAAGTAGTGTCTTTTATGTTACTTTCCATAAAATTGTATAAAGAAACTAGTCTGAGATTTTTCACTAACTAGACAATTCTTTTCTACCCTAATTTAGATTTACTCCATAATGTGTTTCTTTACAAGAATTAGCTAATCACAGAGGTGCATACCTGTAATTTTGGCAATATGGAGTTGAAGCACAAGGATTGTGAGTTTGAAGACAGTGCTACACAATGAGAGTCTGTCTTAAAAAAGAAAAAATCAGATTGCCAGATGATAGAGCACATCTGTAATCCTGGCTACTTAGAAAGCTAAGCTCTGAGGATCACAGTTGAAAGTCAGTCAGCCAGGAGAATCTGTTAGATTCTTATCTCCTATTAATCTGAAAAAAAAAGCTGAAAGTTACAGAAGAGTCAGGCAGCTAATTTTTGAAGCATTAATTCCAAGTACTCACATTATTGGCCACACAAACCATGAATAAATACTAACGTGATTTTAATATTGAATGTAAGATCTAATGAACAGAACACATCACAGTTCTGTATTGGTGTAAGATACATCATCACTCTGTATTGTGTTTACATAGTTTTAATCACACAGAAGTACAAAACTGCATACAAGCAGAATTATTCAGGTCTCCATGGAGAATGTTTGAAAGAGTTTAGCAACAGGTGCAAACCAGCTGCAGTTTTATTTTGCTAATGACAATGGATGGATTTCTCTCTGTGGGCTCTCCATTTTGAGCTGACACTAACACTTGGGACACAGGAAATTAAGCGACAAATCATATCTTCATGAGTAAAGAAAACTTCACTGTTGGAAAACGATTACTTGACATATGCAATAATAATTAACTGTCAAAGTCTCCTTTACTCGTTGGACTACTTTGAACCACAGTGTCAGCATTGGTATAGAATTGATGCATTAATGTGGGCTAACATTTACAAGTGAGAACACTTGTAAACATTGTAAAAAGAAACATTGCTTTGGTATCAAAATTTGGTTTCAGTCCTACGTAGGCCTTTAAATTCCAAATAGTTTATCGAGGAAGAGAAACTTCTATAGCAACACTATTGACATTCCTGTATATAATTTGCTTTAAAAACACCAACAAAAGAACACTTTCTAAAAGATGCTCTTGATCTGCAGTTTTGTACATTGTGCCTCGATGTGAGATAAAAATTGGTGTTTGTTGCATAAGTTTTTTCTTTCTTTGTCTTTCTTTTTCTTTCTTTCTTTCTTTCTTTCTTTCTTTCTTTCTTTCTTTCTTTCTTTCTTTCTTTCCTTCCTTCCTATCTTTCTTTCTTTCTTTCTTTCTTTCTTTCTTTCTTTCTTTCTTTCTTTCTTTCTTTCTTTCTTTCTTTCTTTCTTTCTTTCTCTCTCTCTCTCTCTCTCTTTCTTTCTTTCTTTCTTTTCTCTCTCTCTCTCTCTCTCTCTCTCTCTCTCTCTCTCTCTCTCTCTCTTTCTCTCTCTCTCGTTCATTCGTTCGTTCGTTCTTTTTCTTTCTTTTGTGGGTCATGGGCTTGAACTTGGCCTGGATACCATCCCTGAGTTCTTCAGCTCCACGTTACGGCTTTTTCTCTGTCCCAGAGCTCTTTAGCTCAAGCCTATTGCCCTACCTTTGAGCCAAGCCCCACTTCCTGTTTTCTAGAAGTTAATTGGAGACAAGAGTCTCAGATCCTTTTGTGCCATGGTTGGCTTTGAACCTTGATCTTCAGATCTCAGCCTCCTGAGTAGATAGTATTACAGACGTGAACCACCGCACCCGGCTTGCCATCTTGTATATTGACTTTTTTTTCCCCTCTCAGAAGTTTTTATAGAGTTCAGATTATAGATTGTTACAGATGGGAGGATATTCAGGTTGGTTTTTTTTCCCAGTCCCGGGGCTTGAACTCAGGGCCTGAGGACTGTCCTTGGGGCTTTCTCAAGGCTCAACCACTTGAACCACAGCACCATTTTCTGGATTTTTCTATTTATGTGGTTACCGAGGACTGGAACCCTGGTCTTCATGTATGCCAGGCAAGCACTCTACCACTAGACCAAACATTCGGCCCAATAATTTTTTTGTGGTTGGTCTTGGGACTTGAACTCTGGGCCTGGGTGTTGTCCCTGAACTCTTACAGCTCAAGGCTCTTGCTGTACCACTTGAGCTACAGCGCCACTTCTCTTGGCAGGATGTTCAAAAGAACTGAAACAAGAGTTCCCTCAAAAACTTTCAATATAATTAAGACCATTCTTAATAACATCTACATGACATACTTTGTGGATTTATGAAAGATATTTGCTTAATAGAAACATGGAAATTGGAGAAAGTATGGCATTAATACCTGGTTTTGTTCTTCTGGGAAATTTGTACAATCTATTTTAAACTTTGTCTTCTTTGAAAGGAAATGGGACAAGTGGTGGATCTGGAATATAAAAAATAATTAATACTAACTAGCACTTTCTTGAATCTGATGAAGTAATCAACCAATAAAGGCATCTTTTATACATGTGTGTATACTTTTTACAGATAAGTGTTATTGTCAACTTTTTAACAGTAATGATGAAATTATCTTTATCATCTGTACTTTTATTCATTTCAAGATACCTATTATGATTTCAAATGTGTTATTATATTTCATCTCAGTTACCATTAATATGTCATTAATGTCTACTTAACTATTCATCTTCTACCTACTTACTTATCTGACTACATTGCATTTATCTTGACATTTTTGATTGATACTCTTAGGAAAAGGAAATGCTTTCAATCAGTTTCATATGTCCTGGAATATTAATTTACTGACACAATACTGAACTTGGTCACAATTAAAAAGAGAAAAGTATTTTAAAGGATAATCAAATATCAATGATGACAAGACCACTTTTTTTAGTGTCATAATGCCAATCATGCTTTAATTTCATTTCTGAACCATTCTTTCATCAGGAGATGTAAGATGCTAGGATATGCATTTTTATCCATGAATTCAAACTTTATTTTTGACAAATATTCATTTGTTTTACTGAGCTATCATTCTAATCTGTGCTTATGTACTTATGAAACACAAAATCTAATTAAGTACCATAGGTTTATTCAGTTTATAAATTGGAATGCTTTCACCTTTGATAAATAGATGCATCAGAGTATTATATACAATGGCAACAAAAGACTGTGATGTACATGTTGGAATCATGATATAGGATTGATTTCATTTGTATCTGTTTATAAACCTGATAGACAGTAAAATTGTCAAGGTTTCACAGGAAAACATAGATGAATTAAAACACTATGTCTCACCCTTAAGGAAAGAAATCATAAGCTATAATATTGTGCCTTGTTTAATCATAACCTACATCTCTTAAACTGAACTGTCAAATTCTAAACTATAATAGAACTTTTAGAAATATACTCATCTTTACTAAGGTACTCCCTTAATTTAATATATTCTTTTACTGTTTCTGGAATATTAACATTTCATTTATTTAGTATTAAGACTGTTGTAAGACTTAAGACAAATGATACTTTAAAAATTATACATGTATGCCTAGGGCTTTTGATCATGAAATCTAATGAAAATATTGTTAAATAATTTTAAAACAAAAATTACCCACATATTAATTAAACTCAGGCTACTTATTCTGTTCCTTTACTCCTGTATCTTTACTCCAGACAAAATGCTACCAAGTCAGCCAGTTATAGCTGAATCCTTATTGTCAACTTTCACATCTGATTTCCTATAATGGAGACTGTCATTTCCCTGGTAATAGTATCTCCGCTTTGTTGTAAAGCTGTGATACTTTGAAGTCAGCAAGTCATTGTGGACTAAAAATAGACCTTTTACCACATTCTTTATGGTAACAACAAAGGTATCAATAAATAAGTGAAAATAGTATACTGATTTAGATGCTTAAAATATTCTGTATAATGTGCATAAGATTAGTGAAAATAGGAGTTTGTTAACTTATGTATGTACTAAGTTTTTAAAAAGGTGTTTTTTTTCCTTCTAGAAAATTATTTAGGAAAATAGTTTGAGATAGATAACTTTTTTTTAACCAGTCATGGGGCTTGCCTTTAGGGCCTGAGCACTGTCTTTGGGCTTTCTCAAGGCTAGAGCTCTGACCTTTGAGCCACACACCACTTTCAGCTTTTTCTATGTATGTGGTACTGAGGAGTCAAACCCAGGTCTTTTTGCATGCTAGGCAAGCACTCTACTATTAGGCCAAACTCTCATCCCCAATAAATAACATTTAATAGAGGACAGTTCTTTTTTATTTTTTTAAATTATCTTTAAGTAGTAGTCCTTAGGAGTTGTCATTTATTAAAGCGGTTTATGAATATAAAGAATCTTGATTAATATCACCATTGCAGTTTTCTCACCATATCTTGTAACTAAGACCATTACCTCACTTACTGAAATTTGGTAAGATATACATTACATTCTTTTTTTCTTTCTTTTTAAATTTTTTGTTGTCCCCTGACAATAGAGTGATTAGAATGAATAGAGTGATGACAGTTATGTTCGCCAGGTAGTAGCTGCACTACTTCTCACCTATTGATACCCCTTCTCATGTTTTTGTCCCCATTTCCTTCCCCCCACCCTCCCAATCATCTTGTTTTCCCCCTTCCCATTCCTATTTCAAATAAAGAAATAAATGTATGAACAATATGCCAAGTAACAAAATCAGATACAGTAACAACATGATATTAACCAAAAGGCAAAAAAAGAGAGAAATAACATAGTACATTAAGAACACCAATCAGAGAAGATAATTCTGCTCCTCTGCTCCTCTTTGTTCCTCTAACACTCTTCCTGATCTCACCCCACTTCTTTGCAATAACTGCTTCCTGGTATTCATCTTCCTGAGCATTGACTTTGCCATTCTACCATATTTCAGTTCATACATTTGTGCATACTTGCATACAATCAACCATACTGAGATTTCACCTCATCCAGTTAAAATGGCTTTATGAAAGAGACTAACAATAACGAATACTGGTGGTGATATGGTTGAAAGGGCACTATTTGTAGGAATGTAAACTAGTCCAAAGACTCTGGAAAATATTATAGAGGTTCCCCAATTAACTAAACACAGAGCTACCATCTACTCCATCAGTTTTACTCCTGGGCAGTTTAGCCAAAAGATTATAAGCCAGCATACAATAAAGCTGCCAGACAGAACATTCATGTTTATTACAGTACTCATCATAGTCAAGGTATGGAATCAGTCCAGATAACCCTCAGTGAGCTGAAAGGATCAAGTAAATGTGACATACATACACAACAGAATTTTATTCATACATTTGAAAGAATGATGTTACATCCTTTGTAAAGAAATGGAGAGGCCTGGAAAAATATGTTAAGTGAAATAAGTCAGCCCCAAAGTTACACGTTTTCCCTTATCTGTGGAAACTAGAACTATCTTATAATGACTGTTCTTAAAGATTAAATTTGAGGCAAGGGTTAGTTGTAATCAGTTGAAGCTATATTTTAAACTTAGTTCTAAATGATTTCAGGAATTAGAGAGGGATGAGATAAAAAAGAATATTTTTGAGGTTTTTTTATTGTCAGGATAAATTATAGAGGGGTTACAGTTACATTTATCAGGTAGTAGGTGCATTACTTTTCACACATTGATACTCCTCTTGTGTTTTTGTCCCCATTTCTCTCCCCGACCCAGCTAGTCATCGGTGACTCATGTCTATAATACTATCTGTTCAGAAGGCTGAGATCTGAGGATCAAGGTTCAAAGCCAAGACAGGTAGGAAACTCATTGAGATTCTATGTCCAAGAAGATCAGCAAAAGTCAAAGCTGGAGATGCCCCCACTCAGGTAGGAGAGCATCAGATGGGAGCCAAAGTGCTAAGCAAGAAAATGAGTTCAGGCTATGGTAGCACACACACACAGAGTGAAAGAGAAAAAGGACGGGGGAAGGGAGACAGAGACAGAGACAGAGACAGAAAGAGTATTTTATTGGACATTGATATTTTCAAACCTTTGTAATATAGAGATGGGTTTAAAGGTATGGAAAGAAAAAAATCTAGGACAGAAGGGCAGTCTCTCTATTCCTGTGTGTGTGTGTGTGTGTGTGTGTGTGTGTGTGTGTGTGTGTGTATCTGCCTGTCTCTCCTTCCTTTATCTGTTGTCTTTTTGGCTGTCTGGAAAAGTCTTGTTCATCCTTCAAGTTCTATTCAAATCAAAGTTAATGTTATTTTTCTATCCTGGCTCTCCAAGCAGAAAGAACTAATTTATCTTCTGTGTTTCTACTGTACTTGAAAGAAACTACATATTTCTTTTTACTTTGCCGGAAATTCTTAGGAGCTAAAAGTTTATTTAGACTTCTGTCCCTTGAGATCATGGAAATAAGGTCTTACTTATCTCTACATTTTCAGTTCATAGAATTGTTAAAGAAAAACCTATTGCTATTTCTTCAGAGAAAGATTGTAAGCACACTTTGAAAATCTTGCTTAGAATACTTAAAATCTTTGAACAATATTTACCAGGAATTAACATTATTAGATAAGTAGTAGTGCTTATTGCTCATAAGTGAAGATTATATGGAGCCTCCCCTTAAATCTCTGCTAAAGATGTCCATATAGTTTAGCAGAAGCAAGGTATTTATAATCCTTTTATTAATTTTTATTTTAATAGACTGAAAACATTTTAGCAATTTTTTAAAAAGTTGAGTACTTAGCTTATACTTTTATCAAAATTGACACTTGCACTGAACATTACTCACTGTGGCAATGGCTGAGATGGACAGGTACACATTTTTTTCCTTGAGTGCTACATCTATTCCATTAACTACACAGGTGAATAGAAAATACAAGATGTTGAGGACAATATACTCTCGATAGGAGGTGACATCTGAACAATTGCATTCAGCTTTCTCTGCTTTGCACAGTAATTCATTAAATAAATTTTCCCTTGAGAAGTATGATGAGTTGGAGGCTATACTTTCCTGAGGAGTGGGAATTGTATTTTAGTTCATGGAAATGCTCATAGCAAGCACTTGTATATGACAGGTTGCAATGTATAATCAGAATATGCAATAAGAAGGAGTAGAGGCTAGGAGTAACAACAACTATTTGATATAAACCAGGCCAAATTAATTTCCCCACACTGTTTGGCTCTAAGAAGTGCATAGTGAGCTCTGTGAGAAAAGCCTGTTTTATATCAAAGTAGTTTGCTTCCTTTGTGTTCATCTTGAGAGAAGAGTTCTTGTTTTGGCCAGGTGGCTTGGGCCTTTTTACTTGCATTTTAGTTACATACATCCTTTCCCTGAGTGCTGTAATTTAAAAATCTTGTTTAAACCTCCTTCAATGTTAGTTACATCCTGTTAATTAAGCCATATCCCCTCATAGATTGTAAAGCTGGTCTCAGCCAATCTGACCAGAGGGACAGGGCTTGCTGGGTCAGAGATAAAAATGGATCAGCCTGCCTGCTCTGTGTGCTTGCTTTGCTGATGGTGCACCCTGCTGCAGAAGTAAACTTTGCCTGGATGAATGCCTTTTGTGTTAGTGTCCTAACTCCTCTATGACACATCTGCATCTAGAGCTATATGTAACAGCTGTATACCAGCCTAAAATATTAGCAACCTGTTATCTAAGCTAACATTATACCTCATAACCAAGCAACTGAGACTTAACCAACCCATAGCTGAACCTTCAGCTAGACAGGAGTTGAGAGTTGCCCAAACCTGACCAACTAAGTCAAAGAAAGTTTCAGCAGCTTTTTAAACGTCCCTTTCTTTTCAATACCTCTAAATATATCCTGAGTATGTAGTGGGGCCTATCATTCTAAACCACTTTCCATCTGGACTACTGCCCGATTTTAGAATCACAATTAAAGTCAGTTAAGATTTGCAAAACTAGACAGGTAATTATGTCTTTTTAACAAGTACATGGGGTTCAGAGGCAGCGAACTGTTATGAATTGTAGATCAATCATTTAGTAGCTGTGTGGTCTTAAGGATGTTTTTTTTACCTCTTTGAGATTCAGTTATTTAATCATAAAAACAGTATAGGACTACTTACCCTATAAAGTTATGGAATGTATGTAAGATGCATCTTATAAAAACATATCATCTAGACCTAAGCCTTTCAGATAAAGTGACTTTCAAATTGGAGTACAGATTACTTCTGAGGAAAAAATGTCTCTATAATCCTAGGATTACAAAATAAGGCCTGGTGGCTGCTAGCCCATGAGATATGTGGGGGAAGTAGGCTACTCTGATTAAGTCAAGATGGCAATCTCCCATAGCTTTCTGTTTCCGAAACTGGAGGTAGTTCATTTTCATTCTCTTGTGATAAAGAAGGAGGTGATCAGAGTTACCTTTCATGATGAGCTGGTTAATTTGTCTGCTGTAATTTCCTGCATGTTCTCTTGGGATTCATCCAGCCACTTACAAAAGAGATCATCTTCCAATTCATACTGCTACAGACTGTGAAACAATAACTAATTTGAGATAATAAGGACTGCAGCTTATGTAAACATACATAAATATAAAATATGCTGGAAAATGAACAGTATTTTTAATTCATTGACAAACAGCACTAATCAAAGCTAGACAAAACATATTTATCGGAGGCTATTCTTACATAAGATGAGTTCTAGGTATGTAAGCAGGCTGAGTATATATCATTCTATTTATTACAACAATTACTTATTTAATAAATGTTGTCAAAGCACTTGCTGTGTACCAGGTATTGTTCTAAGACTTGAACTACAGACAAAACCCATGTAATGTGTTTCTTTTATGGCCATTGATGTTGAGCATTTCTTCATGTGTCTATAGGCCATTCTTATTTCTTCTTCAGAAAAGACTCTCTGTAAGTCTTTGGCCCATCTTTTTATGGGATAGTTGTGTCCTTGGAGATTAGTTTTGGAGTGATTCAATTTTTTGAGCTGTTGATATATTTTAGATATGAGGCCTTTGTCGGTTGTTTGGTTAGTGAAGATCTTCTCCCACTCTGTAGGCTTTCTAGTTAATCTGCTACGTCCTTTGTCATACAGAAGCTCTGCAGTTAAATGCAGTCCCACTTATCCAGCCTTTCTCTGATTTATTCTGTTTCCGGGTCTTTATTAAGAAAGTTTTGACCTGTGCCATGGAGACCTAGTGTATCTCCTATTCTTTCTTATAAAGTTTTCAGTGTATCTGCTTTTACATCCAGGTCTTTGGAGTTAACCCTGGTGCAGGATGACAAAGAAGGATCCAACTTTAGTTTTCTGCAGGTGCTTAACCAGTTCTGCCAGCACAACTTGTTGAAGAGGCTGTCTTTCTTCCATTCTATTTTTTGGCTCCCTTGTCAAAGATTAGGTGGCCATAGGTCTGCTTTTTAATATCTGGGTCCTCAGTTCTATTCCATTGGTCTTCAGGCCTGTTCTTGTGCAAGTGACAAGCTGTTTTGGCCACTATAGCTCTGTAATAGAGTCTAAAGTTTGATATTGAAATTCCTCCTGCGCTGTTCTTTCTGCTAAGAATTGTTTTTGCTGTAGGGGTCTTTTATTATTCTATACTGGCCAACTGTCTTCCTCAACTCATCAAAAATACACTATTATCAAACAGGGTTCATCACAGGGATGCAAAGCTGGTTCAACATATGCAAATCAATCAATATAATTCAACATATCAACAGGAGCAAGGACAAGAATCGCATGATTGTCTCAATAGATGCAGAAAAGGCATTTGACTAGAGTCGTGAATTTTTATGTTTATGTAGATGTGTTTATATTTCCAATACCATGTCCATAGTATTGGGTCTGGAAATATTGAGTCCTTGCTCTTGTACTCTTTGTATCTAATAGCTACATATTAAGGATTCCATGTACTTTTTGTTCCCTTGGTCTTGACTTGCCTCACTCAACATGATTCTCTTCCTCTCTCTCTCTCTCTCTCTCTCTCTCTCTCTCTCTCTCTCTCTCTCTCTCTCTCTCTCTCTCTCCACACACACACACACACACACACACACACACACACACACAATGGAATTGTACACAGCCAACAGACAAGATAAATAATGGCAATCACAGAGAAATGGATGAATCTAAAGTGAATATATATCACATTTTTTTGTATCCATTCATCTGCAGTAGGCCATCTGGATTGTTTCCATCGCTTGGTTATTGTGAATAGTGCAGAGATGAACATAGCTGAGCAGGTGTACTTATCATATCCTGGGTTATGATGTTCAGGATAGATGCCCAGGAGTGGTATGGCGGGATCCTAGGGAAGGTCTATATTCAGTTCTTTAAGAAACCTCCATACTGCTTTCCAGAGTGGCTGAACTTATTTACATTTCCACCAGCTTTGCAGTACGTTTCCTTTTTCTCCACAACCCCTCCAGCATCTGTCATTATCTGAGTTCAGAATCTTGGCCATTTTTTCCGTCTGAGATGTTTATTGTTTTAAGCATTCATTTTCAGTAAAATTTTAGTCACAGTCACTATTTCCATCATGATAATATACCCAGGTTTAGTTGAATTTTTATATGCTATTTTTTTGGTAAATGACACATACTAACATTACTCATGGACCAGAAAGGTTTATGAATAGTCCTTACAGGAGATGGCTAGTATGTGTGAGCTCTGTGTGAGAACTGATATGATGCTTTATTGCTAAAGCAAATGAATTTATTTAAGTAGACTTTGAGTAACAAATACATATGGTTATTCTTTGAAAACTAGTGTTTAATTTTATATTCTATGTTATGCAAGTCAAAAGCACGATTCACTGAATTTCTCATTTCTCAAGCATTTCAATACAATGATACAAGATAATACAATATCTTTTGGCCATTGTTTTTTTCTCATAAGGAACAAATGTCAATAATGTCTTCTCTACAACAGGTGGAATATCCAAAATAACTAGAGATTTGTTGTTCTCCTTTATATATGACGACATGGAATGTAACTACTATTGTGAAGCTTATTTGTTCATTACACAACTGATATGAAGCAGAACCAGAATGCAATCTGTATTGATGTAGATTAAATTTAGTCTACTATTTTACTGCCTTTCATAATTTGGAAGCCCATTTTGAAACAATTTTATAATGAGGATTTGTGACAGAATTTGACAGATTTTCTGAGTATATTACATTAAAGAGAGACATCAAGTATGTAAGTCAAAGAGAACAAATGACAATATTATACAACATTCCAGCAGCATTAGCTGAAGCATGTGGTTTTATTTACATTGACATATTCTTAAAATAAGTCATTTAATTTCATTGGAAGCAAAAACATGTTGCATAAATATTGCCTGAGTATTATTGTGTGTTATATCAGTATCAATTGCTCCTTGCATGTTGTATTTTTGGGTAGTATAGAATATCACTCTTTCAGTGTAAATGCTATATAAATTATTGTGTTTTCAGGTTACAAAATGTAACAAAATACCTATCAGATTCATTTAAACTATTTAGATATAATTTCAAACTTTCAGAAAATCTACAAGAGTGATACACATGTATCATCTAGCAATATTTATAAATTTAAAAATATTTTGGCTTTGTCCTAACAGTATTTGGGGATGAATTTTCAGAAATTTTGGTTCTTACCTTTAAATACCTAAATACCTTGCTAGATAGGCTTGTTGAAGAGGAATTGGTGAGCAAAATTCTGTGAGTAAAATTCTTTAGCAAATGAGGGGACAAGTCAAGTGGATACCAAGTGACACACAACATAGTTCTGAGATTCTTTGTGCATGTGTGTATGTGTGCACACATGCATGCATGCCAATTGCAAGGCTTGAACTTAGAACTTGGGCACTATCTGTGAGCTTTCCCTGCCTCTGTGCCAGCACTCTACCAGATGGCCACAGCTGCACTTCCAGCTTTCTAGTGCTTAATTGGGGATAAGAATCTCAAGGTCTTTCTTGCCTGGGCTGGCTTTGAACCATGGTCCTCAGTTCCCAGCCTTCTGAGTAGCTAGGATTACAGGCATGAGACACCAGTGTCTGGCTTGATAGTGATATGCTCAATCTGCAAGAAATAGTACCTATATCGGTGGGCATATTCTGATATCCAGTCTTACATGACCTTATGTTTACATACAAGGGGACTGCTATACACTAGATCTTTGAGAACTTTATTGCTTAATTGATGAATTCAAATAATTGGTTTTTCTGATCATAATGAATACAGTGTTAAATACTTCTTTCTACCCCTTTGCTTCCTCCTCATTTCTTCCAATACTTGACTCCTTATATCTATGATTACTGCAATCTTTCCCCATGGACTTTCTGTTTGATGAACTTAGCTAATACCTCGAAACTAGTTTAATCCAGGTATCCTCTCAATTTTTGTCCCTCAATTTTATACTCTGGGAACATGTGAAAAAATCTTTTCACAAACAAATTTTTTTTTGCCAGTCCTGGGCTTGAGCTCATGGCCTAAGCCCTGTCCTTGGACTTTCTCAAGGCTAGAGCTCTACCACTTCAGCCTCAACACCATTTCTGGCTTTTTTTCTATGTATGTGGTTCTGAGGAATTGAACCTGGGTCTTTGTGCATGCTAGACAAGCACTCTAGCATTAGACTAAACTCCTGGTCCTGTTCCTATTTTTAATTCATGTTCTTCAACTTCATCTAGACTCTTGTCAATGCTGGAGAACATTCCAGGAATCTTCTTCACTGCAAACATGAAAAACTTCGCTCTTTTACATTAATGTTCGTAGACATAGGTAGCTCTCATTCTTTTCTGTATCCTCTGTCATATTATTACGAGGAGAACATACTTCTTGAAAATAGCAGGGCTTTTGTCAAGGTTGAGAATTTAACCTTTTCTGAAGTTCAGCTACTCTTAGGATCAGATCCTGATGTTTCTCAGCACAATCAACTCAGCAGCTAGAAAGAAAGGAACCTAAACCTCCCCCCCCCCACAAACCTGAAAGTTCTTTGGCTTTCTGGATTTGCTTTAAATTGGTCATGAGTTGACCTGAGTCTGTCATTTTCTCTCTTTAGACATCTATTTCACAGAGGTTTACAACTAATCTCTTGTACAAGCCATTTCATCTTCTTCTATTGTACCCCAGGTAAAAAATTCTGAAGTTCCTTTCCTATATGTCATATATTATTAATCGCCAGTGTATGTGCGCAGTTCAACTAGAATTCCCTGAATTCAGCATCTTCTAACCATTAGTGCTACCAGTTTGTGAGGCTAACTAGACCTCAGAAGCAGCACTGAGACAGATATTCAGTTATAATTGAGTTTTACAAAGAATACTTTTCTTAAAAAATTAAGACACCCCAAGAAACAAAATAACAAAGGAGAAATGTAAGAATACAGGTGAAGCCAGAACACACTCTGAACTCATTCCCATATTGAGACAAGATCCCAGGCCATCTCAATTCTGTACCACTCGAATACTGACTCTGGGAGGCCCTAGTCAGGAATTAGAGTCCTCTAGAGACTAGAACAGTGGTCAACAGCCAATGCTATGGTAGGTTAGGAAGGAGTAGATGGTTTAAAGATGGTACACATACAATGCTGCTACATAACAATTTCAAAAACATAGTGCTGCAAGACAAAAGGAAAAGGCAATAAACACAGTATAATCTTAGTCTATGATTCCATGTATGTGAAAGTACGCTTTGATCTTGCTTTTATATTTGTATCTCTACTGTCTTCCAGAATCAGGAACAGGCTGTAGATGGGAGAGCTAGGGAATATTACATACTTGAATAATGGCTGGAAAGATGACAGCAGATCTGAGCACAGGACAGAAAGGAGGGAGCTAAGGAGGTATGACTTGAGCAAGGTCATTTTTTTCCAGCTACTCCACCTACATTGTGAGAGGATAGCTCATTCTTGCTTGCTTTGAATCTGCTTCAATATTAGTTTATCCTAGATTTGCTGACCTTTTTAGGTATAAGACATTTTTTCTCATTTGATTTTTCACTTGAAAGACAAACATTAATTCTGCTTTACTTGTATATTTCTGTTCTTCTAATTTTCCAACTGATAATTCAAGAGTTTTCTCTGGCCCAGCTTAGGTCCCCAATCCTTTCCAACACTCTATATTGTCTTGGGTGAAATATGATCAATTTGAGTAAGTCCCATTGGAACTACTCCTTATAAAAAATTTATGTGGTTATAAATATATCACTTAGGTTTAAGCACTCATCTTAAACAACTCAGGCTACTCCCCTAGGACTTGCAACTCTCCCAGAGCCCTGCATGTCAGAACCCTTGAATCAAACACATACAGCTCATAAAAGTGTCTCTCCACAAACACCCCTTTATTTATCTCCCAGATGGCTCTGGAATTGGTTGAGGAAATGAATGCCACAAACTTACTTTTCCTAGAACATTTGTTTCTGTCATTCCAGATACTGTATTATTATGAAAGCATGACTTTTGCTGATATTTACATAAGAAACAATTACACACTTGTGATGAAAACAAGAATGATACCAAATTCACACATTATTACCCTGTGTGAGAAATGACACCATCATATCAGCAAGAATACAGATTATCTTAAAGTCCACCAGCTGCCTTTTATAACTGTTTTTCATTTTTGAAGAAGCATGAAATCAACATTTTTAAAGCAAGAGGAATGAAAGCAAAAGTTATAAAAATAAATTAAAGACACCTTTACTATTTTGGTGTAAATGCATACATTTCCACTGAGGAAAGATTTACAAGATATTCTGAAAGCAAATAACACAAAGAGCTTTATATAGTGCCGACAATTATGTAGATTTCTGACAGCTGTCAATTATAATTGCTGTCCACTATAATCCTGAGTGATGTGTAATGTCAATCATTTCCACTTGTTTTGATTTGACAATGGACTTGTTTTTAATGGAAATGTATTTACCTTGTTGACAACTCCTCTTGCATTTTTTCCTATTTGAGAATTTGATTTGCATTTTTTGTGTAGTTTCATACAAAATGTCTTCTATTCTCCAATTATTTCCTAATCCCAACTCTTACTTCCAACTTGTTCAGAGAGGGAAAGAGAAATTTTAAGGAGGTATGAAGGATTTTTTTTTAATCTTGGAAGGAATCATTAATGTTTTTACAAGATTACTCAGTGAATTTTTGACTTCAACTTTGTACAGAAACACATAAAATCCCAAGTGTTGATTACTGGTAAAAATTCACAATGTGTTTGATATTACTGGCATTTTCAAAAGGCTGGGGTTTGAAAATACCTATTTTACTAAGTTCTAATTATCATCCAATATTACCAAGAATCTTCTTTGGGAAGGGGAGACTAGAATGCTAAGCATACAGTCTTTTTGATACATTTGTAACTTAAAGTGCTGATAAGACTGTGGGGTTTCCATTGTATCCCTTCCTTCTACATAGTGCAAGTTATCTTCATTTTGGGGAAGAAGGGTCAGGAATTAAATACAGTTACAATGAGTGGTTAATAGATGTGCCCTACCTCTGATGAAGAATCACATACTGGGTAAAGAAGCTCTTTTCTGTGGAGTGAAATTCTCAGAGTAAATCTCATTTGAGTTCTGTCACCAGCATTGACAAGAATTGTTGGTGGCCTTACTACAGTACTTACTAAATCTGCCGTCTTCCATTTTATAATTGAACTGTAGAGAACTTGGGTGGTTCAACCTGCCATCACAGAACAACAAGGGACTTTGAATTACCCAACACTTAGTTATAGAACTATAAAGCTAGAACTGCGATGGTTTCTGGGCATGAAAATATTTAGTGGATGGTAACAGTGAGCAATATACT
This sequence comes from Megascapheus bottae, assembly GCF_031878675.1. Lineage (NCBI taxonomy): Eukaryota > Metazoa > Chordata > Mammalia > Rodentia > Geomyidae > Megascapheus > Megascapheus bottae. Next base: position 6,225,560 of record NC_143529.1, on the reverse strand, counting down.
GCTCAATTTACTAGGTGGTAATTTTATATATATATATTTTTTATTGTAATTAATGGAAGGGTTACATTATATTCATCAGATAGAAGGTGCATTACTTCACATACATTGATACCCTTTCACATGTCTTGGTCCCCATTTCCCTCCCCCCAAACCCTACCCCTCTTCTTGTTTTCCCCCCTTCCCTATTCAATTTCAAATAACCAACTATGCACTTATCCAATATATCAAATAACAAAGTGAAATACTGTAACAATATGAGATAACCAAGGGAAGGCAAAAGAGGTGAGTGATAACATAGTACATTAAGGACAATAATCACTCATTATATGGCTTTTGTTTTTATATCCTAGAGGTCCTTTCATTTAGCATCACACTGTATGGCCTTATGTATTTAGATTTTGCTCTATTGTAAATCTCTGCTATGAGAGCCCAAGGTTTCTACTGATTATGACAAATGAGGGAAGCCATTGAGCTTATGTTCCTTTGGGTATGGCTTACTTCACTTAATATGATTTTTGTAATTTTTGACTCAAGAAAAAATTAATTTCACCAAAAAGAATGTTATGGAATGTTCTTTTAAATCTGTACTATGTTATCTCTCATCTCTTTTGCCATCCCTTGGTGATCTCATATTGTTACAATATTTCACCTTGTTATCTGATATATTTTATATGTGCTTAATTGGTTATTTGAAATTGGATAGGGAAGGGGGGAAATCAAGATAAGCGGGGAGAGGGTGGGAGGGAAATGGGGACCATGTCATAAGAAAGGGTATCAATGTTTGTGAAGTTATGCACATTCTATCTGTTGAATATAATGTAACCCTTCTATTAATCACAATAAAAAAATTAGAAAATCTCAGGACCAGAACAGTAATTTGAGTTTTATTTATTCTAAGGATGCTATGTATTGGGTAAGGATGACTTTTGTTTTCTTTTGAATATTTTTATCACTTTTTTATGCCATTTTTAAAACATGTAATTTTATTGTAAAGATGATGTACAGGGCAGTTGCCATTACATATCTAAGGTAATGAGTACATTTCTTATAGAAGTGTTACTCCTTCCCTCATTTTCTCACACTTTTCTTCCCTTCCCTCCTTACCCCCCTCCTCTCCAAGTTGGAAAGTTCATTTCCAAAAGAGTGTTTTGTGGGTATCGCTGTGGCACTGGTTCATCCTTTGTCCTTTGTCTCACTACTTGGTTATACTCCTTCTTTTCCCTAAGTCGGATGTATGTATATAAAAGGCACAGGGTACTTTTCTCTTACCTACTAACGGGAATGTGTTATGATATCTGGAATCACAGAATAAGGGAGCAGCTTTCCTCCAGAAGTTACCATTCATTTCAAGTTTATAACAATATAACCATGTAATAATGAATTTAGGGTCATTGTAGAGGTTTTATGAGATCCAATTCTGTCTGCATGATACAAGTCTTTTCCACTCCCAGGACAGTACAGAACTAGGTCTGTGGCAAGCCTGCTCCCTGGGAACAAAGGATGGAAATTCTTTTTTGCTTGATGCTCTTCCGTTCTTAAGATGTGTCCCTATCTTCATGTTCCAAGAAGTCCTCAGACCATGCTCAAGTTGAAAGTAAAAATTTAGAAAAAGGAAGAAGAATAAAACTCTCTCCCTCCTTTTAGGATGCATGTGAAAGTTGTTCTGTTCACATCCAGCTTGGGATAGCTTAATGATGGTACCTTAAATTAGCTGAGAATTTATCTTCACTTGAGGTTTTTCATGGATGCAAGAAGAGATGGAAGAATGATATGGGGTAACTATATTTTTGTCAGTACAGTGGCTTGGAACTTGTCAGCTAAGAGCAGGTTGGCAACTTGAGCTGATAGGGGTAAGGGTGGCTGATGTAGTCCTTTCAAAAGAACAAAGAACATCTATCTATATCTTGTTTAAGATGCCACAGAACCTATTTTATTGGATGTCAACAGTTACAAGCTGTGGTGTGAGAGAAGGGAATGGGGTGGGTTGTACTGTACTCACATAGTACGCTTCTTGTACCTTTGTTCCAAGCCAAAAATTCAGGGCTAATTCAAATGTACAGAGTACAATTAGCTTTCATCCTAATGTTTTGCCCTTTTAGAGTAGTATATAAATATCTGTTATCTTTAGTTTACCTGGAAATCCACTGTGTGCCTTCTAGAATTGTTTATAAATGATCCTTAGTCTGTCTGATGAGCAAGTTTCAAAAAAGTGTTTGGCTATGATTTTAGTTGGTGATCTGAGTTAAATAGTTTTCACAAAATGTGCTAGGTATACCACAGACTTATCTCTTTTAATATGCAAGGAATGGTGACATTACTTTGAGGCTGTATTACTTAGTATAATATTAAGAGCAATTTGGATTCTTTTCAGTTGTGGAGCTTGAACTTGTATAAAGCAGAATTAGAATGCAATCTATATGTACATAGATAAAGTTTAGTCTATCATTTTATTGCCTTTCAAAATTTGGGTGAACATTTTGTAACAATTTCATAAATTCTGTCCAAGTCTAGCCCTCTATCATTTTGAGCCAAAGCATCACTTCTGGTTAATTGGAGATAAAACCCAGATCTTCAGATCTCAATCTCCTGTGTAGATAGGATTATTGACACGAGCTGCCAGCACCCATCTTGAATTTTTCAATTTAATTTTATTGTCAAGGTGATGTACAGAGGGGTTACATTTACATAGGTAAAGTAGTGAATACATTTCTTCTCCAGAATTGTTACCTCTTCCCCCGTTTTTCTCCCACTTCCCCTCCCTTCCAATTCCTACCAAGTTGTAAAGTTCATTTCCAACTTAACTGTCTTGTAAGAATCGCTGTTGCACTGGTTGGTTCAATGTCATTTGTCTCACCATTTTGTTTTCCTTCCTTAATTCAAATACACGTATATATAATACACCAGGTACCAAAATCAAATATAATGACAACAGGAGGTCAACCATAGAGGGAAAAAATGAAAGAAAAAAAATAATCTTACATAGTACTAACAGTTTAAATATAATTCACTGACCTTAACATTTTTAAAGCTTGACTCAAAATGAGAAGAAATAATTTTGTCAGGTAATTTGTTGATGTAACAGACTTTCATTTTTTTTCCTTTAAAGATAGCCATTTTTGTAGATAAACTCTAAAAGACATTTTTTTGGTCAAAACTCTTAAGTTTTTCCTACTGTACTTTTCAGGTCCTTGACGATAACAAGAACATGTATAGAGTATATTGTATTCTTGAGTCAGTTCCAAAGCACCATTGAGGAACCTTGGCGTAACACGTTGTGTGCGTACTGCCACCTTCTGTACAGTCTTGGAACTTCAACCTCTGCTGACTGCTTTCACCTCCAAAGAACTACACCTGGGGATTGTTGGGTCTTTTGTTTGAGGGAAGTTTGCTGTGTCAACCTTAGATAACTGTTTTCTTTAGTCATTGCCTCAGAATTTAACTGTTCTTTTCTTTCCTCCAGCAATTTGTAAAATTTTCTTGGTACCATTTTCTTTCCTTCTGCACCAAATTTTTTGAATCTTTGATAGCTAAAAATAAACTGCCTTGTAGGTCTTCTACATAACGGTTGTTACCCATGTTAGACAGACGGGGTAGATATCTTTACAGTCTTGAAATTCATAACCCGTGTAAATCTTACAATCTCTTTTCATTTGTTGTACAAAATAATTTAGTTACATATGTACATATATAACAATAAATATAATCTATATGTTATTTGTATATACCCTAGTTTATTATTAATCTCTTGTTAGATTTATAGCAGGAAAAATAATCTTTCAAATCTTTCATTTTGTAGTCTGTTTCTTTGATCTAGTGACTATTGTTTTTTATTGTGCTTTTTAGTTTGATGCAATCTCATTTGCCAATCCTTGATCTTATTTACTGAGCTATTGGAGCTTTATTTACAAAGTTGTTGCCTACATTTCTATGATTCAGATTTTTCACTATATTTTCTGTCATCATTTTAATTTCAGATCTTAGATTAAGGTTTGCAGTTATTTTTGAATTGATATTAGTACAGAGTGAGAAACAGACATGTCAGTTTTCTATTAGAGGATATCCTGTTTCACCGGCATCATTCGTAGAAGAAGCTGATTTTTTTTTTTATGCCAGTGAATATTTTGTCACTTTTGTTAAAATAAGCTGGCTGTGACAGTATTACTTTATTTCTGGGTCTACAGTCTCGTTCCATAGGTCCATGTATGTGTGTGTGTGTGGGGGGGTGAGTGTGTGTGTGTATATGCGCATGTGTGCATGTGTGTGTGGAGAGACAGAAAGACACACAGAGACAGTGAGAGAGAGAAAGAGACAGAGAGAGACAGAGAGACACAGAGAGAGAGAGAAACACACAGAGAGAGACAGAGAGAAAAACTATGCTATTGCTTGTTACTCTAGTTAGATGTTATACCTACAGGATTGCTCAGGGTTGCATTGGTTACTTGTGGTTGTTGTTGTTGGTGGTGGTGGTGGTATGTGTGTGTTTCCGTAAGGATATCAGAATATTCTGACATTCTGGGAAGAATGTCACTAGAATTTAAATGGGATGCACTGAATATATATAGTATATCCACATCACATGCTTATTTCTGCAGAAACATGAGTGAGAGAGCTCTTTCCACCTTTCAGTGTCTTCTAATTCTTTGTTCAATAATGTATAGTTTTTATCATAGAGATTACTTCCTTTCTAGGTTCAGTTGCTTCCTAGGCATTTAATTTTTTGAGGCTGTTGTGAATGTGTTTGTCTTCTTGATTTTTTTCCAAGTGAGTTCACTGTTGGTCTCTAGGGAAGCTTTTAATTTTTATGTATTGATTTAGTTATCTCATACTTTGCTGAAAGGTTTTATTTGATATGAGTTTTTTGCTAGTGTTTTAAAGTCTGTTAAATATAATATCAGGTAATTTGAAAATAGGGATTATTTGATATCTTCCTTTCCTTTTAGTTGTTCCTTTCACTATTGCTCTGGCTAGGAATTCCAGCTCTCTGTAAGACTGGACAGAGTAAATATCCTCATCTCTTTCCTGGTTGCAGAGGAGATGGTTTCTATTTTTGACATTTGGTAAAATGTTGGCTATAGTCTTGTCTCACATATAGTTTTTATTACATTGAAACACATTACTTCTTTTCTTAGTTTCTTCAGAGCCTTGATTATGAAAGGGTGTTGAAGTTTCTAGGTGATTTCTGCATATATTGAGATGGTTGTTTGATTTTTGCCATTGATTTTCATACATTCAATCATGATTGCATCACTAGAAGGAAACTAACTTGATTATGGCTTCTAACCTTATAAATGTGCTGTTGAATTTGTTTTGCATGAATTTTATTGAAAATCTTTCAACAATGTTTATCAAGAACATAAATGTATAAACTCATTTTTGTTGCATACTGACCCCACCTCCTCCCCTCATCTTGTTTTCCCCCTTCCCTATCCTATTTCAAATAAACAAATAACATGTATACAATATATCAGATAACAAGGTAAGATACTGTAACAATATGAGATAACCAAGGGACAGCAAAAAAGATGAGAAATAACATAGTACATTAAGGACAACAATCACTCATTATATGGCTCTTGTTTCCATATCCTGGAGGTCCTTTCATTTAGCCTCATCTTATATGGGCTTATGTATCTGGGTTTTGCTCTATTGTAAACCTCTGCTAGGAGAGTCCAAATGGGGGATAACTTGTCTCTAACCACAATCCTTCTACTTACTTGCCCAATTATCCTTGAGGGCAGGTAATTGTGGTTTTTATATCTGGTTTGTAGAGAGGAATGTTGTGTGTCAGCAATCCACCATTTTCTTAAAAAAATCCTGCTATGCTATCTTAATGATGGATAGAGGAATGATGCAAGTTTTTATCACAATAATTATGTGGTCTCTGCTGTTGACAGTGCTGTGAAGATTAATCTGAAAGCTTTTATCCCCTAAATATGATTGATATTAATGCTTATGTTATACTTATCTTTCAGTATTTGGGGGTTTGTTCTCAAATATTTCCATGAATCAATTTGAAACAAAAATATTATCATTCACTTGTTAAGTAATGCACCTTCTACCTGTAACCCTTCTATTAATTACAATAAAAATATTAAAAAACAAGAATATTATCATTCACTCACTTCCTTGATACTCCTTAGTAGTTTAAATAATACCCAAGTTGATGAACATAATATTTCCTGGATTCTACAGCATCTGGACCCTACTGAACTTTTTGTCTTCATTTCTACCAAGGGTTGTTTGGTTTGTTTGTTTTAGTGAAGATTACAATCATTCATTAAATTTTTAAATGATTTTTGGTTTTATTTTACATTTGGGATCAATGAGGTAGCAATGTCTGTGAATTATTTTAATTTTTAAAATATTTTTATTTTTATTTTATTACTTCCCTCTTTCTTTTCCTAAAGTTTTTAGGATCCATACTGGAATTATTTTAGCCCTTTAACAAAGGAGTTTATGTGTACAACACATCTTGATCTGTGTCATCTATTCAGCATTTCCACCCCCCTTTAACCATAAGGAAATGGAAAGACTTTGAAAAACTTTTATTGAGCAAAGTAAGGTAGTCCACTGGAAACATACATTGCATTGTAATAGCTAGATGTACCTATAACACTATAAATATACAACTGGATGGAATGCAAGTGTTTACAAATGAACTAACTGAAATACAATATATTCTATGGAGAGCTCAAGTAGTATAATTCCTTAGAAAGACAAAGACAAAATTGGACAAAATAATTATCAGGAAATGAGTATATACGTAATCCTAAGAGAGTTTGTGGTGCCAAGGAGGCTGGGTGGATGGATGAAGGTGAGAAGGAAAGAGAGGGTAGTCAAGAATTCAATGTTTATCCAGTTTTGGCTTCTTAACAAAAATTTTAATCATGAATCTGGCCATAGTAAAGCCTTTCCATTGGTTTGAAACTTATCTCTCTCCCTCTTTGTCTTCACGATGTCTTACTGAGTTTTCAATCTTTTTTCCCCCTTTAATCTCAGCATGGGGTAGGCTCCTTGTTTTATGTTCTGATGGCATACTGTGCTCATTTATGATAGTTCTAATATTACTTCCCTATAGTTCCAGAATCTTCAACTACCTTTGTGTGGGTGGGAAGGGTTTTGCTTCTTATTGAATACTTAGCTCCTATCAGAGTTCCAAAGATATTCAAAACATTGTGTGGGTTAGTGATATAATTCTGATTTATATATAACTAAAACAAATGAAATTTCTGTTTCTTCATATGGGATATAAGGTTTGATATGGTTGTTGTTAATGATGTAATATATATGGTAATATAAATATACTGCATATTACATTTTATGTACACAATATATACATTTATTGATCTATATGGAATAGAACTATGATAGATTTCTATTTGCTAATCTGGCTACTACAGCCATCTATATTTACTAAAGAAAGTAAAATATTCTTTCACTGCCATTTTCTTCTTTAAACTTCACTGACATAGTGGATACTACAACTATAGTGTCTCCTTTTAAGGAAAGCCTGTTTTTATTCAGTCTCATCTCTTTTGAAATCTTGTTACTTTTTCCTCTCAAAATATCTTCAAATACTACTTCTTCTTTTTCTTTAAATTATGTGTTTGCCTTTGGTAACACTGAAGCTTCTTCTCTAGTTGTGTGAGTCTAGCTCTGTACTACAGCTCTTAATCCTCAATGTAAGTGTGTGAGTGTTCAATCTCAAGCCTCTCTTGCAAGTTTTCTATATTCTTATTTACTTTTGAACAGGCTTCAGTAATAGCCTCACACTTGGAAAATTTGTTTACTCTATTTTCCAGAAGTATTGAGTCATATATAAATTGATTGTTTTAATGAAGGCAGTTTCCATAGAGATGAATTCATGGGTAAGCCTCAGAAAATCCATGATTTCCATTTCACTAGAAAATGAAAAGAAATGTTTTTAATATGTAGTATACTACAACAAATGCTACACAGATGCATTCCTTGAGATATTCTTGGAGTTTTAAAATACTCATTTATTTTATATACTATTTGCTAGACCATAGATTGTGGCTATTTACTCATGTTAATTAACAAAACTCAAATGAATTGTGATTATTTTAATAATGTACTGTGTTGTAAGACAAAGTCAAAATTTGTGTTTTTGGATTTTTTATTTTTAATATTTATCAGAGAATTGTTGACATCTCCAAAACTGGCCACTGATAGAACATGTAACTCAAGTGATTTTTATGGCATATGATACACTTTGTTATTAGTTTACTTTAAACTATGGGAGCAAATGTGCAAGATTATGTAAAATACTGCTCAATAAAAGAAAGATGTTTATTTCAGAGGAGATTCTGTGATAAGGGCAAACTCTTTCAGTGTCAGCCACTTTTAGCAATCATTACACTGATATGATTTTCCTCACCATCATTTCTCTACCCCTTAAAAAATAACTTGGGAAATAACTCACATAATATGTTCCATATAGTATGTGTAGAGTACTTAGAGAGCATTTTTCTTTGTAATTCATTTCCAATTATTCAGATTAAGTTCAAATGCTGTGGGTTAATAATCTCTTTTCATAAAATAGTAAACCAGGTAAACAAATGTGAACTTTATCATAAGACGCTGTCTAGTTAGCTTATCTTTTTTAAAAAAAACTTAACATTGTTGACTTATTAAATTGAGAAACCAGCATAATGCAAATTTAAATGCTGATGCTAGAAGTTTAAATTAAGCCTTAAACACGAAACTTGGAATTCTTGATTAAATGTATTTCAGAAAGATAAATTATTTAAGATAGAAAACTTAAAATAAATAGCTCAAAGAGATATAAACTGCCTATAGTATCATAACCTAAGCATCATTACTTTATATATACAGTTTCTCTTAGCATCATATTTGTTATATTTGCTATATGATACAAATAAATGCTCTCCATTTCACTCAGTCTCTTTTCTAGAATTGGCATGAAATATAATCTCTTTTAAGTGCCCCAGCATTGTTCATTTAATATCCATATATAACATTTAAAAATTGTTAATTATGACCCTTTATCCTACCTCATCCTAGCTACATTTGTTTGATCTAGGAGCATTTAACTGTGGTTCATCTTGTCTCTATGTTTTGTAACTTACCTTTTCATGCTAAGCAACTTTATTTTGGGGGTTATTTTGAAGACTGTAAAGCTAAACCTAAAATATTCAAATGGCTTGAGTGAGTCTAAGGGAAGGCACAGAAATGGAGGGACAAAGGGTAAACAAATGCAGCAGTGGTACTCACTGGACACTATATTGAAAATGAACCATATGAGTCAGCAGTGTGGCCTAGTGACCTGCCTAGAATGCACAAAGCCCTGGGTTCAATTCCTCAGTACCACACATAGAGTTTTAAAAACCAGAAATGTCACTGTGGCTCAAGTAGTAGAGCTCTAGCCTTGAGAAAGCCCAAGGAAGTACCCAGATCCTGAGTTCAAGACCCAGGATGAGCTAAAAATTTCTGCCTGTTTGTGTCTCATTTGGAAGAAAGACTATACAAGGAAGTCATATTCATTTCACATGGTTGTTGCTTTAGTGATTCTTCTAGTAATATCTTTGTTTTCCCAACTGCTTTGATGTTATCTGGAGAAACAATATACCCTCCTTCTCACAATATTATAGGCTATTAGTGTCACATAAAAAAAAAACATGTTCTGAACCACTGAAACCTCACATGATATAAGATTTCAAGAAAAATAATTTCACAGTGTTTTGTTATTATTCATGTGTTCTCAGGTGTTTGGTGCGTGTGAGTGTATGTTCATATGTATGTGAGGGATGTATGCATGTATGTAGTTGGGGTGTGCATCTGTGTATATATTATATGTATGTTCATGTGTATAAAGGTTGTGTACATGTAAAAAAATCATACCAATTCTCTACCTACCTTGCTGTTCAAGGCTCCTCTCCAAGTATATGAGCTACATGTGAACCAGAAAAAAATTTAAAAGATGTGCAGACTTGTTTCCTCTGGGACACACCAATACCCATCCCACAATGATCAGGAGTGTAGTTTGGACGTGCTCATTTGGAAAATGAAGATCCTAGAATTGATACAGTCCTCCATAGGCCAAGTTGTCATGGAACTCATTGTTCAGAACAGTAGGCAGGACCTGAACTATATTTCCTATCATTTCCATCATTATATCTAAGAATCAATATAGGATCTTTTAACAGAGTACTATGATGAGAAGATTTTGTACTTCCTCCTCAATGAGATATATGTCTCCATTCCCCAATGTCATATGATTGTCCTCACACCTTCAATAGTAGTCATGGCAAATGTATTATTTTATTGCTCACCAAAGTTGGTATTGAGAACTGATTTGTCTTCCATGAATCACTAGAGACATGGAAGCAGCATGAGTAATAGTGCATGACTCCTTATTGAAGCTTTTTAGCATTCAAAGAAACTTCTTCACCTTTCCCACCAGTGATATGAATGATAAAATATGTAAATAATCAGAGTACTATGTAAATAATCAGAGCCAATTATGTAAATAATCACAGTAAGTGACTTTCATGGTTAATTTTTTTTTCAGATTCTTCTACATAGTGATTTTCTGTCTCAAAGATACAACAATAAATAATGAATTTTCTGACATAGTTGGTACATGCCTATATCTGCTATAAATGTGGTAGAAAAATAAAGATTAATTACCTGTGTATATGCATATTCATTCCTAATTTCAAAACATTTGAAATTCAATACAGTCAGTAATTTAGCTAATGAGTCCATGTTTATGTGGTAAATGGTAAAGAGTAAAAACACTGATTTTTCTGAAGTATTAACAGCTCAAAAGCATTGGAATAACAGATAATGGGCATCATATTGATTGGCTTCTACCTGTCTTCTAGATAGAGATAAGAAAACCCAAGCTATATTTTTCAAACTGCCTATAGCTATGACTTTGGATTTCAATTATATTTGGAAAGTTGATAAACCTATGAAAGACAAAGGGAGAAAGGAGGAAGAAGTCAATGCCTGCTGCTTTAGCAGTCGGAAAGCAGTCTAGCAATACTAAACGGCTTTCAAGGTTTACATTCTACAGCTTAAAAATAATGTACTGGTCTCATATTTCAAATTTTATTTTTACAGAATTGATTCATTGACTCTTCTTTAACTCCTCTCCAGATTACAATTCTCACTTTTTGAAGTTCTGAGTGAAAGGCTGTGATTTTTCTTATTAGGCACACTGATTGGCTTCTTGTTTGTTTATACGGTTCATGCCATTGTCATGGATTTTTCATTGCTTACCACTGAGTTTTGAGGAGAAAGGCCTGTTACCTTATTTTTGGCACTCTGTGATGCTATTCTTTTTCATGAGTGCATTCAACCTCAATGAGTAATGACAAGGGCCAAAGATGATGATGTACACACTGGACAAAGGTTCTCCATTGTGCTCAGGAAAGTTAACCGGAATTACTGATTATGATTTAGATCTGAGATATCACTAAAAGCTCATGGATTGGAAGACTGATTCCCTACCTTGTGACTCAAGGGAAAGGGTGAAACTTCAGCAGCTGGTGCCTCATTGAATGGACTTTGTCACTGGACATGTGTCTTAGCTGGCTCTATTTTGTCTTCAGCCCTGTCTTTAATCCATCTTTCTTTGTTCCACCATGAGACTACAGTCCTTCTCATCTTCCCCACCAGTATATTCTGCGCCACTGCAGACCTAAGTGCAAGGTGATAATAATCATGGACCAAAGCCTCTAGAACAGTGAACCAAAGCAAATATTTCCTCCCTTAAGTAGTTTTCCACAGGTATATATTTCACAATGATGGAAAGCTAAGTAATACATTCCCAAATCTGAGCAATGAGATTTTTCATCTTACCATTCCTTCCCTTCTTATCAGCAAATCAATAGGTGAGGCGGTAGGAATGAAGAAAGATTTATGTGCATTGACTCCACGGAGAATCCTAGAAGTCTGAGATACACAATCATATTCTAAATCATCATTTCATAAATTCTTCTTGTGTTTATATCTGCTTCATTTTGATAGGGTTTATGTCTATGGCACAGATTTCTTTTCAACCATTTGGATCTCCAATCAAGTCAGTTAGAACATAGATTTCACTAATTGCTAATTACTCTTCCTTTAGATTGCATATACTTTGCTAGTATTTTAAAGTTGAGGTAGCTGAAAGGTTGGGAAGGGGTGAGCTGACATTAATAAGAGCCTTTTAGTTCTGGCCAACCAGTATCTCCTCTCTATTTGACTGAAACTCACCTGCTTTCTTGCTTATTCCTTCTATAAGCTAACAGTTATTTGGGTCTAATTTGATGTTTTACTTAATTTGTCTGCTTTTTTATTTAATTTGATATTTTAATACCTGTCTCAACTTACAAAGTTAGCATATATAATACTTACAACTTGCTTAGTTATTTAAATGTGTGTATATGGTTTATCCAATGATTTTCTATCCTATGATAATAATCTAATATATATAATAGATTTCCTTGTGATAAATAATAAATGATATATATTTTACCAGCATTCAAACATGAGAGATACAAACATATGTATGTGGAAATAAAATGTTTCTTTCGTCTCTTCATTAGCGTAAACTAACATATTCCTTCTGGAATTCTGTTTTTAATCACTTGATTAAAACCTCATATGCAGGAACATAAGATAAATTATAATTGTGATATAGATAGAATAGGTATGTACTAATGATTTACAAGATTGAAAAGTTGAAAAAATTAGCACAAAACAAATGCATCATCAAGAACTCTGATAAAGTTACTTTCCTCCTCTCAGAAGAACTTCTGCAGAGGGAATTCTTGAATTAATAGAAGAAGCCTCATGAATAATGGCAAGCAGGTGCTTTGTGGTACAGAGAAAATCATGAAGCCTGGTGGCATTGAATATAAAATCCTCTTCCTGAAAGTTTCTTTTTTTTTTCTTTTCCAGCCAGCCCTCAGAACTGAATAACATTCAGGCTTTTTATGTAGAGATCAGATATTTCATGAACTCAAAGACCTGACTAATCACTTGTGAATACTAAGAGCTCTGTTAAAATAATAGAAATAAATTCTCATAGAGGAACAGTGAACATAGATCTAGGTGTGGGTTTTGACAAACAATGACTGAAATATTTCATTACAGTTAGAAAGAATTGCTGCTTGAAATCTTGTATTAAGACGTGTTCATTCAGGTGCCAAGAGCAATTCCTTGATGGATTGCAATACAAAGAGGAAGAAAAGAGAGGAAAGTACAATACTACATATGTTACTAAACTCATTTCACCTGTAAAGAAGAGAATATTGATTTCATTCATCTCACTTAGTTGGGAGTCTGACTTAAGAAAAATTCAAGTTCACTGATATCAACTCTAAAGATGACAAGATTGCACTGAGAACAGAAAAAGAAAGGAGCCAAAAAATGATAAATGAAACTTCATTAAGAAATTTTAAAAACACTATTTTTCTTCATAAGAAAGACAGCAAAGGGGCTGCAGATTCTGGCTATATCTTTAATCTGTGGTGACCTTTATGACATTTGTGATCTATGGGCTCTAAATTGTGTGTGTGTGTGTGTGTGTGTGTGTGTGTGTGTGTGAGAGAGAGAGAGAGAGAGAGAGAGAGAGAGAGAGAGAGAGAGAGAGAGAATGTGTGGGTTTGTGTACACAGCCATTTCTCAAAGCCACTGAGGGCAAAACAATAGAACTACTAAATAAAATTTTGTTTTCTCTGGATGCTAATTGTTTCAGATGTGTATTTTTGTGTTGACTATAAGAAGATTTATAAAAATAATGCAATGAAAACTTTCTGCTCCCACAGTTTTTTGTTTTTGTTTTAGTCCTGAAGTTGAACTCAGGGCCCAAGCACTGCCCCTGCTGAACTGCTTTGATCAAGGCTAGCACTTTACCCCTTGAGCAATGCTCCACTTCTGGCATTTATGGTGGTTAAATAAAGAGAGTGTCTCACAGACCTTTCTTCCTTGGCTGGGTTTGAACTGCACTCCTCAGAGCTCATCTTCCCAAATAGCTAGGCTTATAGGCATGAGCCATCAGTGCCTGGCTGCTGTCACACTTTTAAATTAAAATTATAATTGTTCACTTATGGAATTTTGATCTTCTCATACTCTTAAGTTAGTTAAATTTAGCCAAGGAAAATGCCACCATACTTGCTCCTGAATCTTAGGGAAAATACCTGATCCATCATCAATTATTCTATCTTGAATTTGTCAAATATTTATTAATACCTCATGTATATATAATTCATTCCATGATACCATGGAAGAGTGTAAAGGTGAATGAAACCTACAAAGTGTTGAATATTGAGACATTGTGCACATGGCTAGAAGCCGCCCCACTCCACCCCCATCCTGCTTTCTGGCACTGGGTGGTGGACCCTGTATGGAATGAAAGAGCTCACAATTCCAATGCGAATTATGTCCTGCAAAATATGTGCTCATGATCTGATGCTCAGAGGAGAGCAGGATTTACTCTGGAAGGAAAATATTATGAAAACGTTTTGATGGGACTCAGTACAGCTTACTGGGAAGAAGTGGCAGCTCTAAATAGAAATGACTTTCTCAACACAACCTGTCTTTCATTCTAAGTGAGCCAGAGTTCACCACCTCTATCAGAACAAGAGTTAGGCAGTCAAAACAGTTGACAAAAACTTAATGATGGTTGAGAGTAAGGAGAGGCTCCTTAAAATACTAAATTGAAAAGAGCCAATTAATACATTTCTTTTTTAGGGCCTATAAAAATATGAAAGGATGAAATAGCTCTAAGTACATTAAATATTCTACACAGATCTTAGATAAGATAACACACTGTAAATGTGATTTAAATTCTAGTGAATGATTCTTGTTCAGACATTTTTAAAAAGATAAAAAGTTATATTCTGTTAAAGAGCTGAAAATGGTGAGCTTCATGAAATTATTATCTTTCGCAATTTCATCCAAAGTAATTAGTGGAGGCGCTGAGTGATGAGTGCCAAATGATAGTGTGGATGAGGAGATGTGGCCGAGGGACTCCAGCTCTTCTTAATCCTATGTTTTGTAAGTATCTGTGGCTACCTTGAATTCTGTGGTGGTGGGATCATGTAAAGTAGAGAACTAAGGGCCCTCATTAGAGGACATGTAAGCCTGAAGACTTAGGAGCCGAGTGGAAACAAGAAGTGTTAATGCCTAATAAATGCCTAATTGTAGATAAGCTTCTATCAGCAAAGCAATTAGGGAGAGCAAATAATTAAGGTGGAATGTGAAGGTGTCAAGACTTTTATGGAATCACCTAGAGGAAAAGTTCTGAGGCAGACAGAACCAAGCTCCAAAACCACAAGCCCTGGAAAAGAGGTGCAACAGTATTTCAGATCAGGCAATGTACCAGAAGCACATTAAGTAGTGATAGGTTCCACATTTGAAACAAGTGAAAAGCAAAATCCTTTATTCCAGTGAGTATTTATGAGTTTCTCCTTTTATGTAAATGTGTCTTTGGAAATGATTACTTAATTTATTTAAAATCATGGATAGTTTGCTCATTTTTTGATATTTTTTATTTAAGAAGAAAAACCCACCGAATCTCACGTTAAACCCCTCTGAAACACATCACAAGAACATATTCTGCCCTAATTTCACAAAAGAAAAATGATAGAAGTGAATAACTTGGCCAGAAAACATTAGAGAAGGACACAATATGTGTTTTTTGTTAAATACAGGATTTCAAAAGGTAGCTACACCCCCAAAAATGGCTTTGTTTCCTTGTAAAAGACACATTAGGGAGTAAACACGTAGTGGAGCAGGAAGTCCTCTAAAGCTGCTAGATAACCAAGATGATGTAGCCTTGCTTGAATGGTAATTCACTTTACTAGACTTGTTGAGCTACAAACTTGTGACGAAACTTTTTATTAGCTGATTCACTCTATTTCGACCAAGAGAAATATGTGGACGTTATTCTGTTAATACAATTCACAATTGTGTCTTCCTACTAGCTTGTTTTATCTGCACACCAATTCAGGAAAATCAGGGAGAAGATGTAACGTAGTGTAAAAATCTGAATCCCCAAGAACTACAGATAAATGGTAAATGATTAACAAAAATGCATAAAGTTCTTTTTCTTTTCCAATGGAACCTCGTCTGGCTTCAGTTGCTTCTCTTTTCCTCCCTGATTCAATATAGCAGCTTCAATAGGCTTTACTCTGGTATCCTTACCAACTAGAAAATGTTTTGTAATTTAGTGACAGTGTCAACATAGAAAATGTGTTTTTCAAATAACCCACAACTATCTGTTTGTTACTGTTCATATTTTTCTCCAATTGCACCTTTTTATTCTTTTCTCTGGACCTTTCAGCTCCCCATGGTTTCTAATACAAAGAACTTCAGCAGTTTCTTTTTTAAAATTTCCACTTTTTTTTTCAAATTGTACTTGCTAAAAGCTTTGTTGTAAGCTATAAAACTAATTCCAAAGAGTCGACAGAGATTTCACACATAAAGTGACTGAGATCTTAACTTTATCTCAGGAAAAAATAGCTCATTCAGGTAGTGTTTTGAATATTTACACCTTTGGAGAGAGCTTTGTCTCATTTTCAAACTAACTTTGATAAAGACATGTGGTTCCTTGCAAAGAGTTCTGGGGATGATATAAAAATTCTTTTGAATTCACACCCTGTCTTTTCTCTCATATTTTCATATTGAGAGTAAGAGATGGTTGCTTTAGCAGTTTTTTTCTATACCATATACATTTTTCATATTTGAGGAACGCTAATCACAGATTCTAACAAGTAAGAACAGACTTTATCATAACATTTTAGTAAAGAATCACAAATAAGATTTGTAGGGGAAGAAAGACTTTTTGAAAGAGTACCATGATATTTATTCTCTTATTACCCTGGAGTGAATAGATGTACATTTTGCTCCAATTACATTTTATTCTTTTATATTATAATGTTGGGCTATAGCATACACTTGGATTATTACAGTTAAGGATATTTCTGTCACTTACAGAAAGTAAGTGACAGAAGCGGATGGTGCACACAAACAATTAGCAGCAAGTAGAAATGTGTTAAAATTAAAAGATAAAATAGAGGGACTGGTACTAAGAACAATTCATGAGTTTGCATTTTGCACTTTGCAAGCTACTCTCTATGTCTTGGAAACTAGATGCAAATCCATTTTTGATTAAGTATATTTGGAGGTGGAAATTTTTGGAAGAAACTCAAAGCATTCTCAAAAACTAAAAATAGGTCTGTCACAAGATCGTTCAATTCCATTTATCTCTGCCTCCCTCCCTCCTTCCCTCCTTTCCTTTCTTCCCCTTCCATTCCTCTCCTCTTCTTTCCTTTCCTTTCCCTCCTATCTGCTTTCCTTTTTCCTGTTATTTTATTGTCTTTTATTTCTTTTTCTTCTCATAGGAGCCCACAAGCATTGGAGTCAAGTGATTTGCTTGCTTGACTCTTCTCTGGTGGCTGAGAAAACACCAGCTCTCTGGAAACGCTGCTCTGCAGCTCTGGACAAGGTTGGCATTGTAACCAAACTGAGCCTGGACCATGGCCTGCCAAGCACCATGGAATAACAAAACCTCAAGTCTCTAAAATCTCACTGAAAGTAATGAACAAATAAACAAACAAACAAGCAAACAGCAACAACAAAAAGCAGACAGGTCTTAAAAACCCAGTGTGTTTCCAAGCTTTTCTGAGAGCGGGAATCCAGGTGCTAGCCACTTCTCCATATCAGGGGATGCTGCCTAATCTATGCTGTGAGGATTGCTGCAGTCTCCAATTTTGTAAGGCAAAGTGTTTTTGTTGTTTGTTTGGTTGGTTGGTTTTTGTTTTTGTTGTTGTTTGGTCTGGCCACTCAAACTAACTGCTTAGAGAATTTAATCTTTTCTCTTTGATTTACAAGCTACAGTCAGGCCTTAAAAACTTAGCTATTCTCCCATTGTACTGAGAGCCAGAATCTAGGTTACAGCCACACCATCACATCAAGAAGCCTTCAGAATCCAGTTATGCCCAGTCCTCTGCTCTTAAGCAGTGTGGATCCCAGCCTACAATCATCAGAGATGCCTCCTGTCTGTGAAGCAAGGAACTCTGGCCCCTGGTGCTGCCCAGATGTTGGCTACAGGACAACAGCAGATCTCCACAGTAGAGGCTACCCTAAGACACTGCCTACCACGTATTGGGGGACACCATTCGTTTTTCCAAACAAATTGGAGAAATATTTTTAAAGATATACAGTCTGTGGTGATTTCTAAGTCTGTTTCTTATTTGTGTGCATGCTTAATTATGGCATTATTTTGTTTGTGAAATTTCTCAATTTTTATTTTTCCCTTCCTTTTTTGTCATTCACTGCCTTAATTTTTCTTTATTTTTCTTCCCTTTATTCTAGTCTTTCTCTTCTTTCTTTTCTTTTTCTTTCTTTCTTTTGTTTTTGGTGGATCATTGGGCTTGAACTGTCCCTGAGCTCTTCAGCTCAAGGCTACCCATCCTACCCTTGAGCCAAGCCCCATTTCCCATTTTCTAGAGGTTAATTGGAGATAAAAGTCTCAGGTCCTTTTGTACTCGGGCTGGCTTTGAACTTTGATCCTCAGATCTCAGCCTCCTGAGTAGCTAAGATTACATGTGTGGGCCACCAGCGCCGGCCTTTCTTTATTCTTTTGTGCCCTTTTTGTGTCCGTTTATCTTCATTTCCATCTTGTTTAGCTGGTTCATGGTGTTATCTTTTTTGGTTTGGTTTGGTTTACTCTGATATTACAACAGATTTGCTCACTTGCTATGAATATATATATTTATATATATATTCTGCACCACTCCCCAAACAAAAGTGAAGGCATATTTAGATAGGGGAATACCTATGTATGATTTTAAAAACTTTGCTTTAAAGTCTATGCACCTGTAGAGCTATAGGTTGATTTTTTTGGCTTTGTATTGTATCCTGTTGTGTTTTCAGAGTTGAGTGCTTTTGTGTGTTATTTTGCATTGCCTTGTATGGACATGTACAATCAAATTAATCATCAATCACAATATACCTAATCTTCTTTCCTTTGCCACGATTCCCTTTATACCCCCAAACGAAGGTGTATTTAGATAGAGGAATACCTGCAAATGATAGCTTTTTAGAGTAGATAATACTATTGTTTAGGGAGTCTTGATGAATAGATTCTGAACTTTTATTTTCCCCCAGTGGTGTCTCTCTATATCCTTTGACTCAGAGTCAATCTGGAAGGTTATTAATACATGTTATGGCTTTGAAAACAGGACCTTATAAGGCTGGGCTATTAGCAGGTAATCTGGAGAAGGATTCATTAAATGTGGAGAATGCTCAAAGGTGATTAAGAGGACCTAGGAAAGTGTTGTGTATGAATTTTGCAGTTAAGAGACATATTAAGGTTTTACACCAGAGTGGCAGAAGAAAGCAGCATGCTTCTAAACATACTGTAGACAGAGAAAATAGAGATTGAAAGTTGTAAAACTGGTATGGGTGACAAAAAAATTCAGGTTGACATTAAATTGACAGAACAAAAGCAACATAAAGTACACATTATGCCCTGAAAAAGAAGCCACATGGTGATAAATGTCCAACAAAGGTTGGAGAATCACTGCCACTGTTAACTTGAAAGAAAATGATTTTTAGAGTGAGAGAGATATGCCCCAAACTAAGAGTAATATTATATTTAGTCATGATTTCTCATACTATTTATGGGATATTAGTTATTTCCTATAATCCATTGTGAAACAAACTTCATTTCCAACTTGAATATATTTTTTATTCAAATTTAACTGCAAAAAAAGAAGAGCTTGTTTTAAGCAAAACTATAATTATTGCACTACAGAGATTTAAAATTCAGATTTCAAAAATCCTATGCAGATTTCAACTCATACACTATACATTCTAATGTATATTATATCTCTAAATTAAAATAAAAGTATTTTTCCACAAGTGTAGGTATAGGTAATCTTCTAGACATTTTGTTTAATGCTCCTTGGCCTTCTTTGTTTTGTTATTACAGAGAAGCCAGCTCTTTCTCAGCAAAGACTTGCATTGCAAGGGTAGTAGGAAGAAAGAAGAAAAAAAATCACAATAACTCTTTCTGTGACTTATTTATAATACATAGCACTTAACTAGAGAAGGATCAGGATTTATGTGTAGAATTTAAGATTTATACCTAAAACAATACATAGAAGTATCTATGTATATGCTTTAAAAATAACAAGTATGTACCAATCTTTGAATTATTCTTATAGACTTAAAATTTAGAAATGTAGCTTTTGTTTTGTTTTGTTTTAGTTGTGGGACTTAAACTCTGGGCCTGGGCATTGTGTCTGAGCTCTTCAGCTCAAGTTTACTGCCTTACCCCTTGAGCCATAGAGCCACTTCTGGTTTTCTGGTTGTTAACTGGAAATAAAGAGTCTCACAGTCTTTAGTGCTGTGGCTGGCTTTGAACCACAATCCTCAGATCTCAGACTCCTGAGTAGCTAAGATTACAGGCATAAGCCACCCTGCCTTGCTCAAATGTAGTTTGATCAAAATGATTATAAAATACAAATCAAAGATTCTGTTTTATCTTCATGCATTCCTTCAACAATTTTTTTCTTGCAGATTGGGTTTCAGATCTATTTGATTTTTCCTTTTCCTTAAAGAAGTTCTTTTAAATAAATGTCTTACAAGGCTGGTCTACTGGTGATGGGATTTCTTCTAAATTTCTACTTTCGGCTGGAAATAAAAGAAATAGGAGGGGATCTCCACATTTTTATAGGTTGTTCCTTGAGAATAAACGCTGCTAGTTTCTCATGGGAAATTGTGAAATAATATCTTGTTACAGATTTGAAAGGAATTGGAGGAAGGAAGCATTAAAAACATACCTAGAGTATTTTCTACAACAAAGGTCTACTACCCAGGGGAAATAACTTCACCAGAACTTTATTCTACCTGGGGGAAAGAGTACATTCTTGATAGACCCTGTTGCTATTTTCTGCTGACTAACATGGGAGGAAACTAAGAAATAATTGCAAAGGTTTACTGCTGAGGGATTCAAACTATCCTAGATTCACACTAAAGCTCACAAATTTTTTGATCTGTAGTCTTCTGATGTAATGTAAGAAGAGATGGAAACTTCAAGAAAGAATCAAAAGGGTGGCTAAACACCAGAAATTCCCAGCTGTTTTGTGAGTTTTGAAGATCCAGGTACTGAATTTCATTGTTCTGAAAGATTATCTCTGTTTGTAAGGGCTGATTCTTTGAAAATGTAATTTTCCAAAAAATATTATCTAAAGGAAAATAAAATAGATATGCCTGACAAAAAAAGGAAGAAAGAGTTCAAAAGGAGATGCTAGAAATAGAAAGAAACTATTAGTAGCATCATTGCAGAATTTTCAGATGAGCAGAATGGAGAATAGTTTGTTATGAAGTATTTGCACTATATAGAAAGCAATATTATGTCACTTGAGTGTAGTAGTATAAATATCCTTGACCACAAGGACTTCTGTTCCTGAGTTTGGTCAAAGTGATACCATTTTGAATATTTCCCTACTATTCCAAAAAACAACCACAAAGAATATAGTTAAACAGATACTACAAACAATTTACCTTGTGATAGTTTAGACTATGTGATAGTTTAGATAATTTAGAATCTTGAATTACTTACTATCTTCTTCAATTGAATATATTTTTCCTTTGGAGATCTTTGAAAATGCTTTCCACTGTAATTCTTCTTGAATGAATTCTTCTATTCAGGCTATTTTTTGTTAGTGCATATTAGTTGTATAAAGCAAAAAAGTCTGTGTAATTTTCATAAATACCTATAATCTGCTTTGATCATATTCAGCCCCTCATGAATCTATCACAACCTCTCTTCACCATTCCCCAGGCATCTTCCTTCTAATTTCATGTCTTTTTCCCCCCTTTACATTTCACACAGGACAGAAAATATGCCATATTCGTCTATTTGAATCTGACTTATTTCACTTAACATGGTAATTTTGAGTTCTGTCCATTTTCCTGCAAATGGCATGATTTCATTATTCTTTACATCTGAATAACACTCCATATGGATATGGTACATTTCTTTGCTCACACTTTCATTGATGGGCACCTAACTGAACCTATAACTTGGTTATTGTGAATAGAACTCCAATGAATATGAATATATGTATATCATTATTAAATAGGATTAAACCAGAAGAATTTCTCTTAATAATTTCATATGTATATTCTTCCTTTTTCTCCTATATTTCTATTCTTGTGTGGTTATGCCATGCCATATGCTTTTGTTTCTAATCCTGATTATTTTATATTATTTACAGCTCTCTAGAAATTGTTCAGTTTTTCCTCAATTCTTTGTTTCCAGTGTATGCTTTAAGAAAATGCTTGAAATCAACCATTACTGGGTGACTGCAACTGTAAACCCTCTATACATTATCCTGACAATAAAATGCAAAAAATATATTGCTTGAGCAAATGCTGAAAACCTTACAAACAATCTATCTTACTAGAACTTTGTTTTTCTCTTAAAATTGCTAATGGATGAAAACAAAATGCCAATAGTAGAAACCGTGTCCTGCAGTTGACATGTGGTTCAGCAGCCCTGCACACCCTACATTCAATTCATACATCCAAGACGGTTCTTTCTGAACAGCCAAACCTCAATTCAGGCAGATCTGGCTATTTCTGCCATCCATTTTCTATTAGTGTCTTTTCTGAGGTTAAAGGTCTCCACATTGTTGAAACTCTAATGTGAATGTCATTTTTTCCCTTGGTGATTTTATTTTTTTGGCAGAGATTCCAACACTGACATTTCACCTGGTCCCTTACCATTGACTTGCGCTCTTAATCCATACTTAGAATTTCTAACAAGTAGAGAACTCCCTCATATAGATGTACATGTGCATACATACATATATACATATACATATGCATATTATATCCCATGGCTGGAACAAAATGAGATATACCAAGCAATACTAAAGGAAGTTGCTGATAAAAAGTTAAACTATCATAAAATATCAGTACAAGTCTCTCAGCACCGCCCCCAATATACTCAATGTAAAAGTGGAAATATAAACTTAGATTAAAATATTTAATGTCAGAGTAATAATATAATACATGTAGTTAAAATAAATACCTGTTGTAATTACAATACTACAAAATAATACTGCCCATGTAGGTTCTTGAGGCATTGTCCTGTCTCATCCTCAAGAATAAAAAAAAATAGAAAAGAAGAAAGAATGAAAGTTAGGAGTGTTTTAGGATAAATCATGCATGTTAAATAGTCCTTTTAATCATCAAATATCCATTAAATGTTTAGGATTCAACCTGCAAGGAGTCCTAGTGCACCAAAAGCTCTTAGCTGTATTCATTGAATGTCTCCTGAGGAGAGCCTGAGGAGCTTAAAGGCCAGTTGATCTTGTGAAATATCAGACTTGAAAGAGAGGCTCGCACACCTGCCACGCGGCATTAGCAGGAGCAACTGAATCAGCAGCCCAGAGTAATGTAAAAAACAGGGGCTCATTCAAGCCATCTATTCTACCTGAAATGGTATTGAATTTTGCTTCTCCCTGATGTTTTGAGGGCTTTATTCTTTATTCAGGGCTTACTTCTCCTGCAGACGGAACCAGTAATTCTTTCTGTCTACATCAATATCCTAATTCTTCCTTTTCTTAATTAAATCAATGCCAAGTAGGTGGTTCTTTTCATTTTTCATAGTTATTTCTTCAGACTTCTAAGATGAGATAGCCTACTAAATGCAAAGAATAAGCACTTGGAGGGGATTAGGAAACAAAAGGATAAGAATATAACAAATAAGATTCATTTATATGTTCATTTATTCATGAAATAATTTTCTTGAACAGTTAGCATTGACTGCTTTGGGTATCAAAGACAACAACTGATGAAGGGGTTGGGGGGAGGGAAGTTGGGAGAAGAACATAAGAAGGGGTATCAATGTTCAAGAAGTAATTTACTCATTACCTGAAGAATGTAACTGTAACCTCGCTATACGTCACCTGACAATAAAATACAATAAAAACCCTATAAGAAAGTCAAGGAGAAAGAGAGACAAAAGAAATAAAAACAAACAACGGATAAGCTAAAATTCTCACATCTTTATTTCTGTTGAGCTGTCCTCATTACATCTTGACACATACTTTTAAGTTCCTTTTGAAAAATCTTGAGGTACATGTTTCTGAGGAATACCACTGTACAGAATAACTGTATTGCATGTTACTAGTGGTGTTCAGAAGGGAGGTGCTTAAAATCCTTTCAAGTCCAGATGTAATTCACTTAAACATATTTTACACCTAAAGTAAGACTAATCCCATATTCGATGAAATGGTCAGGCATTATAAATAGCTTGTAAATGGATTTGTTTCTTAATACTTAATCAAAACTCCTGGGAAATTCTTTAGTTAATAGTCTTGTTTTTTCACCAGTCCTGGAGCTTGAACTCAGGGCCTGGGCACTGTCCATGGGCTTTTTTCCCTCAAGGCTAGTGCTCTACCACTTGAGCCACAGTGGTACCCAGGAATCAAATCCAGGGCTTCATGCATGCTAGGCAAGCACTCTACCTTTAGGCTGTGCCCCCAGCTGTTTAGATAATAGTCTTATTGGCATATTTGTCATCTGTAATATCATACACAGAAAAATTAATCATACCTTTTCTTACATAATAAACACTGTTTAAGAATCTCTTAAGGAATTCCTGAAGTTGAGTGTCAGAAAGAAGAAGAAATATATTTCCTTATTATTTATGCAAATTTAACAACCATAAGTATCTGATTAACACTGCAGGGGATTGCTGATTTTAATAGTTCTTATTTTAAAACTAGTCATCATTTGATGCATAGTTATAATAAAAGTTTCCAGAAGACTCCCCAAAGCTTTGTAAGAGAGAAATTGATTTTCTATATCTCCAAGGTAAATTTCCAGTTTCAGAGAAATGCTATATAAAGATGGCTAATAGTTACATTTATTTGTTGATATTTTTAGTAGTGTTTAGCAGTCATTGATATTCTATGTGGTAGAAGACACATAATCTCTTCCCTTTGGTTATAGACAGAACATAATTTTTTCTAATCAACAGAATAGGACAGAAGTGGAAAGATAGCTTTTCTTTGATCTTGAATGGCTTCCCTTGATCTTGATATGAGCAGCTATGAAAAGGGCCACACAGAGGGAACTGACTGTGGCCTTAGGGCTCAGGACATTGTAATCATCCAACCTAAAGAAAATAAATTAGTACAATAACTTCAACAGTTTGAATGAAGACAGAGCCCTAGAGAAGAACACACTGTAGAGGATTCACAGAGATTGTGAGGTGACAAACAGCGGCTTAGCTATGTCCACCTTTAGGAACTACACAAACTGTGAGAAAAAAAATATGTATGTTGTCTTACGACATCAAATTTGTTGTAACATATTACAAAGGAATGGGAATCTAACATACTAGTTATAGTAATTGTTACCTACTAGAAGAAAGCAGTAAAACATACCTGTTAAAATAAATGACCACACTTGAACAATTATTATTACATAATACATATTAAAGGAAACATAAATTAGTACAAGGACTTGAAGTTCTATGATTTAGTCAGATTTATTTAGCCAGTACTAGTCGAGATTGTCCATGATTCTACAAGATACACCATGATTCCCAATTCTAACACTATAGATGAGTGAACGAATCAAACACACAGTCCTTTATAACACAGCACCTTGTTTCTGCACAGACAGTAGAGACCCTATCTTCAATTTGCAACATATAATAGGTTAATCTGAATGGTGATTATCCCATTTGTTATTTCAAGTAACTTAGTGAAGAAGTGACTATGTTATGGTAACAACTCCTGCCTGCACACCAGGAAATATTATACTGAGTATGTGTATCCATGAGCCATCTGAAAATCTGAACTAAATGATTAATATTATTTAATTTATAGTTTTGGGAAAGCTTTCAATGGCTGGTGAACCAGATGCCTGGAGTTTCATTTATGCTTCTTCACTCATTCTATTTGTAATATATCATTTTTGGTTGAACTATGAAGAAAATGTAGACTAGCAGTTGAAACATATAGGTTATGTTTTGTAAATGTTGTGACAGCTATTTATGCCTTCCGGCTCCTTAAAAGTTAATTGTGATATGCAAGCAGAAAAATATGAATAAATAAATGCATAAATGAATTTTATACTTGGTCCTTCATGCTCTTTGAATGTCTTCCTGCTCTTTTATCTATGTATGTTTTTTTTAAACATCAGGCATTGCTAAACTGGGAAATATTTATTCACTAAATGATCCCAGATGGTGAAATATTCCAATATGGAAAATATCACACCTTTGAATACTACCAGTGCTATCAGAAAACATAATACTGTAAGTCTCTAGTTATCAGGTTCATAATGATAAGTGCAAATTTTCTTCAATTTGACTATTTTGTGAAAGCTTAAATTATTAGGCTCACTTCCATTATTTAAAAAACATGGGTCCGGGAGTTTGACTCAGTGGTAGAGTGCTTGCCTAGAAGACTTGGGTTCGATTCCTCAGTACCACCTACATAGAAAAAAGAAGCCAGAAGTGGTGCTGAGGCTCAAGTGGTATAGCTCTAGCATTGAGAAAGTCCAAGGCAAGCCCAGGACTGGCAAAAAAAAAGTTTGAAAAAGTAGTTTCACAGAAATTAAAAAGATATGTGGTTTTCTTAATTTTACAACTTGGTAGTATTTCTCTTTCAAGTCAGTAAAAAATAAGTT
The DNA here is from genome assembly GCF_031878675.1 of Megascapheus bottae. Lineage (NCBI taxonomy): Eukaryota > Metazoa > Chordata > Mammalia > Rodentia > Geomyidae > Megascapheus > Megascapheus bottae. The sequence goes on along the minus strand of NC_143529.1, from coordinate 6,198,857 downwards.
ATCCTTGTAAATCAAGTGCTTATTATATATTTTCCCATTCTTTCTTTCATAAATATAGTTTTGAAAATATACTTAAATTATATTAATTGATCCATAGATTTTGTTTTTCATAGGCAATACTTATTCATTTGTCTTTAGGATTTTTTTTCAGTGAAAAAAATAAAGCATTCCCTTTTTGCCTTTAAAAAGTAACTAGGCAAAAAAAAATATGGAAAAAGAAAAAAAAAAGAAAAAAAGTAACTAGGCTTTCTAATTAATTTAATAGCTATATCCTTTGCCATACAAAAGCTTTGCAATTTAATGCAGTCCCACTTATCCAGCCTTTCTCTGATTTGTTGTGATTCTTGGTCCTTATTAAGAAATGTTCAACCTGTGCCAAGGAAGCCTAGTGTATCTCCTATTCCTTCTTGTAAAGTTTTCAGTGTGTTGGCTTTTACCTTGAGGTCTTTGATCCATTTGGAGTTAATTCTAGTGCAGGGTGACAAAGAAGGATCCAACTGTAGTTTTCTGTGGGTGCTTAACCAGTTCTGCCAGCACCACTTGTTGAAGAGGCTGTCTTTCTCCCATTCTATTTTTTTTGGCTCCCATGTCAAAGATTAGGTGGCCATAGTAAATTAATTAGGAAGCCTACAGAATGGGAGAAGATCTTCATTAACCATACAATAGACAAAGGCAGCATGTCTAAATTTTATCAACAGCTCAAAAAATTGAATCACTCCAAAACTAATCTCCAAAGAAACAACCATCGCATTAAAAGATGGGCCAAAGACTTAAAGAGAGTCTTCTCTGAAGAAGAAATAAAAATGGCCTATAGACACATGAAGAAATGCTCGACATTTCTGGTCATAAAAGAAATGCAAATCAAAACAACTCTAAGATTCCACCTCACTCCAGTTAGAATGGCCAGGATCAAGAAAACTATTAACAGATGCTGGAGGGGATGTGGCCAGGAGGGATCACTACTACACTGTTGGTGGGAGTGCAAACTCATTCAACCACTATGGAAAGCAGTATGGCAGTTCCTCAAAAGACTAAACATAGAGCTCCCCTATGACCCAGCAATTCCAGTACTTGGCATTTACCCAATTGTCCAGAAACAAGGACATACTAAATCCACTAGCACAACGATGTCCATTGCAACACTATTTACCACAGCAAAGATATGGAACCAACCCAGATGTCCTTCAGTTGATGAGTGGATCAATAAGATGTAGTATTTATACACAATGGAATTCTATGCTGCTGTCAGAAAGAATGACATTGCCCCATTTGTTAGGAAATCGAAAGACTTAGGAAAAAATCATATTAAGTGAAGTAAGCCAGACTCAAAGGAACATAGGCTCAATAGTTTCCCTCATTTGTCATAATCAGTAGAAACCTTGGGCTCTCCTAGCAGAGATTTGCAATAGAGCAAAACCTAGATACATAAGGCCATACAGTATGACGCTAAATGAAAGGACCTCTAGGATATAGAAACAAAAGCCATATAGTGAGTGATTGTTGTCCTTAATGTACTATGTTATCTCACATCTCTTTTGCTGTCTCTTGGTTATCTCATATTGTTACAGTATCTCACTTTGTTATCGGATATATTTATATTTTGTTATTTGAAATTGGATAGGCAATGGGGGAAAACAAGATGAGGGGCAGGGTTGTGGGGATGGAAATGGGGACCAAGACATGAGAAAGGGTATCAATGTATGTGAAGTAATGCACCTTCTATCTGGCGAACATAATGTAACCCTTCTATTAATTACAATAAAAAATATATGAAAAAAAGTAACTAGAGTTACAGCCAAGGAATATTTCTTTTACCTTAAGAATATTTGCTTAGATTATTTGTTCTATTTGTTCTATATTATATTAGGGAAGTTTTAAATAAATTTTATAAAATTCTGTAATCTACACTTCCAGTTCTTTTCTTAAGCTTTAGAAGTCTAATTAGTCCTGTGTGGCTGTGTACCATTCTCTCTGTGCTTATGTGGTAATTTCTTGATTAGTACTAATTAATGACAAGTCAGTCTTCATTTAAAATGAATGATGAAAATGATTATTCAACCCTTATACTGAAATCATTTTGCAACTTGGCACCAAATGTCTATGTCAGGAGGCTGTGCCAAGCTCAGAGGACTCTGTCATTTCCACTTTCTGCTATAGTAAACTGAAATTAAATGTTGTTTGTTTTTAGACAGACTAGGCCTCTAAAGGTATAATGGATGATTTAACTCCTTTGCATAGCTTCTGTTTGATTTATTTATAAGTGGCTTTGGGGGGGGGGAGTAAATTAGGTAAACTGCACAGCCTAAGAACAGCTAAGGAGGACTTGCATAACAAAGCACTCAGATATAGATCTTTCTTGGCCATATTCTCCTGCTGGTATTTACCACTTGTTACTTTTTAAAATGCTACTCAGAATTCTGTTTACTGAAGCCCAGGGTCCTCAGAGGAGAGATTTTGTTACTTAGTGTTGAGAATATCTTTTCTAGTTGCCCCTTACTCTTTTGTTTTACTCAGTGTTGAGAATGTGTCTTCTAGTTGCCCATTACTCTTTTGCTAACAATTGGGTTAATTATCCAGATGACTGAGTTGCCAACTTTAAAAATTCTATGTTTTGTTTGTTGTGACTTTTTGTGGAAAAGGTACTGCTTGTGATTTTGTGACAAAGAGTAATAAGCTTTCACAAACTTGACATTTATACTTAAAAGCTACTATTTTATTTTAAAACAGTCATTAGGTGGCATGAACAAATCACGGAAATGAAATAGGAAACAGCAGTAATCTGTTGAAATCCAAGTAAAGGATTTCAGAACCTAAGTTGAAAACAAGCAAGCTAACAAACAAAAAGTGCCAAACAAGTTGGGCTTATTCATAATCTTCCTGGCAAGGGAGTACATTATTAAGAAAAAAAGGGCTTAATAATGCCAGAAAAAGGGTGGGGAGGGAGTTATAGATGCCTCTGTAGAAGGCTTGCTCCAGAGATATAGTTAACTATCTAAGGATTTGTGAGTTTACAAACTAGGATTCTACTATAGGTATAAATGCAATTAGACAGATGAGAATACTTGCAATTGACTAAAGAACTCCTTTATTAAAATTTTATATCTTGTTCCTTTTGGAATGAGTGAAAATAGTCCAATGATGAATTTTGAAAATTTGGTAGTTTTGTTAGATTTTTAAGTTCCAATTTTACTTCTTATCTTGTGAGTCATTCTCCAGTCAGGGCTGAAAGATTCAGATCTAAAAGGGATTTTAGTTCATATCTGTTCTGTACCTGGCATTTGTCACATTCGTAGACATTTAGATTTTAACTTGAGCTATTCTGTATTGCCCTTGCCAAATTACTATTGTATTATCTAGAGGGAGAGTGTGGGGCTTAGGATTATGTAGAACACCATTTGCAAAAAAGAAGGATAGTGATCACATTTCAGGTATAATTTTAGGCCTGGAATACATTTCATCATGAGGGGTTGGACTCTTATTCCAGTTTGAAGACAGAAGAACCATAGATAGTGTGACACATGGCAAATTTCCTAATTGTATTTTTATTTTCTCAAACAGTTTGGCTGTATTAAAAATCTCAGACAGGCTTGATAGTGTCTCTCCTGACAGGTCAGATATTCCAACTTGGAAGGTCTAGGTGATATAAAGGGCTCCTGTGTTTTGAAATTGGGAACTTACAAGGTAAGGTGATGTACATATAATTTGAGCTATCTCATTCCTGGGACATTAACTGAACTATTGTCAGTAAGATTTTCACAGTTTTTGGTGACCTCTTGGAAAATGAGAAAAATGACCTTCTAAACAGAAAACACATATTCAGAATTCCACATCAGAGGATATGATTTGGGTTTCAATCAAAGTCAAGTTGTTATTTCTGATTTTAATAGTCTAAATATCTGTTTTTTTTTTCAAGACAGTCTTGATGTGGATTATGGGTAGTATGAAACTATTATCTAGATAGAATAATGTTTATTAAGCAGAATGGTAATCTGCTTTGCAATGTACTTTTTATCGCATAGACTTTCACCATAAAGGAAATACACTTCCCTTTATGATTACCTAATTGTCAATTTATCTGAAATATGAAATAGTTTCTGTTAAGAATCTTTGCATCACACAACAACAGTGGTCTGGTACCAAGCAAAGGAAACAAATGTTTATGACTATAAAATGGAGCTACAATCAAAGCATGGACTAGGGCTAAGTAAACAAGCTTTTCAAGGGTGAGACAACTTGAGTAGCACACAACCAATTAATTATTCACTGAATTTCCTTCTATGAATGTTCAGTAACAAAATTCAGATTATGTGTATGGCCGTAGTTCATGTGGGTGAAGACAGAAATTGCCAGTTTTAGTTTTTATGGTAGTTAATTTTAGGCTTTCGGCATTCTGCTTTACTGGTCAGAAAATACTGAAGAGAAAAACTTCTGTAAATGGGATTGATATGGAAGGAAGCTGGAAATCACTCCCTCTCCAAAAAAATGACATTTGATCCTGATTGTAGGATTTGGCCAAATCATAACAAAATCGTAGCAGAATGTTGGATGACAGTGATAGTAACAGAAATTAGAACAGGAAAAACAGTGAAAGGGTATCTCAGCTCTCTTAAGAAAGAAAATAGAACAAAAAAGATTAGAATCATGCAGTTTAAAGTACAATTGTATTTTTGGTCACTTGGATTGTGCTATATGGATTTTGAGTAGGGACTATTGACACTGAGAAGTCACTGTTAGATCGAAATTCCTGATAGATGTACAGTTTATGATATTGTCTACTAGGGAGTATTTGGAGGTGTGCATGTTAAGGTTACCTAGGCTTTCAACTGCTATATGGAATTGGATTATTTAAACTCTGAAACATGTATCCAATTCATTGAAATATCACTACTATGCATTTAATAAGTAATACATTCATCAAATTCTTTCCAAAAAGAGTCAAAAGTAAATCTTTCTTAACTTTTCAAAATACCAAACATTCTCAGTGGAATAGTATCAAATAAATTAGTGTGAACAGATAGTTTTAACTTATCAATAAGATAATATGCTAAATTTGCTTTTAAGTCATTTATCTAAATCAGCTTAATGAAGATTCAAAGCCAACATAGATGAAATTATTCTGAATTGAGTCAGTTTTTCTGGAATTATATTAATTATGAGACTTGAAGTAGCCACCTCTTTATTCAAAGTATTTTTTCATGCTAACTAATGCATGCTTTTACGATGGCATGTTTGAGAAGAATTTTCATGCTTGTCTATTTGAGGATGTCAGTGTTCATAATAAGCCTTTCAACATCACATAATTTATCTTTAAGAATGGTCTAACCAGATTATTCACAGTTTTTCTCAGAATTAATGTGTAATTATCAGTCTTCATCTTCCACTTGGAGAGACAGCATAGATATATCCTTCAACTATAAATGCGGCCTAAATGGCAATATAGATTAAGCGAGCTTGCTTGTGATAACTATCATTGGGGAACCTTTGTAAAAGCTTTTAAAGCTTTTCTGTCTGACATAGTAGGCATTAGTTATATATATTTATTAATCACTTCAAATTTGGTTAATCTGAAAGGAGATGTGCTGCAAATGTGACATATGTACTGAACTTTAAAGCAAAAAAAGAATGTAAAATACCTAATTCAGAGTGTTATATTGATTGCATATCAAAGTTATATTGTTTTATAAATATATTTAATTAAAATATTATTTAAATTAATAAAATATTTACATTTTAATGTGGCAACAAGAAAAATTTAAAAACAAATGGCTAAGATTTATGGCCTGATGCTTCTACTGAATAACCACACTCCAAAGTTTTCTACTGTTCTGATAAGCTTCATTTTTATTTTGCCAGTCCTGGAGCTTGAACTCATGTCCTTAGCACTATCCTTGGGCTTTTCCTCAGGCCACTTGAGCTACAGCACCATGTCTTTCTTTTTCTATGTATGTGGTACTGAGGAATCGAATCCAGTTCTTCCTGCATGCTAGGCAAACACTTTATCACTAGGCCAAACTCCCAGTCCCCTAATAAGCTTTATTTTAAGTGATCTGTTCCCTGAAACAATTGAAAGGCTTCTCATAATTCTTGTATTTCCTCCCTATTTTTAATAAAATCATCAGACACAAAAGGCAATGCCTATTTAAAAAATGCCACTATCATCCTACAACTGCAAAGTGATATCAGCTCTCAGTATAGAGTAACTCTTTTTGTGGTAATTTGTTAGGCTCTAGGGAAAACCATAACTGTGCCTAGAAATTCTAAGTGGAGCATTGAATTTTAAAAGTTAAACAGAAATCATTAGTGCATGCTCAATTTAATATTTTTGGCTTATTTTTAAGTAAATACCATCTAAAAAACTGTTAGGTTAAAAAATTTTGATTTTGTACTTGTGAACATTTCTATACACATTTTGAGGTAAATGTACTTTCATATCTTCCTGGAAAATACCTAGCATGCGATTGCTGGGTAAATACATGTTTGTCTTTACAATGAACAGCAAAAAATATGTTCCCAAATGACTGTCATTATGTATTATCAATGAAAATGTAGGAGAGTGCCAGTGGCTTTATTTTATAAAGATTGATATTTTTTGGCTCTAAATTTTTTTTGTTATTCTATGTGGCCATGATGTTGCTATCTAGTTGTGCTTTAATTTGCATTTCTCTAAGGCCTTAAGATGTTGATGATCTTTACGAGTGCTTAATTGCCATTCACGTCTTTTCCTTGATGAAGTGTACATTTTTCCTGGCATTTTGTTTTTAATCTTATTATTGAACTAAACAATATATGTTCTCAGCCTCCTGAGTAGCGAAGATTACAGGTTTGAGGCATCTGTTCCTGGATTAAAAGTTTTATATAGGTGATCTGGGTATCTGCAGCTCACATCTGTCATTTTAATAACTCCGGAAGCTGAGGTCTAGTAAACTGCAGTGTGAAGCCAGCCTGTGTAGAAGTCCATGAGACTGTATCTTCAACTTAATCAGGAAATAGTCTGTGTGGTAGCATGCACCTGTAGTACCAGCTACTCAAGAGGCTGAGGCAGGAGTATTGCTTAAACTTAGGACTTCAAAGTTAGATTGGGCAACATAGAAAGATTACTATGTATTTTTTTTCTAAAATGGTCTTTTAATGATCTGGTGTTGTTAGCTCACAAATTTCAATTTTGTTTTGAAACTTACATGCTATGTAGAGATGATTAAGTCCTCAATAAATTGCTCATTGATAGGAAGATTTTGAAATGTTTCTTATACAGCCTCTTTTGCAGTGTCAGTTTTTGTCAGTTAAACGGAGGGATGGTATGTAGTTCTGTCTTCCTTAGGGTTAAGTCATTGAGAATGTCATGAAGTTCAGCCTCTAACCAATATCTAATTGTTATTGCCATAAACCCAATTTCAGGCTGTTAACCTCTAAAAGAAATTCAAAAGCTTCTTCCCCAGGAATTTCCTGAGGAAAAGACTATTCTTGTAAATGCTTTTTGAGCATCATGATTTTTATGGAGGCTGAAACGGGGAGAAGGGTAAGGAGGAAGAACAAAGTACATGGATAAGTTTGTGCATGTGAGTAGTGAGTGATAAAAGATTGGAATGACTTTAACTGTCACCAAGACTTTGAACTCTACTTTTTTAAGGGACATTTTAAATATTGAAAAAGTGAAACATTGGTTTCAGTTAGAACTTTATGCCATCATTATTGGCATTTTATGGTGTCAGTTTCAACTCTATTTATTTTAAAGTTATTTGTCTATTACTTGACTCACTTTTTTTTTAGTGGGGGGTAGCCGGTCATAGGGCTTGAACTCTGGCCTGAGCATTGTTCATGAGCACTTCAGCTCAATGCTAGCACTCTATCACTTGAGTCACAGCACCACTTCTGGTCTCTGGTGGTTAATTGGAGATAAGAGTCTCACGGGCTTTTCTGTGCCAGGGCTGGCTTTGAACTGTGATCCTCAGATTTCAGCCTCCTGAGTGGCTAGAATTACATGTGTGAGCCACTGGAACCCAGCTTTTACTTACTTTTATTACTAGTTTTTAAAAGGTAATACACAGTTAGACATCTCAAATAGTCTATAAATAGTGATTGCCAGTTAGAAGGACATACATAAGAATCTGCAGTACTGCTGAAGGTTGTTTACAGCTTGTGCACATACTCAGGCTAGGTGCCTGTGGTTCAAGCTTGTATTCCTAGATGCTTAGGAGGGTGAGACCTGAGGATTGTGGTTTGAACAGGAAAATCCTCCATGAGACTTTTTATCTGCAATTAACAAGTCCAATCCTTGGCAATGAAGCTGTGGCTCAAATGGTAGAGTGCCAGCCTTGAGAGCAAAAACCAAGAGACAGCACCTGAATTTAAGTCCCAGTAACAGTCTACACAAAAGAAACTGATTAGAAAGAAATTACTTCATAAGCAAAATGAATCCAGGAGGATACTTACTGCATAAAAATCAGTGTTCTTTTTATCTTTTTCTGGAAGATACTTATAGTAATGTATCACAGTCTCTTGGTTGGTGTGGCGCAAGGGTTTTAGAAGTATCAAACAGTGTTAAACCAAAAGACTTGGGTCATGAAAGAGAAGAATCTAGAAGAGTTCCATGGAGTCTTGTGAAGTTTTAAAGATCCTCACAAAGTTCAACAAAAAAAGCAATATCAAAAGTCGAGTTGAGTCTAGCTGAAGAACAATTTAGGAGAAGAAGAAAGGGAAAAAACGGCAAAGGATTGATAGAGAATAATTTTGTAACCGATTATATTTGCATATGAAGATAGCATAAATCACCTTAATGAAAGCTGTCAATGAATAGATAGTTATAGGCAGGGAAAGAAAAACAGAGTTTGATGGTCCAGAAGATACTAGCCTCAGGTATTTGGGCTATGGAGGAGTAGGATATAGGTAGAATTGCTCATTTGGTTAAAATAGATTGCTTCCAACTATGAAAATAGAATAATGAAACTTTTGAAGATTATTTTAAGAAGTAGAAAAGATGGGAAGAGAGTAGCAGCAGGGTGAAATTGATTGCAGTGAAATTGGTTGCATGTGCTTTGAAGTATCACAATATCTCATTCTCCCATGTAACTAATGTATATTAATAAAAATAAATAAATAGGGATGGGAGCATGGCCTAGTGGTACCATGCATGTGGCCCTAGGATCAATTCCTCAATACCACATAGACAGAAAAAGCCAGAAGTGGTGCAGTGGATCAAGGGTAGAGTGCTAACCTTGAGAAAATCCAAGAAGAGTGCTTAGGCCTTGAGTTCAAGCCTCAGAACTGGCAAAATAAATAAATAAAAATGCATAAAAGCATAGCTTTATCACTAATCTTGCCAATGATTTAGTATGTAGTATTGGAATGGCATGCTTTATAGTACTGAGCTGAATGCTCAATTCACAAAATTAATCTGGTTCTATATTTTGGTAAACATCATTATTGTTTATGATTGCATTACAGGGGTTTAAACCCAAGGTCTATTACTTGCTCAGCTTGTTTTCTCATGGCTGAGGTACTGCCAATTGAATCATATCTTCAGCCCAGTGATTCTTTTGAAAATGTAATGTTGTGGAATTTTCTGTCTGGGCTGGGTCAAATTATGATCCTCTGGATCTCAGCTTCCTGACTATATAGGAATACAGGCACGAGCCATCAGTGCCCAACTCTTAAAACCTCTGAATAAATTCCCCATGAATATTTGTATTTTTGTGTATACAGACATGGTCTCAATGGATGTGCAGATATGGAGATGTGGAGAAAGGAAGTGGTGATAAAGAAAGAATAATAAAGCAAATAGTGACAAATGTAAAAAAGAGAGTTGAATGCTGGCACAATTTATAAGTGACTTCCTACCTACAACTTCTCTTTGCACAAAATTATATAAAAATACAATTGTACATATATACAAACACACTAAGGGATCACTAAGATAAAATCAGAAGTAAAATTGTGTCTCAAATAACATGTCTCGCCTTATTTCTATCCATATACACTAATTCTTTTCATTGTCAATTTCATCAGATTGAATGAGAAAATAATCTTTCCCAAATTAATTGCATTCTTGCTCAAACCAAAATTGTGCAATGTAGCTTTCTCTATTCAAAAATCTCTCAGAAGATAACTGTAGTAGGAAAGATCAAGATAAAGAGCTTAAATACACTTGCATATAAGCTATTCAATTGAGGTCAGCATGCTTGTGCTTTCAAAGCTGGAAGGGTGGCTACACATAATAGAAGTTAGTGCATTCTTTTCTTTAAAGAAGGGATTTAGGAATACAATACTACTTTGTCTTCAGTATACTTGAATAAATGAGGTGGAAAATTTCAGCTGAAAGAATGGATGTTTCTAAATATACCTTATCTTATTCTTTAATGAATAATTTCAGTTATCCTTTTATAGTAAATTATGCTCTTTATTTTAAACAGCAGGCTTTCAACAGAAGTGCAAAGAAAGTCTTTATAGCTTCTATTTTCTCTGGAGAATTAATCAAATGGAAAAAATCTTCTTATTTAAACCTTTTTAAAACCAGAAAAACAAAAATACAATCTAAATGACAGATATGAATCTATTATTTTTGTGATCCCATAGCATATATTAAGCTTTATAGCTGTGGTAATAAAAAATAATAACTATACCTACAACAGAGTGTGCCAGATCTAGTATTATAAAATCTTAAAGATTGTAATGTTACCAAATAAAAATTGTAGTTGAAGTTAATGTGGCCATGGTCATATAACAACCTTTTAATTAACAGTAGACCACTCATGTCACAGAACTAAAATACTTCTATTGTCTAGTGATGCCATTTCTATCATAAAGTATAATGCCTTATTAGTGTACTTGTAGGTATGCTAGCATGAGTAAACCTAATATACTGACAGCTGCACAGAATATACACAATTGTACTATATCTGATACTTCCATTTTCTTCCATGCAGTATCTTACTATGTAGCCCAGAATGTTCTCAAACTTGCTATGTAACCCCAAATGACCTTTAGCTCCCAGAAAAAAATACTCCTTCATTAAATCGGAAAGATGGTTTTGTAGGATATAGTAGTAGCTCAAGTTGTCAATTTATTGTCCCTCAAGTTTTGAATTACATAAAATAATTTCTTCTTTGTATTATTTGCACTGAGAAATCTGCTGTTATTTCAATGGGCTTATCATTGGAAGTCACTTGCTTACTCTCTTTTGAATTTTTCAATATTCTTTATTCTGTATATTTCTTATTATAATGTATCTAGGGCTATTGCAGCTCAGTTCCTATTAAAACAGAGTTCTATATTCTTCTGTCAGATGAATTAAACTGTGTTAACATTGAGGAAGTTTTCTGCTACCATTTTGTTAAGTAGTTTCTCATAAACTTTAGTTTATGTTTCTTCTTCCTCATCTGAACCCAGTATAAATAGATGTGGTGTTTTGATGATATTTGAAAAGACTTTTAAGAGTTTGGAAGAAGATCTTTACTAGCTATACCTCAGACAAGAGCCTCATATATAAAATATGCTTAGAGCTCAAAAAATTAAACCCTTCAAAAACAAATCCTCAAAGAAACAACCACCCCATTAACAAATGGGCTAAACACTTAAAGAGAGACTTCTCCAAGGAAGAAGTAAAAACAGCCAAGAGACACATGAAATGTTCAACATCTCTAGCTTTAAAAAAACAACAACAACAAATCAAAATCACATTAACATTCCACCTCACTCTAGTTAAAATGGCCATTATTAAGAAAATTAATAATAACAGATGCTGGTAGAGATGTGGCCAAAGGGAACACTACGAGACTATTACTGGGAATGTAAACTTGTTCAACTATTCTGGAAAGCAGTATGGAAGTTCCTCAAAAGAATTATCATAGAACTCCTTTATGACCTAGCAATCTAACTTTTGGGCCTTTACCCAAATGACCATAGACCAGCCTACACTAAAGCCTCCAGCACAGCCATGTTCATTGCAGCTAAGATATGGAATTAATCCAGATGCACCTCAGTAAATGAATGGTATATTTGAAGATGTGTTATATTTGCACAATGAAATTCTATGTTTCCATCAGAAATAATGACATAAAAAGACATGGAAAAAGCTTATTGAGCAAAATAAGACAGACACAAAGACACTTAGGCTGCACTGTCTCCCTCAGTTGTAATAACTAGAATATGTCTAGTTTAATGTGCATATGACTATATAAAATGATGGCTATTGAAAACTCCAAGAAAAGGAGAGAAGATGTTTCTAGTTTTCTGTTTGTAGCTATTTCTTTTTTCTTTTATTATTTTCCCTCTTGGCTTTATTCCTTGTGGTTACTGATTTTTAATTTTGTACCCTTTGTCTTGTATTAAACTTTTGTCTGATTTGGGGAAGGGAAAGGGAATCACACAAATGGCAGGACCGTGGATGAACCAAAGAAACAGTGTTATTCACTCTACATTATGTTGAAAATGAACTGTACAGCTTGGACCAGGCGAGAATGTTGGGGGATGGGAGGAGGGATAGGAGAAAATGAGGAAGAGGGTAACACTGTTCAACAAGAAATTTACTCATTTCTTTATTTTTGTAAATGTAACCCCTCTGTTCATCATGTATAAAAGAAAATGAAGACTGATATAATTGCTGTTTTATTTTCTACCTCCAGTGTTCTTTTTGACCTTCTGTTTTATTATCTAGACTTTTAAATAAAGTTTTATTTTGGTCAATTGTGCCCTGTATCTCCAGGATTTATTTATTTTTTTGCCAGTCCTGCGGCTTGAACTCAGGGCCTGAGCTCTGCTCTTGGGCTTTTTCCTCGAAGACAGCACTCTGCCACTTGAGCCTCAGCACTGTTTCTGGCATTTTCTATGTATGTGGTACTGGGGAATCAAAGCTGGGTCTTCTTGCATGCTTGGTAAGTACTCGACCACTAGGCAAAACTCCCCGTCTTCCAGGATTTTTAGAAAAATGATTTTCATGACTACAAATTCCTATCATATCTGGAATCCCCTTGTTTAGTTCATGCAGCGGTTTGTATTCCCTTGTTGTCCATTTGTTGTTGTTGCTGTTGATTTTTTTAGTTACTTTAGAATTCACCGGTTATGAACATTGATTTCTTTATTTAATTAGAAATTTTGATCATTGTTTCATTAAGGTCTACGTACTTCCTTCCATCTTTTATTCTTGCTAAAGTTCTTCACTGTGGTATTACTGAGGGCAATATGTTGCCTAACTTATTTATTAATTTCACATCTTTCTATGGGATTTAGTATCCGGGTCCAGGTTTGGGAAGGTTTTGATCTCTTCTATATTCTCAGTTGCTATTTTCTTGTTGCTTCATTAAGATAGGTTGATATGTTGGTGATGGTGTAGGGATTGGGAAAGTGGGGATTTCTTTAAAGTGAAATTGAATGCCCTGTGCTTCAGTTTCCTGATTTAACAGTTATGAAGTTCCTGTGGCCTTCATTTCTTGGCTGTACCTTACCTTCCTACATCCTAATATTTGGCTTCTCTCTGTTGCTAGTCTCTCCTGCCTTTTCAATTCTTTTTTAAATTATTAATTCTTTTGCCTGTGCCTATAAGTTCCATTGTCTCTCCTACTAAATCATGTAGCAGTTTCTGACGTTGAGGTCTTTGATCTATTTTGAACTAATGTGTGTGCATGGCAAAAGGCTAGGGTCAATTTTTAGTTTTCTGCATATGGCTACCCACTTTTGCCAGCACCAATAATTGAATAGACTGTTTGTACCACTGTATATCTTTGGCTCCTTTGTCAAATACAAGTTGACTATAGGTATGTGGCTCAATTTCTGGATCTTCTGTTCTGTTCCATTGATCTTCTGGTCTATTTTTGTGCCAATACCATGCTGTTTGTACTATTATGGCTCTATATTAGAGTTTGAAGTCTGGTATTGTAATACCACCTGCAATGCTCGTTTTGCCTAGAATTGTTTAGGCTATTGTAGGTCTTTTCCTGTTCCATATGAACCTTTGGATTGTATCTTCTATTTCAGTAAAGAATGCCCTTGGGATTTTGATGGGGATTGCATTGAATTTGTACATCAATTTTGGCAGTATAGCCATTTTCACTATATTGGTTCTCTCTTCCCATGAGCGTGGGATGTCTTTCCATTTCCTGGTGTCCTCTTTCATTTCTTTCATTAGGCTTTTATAGTTTTCATTACATAATTCCTTTACATCTTTGGTTAAGTTAATTCTTAAGTATTTTATTCTTTTGGGGGCTATTGCAAATGGGATCATTTTCTTGATTTGGCCTTCTGTTTGTGTATTGTTGGTGTACAAGAAGGCTACTGACTTTTGCAGGTTAATTTTGTATCCTGCCACTTTGCTAAAATGGTTTATTAATTCTAGGAATTTTGGAGTGGAGCTTATTGGGTCACTCAAGTAGAGGATCATGTCTTGTGTGAATAGGGATATTTTAATTTATTTCCCTATGTGGATCCCTTTGATGTCTTTTTCTTGCCTTATTGCTCTGGCTAAGGGTTCCAGCACTACACTGAAGAGAAGTGGAGAGAGTGGGCATCCCTGTCTAGTTTCTGATTTTAAGGTAACTGGTTCCAGTCTTTCACCATTTAGTATAATAGTGGTTGTAGGTTTGTCATGTATGGCTTTAATTATTTTTAAAAATGTATCTCTTATTCCTATTTTTTCTAGTGCTCTCATCATGAATGGATGTTGTATTTTGTCAAATGCCTTCTCTGCATCCAGAGAAATTATCATATGATTCTTATACTTAGCTCTATTGATATGATGTATTACATTGATTGATTTGCGAATGTTAAAGCAGCCTTGCATCTGTGGGATTACGCCTACTTGATCGTAGTGTATAATTTTTAAAATCTGTTTCTGGATTCTGTTGGCTAGTATTTTATTGCGGAGTTTTACATCTGTGTTCATTAGGGAGATAGGTCTGCAGTATTTTTTGTTATTGTTGGGTCTTTCCTTGGTTTGGGGATGAATGTAATATTAACTTCATAAAATGAGTTTGGTATTGCTCCTTCTGCTTCTATTTCTCAGAAGAGTTTCAAGAGTATAGGCATTACTTCATCTTTAAACATCTTGTAGAATTCTGCTGTGAAATCGTCTGGACCTGGGCTCTTTTTGTTTGGTATTTCCCTATTGCTTCCACTATTTCATTGTATGAAATTGGTTTGTTCAATTTCTTTACCTCATCATTGTTCAATGGGGGTAGCCTACATTTAATTAAGAAATCATCCATTTCTACTAGATTTTCTTGTTTCTTTGAATATGGGCCCTGGTAGTACCTATTCATTATGGACTGAATTTCTTGGGAATCAGTTGTGATTGTTCCCGTGGGGCCTCTAATCTTGTTTATTTGAGTCTCCCCTTTCCTTTTTTGATTAATCTTGCCAGGGGTCTGTCAATTTTTGTTTTCTCTTTCAAAGAACCAACTTTTTGATTTATTAATTTTGTGTATAATGGATCTTATTTCAATCTCTGATATTTGATTTTATTTTGTTATTTCTGTCTTTCTAGTTGTTTTAGAATTAACTTTTTCTTGCTCCTGTAGGTGCTTCAATTTCTTCTTTAGGTTATTTACATGTTCTTCTGTCTTTTTAATATGGGCTTCTAGTGCAATAAATTTGCCCCTTAGAGGCCTTTGCTGTGTCCTATATGTTCTTTTGTGATGTGTCTTGATTGTCATTACATTCAAGAAAGTTTGAATTTCTCCTTTGATTTGATCTGTAACATAGGAATTATTCAGGAGTGTGTTGTTTAGCTTCCAAGTGTTTGAATGTTTTTTAATTTTTACTGTGTTATTCAGAACTAGACTGACACCCCTGTGATCAGATAGAATGCATGGGATTATATCAGTCCTCTTGTATATGCTTAAGCTTTCTGTATGAACTATTATATGATCTATTTTGGAGTATGCTCCATGTGCTGCTGAGAAAAATGTATAAAGTTTCGCCGTTGGATGGAAGACTCTGTTTATATCTGTTCAGCCCAGCTGGGCTATGGTGTTGTTTAAGTTGATGGTGTCTTTGCTTATCTTTTGTTAAGTTGACCTGTCATTTGGTGAGAGTGACGTATTGAAGTCTCCCACTATGATTGTGTTTGAGTCTATCTTGTTCTGTAATTCTGAGAGATTACTTGACGAATTTGGGTGCTCCTGTGTTGGGTGAGTAATGGGTATAGATTGTACCCTTTACTAATATGTAGTGGCCTTCTTTATCTTTATGTACTGATTTGATTGAGAAGTTAATTTTGTCAGAGATTAAAATCGCTATTCCTGTTTTTTTTTTTGCCCGGTGCGTTGGAGTGGAAATTCTTTCCATCCTTTCACTTGGAGTTTGTTTCTGTCTTTGGCAGTAAGATGGGTCTCTTGGAAACAACATATGGGTGGGTCTTGTTTCTTAATCCAGTCTGCTGTTCTGTGTCTTTTGATTGGATTGTTCAGCCCATTCATATTTAGGGAAATTATGGAAAAGTGGTCAGTGTCCTTTGTCATTATTTAATTTCACTTCTGAGTTTCTGTCTCTCTCTTTTTTCCCCTTTTGTGTATAGTGATTTATAGGGAATTGCTTTTTGATGGGGGTTCTAGCTGATCTGCAATTTGTTCTTGATTATTTAATATTTTTTGTAATGCTGGTTTAGTGTGCATGTATTCATATAGCCTCTCTTTGGAATGAAATATTCTTGTTTCACTCTCAAATGTAAATGCGAGTTTTGCTGGATAAATCAATCTAGGTTGGCAGTTGTTGGTCTTCAGGGTTTGAATAATGTTTTTCCAAGCTTTTCTTGTATTTAGGGTTTGCGTGGAGAGGTCTGCAGTTATTCTAGTTTTTTTCCCATTAAAGTATAGCCCTTTGTTTTCACAGCATTTAAGATCGGCTCTTTGGTATTCGGGTCTAGTGTTTTTACTATGATGTGTCTAGGTAAGTTCCTTCTAGGATCTTGCCTGTTTGGAGTCCTGAAACCTTCAATAATGTGAGTATTTGCCCTTTTAAGGTTGGGGAAGTTCTCTGCTATGATTTTGGTAAATAAGGGTTGTATTCCTTTATCAAGGAACTCGGCCCCGTCACTGATCCCTATTATATGAAGATTAGATTTCTTGGCTTCATCTGCCAAGTCTTGGAGTTCTCTTTGGTGAATTCTGACTGATTTATCCAGGCTGAAGATTCTCTGTTCCAGCTCTTACGTTTTATCTTCTGTTATTGATGTCCTATTCTCGATCTCAGTCAATCTGTTGCTTAATATTTCCATTTTTGTTTGCATTGTGGACACTGAGCTGATCATGTTTTCTGTGAGGGTATTACTCTTTTCTTCTATTTCTCTTTTGAATTCAAGGAGCTCCTTGGTGATTTTCTTCTTATGTTCCTGGAATTGTTTTTGGAATTCTGCTTTAATCTCTTTAGTCATGTCCACAATCATCTCCTTGAATAGAGTCATGTTTTGTCTCTTCAGGTGTCATTTCTTGGGATGGTGACATTTCTCATCACTCTTGTTCCCTTTTGGACTTTGTGTGGGACTTTGATTATTTATATATGTCGTAATTCGTCATTGTGCTTTCCGAGGCATGGAGGACTGTTGTTGTAGGTTCACTCTGTGGTGGGTAGGTGGAGGTCTTTACTTGGTTTGGGATTAGTGGTTCTGGGAATCTGTGTATATGTGTGGTTCTCAGTCAAATTAGTTCCACTGCTGAGTTGGTCAGAGTTTGCAGCTTTTATAGGTGTGTCCATCCATTCCCAGAGGCTGTGTACCACTGCACAGCTAGCTCTCAGCCCAACCAGTGGCCACACAGTGAGCCATAGGATGAGTTGCGCACTTTGGTCTCAGCTAGCCCAGCAGGTGGCTAGTTTTCCTGCCCTGTTCCCAGAGACAGGGCCCAGACGAGGTTGTGGGCTCTGAGGGTGGAGCCACACATTCCTGGTTCTCAGAGGAACAAGCTCAGCCTCTGCTGGTCTGCCCTTCAGTTCCCTGCTGTGTTTTAGCTGCTTTGGCTGAGAGTCTTTCTGTGACTCCGTGAGTGGGGGGGGGGTCCCTTGGTGTTGTCTAGCTGGAGACTCCCAGCAGGAGGGCCCCCCACTTATGTTTGGATCAGTCAGATGCTGTTTTTCAGACTCATGCACACCCCCATCCACTTATGGAAGGCAGGGTCTCAGCACCCCTCAGTCTCCAGTTTCAGTGGCCTGGGAGAGGAGGCTGTTGGGCAGGTGGGAGGAGTGACACCTCCACCCCCTTTGGTGGGGTGCATGGTCTTAGTGCCCACCTGCCTGACTGCAGTCAGTGGACTGGGGGAGGGGGCTGTTGGGAGAAGGGACAGGATTCTGAATTCCTTGCTCGCCCCTGCAATTGCCAGTCTTTCTTGGGTGGGGTGGAAGGGGTCTGGGTTAAGTTCTGTAGCTCACCACCAGCTCTGCTTTCTCGATGGGTTTGGGGGAACCTGCTGGAGTACTTAATCCTCAAGGTTTGGCTGTGAGCTGCTTCGTGGTGTTGGAGCATGGTTTGCTACCCCTGTGGTTTCCGCCGCTGCTGTCTGTGTTGCCCATGCCCAGTCTGTGTCTGGATTCAGCCGCTTGCTGGCATTGCTGGAGTTTGGGGCTTCCAGGGCCCACTGCCCTCCACCATGGCTTTTGTGGCTTAGAGCCAGTAGTGAGGGGTGGGGGAGCGGTCCTCACGTTTTGGATTCTTTGAGAATGTTGTATATAAGATTTATCTGGATTTCTTTTCCAGTTTGTGTACTTCTCCATTGCTTCTTGAATTTATAGTTGTGGGTTTCC